>NC_090439.1:705199772-705831022 GCF_031143425.1 Pleurodeles waltl | reverse complement strand
TATGAGGAAAATGTGTTTTTTAGTCAAAATTTGAGGTTTGCAAAGGATTCTGGGTAAAACAATGTGGGGAGAGCCAGACTAGACACCCTACCCTGGACACCCCTAGGTGTCTAGTTTTCACAAATGTACAGGTTTGCTAGGTTCCCATAGGTGCCAGCTGAGCTAGGGTCAAACTTCCAAGGCTACCAACACTATATAAAACAATACAATGTTGAGTGGAAAAATGTGATTCATCCATGCTGCGTTTTGGGCCATTTCCGCCACAGCCACTAGTTCTATTCACACAAGTGAGGTACCTTTTTTATCTGGATACTTAGGGGAAGACTGGGTAGACATGCGTGGCCCCTTCCAGATTCCGGAGCTTTCTATCAGAGAAATGTGAGGAAAATTGTTTTTTGTCAAAGTTTGGGGTTTGAAAGGGATTCTGGGTAAAAAAAAAACCCTGGGGAAAGCCACGCAAGTCACTCAACCCTAGATTACACAAAATGTCTAGTTTTTAAAAATGTGCGGGTTTGCTAGGTTTCCCTGGGTGCTGACTGGGCTAGGATTCAACATACACACACACTCACTTGGTAACAGAAGGATCAGTTTTGAGTGGAAAATGTGATGTATTCATGTTGGATTTAGGGCCATTTCCTGTCGCGGACACTAAAACTACCCACAAAAGTGAGGTAAAATTTTTATCAGGAGACTTGGGGAAATGCAGAGTGGAAGGGAGTTTGTGGCTCCCGTCAGGTTCAAGATCTCTCCATCACAAAAATGTGAGGAAAATGTCAAAGTTTGAGGTTTGCAAGGGATTCTGGGTTAACAAAAAACTGGTGAGAGCCACACAAGTCACCTCATGCTAGATTCCCTCACGTGTCTAATTTTCGAAAATGTGCAAGTTTGGTAGGTTTCCCTGGGTGCCTGCTGAGCTAAGGTACAAAATCTACAGCTGCCCAATTTGCAAAAAAAAGGGTTTTGAGTGGAAAAATGTGACTAATCTATGTTGCGTTTTGGGTAGGTTCCTGTCACAGACACTGGGCTTACCCACACAAGTGTAGTTCTATATTTATGATAATACTTGGAGGTATGCAGAGTGGAAGGAAGTTTGTGGCTCCCTGCAGACTCCAGAATTTCCTGTCACAAAAATGTGGGGAAAATCAGTTTTTTCAGTAAATGTTTGAGGTTTGCAAAGGATTCATGGTAAAAATAAAAACTGCCGAGAGCCATGGAAGTCACCCCACCCTGGATACCCCTACGAGTCTGGTTGTCAAAAATGGACAAGTTTGCTAGGGTTCCTACGTACCAGCTGAGCTGGGACCGAAATCTATAGCTAACCACATTGGAAAAAAGAATACACTTTTAGAGCGTGCACTAGGCCTACCCACACAAGTGAGGTACCATTTTTATCGGGAGTCATGGGGAGATGCCATATAGAAGGATGTTTGTGTTTCACCACAGATTACATAACTTTCCATCAGAGAAATTAAGAACAATGTGTTTTATTCACAATTTGAGGTTTGCAAGGAACTCTGGGTAAAATAACATGGCAAGACCCATGCAAGTCACCCCACCCTAGATAACCCTTCAAAAATGTACACGTTTGCTAGGTTTCCCTAGGTGCTGGCTGACCTAGGGTCCAAACTCTACAGCTATGCACCTTACAAAAAAAAAAAAAGTTGGTTTTCAGTGGAAAAATTTGATGCATCCATGTTGCCTTTTGTGCTGTTTCTTGTTAGGAGCAATAGGTCTACCTACACAAGTGAGATACCATTTTTTTATCGGAAGATTTGTGTGAATGCCGGGTAGATGGACGTTTGTGGCTCTCCACAGATTTCAGAACTTTCCATCAAAGAAATGTGAGCAAAAAATGGTTTCTTCAGTCAAGGTTTGAGGTTTGCAAAGGATTCATGGTAAAAATAAACCTGGTGAGAGCCACCAAAGTCACCCCCACCCTTGATGCCCCTAAGTGTCTTGTTGTAAAAAATGGACAGGTTTCCTATGTGCCGACTGAGCTGCGGACGAAAATCTACAACTACCCACATTGGAAAAAAGATTACGGGCACTAGGCCTCCCACACAAGTGAGGTACCATTTCTATCGGGAGACGTGGGTGAGTGCCAGGTAGAAGGATGTTTGTGCCTCGCCAGAGATGCCACAACTTTCCATCATAGAAATGTGATAAATATTTATTGTTAGTCAAAGTTTGAGGTTTGCAAGCAATTCTGGGTAAACAGCACAGGGGAGAGCCATGCAAGTCATCCTACCTTCGATACACTTAAGTCTCTAGCTTTCAGAAACTTACAGGTTAGTTAGGTGTCCTGTTAGACCTAACAGCCTTAGGGTGGTCTTCCTTTTGACATTTTGCCTGCTTCCTCTACTTTTCTAACCTTGTTTTTGCTGGTATTAGTTCTCTTTTCTTTCTTTTTATAACATATTTTATTGGACTTTAAGGGAAAATGTAAACTAATGAAGGAATAATCACAAGACTCTTGCAGCTCTCAAAGCAACATAATAGCAGCTGACTGAAAGACTGACACATATATGGATCTTTACACATTTGACGTTACAGAGAACGGTTGCCATTATCCACAAAGTCTCTATATTGTGAAGGCTTCCCCCATATTTTATGTTTTGTGTTGGTATCCGGGTGCCTTGGAAATAGGTGACTTCACAACACTGTGGATACATTTGAGGCAGCTTTCCATTTAACTGGGAGGCTTCCCCTGTTTTCTTTTTTTTTTCATTGAGCTCATACGTATACAGTATACAACATTCAGTCAGTTCATGATCGGCTGAAGACATCCCAGATGCAAAAAAGAAGAAAAAACATATACTGACAATAATATCATTAAAGTGCAAACCCTCTCAACAGTTATAACTATCGTATCCAGTTCTTATTAAAATGCTACTGGTAGAGTGCCATGTGCAAAAGAGCAACCTATAAACAGGATGAAGTGCTATATACATTCAACCGAAAAAGAAGCTGAACAGTCTAACATTGCATGTGCAAAAGGAGCAACCTATAAGCAAGCAGAGTACTCCCCAAACATGGTAATATGGACTTAGCTCCAACTGGCATATTTAATTTACTTCAAAGTCCTGAGTAAAATGCACTACATGTGCCAAGAGTCTGTAAATTCAATGCTACTAGTGGGCCTGCAGCACTGATTGTCCCACCCACTTAAGTAGCCCTCTAACCATGGCTCAGACCTGCAGTTGCAGAACGTGTAGGTGCAGTTTTACACTCCTATGTTGACATAGGAAAATAACATTTTTACCAAGCTCAAATGGCAAAATAACACTTTTACCAAGCCCAAACCTTCTTTTTTTAATATATATAAATCACCCCTAGGGTGGGCCTTGAACAGCACAGAGGACAGGATGCAATGTATTTATAAAGCAGGACATGTTCCTTCACATTTTACTTGTCCTGGTAGTAAAAAACTCATATTTGTTTTTCATTACTGCAGAGCCTATCTCTCTCCTAGGATAACATTGAAGTTGCCTTATTACAATTTACAAGCGTAATTTCCAAATGAAAGGGATGATTCTTTCAAGTTTGGTGTCTCTGGAATCACAATCTAAAATCCTACCTTATAGTGAAGTCAGATTTTAGAAAGCTGGCATTTTCTTACTTTAGCCATTTGGTGCCTGCTGCCTGTCTCTGATCACATGTCTGGGGTGGGTGGCAGCTGGGCTTTGTGTATTACCCTTCACAGCCACACACAATGGGAGCTTAGGTGTGATTTCATGAACCATTATGGCAGAATGGGTGGGGGGAGCTGGACCCAGCACACTGCCACTTGAATAGGCTGTGTCCTCGCCCCACACAAAGGGCTACATACCACACTATAGTGAGTTTGGCATCAGGGTGGGACCTCTGTGCACTTCAAAGGCTTGCTCTGAGGTGTCCCCACTTCAAAGGCACCACTGGGTATAAGTACTAGACCTCAAACACCACCACTTCAGTGCACTTCTGGACCTATGAATACTCTGCGAGGAAGGACTCCTGTGTCGCTCAAGGACTTCTAGTTTTCTGGACTGCTCTCTGCTGGACTACTGCTTTTTGCTGTACTGATCTGCTGCCCTTTCCCTGGGTAAGAAGGACTGAACCTGCATCATTTGAACCCAGAGTGACTCCAAATGCTAGTTGGCAGGCCTCCTGATCTGAAGTCTCAGAGATACATAAGACTTCCAACCACCCTACTCTGCTCCGGGACTCTATCAGCTGTAAGTCTACCCTGTCAAGTGGTGCCACCCCGTCCGGACCCTCGGATGAGGGCCTAAAGTGCTTGCCAGTGGAACTGATGCATCCTCTCAGCAGAGAGGTACAATCCTGAGCAGAACCAATGCATCTCCTGGGTTGAGCGTTGCATCTTCAAGCAGAACTGATGCATTGTTGCTCTTGTGTAATTTGGGCCTGTCACAAAAGACTTGCATTGCCAGCGCATCCTGCATCTTGGGTTTCATGCATTTGCCTCAGAACTGCCACTGTAGAATGCTTTTTTCCAGTAAAAGTCCTCGCATCACCAGTCAACGGCAGCCTCAACAACAATGAAACTCCACAGCACAGATTTACGGCTCATCACAACCGATGCATTGCCTCAAAAGCGCAATGCATTCTCGATCCTGGCCTTAGCAGTGCAAGTCTTGTCAAGAGGCTCCGCAACACATCAGGACCTCATATAGAAGTCTTGCTGCATGTGGCTCACCGCAATACTCCGCAACCAGGATTTAAGGTACTTTGTTCAGCGGGCCTAACTGAGTCTTTCTAGTCAGCCTGCGCTCCATCGTGGTTGGTCTGAGCTTGTGACCAGATATCCTCAATAGCGGTTTGTGCTTCTCTGTGTTATTGTCACTTAAAACTTTGAAATTCAATGTCTCTGGTTCCATTAATTGGATTTTTGTAGTTTTGGTCTTGTTTTATTTATATAATCTTGTTCTATTTCTCTAACTTGGTGTGGAATCTTTTTCTGTGGTATTGTCACTGCTTCACTGTTTGAAGTGGTTGCACAAATACTTTGCACACTGTACAATTCTTTTAAAAAATGTCTCCTTTAGAAAGTTGGGATTTTCTTGTCCTAGTCATTAAGAGCCTGCACACCAGATCCTGGGTGACATGACTAGGTATAGTTGGCAGCTGGCCTTTGTGCATTCCTCTCAGTCACACAAAAGCGGGCCTGAGCATTGGCAGGATGTGTCATCCTGACAGACTGGGAGGAGCGGAGCTGCGCACAGCCCCACTTGCACTTCAAAGACACTGCCTCAGTCCACACACAAAGAACTTCACACCCGCCTTTTGTGCCCCCAGACATCCTGGGACCAGGAAAGGGAAAAACGAAATCCCAGAACCATCTGTGAGGGGACAACTCCAGTAGTTTATTATACTTGGAAGCTGGCACCAGGTATTAAAATAGGACCCCCAGCCCTACTCCACAGTACATTCCTGGATCTGTAGATACTATAGAAGAAGGACTGCCATGCTGCCAGAGGACTCCCCTGCTGCCCGAGGCCTGCCCTGCTGTTTGAGAAGGAAGACTGGACCTGCTCCTTTTATCCCAGGCTATCTGAAATGATTTCAAGGGTCAGCTGACTGACCTCCTGTTCAGAGATCCAGTGGCCTCTCTGCAACTGCCCAGATGACCTTCTGCAACTGGGCCTGCCTAGGCCTCCAACTGGAACTCCCTGAGCCCTGCTGACCTCTGAAAGAGTGAGTCCCTGATCCCCAACAGTCACCTCCTCAGGTCTTTGGCTCCAGGCTGGCACCAGAGTGCACTCCTCCTCTGAAAAAGAAACCATGAACTTTTGGTCTCTTTACAACAGCACTATACTTTCCTTACATCACCGGAATCACGTATCTCTGATTCTACTGGTTAGATTTTTGTTGTTTTGGTATCAAATAATTTATCAAATTTTACACTATTTTTCTAAATTTGTGTATGATTTGTCTTGTGTTTTTTTCACTTTGTTGCTATTTGTGTGCTGCATAAATACTTTACACAGTGCCTCAAAGTTTAGTATGATTGCTTTTATGCCAAGCTACCAGAGGGTTAAGCACAAGTCAATTTAGTACTTCTTATGGTTCACCCTGACAAGGATTGTGGTTGTTGCTGAGAAGGGCTCACCTCCCACCCAACTGGCAACCCACTTTCTTACAGATGCCATCCTCCAAAGATTGGACGAAGGAAAAAGGAAAAGTGTTCCTTCCTTTCTCCATAATAATACATCTCTCTGCCCAGGTGAGAAGGCAACGTGCAGACCTGGTGGTGTTGACTCAGCTTTGGAAATCTCAATTCTGGTATTCATCTCTGCTGGAACTTTCTTGGGATTTTCCAATCCCTTCCCACTATTTCCAGATCTCCTTTGGGGTCTGTCTGGGAAGAGTCACAGAATGATTCTGGAGGATACATTACATCTTATAGTATCGTGGATTACAGGGAATGAAGGAAAGCCCCAGGCCTTTCATGACAAGCTGAGGCGATGCTCACCGAGGTGTGGGCTGACAGGGCCATCAAACAGCACAGATCGGCCTGGCTGGAATGGATGGGTTGGTTGGTTGGTGCTTGCAGAGGGACTTGGATCCCTTGGGGCCAGATTTTTCTGAACGCTTTAACTGGTCCGGCTTCTGAAGGCAAAGAGTTCAGGGCTGTGAACACATTTAGGACAGCCATTTCTGCAAGATATATTCCGATCTGGTGAGGGGAATATCGTCTGATTAAACTTGTTGAGGGTTCTCTATATTTCTCTTCTGCTGGTACCAAGATATTCCTCCCTTTGGGATGTGAACAAGGTCTTAAAACGTTCTTTCAGGGTAGAACAATAAGTACCTATCCAGGAAACAGCTGTGGGGGGAAATTAGCAATGCTTCTATGGTAAGTTTCCTGCAGATGAGTTTCAGCATCAGAGCTCTGGAAGTACCAGGTAGTGTTTTTACCCCAGATGGGGTTACCTTTCATATTTCCAGAAGGAGGAAATTTAATTCCGACATTGTGTCATACCCTTTATTTCAGGATGTGCCGAAATTGTGGGTGGTCAGATTTTGAGATGTATCAAGTCATATGAGAACATGATGGAGGATATTCGTCCTCCGGGTGAATGGCAGTTTCGTATCACAATGTGTAGGCCCAACAGGGCTGTGTCTTCACCCAGGATTGGCAGATGTGTACGATGGGTCATGCAGGAGACTTTTTGGTGCATATTCAGCAAGGGGTGCCTTAGCTTCTAAGGCATTTTCACTGGGTATGCGATTTGAGGATATTCTTAAAGCAGTGGACTGGTCTTCTGATTCTACCTTTTAGAGGTTCTATTTTAAACCAGTGACATGTGGGGCTACACTTGTAGTAAGTAAGCTTTAAACCAGCATAATCCTTGCCTCTGGTCCTAACACAGAATGAAAAATATCCTAGCCATCGCAACAGAAAGCCTCAATTCCCCTAAGGACAGCGAGGTGAGAATGATCCCACCTGAGTATCTGAAGTTTTGTGATCCCAATCATAGACACTGGAATGAGAGTTTGTAAAGGTTGGAGGATTACTTATTCAGGATAGGCAATTCAGTTATAATAAATGTCAAATAATAACCAGTAGTTTATCCTGTTTACAGACATTACAATAGCTATATGCAGTTTTTTTTTTTAATAGTGGTGTTTTTAGATTTTGCTAAGGCTTACTAATTGCCCTCTTATTGCTGGGAATGACACCTCGAAACAGAAATTAACAAGAGAGTACACGGGCTTCTGTCACACAAAGGAAAATAGAGCATGAAAGTAGCCAGAGGACCTTGAGGGGCAAGCTTCCACTGGGAGTGGTTGTGACTTTTGCCTGCATGATTCCCAAGTGTTCATGGAAGCAGTTTAATGTAGGTGCTGGAAGAATAAGGTAAAGAGAGCTCAGCATAAACCTTCCCTCTGACTCTTCAATAGAACTGAAACCCTCGTTCACACTAGAAACCCTTCACTCCCGAGCACTGTAGAGAAGCGCCACAACTAAGAGTACTTTCAGAAAGAAGCATGGTGTGGCTTCAACTGACAGTGCTGGCACTGTAAATCTAAGGTAATATATAGTGTAGGAGGCTGGCCTGGCTTGTAGTGGGTACCAGCGGTACTTATACCTTGTGCCAGGTCCAGTTATCCCTTATTAGTGTAGAAGAGGTGTTTCTAGCAGCTTTGGCTGATAGAAGGTAGCTATGGCAAAGCAGCTAAGGCTGAACTAGGAGACATGTAAAGCTACTATACCACTGGTGTCATATGCACAATATCATAAGAAAACACAATACACAGAAGTACTAAAAATAAAGGTACTTTATTTTTATGACAATATGCCAAAAGTATCTCAGTGAGTACCCTCAGTATGAGGATAAGTTATATACACAAGATGTATGTACACAAACCAAAATTAGGTAAGTAATAGCAAGTAAAGTAATGCAAACAGTGTAGAATTACAATAGTTTGCATTAGGACCACATAGGTATAGGGGCAACACAAACCATATACTCCAAAAGTGGAATGCGAACCACAAATGGACCCCAAACCTATGTGAGCTTGTAGAGGGTCGATGGAACTGTAAGAAAACAGTGAGGGTTAGAAAAATAGCCCACCCCAAGACCCTGAAAAGTAGGTGTAAAGTGCACCTACTACCCCTATAGAGCACAGAAGTCGTGATAGGGGGATTCTGCAGGAAGAACAAACACCAGCAATGCAACAACAGTGGATTTCCAGACCTGAGTACCTGTAAGACAAGGGGACCAAGTCCAATAGTCGCGACAGTGTCGAGAGTGGGCAGGAGCCCAGGAAATGCCAGCTGAGGGTGCAAGGAAGCTGCCACCTGTTGGAAGAAGCTTGGAGTTCTGCAAGAAAGAAGAGGATTAGGAACTTCCCCTTTGGAGGATGGATGTCCCACGTCGCGATGAAGCTTGCAGAGGTGTTCCCACGCAGAAAGACCGCAAACAAGCCTTGCTAGCTGCAAGGGTTGCGGTTAGGGTTTTTGGGTGCTGCTGTGGCCCAGGAGGGACCAGGATGTCGCCACTTGGAAGAGGAGACAGAGGGGGCGCCCAGCAACGTAGGGAGTCCTCACAGAAGCAGGCAGCACCCGCAGAAGTACCTGAACAGGTACTTAGAAGAAAAGTAAACCGGAGTCCACCCAAAGTCACAAAAGGGAGTCCCACGACGCCGGAGGACAACTCAATCAATCAATCAATCATAACATTTATAAAGCGCACTATGTACCCGTCAGGGTTTCGAGGCGCTGGGGGGGGGGAAAGGAGAGGTGCTGCTAGCGTTCGTAGAGCCAAGTCTTGAGGAGTCTCCTGAAGGTGAGGAGGTCCTGGGTCTGACGTAGCGAGGTGGGGAGAGAGTTCCAGGTCTTGGCGGCGAGGAAGGAGAAGGATCTGCCGCCAGAGGTCTTGCGCTGGATTCGGGGGACGATGGCGAGGGCGAGGTGGGCAGAGCGGAGTTGACGTGTGGGGACGTAGAAGCTGAGTCTGTTGTTGAGGTAGGTGGGCCCGGTGTCGTGTAGAGCCCTGTGAGCGTGGGTGAGGAGTTTGAAGGTGATCCTTTTTTCCACGTGGAGCCAGTGGAGGTCCTTCAGGTGCGGGGAGATGTGGCATCGGCGGGGTATGTCGAGGATCAGGCGGGCGGATGCGTTCTGGATGCGCTGGAGTCGTTTGATGTCTTTTGTTGGGATGTCTGTGTAGAGTGCGTTGCCGTAGTCAAGTCTGCTAATGACGAGGGCTTGGGTTACCGTCTTTCTGGTTCCTGTTGGAATCCACTTGAAGATTCTACGGAGCATTCGGAGGGTGATGAAACAGGAAGAGGAGACGGCGTTGACCTGTTTGGACATGGTGAGAGCGGAGTCGAGGATGAATCCGAGGTTTCTTGCGTGGTTGGCTGGGGTGGGTGGTGGTCCGAGGGCAGTGGGCCACCAGGAGTCGTTCCAGGCCGAGGGGGTGCGTCCGAGGATGAGGACTTCCGTCTTGTCGGAGTTGAGCTTCAATCGGCTGTTGTTCATCCACTGGGCAATGGCTTTTAGTCCCTCGTGGAGGTTGGTTTTGGCGGTGAGAGGGTCTTTGGTCAGGGAGAGGACGAGCTGGGTGTCGTCGGCGTAGGAGATGATGCTGAGGTTGTGTTGACGGGCCACTTTTGCGAGGGGGGCCATGTAGACGTTGAACAACGTTGGGCTGAGAGAGGAGCCTTGGGGGACGCCGCAGATGAGGTTGGTGGCTTTGGAGCGGAAAGGGGAGAGCCGGACTCTCTGGGTTCTGTCGGAGAGGAAGGATGAGATCCAGTTGAGGGCTTTGTCTTGGATGCCGGCTTCGTGGAGGCGGGTCAGTAGGGTGCGGTGGCAGACTGTGTCGAAAGCGGCTGATAGGTCGAGGAGGATGAGGGCTGAGGTTTCGCCGTTGTCCATTTGTTGTCTGATGTCATCAGTGGCGGCGAGGAGTGTGGTCTCGGTGCTGTGGTTTCGTCTGAATCCAGATTGGGAGGGGTCTAGGATGGAGTTGTCTTCTAGGTAGTGGGCGAGCTGGGTGTTGACGATCTTCTCGATGACTTTCGCTGGGAAAGGGAGGAGAGAGATCGGTCGGAAGTTTTTGAGATCTCAGAAGGTTGTGCACTGCAGTAGGGAGTGTCGGGGACCCAGGCTTGGCTGTGCACGAAGGAAATCCTGGAAGAGTGCACAGGAGCCGGAGCAGCTGCAAATCACGCAATACCCAGCAATGCAGTCTAGCATGGGGAGGCAAGTACGTACCTCCACCAAACTTGGACTGAAGAGTCACTGGACTGTGGGAGTCACTTGGACAGAGTTGCTGAGTTCCAGGGACCACGCTCGTTGTGCTGAGAGGGGACCCAGAGGACCAGTGATGCAGTCTTTTGGTGCCTGCGGTTGCAGGGGGAAGATTCCGTCGACCCACAGGAGATTTCTTCAGAGCTCCTGGTGCATAGAGGAGGCAGGCTACCCCCAGAGCATACACCACCTGGAAACAGTCGAGAAAGCTGTCAGGATGAAGCGATGCAAGGTTGCTAGTAGTCGTCTTGCTACTTTGTTGCGGTTTTGCAGGCGGCCTGAGCAGTCAGTGGTCGATCCTTTGGTAGAAGGTGAAGAGGGAGATGCAGAGGAACTCTGGTGAGCTCTTGCATTCGTTATCTGCAGAATTCCCCAAAGCAGAGACCCTAAATAGCCAGAAAAGGAGGTTTGGCTACCTAGGAAGGAGGATTGGCTACCAAGAGAGGTAAGAGCCTATCAGAAGGAGCCTCTGACGTCACCTGCTGGCACTGGCCACTCAGAGCAGTCCAGTGTGCCACAGACACCTCTGTTTCCAAGATGGCAGAGGTCTGGGACACACTGGAGGAGCTCTGGGCACCTCCCCTGGGAGGTGCAGGTCAGGGGAGTGTTCACTCCCCTTTCCTTTGTCCAGTTTCGCACCAGAGCAGGGCTGGGGGATCCCTAAGCCGGTGTAGACTGTCTTATGCAGAGATGGGCACCATCTGTGCCCATCAAAGCATTTCCAGAGGCTGGGGGAGGCTACTCCTCCCCAGCCTTCACACCTATTTCCAAAGGGAGAGAGTGTTACACGCTCTCTCAGAGGAAATCCTTTGTTCTGCCTTCCTGGGCCAGGGTGCCTGGACCCCAGGAGGGCAGAAACCTGTCTGAGGGGTTGGCAGCAGCTGCAGTGGAGACCCCGGAAAGGCAGTTTGGCAGTACCCGGGTTCTGTGTTAGAGACCCGGGGGATCATGGAATTGTCCCCCCAATGCCAGAATGGCATTGGGGGGACAATTCCATGATCTTAGACATGTTACATGGCCATGTTCGGAGTTACCATTGTGACGCTGTACATAGGTAGTGACCTATGTACAGTGCACGTGTGTAATGGTGTCCCCGCACTCACAAAGTCCGGGGAATTTGCCCTGAACGATGTGGGGGCACCTTGGCTAGTGCCAGGGTGCCCACACACTAAGTAACTTTGCATCCAACCTTCACTAGGTGAAGGTTAGACATAGAGGTGACTTATAAGTTACTTAAGTGCAGTGGTAAATGGCTGTGAAATAACGTGGACGTTATTTCACCCAGGCTGCTCTGGCAGGCCTGTGTAAGAATTGTCAGAGCTCCCTATGGGTGGCAAAAGAAATGCTGCAGCCCATAGGGATCTCCTGGAACCCCAATACCATGGGTACCTCAGTACCATATACTAGGGAATTATATGGGTGTACCAGTATGCCAATGTGAATTTTTAAATTTAGTCACTAGCCGGTTAGTGACAAATTTGGAAAGCAGAGAGAGCATAACCACTGAGGTTCTGGTTAGCAGAGCCTCAGTGAGACAGTTAGGCATCACACAGGGAACACATACATATAGGCCACAAACTTATGAGCACTGGGGTCCTGGCTAGCAGGGTCCCAGTGACACATAACAAACATACTGACAACATAGGGTTTTCACTATGAGCACTGGGCCCTGGCTAGCAGGATCCCAGTGAGACAGTGAAAACACCCTGACATATACTCACAAACAGGCCAAAAGTGGGAGTAACAAGGCTAGAAAGAGGCTACTTTCTCACATATAGGAGTAAGGAGGATTGAGAAATTGAAATAGGTGCCCTGGAGGTCCAGTGATGAAAGTCAATCCCCGCATTGAGGACCAGCAGGACTTTTGCTCATGAACAGCATCCTAAACTTGCCCTGCTAAAGAAACAAGACCAAGGAGCAAAGGTGGAGGATGGACCTCAGGTCCCTGGACGTTTAAGAGGAGCAGGAAGTAAAGGGAGTAGAGTCCCATGCCCCTTTCTCCTACAGTCATGAACTCTATTACCTCTATGTTCAGCTAGGTGAGGACTTCCACCTCTACAATTGAGGTATATTGCTGGAAAACACTTCCTAGTCGAGAGATGGTGATTTGGAGTGGGAAACATAAAAGACATAGCATGTTGGCTGGATGATTGAACGATCAGTCATGATTGTCTCTCCAAATGGTGGAAGGTGGGAGACACTTCTGACACCAGAAGAAGATTATGGTGTAATATGGGTGGGAAGGATAGATTTTGAAACAGTAAAACTAGCTAGAGATGCATTGGCTTCTGCTGATCATGATAGCATCACCTAGATCAACCCATTGACATGATCACTGATAAGGTTAAAGAGGAACACAGAGGTGGGTTCACAGGATGTAACAAAAAGAAATTAAATCTCAATGCAAAGTTCCCTATCACATTTCTTTTGTATGAATTTGTTTGCAGTGATGCCTCATCCAAAAGTGTGGTCGCTCTGAACAAGGATGCCACAAAGTGAAACAAAAATAAATTAAATCTCAATGCAAAGTTCCCTATCACATTTCTTTTGTATGAATTTGTTTGCAGTGATGCCTCATCCAAAAGTGTGGTCGCTCTGAACAAGGATGCCACAAAGTGAAACTAAAACAAAATCTCACAAGACCTGCCACTGGAGTCTTGGAAACCTTGGAGTTTTTGAAGCAGCGCTTTGTTCTTCCGGTTGCCTGTCTGCTTCTCATACTGCTACTACTGGTCTTGGGAGTCTGGTAGAAGGGGGTACTTTCATCACTGCCTTTCTTTTGCTTAACTTTAATAAATCCTTGTAAAGATATGCTTATGACTCTATTCAATCTATGAAATGAACACTACTGAACTGGGAATTATTTTATCAGAAGTCAAAGTCTGAACTTTCTGCATATAAAGTGAACTTTACTCAGTTGTGAGTGCTGTTAAGTCACCTCCTATGATACTGTGACATTTCATTTGTATTTTCTCAAGTGTGTTAGAAGTAGGGAGAGATCTTTAACACACATTTTTATTATTTTCTCTTTAGAGGATACCAGGCTAGAAGTAAACACTATGATATTTATAGCCATAGCTACACCTAGATGTTATAGGGAAATAAAGGAGAGAAGCTGAGAAATAGGTGTTTGTAAACCAGGTATTAGTTTGGTTTAAAACAAAGTGATATTAGAAGATAGCTTATGATAGTAGTCAAATAAAAAGTGATAAGTTACATTTTCTTTTGCATACCAGAGAACTTATGTTGCATTTACCGAAACCTGTCTTGCACCAGCTTTTTCTCTGCTATGCCATTCCCCTTTCTCCTTGGGTATTGATGATTCACATTGAATTTGTGTTGGTCTGGGGAGTCCATTGTGAGAGTTTGTGCAAGCCTAGGTGTATTCATGGTATTTCTGCAGAACAGTGGGGCATATTTCCAATCCCCGTGGCTCAGGGCAGCGCAGCAACTTACCTTGCAGAAATGCACCGTATTTACAAGATACAGTGCATTTCTGTCCTTTCCCCCCCTGCTGGTGCCCAAACTGCTGCCTAGCGCCAACGCAGGCACCCGTGCACCATGGTGCAAGGGTGCCTGCATTGTCAGAAGGATGGTTTTTGTTCAGGAAGGTACACCTTCTTGCACAAAAATAATCCAGAGAGGCATTGCAGCACACATGGAAAGAGGAAACAACAAGGAAAAATAAAGATAATTCTCCTTGTTGTGCCGGCCCTGCGGTGGCTTACAGTTTTGTTGCATTCCCAGGTTTATAGATTTTTGTAAATCTTGGAATGTGCCAAAACCCACGGGTGTTGCGTGGAAACACCCACCGTAAAGCCCATGATACGTCTCCCTGATGCAGTGTACGGCAAAGCACCAACTTGGGATGCGTTGGCTTACGGCCATGAAAAGCCATTCAAAGTGTCTTTGCATGGCCTTGTAGATATGGGTCTGCACTATGTACCCCTGGTGCATCACAAAAAGTGATGCACTGGCACTGCACGGGGCTTGTAAATATGCCCTTGAGTCTTCTGCTAAGTCCCCAGAGTTTATGACACCCCTGCCACGAAAGCAGCAATACATCGTTTGGGGCATTTTTAAGAGGCTGTGAATGATATAGTTTGTGGCTTTTGCATCCGATGGGCATCTGGTGGTGCCCCTTGACATAGAAAAAGCATTCACTATGATTGGTTGGTCTTTCCTTATGGAGGCCATGGGGTTGGGACAGGTAATACTCGCTGGATTCAATGACTGTATACTAGACAGCTGGCAAGAGTTAGAACAGAACCAGTTCGGTGATCTCAGAGCGCTTTACTGTGGGCACAAGGCAAGGTTGTCCCCACTATTTTTGGGCTTGCCATGAAATCTTTGGAGCGCTTGTTCTCCAGGGCCCTGGCATGGAGCATTGTTCTATGTGACATTTGGCATATCATTTTGCTTTCTCCCAAAGGTGTGCATCACAGGGTCCTCCTTGATTTGATGTAGTATTACATATGTTTGGGGAGTTTTTGGAGCTCAGAGTTAACTGGGCCAAATCCTTACTGTTCCCCCTCAGTTATTGGGCTCCTGACAACTGAGGTGGGTTAATACATGACAGGTAGGAATAGAAATTTGACATCTTTAAATGTCTTGGCATTAATGTATGCAATGCAGATGACAAATTGATTGTTGATAACCTGGGTAAGGCCCTGTTGGCAGCCCACTGGTGTCTTTGTTTCTGGATTAGCCTGCTGCTATAACTGGTGGGGCGTATAGCAGTGGTCAAATATTACTGTTACCATGGTAATTATACTGGTTTGCAGCTCTGCTGGAGTTCACTGGGAAGGCCTTTTTCATGGAGCTACATGGTTTGTTGTCTGACTTAATTTCGGGGTAAGGATAGAAAAAGGGTGGTACTCAGGAAAACATCTATGAAAGCTCTGTTGTTTGACAGTGATCTGTAGATCAGCAGAAATTAACACTAGAAAGTAGGAGAGGATGTGAAATGTGGTTTGCAATGTCTGTCATGACTATCGCATGAAGACTAGTGATTTGTAAGGATTCTTAGAAAATTATGGTCTCTGGCTGTCCCATGGTGAGTTCTTGTCAGCATTATGTATTTAATTCCTCATTCAGCATTAGTGAAGTGTTGTCTCCTAACCAGATTTTGACGATGAAGCACAAATCTAGTTTTAAGTCTAGATATCAGGTTGCAGATGTTTGAGGTGAGTATTTTGGGGTGAAGCGGGTAGAAAGGGAATGAAGAGCTCATAAAGAAATAGATGTGGTGTTTGAGGAGAGCTCTAGGATGCAGAGAAGAGGTGAGTAGAAGAAACATGATGGGTAAAATGGAGCAGTAAGAGGAGAAAGGTGTTCGGGAGGGGGAGGGTGTTATTGGACCTTTGAAATTAGCGGAAGGCTTGGAAAAGGAGATAAATGGAACAGAATGGGAAATAGATCAGAGGTATTCATGGAGGTTGGTATTGTAAGAGAGGCATTAAATGGTAAAGGATGTTACTGGGAAATCGTACATAAAACGCTCCTGATTTCAACAGAAGAAGAATGAGTTTTAAGCCAAAAATGATCTTATTTTAGATTTCTTGACTTTACAACAACTTCCACTTTCATTCAAGTTACTGTTGGAATTAAATTCTTCCTATTTTTTTCTACAACTTCCTTTAGGTATACCCAAATGTGGACATGTATGGAACAGGGTGCAGCTGACATGAGGAAGTATTAGTGAGGCGGAAAGAGGGAAGCTATTATCTGAGGAGACCAGGTGATGCAAGGAGAAAACATGTGGAGAGGGTTATGAGACAAGGTTAGGGGTATTGCAAATGGAGGAAAGTGCCGTGAGAAAAACGGGTGGGAAGAAGGAAAGGTCATTAGATGATAGAACTAGGGGTAGGTAAGAGAGGAGCCTTTGGGAAGGACAAGAAAGGTCTGAACAGCAACGCGACTCCATGTCAGCATGACACGCTTTTTAATCCAATGCTTTTCAGATAAAACACAGTGCTTTCAGGTGTGTTAGCCTAATAAATAAGCTCATGGGAAGCAAACCAAAACCGAACAGTGTCAGAAAATGGAAGACAGACCGAGGTTCTGCATGGCAGAGCATACGTGTAGAAGGAAATTGTGAATGTGTGTTAAGAAAGTGGGGGGGGGGCATAGACAAAATGCATATGTTGAATACATATTCTGATATTTATTTATGATGTATAATAAAGGTTGTATCTGAGTTTCGACTAAAAAAAAAGGGGCCACTACTTTTCAAGTGAGGGATATGCGTATGCTGTGACATCACTTCTAATGATGTCACTCAAGGTGACATCATTAAAATTTGCCACAGCTGTCAAGTTTCCAAGATCCATGTGTGACAAAGTGCCCCAGTGGAGGTTTTTTTATGCTCTGGGATTTGTGGTCCTGGTTTCACAATGGGATATAAAATGCTACCCCAGAGTGCAAAGAAAAAAACCTTTACTGGAGCAGCTAGTCATGCATGCACCCGTGATTCCTGGCAGGGCTAATATTCACCTTCCTATTTTCCTTTCCCTTGTGCAGAGCACTGAAGTTTTGAAAATTCCTAGATGCAAGTACTAATTAGCACAAGTGATGACATCATGCGACCGCTGTGTTATATGACTACAAGAAAAGTAAAATCTGTGAAAATGATAGCAAAAACAAAAATAAATGGGGACTGAATAAAATACCTTATGTAAAAAGAATCCTGGCTTGTAGTTGCACTGAATAGGTACTAAACGCAGGCGCCAGAATAATTTTTGAACTTATATTTTCTCTTAGTAGGTGGGGGATAGGCTCTGTGATGTGCTCGAACAGCTAATCCCAGCAACAAAAGGGTGGAAAGCTGCCCCTGTGGAAGTGAACAGCTTCCTTTGCTCCCAGAAGCTGTTTTGCACACAGCAAAGCTCCTATCAGAGCTACATTTAAAAAGTCAGAATTCTAGTCTTCTCACCAAGTGTGTCATACTGCCTAATTGCAGGAGGTCAACATGACCAACAAATGCGTGAGGCTCCTCACCTCCAATGAGACCTGTGGTATCTACTTGTATCCTGATTAATTATAGTTACTTTCCTATCTTTCCACTTTCACACCTCATCTTCAATCACAGTGCTAAGTGCTGCACCTCAGGACAATTAAAGAGCACCTCTCTGGCCACTCACACACAGCACCAAAACACTTCCCATATAGGATCACAACAAATAAAATGCTTCTATCTTTCCTCATATTGTACTATGATACCCTGTACAAAAATGTTTTTTTATTTCCAATCTCACAGTGAGGCAGAACCTACAATACACCAGCATCCAAATGAATCTCACTTTGCTTTGGTAATTCATATAGAGTGGTATTTTTTAAAAACAAACTTCAGACAACATCAGAGCCAGTATTTGCAGAATCTCGCTTTCAATGTTTGCATTACTTTCCCTATATATCCATTAGCATTGCTTCAAATATGCGATTACAGGTTCATTCTAGCACAGCCTAACACTGACAATATTTACCTATGTATGCATTCAGGTTTTTTTGTGTGCATCCAGCCACTGAGCTATTAGCTATACTATACTTGATAAGCAGGGTTCTAGCAGCATCCTAACAGCATAGACACTGTTCACTTGATTGTAGGACCTATCAAAAATACATAATGGGGCACCATCACATGCAAACAATGTTGTTTCTTTCTCGTGTTTCATCCTCAGACAGCATACTATCTCAAAAGACTACTATAAGTCTCTACAACCCTACATAAAATGCTTGACCTTGCTATATCTCTCATTTTTTATTTCAAACATCCTTTCCTTACTTTCCATCCTCTCATGCCTCTTCTGAGCACGGTCTACTCTAACCCATCTGCATGTTTGCCTTAATAGCTATTATAATATTTCCGCTAATTGCTCACAACTTATCTCAAGTATAAAAACCTTCCCTTTTTTAAAAGACATTCATTGAAATCCAGAAATACCTAATCTGCTTTAGCTCATCTACTGATCCCACCATCCATCCGCATAAACTCACATACTCCACTAATTTCGAATCCAAGAGACTCTTCTACAGCGCTCCTGCTTCAGAAACAGGATAGATATAAGGAGTCTCGCATACTTAAAATACGTTTTTGATGTTTTAATGTCAACAATATTGCTAAGTGCCACCTACAAGACACACATAAATAAGGAAAAGATGAGTAATCATGGCTACAGCATGGCTACAAAACGTGAGACAAGCAATTCTCTTACAGAAGGGCACAGCTGGGCAGTACATGAACGTTCGCAATGATGGGTCAGTCAACTCAATGCGCCCCCAGTGCCAAAGGCTCCTTACCTGCGGGTACACCGACGGGGCGCATCTCTAAAGCTGAACTCCACTACAGGCCATCCCACCTGATTGGTGTTGTCACCAACCCACTTTCCTCATTCAGTGGGTTGAGTATCCCAGCAACTACAGCTCCCTGCTGGCACATCTGGGTTTCTTGCATCATTAACTATTTCAAAGCCAAAAAAGAGACTGACGGAGAAGTGCAACAATCTCTGCTTCTCCAATATTCTGAAGATAAAACCTTTAAACTCTTTAAAAACCTACCCAAAACCGGGGGTGAAAACAACTAAGATGGGGCTATCACAACCCTAAACCTGTATTTCGGCAACCAAATGAATACTGACTTTGAATGCTTTAAACTGCATCAATCCTGCCAAATTAAAGAGGAGCATATCAATGTGTTCTATACCAGGCTAAGTGGACTCGCAAAAAAGAATGGTGCAACTCATTAAGGGATACAGGTTTGCCATTCTCAAACATCACATCCATTGAAAACAGGGCATGCCACTCAATAAAATTCTTATGCTTGCCTAATTTAACAGATTGTCCAATGCCAGTGCGGAGCAAATCGGAAGTTGCCTTTGGCAAGCTTTCCATAAAGGCAGACCCACCAGATTTGAAATGATTTAAAGATGAAGACCCAGCTGGCATCACATAGGAGTGGACGACTCGCACAACATCCAAAGCCACAAGAAAAGTTGGACTAAATGGCATTGTATGCAGCTACTCCAGACAGACCCCAGCGAGAAGCAGAACATGCTCAACAAGCCAATACCCTAACCACTTTGCAAGAGTCTGCTGGGGGCACTGCCCTGCAGCGCCACAAGGCAGAAGACAACTCCTGCGCCTGGCATTAAGTGCCAGAGGAGCCCCAGACCCCAGCTGGAACCTCCTTACTACACGAGAAACCAAGGACAATGGACTGTTCCTCATATCCTGCATGACCGCAAGTTAAGAGAGGCTTGGCCACTACGACCACAGGTAAAAGTTACATATCAGGGACACTAATAACCTCTCTTATAGACACAATGGTATCTGTCAATGTTATGAGCAAGAAACACTTTTAGAACTGAAACCTTACCCAGCACTGTCCACCAGAAAGATCATGATATTTGTTCATGGAGGAGATGATCTCCTCCTACTGGAAGAAATATTCAAATGTATACGAAAACACCAGGTGAGCAGAGTTTGGGTAGGTCGCTGGCACTCTCCTCGCAGGGCCACTGTCATTGCAACAGTGTCCATAACTCTGCTTATGACCTAAGAGGCCCAACAGATATATTAACTGGGTTGGATTATCCCACAGTGAGGTATTTATATCTGTTGGGGAACAGCCATTATTACATATCTCATCTAGGTGCAGGATAGGGCTTGTTCTGGTCCTGCTGAAGTACCAAGGATCCAGATGGACCAAGAGTCACGAAAAATGTTGATACTACATAAATCACTTTAAAAGCTACCTGAGTACATTAAGGTCATAGGGTAGTATTCCTTTGTTTTTACCTCTGCCAAGGTGACCAAAATATTGATAAAAAATTGAGGACAATTTTAAAGTGCTTAACACCTTTTGCCCTCACACCACACTACACAGAACACACCCTCACACACTAATCCATCATTACAGCAAAAAATGAAAAGGTCTCCGAGAACGTGCCTTCTCGCTGGGCCCGTCGGGCATTGCAGCGCCAGCCCAACAAGGAGCCAGTCCTGTGATGAGGCATGACATCCATTTGGGTGCGTGAGGGCACCAATTCTTAATTATAGGGATTCCCTCTCAATTTCTCTGGTTCCCACCTCTTACCTTGTGACTTTCCTATAGGAACAGCACTTCTTTTTGTCTATTGGTTCTGATTAGGAGCGTAGGTGCTGGACCTTTATAAGTTCCCTGTTTCCCCTCTTTGATTTATAGTATATGAAAGTGCATCATGTCAGGCCAAGTTTTTTGTTGCAAAGCGTGGTGTGGATACTCTGCTCAGCTACTCACATGCCAAAGAACTCAAACTAGTACAGTTTCCCATGGCTATGCAATAGTGGCATGTAGATGAAGTCTTGACCTTGTTTCAACATTTCTTCAAGGTACTGGGACAGCCTAGATAATAAATGGATTTGCAAAAAAGAATATGAATTTCTTAATCAAAGAGACAGGAAAATACCGCGCTTTTATATTCTTCCTAAAATCACAAAGACCCGGTAAATCCACCTAGTAGACCAATTGTTTCAGCATGTGGCTCAATTTTAGAACCTTTGGCTCAGTATGTTGACACTTTTTTTAAACCATTTGTGGCTCAAACACAAGCATATGTCTGCGATTCTATGGACATAATTAATAAAATAGAAGATTTACCATTTGATGAAAATAATCAAATTTTGGTAACCTTTGATGTTGAGGCACTTTATACAAACATTCCTCAAGATGAGGCAATAGCGGTAATCAGACAAGTTCTTGACACAAGACCTGCACCAATTCATACCCCCACTGAATTTTTAACTACTTTGGCCAGCTTATGTTTAACAAAAAACGTCTTCCTGTATAAGGAGAAGATATTCCTTCAGATTTAAGGAGTAGCAATGGGTTGCAGCTTTGCACCAGAGGTAGCCAATCTAGTAATGGACTGTTTTGAAAATAAATGGGTGTATAACAATTCTAACCCCTTTCTAAAGAATATTCGAAAATGGTTTGGATGTACAGATGATATACTCATGATCTGGCAAGGAGACCACACGACTTTGTTAACTTTTCATCAATGGCTTAACCATCGCACACCAGATTTTAAGTTCACAATGCATGTTGACAATAAAAGGATACATTTCCTAGATCTATGGGTTATATCTAAAGAAAGTAATTTACAAGTAAGTCTGTACAAGAAACCAACTGACTGGAATACCCTATTGCATTTCACGTGTAGCCACCCTAGAACTTTGAAAGAAAATCTTCCTTATGGCCAGTTCCTCCGGATTCGGAGGAATTGTAGCAGTAAAGACGACTATTTCAACAATGCATCAGATTTAGTAACCAAATTGATCAACAGAGGGTACCCTAAGAAACTGGTGAAATCTGCATTAAAGAGAGCATGGTTTACCCCAAGGGAAACTCTTTTCTCCCCCAAGCAATGACAAAAGAGAACCCATTAACCTGTGTTATCACTTACAGTCCAAAGGCAAATAAAGTACGGCCCATTATAGAGAGAAATTGGAGAATTTTGGCAGGACTAGATATTGAAAAAACATTGTTTGTGTTTAAAAGAGCCTGAAATCTAAGGGAACATTGGGTGAAAGCAACATACCCTGATGAAAAAGAAAAAAGAAAAATGATCTTAGAAGATTGTTATAATTACCTGCCTTGCAGGGACATTATAAATGTAAGAATTGTGTAGCTTGTCAATTACTAGTGAAATGAAAGAAGTAACTCTGAATGGATTAGTGCATTGACAAGTGAATTTTTCAAACTGTAACACAAAAAAATTAATTTACTGTATTAAGTGCCCTTGTGAATTGATCTACATAGGACAGACATCACAACAGGTCAAAACAAGGATACTTCAACACATTGTCAGAAGCGCGCCACTGGTGGAACATTACTGCAAATTGAACCACTCATCAGAAGATATATGGTGGACAGTATTGGAAGTAGTCCAGACCAAAGGTGACGGGCAACCAGTCTCATACTACTTAACTAAGAAGGAAGCACGATTCATTGAGAAATTTGGAACAGCAAGACTTGGTCTGAATGACCAGGACGAAATGTGGGCGCTGATATAGTCAACATGAATACGGTTTTGTTATGAATTTTGAAAAATAAGAAGATAGAAAATATCTTGGATGGTATTAACATAAAAATGTAATAACTTAGACTGAAAAACTACTTTGTTCAGATATATGGTTCCCTGGGTGTCAACAGTATGGATACATATTGCTCATACACTAGATGTCTCCTAATTCTATTTATTAGATCGTGTATACATAATTTGATCAGGAAGGATGAATATATTAAGGAGGACATTCATATGCACTTCATTAAAACATTTAATATCCTGAAACCTAATAATCAGAACCACAAAGGAATATACACTGGTCTAGATCGATTATAATCCGTCAAATAATAATTCCACTCCAAGATGGCCATCGCCATAGTAACAAATGTGCACGTTTCAAGATGGCCGACGCATGAATAGTGTAACTTGAAGCCTCTCCTGGCGCGGCTTTTTGGCTTCGGTTTTCTTCGCTTTTCCTCTTTTGTTTGAGGAATTAAAGCTGTAACAGCTGTAACAGTATTTAATTGTTGAAGTATACGAGGGGATTAAGGTAGCCCCTGTTTTGAGATTAAATACGCATGCGTTTCGAGTGAAGCAGTCACTCTAAGATGGCCGCCACCCGAAAAACGCTTTTAATATGGCCGACACAGAAGTAACCGGTTTTCCCACCACTGTAGAAATAAACGTGCATGTTTCATGATGGCTGACGCACGAATAGTCAATTTCAAAACTTACGCCAGCACGGCCGTCAGGCTCCGTTTTCCTTCATTTTTCCTCTTTTGTCAGAGGAATCATAGTTGCAAAGCACTTAGGTTTCTTAATACATAAGGGGATTAGATTAGCCACTGCTTTTAGATTTAAAAAGTATCTGCGCTTTTGAGTTAAGCAGCCACTCTAAGATGGCCGCCATCCAGAAAAACGCTTTAAATGTGGCCACCACAGAAGTAGCCAGTTTTCCCGGCACTCCAACGTGGCATTGATTGCTTTTGTGCTCGCAAGCTGACGAATTACTGTCTAAGAGCCACAGATAGATCCAATGGCGGTCATTTTGAACTTGGCGGCTCAGCATGGTGGGCCAAACTGCCCCATTATGAAATGGATGACGGCCGCCAGCAGCCATGCTACCTGCGCTACCCTGCGGATGTTTCAAATGCTGCTAGGCTTTTCCTGGTGGGATATCAAGGGCACTTTGCATGGGCAGTGTAGGGGCCCCCGTGCAGGCCCCCGTCGCGAATGTCACATGCGCGACAGGTCCTGCTGCACCCGCCGCACACCTCATGGAGCCGCCGTAAATGTTGCGGCCGTGTTCCCCGCCTGGCACGGAAAACATTGTACGTCTGGCGGGTTTTCCAGGAGGCTGGCAGTCGATGGAAAGAACGCCAGCCTGAACACAGCGGGAAATCCCGCTGTGTTCAAAATGACTGCCAATGTTTCTCAGCAACATACTTCTGCTACTTATGGATGAGTAGGAATTTGAAATTTAATAAGATATAGTATACTGATCCTATGGGACATTTACAGCTTTAATGATTTTTAATGTCCTCACTC
Organism: Pleurodeles waltl; assembly: GCF_031143425.1. Lineage (NCBI taxonomy): Eukaryota > Metazoa > Chordata > Amphibia > Caudata > Salamandridae > Pleurodeles > Pleurodeles waltl. The sequence continues at coordinate 705,806,668 of NC_090439.1, read as the reverse complement.
GTGTAAATGCAGGATTAATATATTGATTGGCCTATTTGAAGAAATTATCCTTGTGAAGGGTGAGTTAAACTTATAATAATGGGTTTTTGCTCTTGTTTTTACAGTTACAAAATGGCATGCGACACAATGGTGTATCAGATAGATTTCTGAAGCACTCTTTTAACACCTATAGCATGTTTTAGTACTAGTAGGGCTATAGGTAGACATGAACTTCCACCTTGAGGTTTTATTTTTATTTTTATTTCTACCTCTATTCTCTTTTGTACACCTGGTGATTTCAAGGCGATAGTACGACAAAGGTTTTTTTTCCAGATCAACAAAATCATGGTATTCATTAGTTTTTTTGTCTGCATTCATTAGGTTTGGCTCTCTCCATTGGGCCCATAGTTAAAGGGGCCGAAACGCGTCGACCATTTACACTTGAGAGGTTGCAACCAAGATTGAATCTATCCTCTAAAGACTTTATTTCACAGTCCCTTTTCATTTTTCTCTTTGAAAATAAGGATGTTCTAGAACTGTGATAGATTAGGCAACCATCTCTTATATGTGGATCATCTACATAGTTGCCAATGAGTACCACACGATTTTTGAAATAAGGGGAGGACTGTTGGACCAATCACTGATGTTTTATGTTTAATGTTTTATGTTTATTGTTAAGTATTGTATGTCTGTGGTGCACTAACTAATTCATTTGGATGTGTACATCTTTTCTCTTCTTTTTTGTGTGTACATAAAAGACTGTTGCAATCAGATAGGTTATCTTTGTTGTTGGGATCTATAAAGAGGTTTTGACAAAGGAGCAATTAAGTTGTGTACTCAATGAATGATTAATTTCTTCATTGAATGTAATGTATGTTCGTATTTGTCCTACTATCTGACAAAAACACTTCAGATATTATTGTTCATTACCCAGGTCTAGTAGGGTTAAGTGGGTAGACCCCTATATCTTTCAGTCGCAAGACATCACCATGGCATGCTTTAACCCTGCTAAAAAATCAGAAATAATTGTCAAAGTGAAACCCATTGTGCTGAGTATTGTACTTACGCAGCACACAGGGATAGATAAATGGAACATTATTGCTTTTCGCGAACAGAGCATTCACCAGCACTAAACAATAATATGACTACATAGAAAAAGACACACTTGCTGTCAACTCTATCTGTATGGTCAGTCATTCAAAGTCACAACAGACCACAAGCCTTTCATTTCACTGTTTGCCGTGACAGTACCGCACTTGCCCCCATGATAGAGAAATGCGAACCCCAACTCCAACAGTACCAGTTCACCCAAGGATACCAACTAGGTTGTACAAACCTGGCTGACTACTTGTTTTGACACCCCAGGGCAGGGCCAGTTGCATTGAAGGGTGCTAGCAGTGGTACAGATGAGTATGCAGAATGGATCGCCTTGATTAACTGTCCAGAAGCAATCTAACTTAGCAAAGTGGGGGAAGCCAGTGGAAAGGATCCATGCATACATTGAGCCTGTCACTGTGCAAAATCTAACTAATATAAGACTTTCTATGCAAAGTCAGAGACCTGCAAGAGGAATACAGTGTGGATCTGAAGGCACTCTGACAAATGCAAGATTAACTCAGAAGCAGAGATGATGGATTGCCTCTTCATGGACACAGGCTATTCATCCATCAAGTCCTCTGGACTCACATAATGCAGGAAGTCTGTGATTGGCACCAAGGAATAAATAAAACCAAGGCTCAGCTTGGAGAAGTCTGGTTATTTGCGATGACCGACCGTCTGGAAGAACTTGTGACCAGGTGTCAATGGTGCCAAGCTAACGGCAACCATGGAAGGCCTGGACCAGTAATCACTGAAGACCCCTGTCATGGCCTGACGTCAGCACTGATTTTGGTTTGTGGATGCAAAATCAGTTTAGCTCACTTTGCTCAGAAACCAAAGACCAGCCTGCTCCTAAGATAAGTAAAGTAGTTTATTATGTGCACACGGAGACTGATCAGCATAAGAGATCAAGCTGGAACAGTCTGAATAAGGAAGTAACACATGATCTTATATATCATTAAACCACAAGCAAATTCGTACATTTCATTGGTTCTTGACATTGACGTGTAATCATTTCTGCAAGTTTGCTAAAGTTGTTTATCCTTAATTCTTCATAACGCACCATATATGGATAATAATTCACGGACAGGAACTTGCATAATATGTCCTATGTGTCTAGTATCGCGATATATATCTATAAACAGAAATAGGAACAATAAGTGCACAGGATGGTACTTTTGAGAAGGAAGATTGCTTCAGCTAGCATGCGATTATATTTCATGATGGCTGTAAACATAGCAAGCCTTGCAAACTAATTCCTTCCAAGCTACATCAAGACATATCAAAAGCACAGTTCATGATAGGTTATAAGTTGTTCAACAGAAACAGGCCTAGTTGTCATTGGGTATCACAGGGCCCCATAGGCCCACAATGGGTCCCAGGAAAATGCGATTCCACGGGTTCTCTTCTAGAAGGCCGCTATAGTATGTCGTAACCCAAGAATGTTCTGAGCCGACCACTCCAGAACAGAATGTTTGTATACGAAGGTGAAGAGTTGGAGATTAGCAGTTGGAGCGGTCTGACACCTGATGGATGGGGTCTCTAAGTAACTGAACTTATTTTAATAAATAAGCTTTTTTTAACTACAACTTCACCCGAGAAACCGTCTTTTCTACACTGGCCATGAGCGGAGAACCTACAAAACAGAGACCTCAACATGCACGCATAAGGGGATTGAAGGAGAATAGGGAGGTGTATCCTGAAGCATGTCTTGAACTTAAATGTGTTAAATATGAACATATTTAACATTTGCAGGTAAGTTGTGTTCATTACTTTTCACCGTGCTGCCTGTTTTATATTTATTTGGACAACACGAGCCATACAAAAACTGTCAAGATACATGTGGGGTAAACGTTTAATTATAGTGTGGCATCTCTTGTAAGACCATGTTGCATGAAGAACCAAGGTGCTTGCGCCTACCTTCTATTTCATCCTTCCAGTACTGTATGTGGCCACTCCCTTCAGTCTTCCTCATGGGGCTACTTTCAGCTCCTGTCATCAGCGTGCACGCGGCCACTCTCATTGGCTTTCCATGAGTGAAGCTGCTTCTCCCTTGCATTTCCTGCTAACAAATAATGAAGCCAACACGCTGATGTGAGTGTGTCCTTCTCAGTGAGTCACCACCTTAGTAAGGTTATTTAATCACTACAGCGTGTATTTCAAATAGGTCTGTGACACACACACAGTAATTGCAGTATACAGTATTTGAATGTAGACTCTTGTTGAAGAACTGGTGGACATATTAAAAGAAACTCAAACCTCGGCCACATTTAAAGAATTGCAAACGTGCTCTCGGACATGCACACAAGGATTCACTATTTATTTTGCATGTCCCTATCTGTTGATATTGTGTGATACAGACACAATTATTTATATGTAATCACTGCATATCAATGACTGCGTTATTGTGTGATACTTACACAATGTGGTGATTGTTAGTAATTTATTTTACGTGTCAACGTGAACATTATTCTGTGATGTGCACACAATAACAAATCAAATACACACAAACTTGTTTAGTCATTATTCATTTTGCGTATCAACGTCAGCAGCATTCTGTGATGCGCACACAATAATATGTCATAGGCACACAAACCTGTGATTCTGTCACTTGGTGGGTGTACTGCCATTTGATAAAGTTTGTTTTGACCAATGACTTTGTGTTTCACCACTGCGCATATTAGTTGCTCAATGTTCACATTGTATGTTTTGTTCAGTTTAGCCGCCTATGGGCTTTGACATTGCATTAGCCATTACTTTCTGTATTCAGTTGAGCCGCCTATGGGCTTTGACATTGCATTAGTCATTACATTCTGTATTCTGCCTATTGGCTTTGACATGCTGTATCCAGTCTAGCCGCCTATTGGCTTTGACATTGCATTCCTATTGGCTTTGACATGATGTATTCAGTTTAGCTGCCTATTGACTTTGACATGCTATTAGATATTCTGCCTATTGGCTTTGACATGATATTATACATTGCATTTTATATTCAGCTCAGCTGCCTATTGGCTTTGACATGATATTATACATTGCATTTTGTATTCAGCTCAGCTGCCTATGGGCTTTGACATGATATAAGACATTGCATTTTGTATTCAGCTTAGATGCTTATTGGCTTTGACATGACACTAGACATTGCATTTGATATTTAGGTTAGCTGCCTATTGCCTTTAACATGACATTGCATTTGATATCTAGGTTAGCTGCCTATTGCCTTTAACGTGGAGTTAGACATTGCAGTTGAGAATCCAAGCTGTATTTTTCCAAGCTGTGTTTTTGCACCAGATGAACCAAGATGTTTTTCTCACAGTAGACTAGACATGATAAGAGAGAGTACATGGGTGTTGTTTTCTTCGCTTGAGCTTGGGAACAGGAGTAGTCTTGGAGACCTGGCCAGTCTCCAAAAGGCTTGCTCAGTTTCCCAGGTCTGAGAGGAGGGGGCACACCTTTGTAACGAATGTAACAGGCTGCAAAGGGTCAGATTCGAATCTGCCGGACCTCGTGCTGGAGCTTGGCGCAGGCTGCCAGCAATCCCGTGTGGGTAGATGAATCTCTCTTTCTCGCGGCTGACAGGGGTCATCAGCTTGCAGACCTTAGAAAGATGAAGCTGTAGATAGTTCCCACACGGTGAAGTATTTGTTTTGCTTTGCATTCAATATCTTATAAATATAACCTGCTGTGTATATTGCAAACTGATATATTTTGTTTGATTAACGCGGACTTGAAAGCTACTAATTCGTCATTCATAAATATTGTGGTTGGGGAAGAATTAACAACAATAAAAGTCTTCTTTGACCTCACAAGTGCATTTCTAGTGGTTTATGTATGTGCTTAGAAACTAAATAAGAGGAAAGCACTACAATTGGTACCAGGAGTCGTGGGGTCGGTCATTAAGAGGTGATTAAGAGGGTGTTGACGAGTTGGTAGATTTCTAAGTGCACACTTTAAAAGTGTAATTGTTTTTGTTGTTTGGAGAATTACAGAAATTGTTTTTTTTGGAGAATCACAGTAGCACGGCAGACCATGTCTGAGAATTCATGTGTTGATAAACTGCCTGATGGTGCTAACAAAAACTGTGAATTGTTTTCTGTTTGGGGAATTACAGAAGCACTGCAGACCATGTCTGAAAATGCATGTGTAGCTAAAAGGCCTGATATTGCTTTGAGAAATAATTTTGGTTGTACATATGTAGAAAACGTGTCTTTTGGAAGTAATGATGACAGAAAGGTTTGGATACCTTTATCTGCTTACAGAGAAATGCAGGAGAAATGTAGGAAGTTGGAACATGAAAATAGGAATTTACGTGAGCAAATTAGCCCGACTGAAAGTTATAAAAGGGCTGTTTTTGAAGAATCTTTCTTGTCCCATTCCAGTAATGAGGGGGTTAAGACAGCTCTGAGCTGCACTGAGTTTCCGTGTGAGCCAGGGTTTTTGGCAGCCAAAATGCATTCCTTAACTGATAAGATGGACGAGAGAGACCAGAATGTGATTTACGAGTTACCGTTGCAAAATGCACAAGTAAAATGAAAGATTTTAGAGAAAGAGCCGACTTTCATTAGCTTGTTTGATTTTTGGAAAAAGAATAGCCCTCATTTGAGTGAAATCCTAACACTTTTGTATATGGTCACTGTGAAAAATTATATGCAGCTGCGCGCTTGTGATTTGGCAAATGAAATAATGCAGACTTTAGGTTTCTGCGCAGTGCAAGAAGGAAAAACTGATGTACATGTAAATCATGAACAAGGGAAGAAAATAGTGCCCCTAGCTAGAATCATACAATGGATCTGGTACTTGCAAGACAGGGCTAGAGTACCACAGATAAAAGAATTACCGGTGAAATTGTGTGCACCATTTGAATTCGTGTCCACTGAAGATAAAAAGCATGTTTGTTTTACTAATGATTCATTGACTGAAATGTTGCTTTCTGGCACAGTAGAAGGAACAGCGTTGTATAATGTGTGTCAGATTTTAAAGCAAGAGCTACGTGAGATGTGTCATTTTTATGCTGATTTTTGGTTCATTGCTAATGTTTTAGCACCTAACTGGTTCAATTACCTTGCAGATGTTAATGAGAAAAATTCAGAGAGAGAAGTGTTCACCCAGAATTCTGCCTTAGTGGGGATGGCTAAGTGGGTGCCCCAGAAATGTGAACAGCTGAGAGAAAAAGCCACTTACAGGTGGGCAGAGATGAGAGAGATGCACATTCCCCTAGATTTGATAAAAACTGTGCAGCACGCACAAAAGCAATCTGTCATGCAAGCAGTCACAGAGCAGTTGGGGAGAGGAAAGTTACCAGAACAGAAATGGCAAATTGATCAGGTTTTAGGGAGAGTGATTGCTGCAGATTACCAAGGAAAAATCGAAATGTTGCTGATACCTAGAAAAGAATCTGATTCATTCATACAAATTGGAGACAGAATGGCCCAAATTGGCAAAAGTGCAGTGAATGGAGGTTTGGTAAAGAAGGAGTCTGCCCCAGCCCTTCTGACAGTGCAAGAAAAGGGAAGCTGTGGTGCAGCAGATAAAAACCTCAGTGCTGATGTGTGGGCTGAAGCCCCAAGTGATCCTCCAAAACCTGCAGAAAATATAACAAAGGGCCCCAAAAACGTCCTCCTGATAATAAAACAGGGAAAGAAAGAGAAAGGGTGCAGTTTAAATGAAAAATGTTATTTGCAAGAAAAGTCATACTTGTTTCTTTTGCAGATCCTACCACGTTTCGCCACTGTCCCTGAGTGCGCTGTGTGGTCCCCCTTCCGGTGTGTGCGTGTGGGGTCGGGGAAGGGACCGAATCCCCAACCTGAACCTGGCTGAGTAAAGTGCCAGCACCATGGATCCATTTTGCGCAAACTGCGCCTTCAGTTCAAGTTCAACTTGTTTGATTGCATTCTTCCACTGGAACTAAGCTGTGTTTTTTTTTTTTTTTCCCTTCTCGTATGGAACTCTGACTTTTGCTTACCTTCCAGAAAACCTTTCAGGTGGACCGTGCCTCTTTACATGAGTAGAACTCATGCCACATCAAATTGCTAACACTGTTGAATTAGAGACTCATTCAGAGTATAAAAATTGCCCAGTCTTTTCTATGTAGATGTATCTGATGTGAAAGGTTATGAAATCAATGTGTTAATTCACTTCTATTGCTTTACAGGGATTGCTTTGATCATAATGTTTTTTTGTTTGTGCTGATGTTTTTTGTTTTTGTTTGAAACAGGAGATATGTGAAACAAAAATTCATTGGTCAAAGGGCGGAATGTACTGCCATTTGATAAAGTTTGTTTTGACCAATGACTTTGTGTTTCACCACTGCGCATATTAGTTACTCAATGTTCACATTGTATGTTTTGTTCAGTTTGGCCGCCTATGGGCTTTGACATTGCATTAGCCATTACTTTCTGTATTCAGTTGAGCCGCCTATGGGCTTTGACATTGCATTAGTCATTACATTCTGTATTCTGCCTATTGGCTTTGACATGCTGTATCCAGTCTAGCCGCCTATTGGCTTTGACATTGCATTCCTATTGGCTTTGACATGATGTATTCAGTTTAGCTGCCTATTGACTTTGACATGCTATTAGATATTCTGCCTATTGGCTTTGACATGATATTATACATTGCATTTTATATTCAGCTCAGCTGCCTATTGGCTTTGACATGATATTATACATTGCATTTTGTATTCAGCTCAGCTGCCTATGGGCTTTGACATGATATAAGACATTGCATTTTGTATTCAGCTTAGATGCTTATTGGCTTTGACATGACACTAGACATTGCATTTGATATTTAGGTTAGCTGCCTATTGCCTTTAACATGACATTGCATTTGATATCTAGGTTAGCTGCCTATTGCCTTTAACGTGGAGTTAGACATTGCAGTTGAGAATCCAAGCTGTATTTTTCCAAGCTGTGTTTTTGCACCAGATGAACCAAGATGTTTTTCTCACAGTAGACTAGACATGATAAGAGAGAGTACATGGGTGTTGTTTTCTTCGCTTGAGCTTGGGAACAGGAGTAGTCTTGGAGACCTGGCCAGTCTCCAAAAGGCTTGCTCAGTTTCCCAGGTCTGAGAGGAGGGGGCACACCTTTGTAACGAATGTAACAGGCTGCAGAGGGTCAGATTCGAATCTGCCGGACCTCGTGCTGGAGCTTGGCGCAGGCTGCCAGCAATCCCGTGTGGGTAGATGAATCTCTCTTTCTCGCGGCTGACAGGGGTCATCAGCTTGCAGACCTTAGAAAGATGAAGCTGTAGATAGTTCCCACACGGTGAAGTATTTGTTTTGCTTTGCATTCAATATCTTATAAATATAACCTGCTGTGTATATTGCAAACTGATATATTTTGTTTGATTAACGCGGACTTGAAAGCTACTAATTCGTCATTCATAAATATTGTGGTTGGGGAAGAATTAACAACAATAAAAGTCTTCTTTGACCTCACAAGTGCATTTCTAGTGGTTTAGGTATGTGCTTAGAAACTAAATAAGAGGAAAGCACTACAGTGGGTCAATAACACAAAATCCATTTTTATTTGCAATTGTACGTTATTTACTATTGAAAAGGCTTGATGCAAAATGTTAGTGTACTGCCATTGATTCTTCCGTCCAATACCAAACCAACAATACCTTGGCAGAGGAGGAAGAAGGTTTTCATGCTTTATGCCAGAGTTTGTGGTACCTCTCTTAGCCCTGAGAGAAAGATCTCTCTACTTATTCATTGTTTGGGGGCTGATGGCCAAGGAGTATTTTAACACTTAACTGAATTGTCTGTAGAAAATGAAAATGGGATTAACAAATATGAAATTTGTCTCAGAAAACTTGATCTACATTACTTACTGAAGATAAGCACTATGTTAGAACGATATCATTTTGGGAGAAGAAGGCAATAAGTGGGAGAATCAGTGGAGGCTTATACTTCTATTTTAAGAAAACTTGCTTCAACCTGTAATTTTGGAGCAACAATTGATCAGAGGTTGTGAGACCAATTTATGTTAGGTTGTGTCTTAGATAAAGCAAGGGAACTTTGCGGTTAAATATAACCCTACACTTAATGAAGTGATTACCAGTTACCATGGCGAAGTCATGTGAACGTTCCCTAGCATGTGTGGAAATACTTTGTTATCATAAGCTAGCCCAAAAAAAGAAAGATGTGGTTCAGGTAGTGAAATGTAATGGTACACTGCTACCTAGAGAAAACAAGAAATTAAATTTAGGAACAACCCTGAAATTAGATGTTTCAGATGTGGCAATACAGGACATGTAGCGAATTTCAAAGAATGTCTGGGGTGGAAAGCTACATGTAAAACTTGTGAAAGAAAATTACATTTGCTTGCTGTAGATCTGAAAAAAATGAAGAAAAAAGTAAGTGAAGTATTGTGTGACCTTGATGATGAGTATTAACAATTTGTTTTGCAAATCAAAGGTCAGGAAAAGGGAGGACCATTTGAGGTGGTAAAGATCAATGGGTCTCCTGTGAGCATGTTATTTGATTCAGGTGCAAAGATAAACCAATCAATCAATCATGGTTCTTATAGAGCACGGCTAAATCACACATTCGGGTCTTAAGGTGCTGAGTGGGGAGGGGAGGTGGAGGAGGACTTCTGCAGCTCAGTCGAAGCGCTGGTTACCTGGTTCAGTCGAAGACTCAGGTCTTGAGGGCCTTCCTGAATTGAAGCAGAGAAGGAGTGTGACGGACCGCTGCTACAGCAAGCGGACCCGCCTTGCCTGGAGGAGGAAAACGGCACTGCCACTTCCGACCCGGAAGTACAGAGAGCGACGCCCAATCCCCTTGCACATCCGGGTGCAGAAGGGCAGGGGAAGCCGATGCGGGCCATTCTTGGGCGTACAAAGGAGGACGATTCGGCTGAAGAGAGTAGTTCGGAGGAGAAGCGGACGAGGAGCAGGAGACCGGGAGAACCTAAAGAAGACGACCAAGGAGAAGGAAGTTACGCTGCTGCAGACTGCAAAACCGAAGTCCTGGCCAGAGACTTGGAGTCCAGAACCAGCAGCGCGGGAGGCGCCCAGCGCAAGCTCCAGCCACGCTTGAGGGAAAGCGTGGCCACATCAGGTGCGTGGCTATACTAAACTGGGGGGAGGGAAGGTAGTACAGGAATAGGGAAGAGAACTGTGTTTTCTTGCTTGGTTTGGGGGAAGCTGTCGTGTTGGCACAAGCACAGAGGAGGGGACACTGTCTATGATTGACTACAGTTGAATGGTAAATAAAACAGGAGGTTTATATAAGGATACACTATCCAACCCAGGGGACAGGGACAGGAGGCAAGTCATAGGGGGAATATTACCGAATAAGGTATATGAACTAGGTATTATTACCCAGAACGATAAAAAAATAAGAGAAAGCCGCTCGTGGGTAAGGGGAACTAAAGAAAAGCTACAGGCCCAGACAGACACCCTAAAAGAAGAGAAGCGAGTGAATAGACCAGAACAGAGTAAGAGGACTAGGTACATCTATAGAAAGAGACCCAAAGTGCACCAAAGGAGAGATAACGAAAGAAGAAAGGAAAAAAAGAGGAGGCAGCCACAACAGGCCACAGGAAAGTCGAAGGAAAGCCAGACAGAGATACAGAAAGGAGGAAAAGAAAGAAAGAAAAGGAAGAGAGGAACAATTAACAACAGGAGAAAAGTAGAAACATAGCCAAGGACAGACCACTTACCTGTATTTTTCTCACTCTTGTTCCCACATGCGCCTCCTTCGAGCCCTGTAACGAGAAGACAAAGGGAAGAATTAAAGAGACATTCATCGTATATATGGGAAAAACCAGAACTGTGTGGAACAAATCTTTAAATTTAATAAAAGTCACCATACCATCTGCCACTGACTACTTGTCCTCATTGCGCCGCCCTGCTACAGGGAGATTGCCTGAGATGAAGAGGAAGAGAGTTCCAGGTTTTAGCGGCGAGGTAGAAGGATCATCCACCAGCTCTGGACTTGCGGATCTGTGAGATGGTGGCTAGGGCTAGGTGAGCAGAACGGAGTTGTCTGCTGGGCGTGTGGAGGGTGAAGTGGTGGTTCATGTATGCAGGTATACAGGTATGCAGGAATAAGATAATCCTTACTCCAAGAAATGTTTTTAAGGCAAAATCAAATTATGTAAAATTGTCAAAACCAGATATAAACCCTAAAACGTATGGAGGACAACCCATCAAATGAATAGGTTATTTCTGTGGCACTATGGAATTACAAGAATCATTCCAGCAAAAATACATGTGTCAGTAAAGGGTGATTCTTTGATTAGTTGGTTCCACCAAAAAGACTTGTCAGTGTACCTTGATCCAAATGAAACACCTTCTGTGAGGTTGAAGGAAAAGTATGTTGATAAGGAAGGTGTTATGGTATCAAGTGTGTTAAACTTTTGAAGAAGTTAATTATGAATAACAATTTCCTGAAGACTTTAGGGAGGAACTAGGTCACCTTAAAAACTATGTTCATCGCATAAAACTTAGTTCTGGTGTGATGGACGTGGAGAAACTGCTAAAGTGTGATGTGATTCAAGAAATTGAAGCTTCAGAATGGGTGTTACCCATTGGGATGGCTGGGAAGGAGAATGGAGAGATAAAACTTTGTGTGGATCTGAGGGAGTTGAACAAGGCAGTGGTTGCAGCTCGATATGCCTTACCAAGTAATACCGAGATGTTATGTTGTTTGGAGTGGGCTAAATGGTTTACCTGTCTAGATCTAACCTTGGCGTACCATCAGCTATCATTACACCCTCAATCACAAGAGTTGACCTCTTTTATCACGCCGTTTGGAATATGTAAGTATCTATGAATGCTTTTTGGGTCGATTTCTGCTTCAGCAGTTTTCCAGAGGGCCATAGAACATATTTTGAGGAGAATAAATGGTGTGAAAATATATCAAGATGATGTGCTGGTACATGGAAGAACTAAGGAAGATAATGATCTTAGAGTGTGTGAAGTACCGAAGAGATTAAGGCGGTCATTCTGACCGTGGCGGTCGGCGGTCGCCGCCCGCCAAGCGGTTCCCGCCAAAAGACCGCACCGCGGTCAAAACACAGCGGCGGCCATTCCGGCTTTCCCGCTGGGGCGGCGGGCGACCGCCAGAAGACCGCCGGCCGGCCCAGCGGGACAGCCCCTTCAACAATGAAGCCGGCTCGGAATGGAGCCGGCGGAGTTGAAGGGGTGCGACGGGTGCAGTGGCACCCGTCGCGATTTTCACTGTCTGCTAAGCAGACAGTGAAAATCTTTGTGGGGCCCTGTTAGGGGGCCCCTGCAGGCAGTGCAGGGGCCCCACGGCACCCGTTCCCGCCATCCTGGTTCTGGCGGTGGACACCGCCAGAAACAGGCTGGCGGGAAGGGGGTCGGAATCCCCATGGCGGTGCTGCAAGCAGCGCCGCCATGGCGGGTTCCCTGGGCCAGCGGGAAACCGGCGGGAAACCGCCGGCTCCCCTTTTCCGACCGCGGCTTTACCGCCGCGGTCAGAATCGCCCAGGAAGCACCGCCAGCCTGTTGGCGGTGCTTCCGCCGCACTCCGCCATGGCGGTCATGGACCGCCAAGGTCAGAATGACCCCCTAAGTGTGATGGACTTATATTAAAACATGAAAAAACATAGATTTGGTATGAGTGAGATAGAATATTTGTGACAATTTGGTTAATGGTATTAACAACATGCCTTCTCCCTCTAATAAGGAAGAGCTGGTGAAATTCTTAGGAATTGCAGAATTTTAAACAAATGTATCCAAAATTTTGCTGAAGGTTTAGTGGTATGAGAAAACTGCTGAAAAGGAGTGGTATTTATATGGTCACAGGAGTGTGAAAAACTATTTGTAAAAATAAAGTAAAATCTTTCTAAAGCAGAAAATTTGAGTACTTTTGAACCAGGTTCAAAACTGTGCTAAGAACTGATGCTAGTGCCAACGTTTTGGGTGCGGTGTTAGAACAAATAACTGAAGGAAATGTCAACACAGTTTTGTTTTTGTTAAGGCTACTACATGGAGCTGAATATAATTAATCAGTAATAGAGAAGGAAGCACTGTCTGTTTATTGGGCTACTAGAAAATTAAAAACAAATCTTGTGGGGCAGTTCTTCTGGGATAATGATAGACCATAAAGCCCTGATGGAAGTGTTTTGTAACAAGGGTATTGATGCAATATCTAACTGAATTAGAAGTTGGGTGTTAGCGTTGCAAGAGTTTAATTTTGAAATTTCTTATGTACCTGGTGTGAAAAAGATCATTGCAGATTGTTGCTCAAGACTATGTGCAAATGGTAACAATGAACAGGAAAAGCTTGAAATGTAAGATGAGTTTGGTGATGTAACAGTTAAGGTTTGTGTAGGTGGTATCTGGAAGCATTGTACAAGAAGAGGAATGGAAAGAGGCACTTAAGACAGACATGCAACTTAAAAAGTAGTGAGAAGTATAAAAGATGGAAGGACTAGTGAAGACAAAGCAACCGAAGACTTAAGAGTATTTTGGCAAGTAAGACATGAGCTTTCAGTGGAAGATGATTTGGTGATGAGACGTGGAAGACTAATTCCACCTGGGACGGTCAGAAGCAGACTGATCAATTGGGTTTATGAAAACCATCCTGGCCAAAAATGGATCTGATGATCGAAAGAGTACTGCATGACTGCACTGAATATAATAAGAGTGAAAAAGGTGAAAAGATTCTGACATGCAGGACTCAACCTATGGTAATCAGAGAATTAGCACCTGGGCCCTGGTTTGAAGTAGCTTTTGCCATAGCTGGACCTATAAAAGTGTCAGGCAATGACAAGTAGATAATTTCATGCATTGACACAATCTCTAGGTGGCCTGAGTTGAAGGTGGTAAACTCAGTGGAAACACTTGATGTTATCCTATTTTTGGATAAGGTATTTGGAAGAGAGGGATCAAGAGTGTCACTTTTGATGGATAATATAGTTCAGCTGCCATCAAAAATGATGGATGACTTTCTAGAGTAGAGGGGTATTAGACATAAAAGGACATTTGTGTCATTAAGAAACCAATTTTATGATTGAACACTCAAACCAAGTAATCAAGGACTGTATTCAGCATGCCTTAACTAATGCTCTTAAATGGATGGAAGAGTTAAAAGAGATTTACGGTTAGACTGACTCCACATTAGTCAACAGGAGTCACGCCTTTTTTATTATTTATAAAGAGATTTCCTAATGATATGGTGAGTCCAGCATGGGTAAATAATACGAAAATCAGGAAAGCCAAGAATGGAACTGATGATGAGAGAGTGAAGGTAGAAAGGGAAACGTGTGTTGAGAAAGTAAAAGGGGTGTTGAGTAAAAGAAAAGAAAGATTTGATGAATGCATGGCTGTAAAAAGAACAAAAATTGATGTCAGGGATTGGGTCAAAATAAAAAACTCAAAGAGATGTGGTTTGATGGATAAATTCAGTCAACTGATCAAGGTTATCAAAGTTTTCAGAAATGCGGTTTTAACTGAAGACCATCGTATTTGGAATCTGAAAAGGATTGCCCTTTGGAAAAACTTAAGTGGAGATCTAACAAACAAAGGATGGGTGTCTGAGAAGTTCTTGATGAAGACTTCAGAAAATATGGGTAAAACCCTGATGAGGAAAAATTTACGTGCCAGTAAAACAACAGCCCACTTGAAGGATTTTGTGTAAAGTATTATATGCAATGGTTATTATATGTGCAAGTAAGGTCTTTATTGATGAGTAGGTTGTTGATTATAATAACTGTCTTATTCGTCAGTTATATAGATATACTTGCTTGTTTTATTATTGTGGGGGAGATGTGTGATATGTTGTAATCCTACAATGCTCTGTGCGGACCACTCCAGAATAGAAGGTTTGTATTTGAAGGTGAAGAGTTGGAGAGGAGCAGTTGAAGTGGTTGGACACTTGATGGATGGGGTCTCTAACTAACTGAAGTTACTTTAATAAATAAAATATTTTCAACTATAACCTTGCCTGAGAAATCACCTTTTCTACAGACGTCACATGCTGGTGCTTTCAGACACCTTCTCCAAGTTCCCCGTTTTTAAAAATACTCACCTGCACCAACTTTGAGTACACTTTGAACAGTCTTGAGAAAGTTTTTGCCATCTTCGGGTTATCAAAAACTCTGAAGATGGCCCTGTGAAGAAGGTCTACCATTTCAGGGTTATGACTTCAAAGACTACCATGTGTTATTGAATATTACTCACTGCAAGATTACATCTTAATGGCAACAACCATATAGTCACGTAGAAAGACTGAGGAGGACTCTGAATAAAGCCATCTGCAAAGGGGTGGAACAGCAAGAGGTCATGGAGACAATACTTCACAAGTTCCTTGAGACTGAATGAAGGACGCTGCATAGCACCACCCACCGATCATGAGCAGAAAAAAAATCTACTTGTCCCTTTGTTGCCATGTAGTGCAGCAACGTATTATGACATAAATCTCATTATGGTAGAGCTATGATAATAGCCTCTCTGATTATGCCAGGGCTACTACTATAGTAGAGCTTGAATACTAGAAATGTCAAGCCCTACTATATCAATTTCCTAATTTTGCCACCTGTCCGCAGATCTACATACTGAGGCTGGAGGAAGCAGTAAGCAATAGTTCCATGGTTAAAATGCATTTGAGTCTAAGCAAACCTATGAACTTGCATGTTTTAAGTATTTTCACCAGCTGCTCTCTAATTGTTTCCCATACTGAGAAAGTTTGGAAATTTACTGACAAGGGTAATCTAGAAATTCTTCCAGGGTTAGGATAAAAGTGGTTAGAGAGAAAGTGTAGATTTACTCAATAGATTTTCACATGAGCAAATCGACACATGAATATTTGCTTGTGCTAAAATAATGTTCACAAATAGTTTTGAGCAGTATGAATTCTAGGCCTACCTCTGTAAATTCTTGTGAATTCATGAAAGCCACATAGACATACACCATGGGTACACTTTTGTGACTTTCTTTAAATTGGGCTCCTGATGAGGTCAACTGTTAACTGACATTTTGTTTTCAATCAAAAACACACTATGGGTGCACTTTTGTGACTTTCTTTGGAATAGGGCCCCTAATTCGGTCAAACGTCAATCAAGACATTTTGTTTTTATCAGAATTCTCTTTCTCTCCCTAGCTATTTACCGGAGAGATTTACTGGGAGCGATGGCACTCTGCTCTTCCACAAGTAGCATACTGGCACACAAAGTAGTTTCGTTTAGTGCCAGGGCTACTTTGGCAACGTGTGTTTTTTAAGACCAATTTTTTTTTTTGCCAATATTTGTTACAAAGTCATGTCAGAACAAAACACATATTGCCAAAACCAGTAGACTGACCACCAATGTTGGATCAGTTGGCTTTTCCAGTGCTTGTTTTCATGTTTCTCATAATCGTGTTAAAAATTGTTACGCTGATTTTCCGTTATTTTTTTGAAAATACTAGCATATTTTAGCAAATGATTCTTCAAAGAAATAGCACCTAAACTTTCACAGTAAATTAGCAAAATGTTTTTTTCCTACTTGCATTTTCTTCTGAACTTGTATTTTGAAAGCAAAGAAACATTAATCTTGCATACCATTTGCATCTAATCAAAGAGCATTCTGGGAGCATTATACATAGCCTCATATTGTTAAACTTTTAAGCATATGTGTATGCATTTTTTTACTGGAACCACTGTCTGTAGTGCAGTGTGAGCTTACAACATTTATTTAGGGCACTCACCCTAATAGTGATTGGTTTTACGTTAATGAAGCATACATACAACTTAGAACAGTATTAGCATATTAGAAATATTACTACAACTGCAGACAGTCTCATTCCCTGTAAACTAGTAGGCAAAGGGTTTGTGCTGCAGGGGGTTGGGTGTACCTGTCCCAAGGACAAAATAAACATGAAAATGTGTTGTCCTTGACCCCAAACAATATGTCCTGGGACTTGGACATGCCACATACTAACATCCATCTTCACATGATCACACACTGCACTCTCATTATCTCATAACCATTAATAACCACACCTTAGCACCTACATATTTCCTCTGTTGAGTGCGCGGACTGGTTTTACGGTTTTGGTCTCCACACTGCCTGTGTGGACTCCACGAGCAGGTGAAACCAGCATTGTCACTTAATTTATGATCTAAAATGGGACATTGAGCATTACCAGTGTGTTTTCGAGGAAAAGATAACCCTTGTGACACGTGATAATGTATATATCATACACACGCATATTGCCATCCGATGCCGGAGGTTTCAGGGGTTAATAAAGATCTATCTGGCCGTGGGTGTGCACAAACTCTCTCATAAACAGTACATACATAGCCTGCTAGCGCACCTGGTCCTTAGTAAGTAAACTTACAAGGGGACGCGTATAGGCCGATTAACCTTTTGGATTGCATGGAGTATCCTAGCAATGTAGTAATTGATGGACATCAACCATCAATGTAATCAATCAATAACCACTAAGAGAATCATTAAGCATGAGACAATATATCGACATTTCGTACATAACCACAACTCGATTATACGTTTTATCTATTTTATGTCCCTGTTAGTTACAATACTAAGTCATAACGTTAATTCAAACTTTATTCAATCAGCTCAGAATTAGTTCATTAATGACCACCAATAACATAGTCTAATCAGAACTTGAGAAAACATATGATCTAATGCTTCAGCATAAGCCAACAAAGATGAATATGTCAACATCAATAGCAGAGTTCAGCAATCAGTTTGTCAATCATTTGTCACTGTCAGCGTCACCCAAAGAATCCTACCTAACCCTGATTAGCATTTAGCATGTGGGACTTCATACAAAAACAATTTAGAACATGATTTTGGAAAACATCTAGCAAGTAGATAACCTATAAAAACAGCGCAGTTGGTACCAAAAAAGGAAAGGCACAAAAGTTAATCAGTCACATTGTCATAGCTACCTATCCACGAAATGGATCAGCAATAAGGTCAGTCTTCGTCCTCAGGTCATCAATCGATCAGCAACGCATCAGGCTCTCAGAGCATGAGCCCAATGACATAATCTCGAATCGCGTCTTCTAGCATCAGCATTTCACCCCTCACATCTCCCTCGATTCGCAAATCTGAAGTTTTAGCCCCTTGTCATGACTTTTTATTAGAGTTTTTCAGTCCACCCCCTTAATTCCTATTTGGTCAATCAATCAGCAGCTATCCCTCTATCCTATAATATTAATTTTGCAAATCTATGAATTCTAATATTTCTCTGTTCCCAATTCGTTGATTGGTTCACTGTACGATGTCCTCACCATCCGACTCATCAGGTATCGAAAATGTTGCATCTTCTTCTCCAGTCAGTGCCTCTATTGTTTGAGTCCTGGGAAAGTACATTGAGTCTGCCTTACACCAAACTGCAACAATTTCAGTTCCATTATCTCCTGTCCATCTGTACATTGCAGAAAACTCTAGTAAAGCAGATTTTATTAAACAGCAAACAGTTCACTGTCAGTTCAATGCACCAGCAACTTCTACATTATTAATTCCAGCAACTTCTACATCTATTAATTCGGCTCCTGCATGAGGTCTGGAAAGACTAGGCCACAACTTTGGCTAAGTTAACTCTACAATATAATGCAAAACATAGGTTATACAGCTTAATATGACACATTGCTACATTATTATTATACATTTTCATTATTCCACTTATTTTTAGTCATTTTAGTACAAGTTCGTATAAGTGGCTGCCATTCCCCGTGGGCACATTTTCAAACGTGCACATTAATTTTTCTCTACGAATAACTTCTCCATGAACTTTTGTTAACCATAACATGTAAGCATTTATTTATAATTAGCATATCTGCTTCAAGAAGCCCATTGATTATAGGGTACAACGTTCTGATTTGCAGGATCACAACATTAGGCAATATACAAACGCACTTACAATAAGTCACATTGTATTGTGAAGATTCATACATTTTTTCTTCTATTCAAGCTCTTTCTACATTATGTTAGCCATTCAGCTTTCACTCGACAGCTGTTTTACAAATTAGTCTCAACGACGTTTCTTGGTGGATTAACACGCTGTGTTTCAATGCACGTACGTATAAAGCCATAAAAAACACGCTGTTTTTGTTTCCCTGTCTAGAGACTGGTCCAGCAGGTCCGGCTTGGACTTCTTTTACAGAAAATTGAACTCAGTACTCATACGCACGCGTGCTAGCTACACAGGTACTTCACGAGAAACGTTATTTGTATTACACTAACACCAGCTCGCGGGCAGCTGAGCCATCTCTTCCGGAGCGAAGGTCTTTTTTTTTTCTTTCAGCAGAGCATTTGTGCGATAATTTCCGGGGCAGAGGAATAATTTTCCGGGGCGGGTCGCCCCCTCCAACCAATCGCAAGCTATCTTGAGAAAGTACAGCCACTAAGAAAGACCTTCCAAAATCCTGCCAATCAATGGAAATTGCATTCCGGTTGTCTCTCCATACCTTCACTTATACAAGTTGCCTCAGTGGCCTTCCTAGGTTGGAAGTCGGTTTGGTGAAGCGCAAGACAGGAGCAATTGGATTGTTATCAGTCTCTTGCGAGAGGCAAGTCCCACGCCAGGGAACCTCCCACCTGATTCAGGAGCGTTGGCATGTATAACTGAAGGTACAGTTGTCTGCTAACACAATCTACGTTATAAGGATTTCAGTATGTGGTGTGCTTCACGGTGTTGTTTTGATGAATCAAAAAATAAGGGTCCTGGTTTCCGTTAAGGGACACACGACATTTATGATCGCGCGTTCTCATCTACTTTTTTTTGGTGTCGGCACGGGCGCATGACTGGGAGTGAGGTCCGAGCCTCAGTTATAGTGTCACGGAGAGCGCTGTCACAACCCGTGATTGTTTAGGTTTGGTAGTACACAGTATCCTGTGTCGTTTCGTGGTAACTGTTCATTTTTAGGTCGAAGTTTACCAGCTTTGCTGAGGACATCTTGTGGGCATTCAGAAAGTTTCCCCGGGAATGTATTGCTTCCCGTTGGCTCTGTGGGTTGTAACTCACATTTGCTTGCTTTCTATTTGATGGCTCTGTTTGTTCTACACTGCCCAGCTGGAGTTCGTCCCTTTCCTTGCCAAAATCCTAGTTACTGTATTCGTCCAGGAGTGCTTGATTTCTGTAAACATGGCGTTTAAATCTTGTTACACTTACTGTGCATTCAAAGACAGAGGTAAAAATGTCATGCTGTCTTCCATGGAGCTTGGTGTTTACTTTTGTTTCTCAGACTTCAAAGTGAGAGGATTTATGTGACAGTCATGCTGGCTCCGTGGAGTGCTTGCGGAAGCCTGTACGATGTTATATTTTTTTCTAGCTCACAACAAAATATAAATGTCTGTAAATAAACTGTGCTGATATTTCTGAATTAGAAAAGCCCAAATGAAGCACATTTTATAGTAAATCTGAACTGTGGTGGAAATAAATATTTTCAAATGATCAAAACAACTCAAATTAGATGAAGACATTATTTTTTGTGCACTGTATACATTTATCAGTGAAACTGTATATCTGTGCAAATGTAATGGTTATGTTAATTGAAGATGTATTGTCTGTAATGGAAGTGTCCTACCACACAATGCATATTCCACTCTGTACCACTTCATGCCACTGCACTCTACTTTGCACTACTCCATTCTATGCCACTTCACTCTACTCCACTTTGCACGACTCAATTCTATGCAGCTGCACTCTCTGCCACTTGACCCAATGCCTCTCTATTCTGCACCACTCTACTCTGTGCCACTGCACTCTTCACCACCATGCTCTGCACCACTCAAGTTTAGACCACCCCACTCTGCATAACTCCACTGTACGCCACTCTGCAACAGTTCACTCTGACAGTACAGTCTATTCCACTCTACTGTACCACAGCTGTCTATGCCACTGCACTCTACACCACTATGCCATAACTCTATGCCAATACATTCTACCCTGCACCACTCCACTGTATGCCTCCTCACTATACCATGCACTACTCCACTCTGTGCCACTTCACTATACCTTGCACCACTCCACGCCACTTCATTATACTCTGAAACCATGCACTCTCTGCCACTGCATTCTACGTCACTGTACTCTGCTTTGCACCACTGTAGTCTATGCCACTGCTCTGTATGCCACTGTACTCTACTCTGCAACACTTTGCTCTACAAAACTGCACTCCCTGCCTTTGAACTCTGTCACTCTGCTCTGCACTACTGCCTTCTTCTAGTGCCCTCTACGCCACTATACTCTGCACCACTCTATACCACTGCACTCTACGTCACTGCAACATTCTACACCACTGCACTCTGTGCCATTCTATTCTGTGCCTCCCTATGCCACTGCACTCTATGCCATGTTATGCCACTCTGCTCTGCACCACTGTATTCTATGCCACTGTATTCCACGCAGCTGTGTTCTGTGCCACCGCACTCTATGCCACAGCACTTTACACCACTACACTCTACTATGCACTATTCCAGCCTACGCCACTGTATTCTATGATGTATTCTATTCTGCTGCATTCTACTCCACTGCACGCTGCAACATTGTACAAGAAGGCACTTTCCTGTACACCACTCCACTGTGACCCATTCAATGCCATTCCACTTTACTCTTTGCCAATGCACTCTATGCCACTGCACTCTGACACTCTACAGCCCTGAGCTCTACGCCAATTAACTCTGCTCCACTCTACTCTGCACTCCTGCTTTCTTTGCCAATGCATTCTACCCTACAGCATTCTATGCCACTGTACTCTGCATTGCTCCATTCTGCGCCACTTCACTCCGCAGCACTCCACTGAACGCCTCTGCACTTATGCCACTGAATTTTACGGCACTATACTCTACTCTGTATCACTCAGTTCCACTCTACTCTTCTCCACTCTATGCAACTGCTTTATGCCAATGTACTCTACGCCACTCTACACCACAACACTTCTTCTGTGCAATACTCTAATCTACACAACTCCATTCTACCACTCTGCATTGTACAACACTGAATTCTGTGTCACTCAACTCTACACCATGCTACTCTGCAACACTGTATGCTAATGTACTCTACACCAGTCCACTCTACGCCACTCCACTGAATGCCATGCTATGGGACTCCACTCTGTGCCACTCCAATACACAACACTCTGCCACTCCACTCTACTCCGCACTTCACCATTCCACTTTACGACACTCCACACCACTCTCCTCTACTCCACAAACTTTTAGTCAGTGCTGAACAGCAGCCATGCCGGTGTACAACGTGGCTAAAACACATTGGCAAAGCCAATAGCTCTTGCATAGGTGAGACATATTGACTTTGCCAATGCATGTTGCATTGTACAACACTGAATTCTGTGTCACTCGACTCTACGCCATGCTACTCTGCAACACTGTATGCCAATGCACTCTACACCAGTCCACTCTACGCCACTCCACTCCACTGAATGCCATGCTATGGGACTCCACTCTGTGCCACTCCAATACACAACACTCTGCCACTCCACTCTACTCCGCTCTTCACCATTCCACTTTACGACACTCCATACCACTCTCCTCTACTCCACAAACTTTTAGTCAGTGCTGAACAGCAGCCATACCGGTACAGAACATGGCTAAAACACATTGGCAAAGCCAATAGCTCTTGATTAGGTGAGACATATTGACTTTGCCAATGCATGTTGCTAGGGCACTTGTCCTTCTAGTGAATGCTGACATCTGGGTTATGCACAGTTTAGAAAGAAATGCATAGCTTTGACCACTGTTGCGTATTATTAGGCGGAAAGTGAGAGGATAATCAGCTCTTCTCTCAGCTCCCAAATAATATCATACCATGACATACCTAAAGACAATAGTAGCCTTTTTTTTTATTAAAACCAGCATCACTGTGCATGCTGGAAGTTTGTAGGTCGACATTACGGCTATAATGGGAAACTAAATGTAGGTTGCAGAACTTGACTGGAAAAGACATAGCATGCTGAGTGTCTCACAAAAAAAGGCTACTTGGCAGGTATACTATTTTCCTACCTGTACGCTTTTTTTTGTTTTAAGGAAAGTTGATCAAGTAAAGTCACAGATGTAGAGCGAATTAGGTTGTATTTACTAATTTTCGTTTTTAAAATTCTGGTGCATACCCATAGACGCACTTGTGATAGAAACAAGTTGTTTCAAAAAATAGTCTGCTCTGCATAAATCTCAAAAGTGATAGAGTATATATTTGGCAGATGAAAAGCGTTAAGAAACTGACAAGTTTAGCAACTTGATTTTGAATATGATTGAGTTTTTTTTTTTAAATATAATTGTGCATCCTGTGATTTACCGTGCCTGGTTTTCTCTCTTTCTTTAAGAAAGTAGCACAAACATCCATGTAAAGTGTTTGTTGTCATGTAGAGCGCTCGGAATCTTATTTTGGGTCTTGTTCGTGGTATATAAAATTGAAAATGAATAAATCCTTGAAAAGCCTTTTTTTTGGACCTAGGCATTTTTAGACAACTCGTACCTCCCTGTGCTTGGCTTCTCGACTTATGCAGACTCTTGGAAAACCTAGGAATCTTACAGCTTTATGAAATCATTGCATGGTTCTACATACATGGACTAAAATTATCTGCATTCAGGCTGAAGTATTTTCTTTGGTCATCATCTGGAACTAAATTCTTCCCCCAAAAATAATTAATGTTCTTGTATTTTTTTTAATTAACTTATTTGTGTTTTTTTTTTTTGGGCAGTTTTTTATATAGTGCACACTTGACCCGAAAGTACTGGAGCATTTTACATGAACACCAGTTACATTACTCAAGGTCACATTTAGTTTTTGAGGCACTTAGAGATTAGGGGCCTGATTTAGAACTTGGTGGATGGGATACTCCATCACAACAGTGACGGATACCTCGTCGGCTGAAATCTAAATCCCATAGGTTATAATGGGATTTCGATTACGGCAGATGGGATATCTGTCACCGTTGTGACAGAGTAACCCTCCGCTAAGTTCTAAATCGGGCCCCAAGTGATTTGCCCAGAATCACAGGATGTTGATTCGACACTGACAATAATCTAAGTTCCCAGCTCTTGCTATAAATGTCACATACTCTCCCTTGTTACTCAATTTAGGGATGCTTTTTCCCCCCTGTTGGATTAAACATATAGTTATCCCACCCCCGTGAAAAGCAACCTTCACACAGTTCTCTAAATGCAGCCGCTAAATTAGTGAATGGGCTTTACTTCATTCTGCTCCATCACATTCGGATTGCTTGTACACTGCTACGAGTTATCGATCCCTCCACAACGTTACAAAGACAGAAAACCTGTTTTATGTTAAAAAAGAAAATCTGCAGGGAAATATGAAACGTTCTTACCGGTCTGTTACTGTGAAATCAGTGTAGATGACGGGCAAGTTCCTGTCAGGCGTAAGTCTTGTAACTCCTGTAACGGAATCAACAAACTAACTTGTAGGGAAACCAAAAGCTGTTACAAAAGGTCAGTGCCCTAGAAATGCTCATATAGCATATCTCGTGTATGATTGATTGTGCAGGAACCATACTTACCTTTGAACGGAGTAGCCTGTGGGGTAACAGGGAGCGTTCAAAATTGCCAGTTTTTCAACCTGTTTCAATTACCTTTTGCTTGTAAGTTACTTTGGAAACTCGTGAAGAGTGCACAATCTAATTGCTTAATAATGGCACTATATTCACCTGTAAGGCGTTGTGACATGTAAGGCCTTCGAACAGAGAGATTGGTAACTCAGCATACAACTGTAGACAAATCAAAGTTATTCTTTAGATTATAGTTTACACAACTTTACTAGAAAATAAAATGACACAAGGTATGTTTTATAAATAAGCATTCGGGCTGTAGTTGATACTGAGAATGCTGATGCCTGCTTAGATGTACCTCATTGCTGCATAATTCCGTCATTTGTGTACAGTGCCGCTCAGTGCATACCTTCTGCGAGGGGGTGCTTAAGGTGTTATCAGATGTACCAGTAATGTTGTACCTGACGCCATTGCTTTTTTTATTATGCATTTTTGATCAGTCATTAGTGACCTGTTCAAGGCTCTACCACGTGGCCACATTCATTGTCTGTAGAAGGGTTGCATTTTATTAAATCCTCCTAGAGCAGGAAGGCCTTGGCTAGTAATAGATGCTTGAAAATTGGGTATATGAACAGCAAAAATAAATTCTGGGATTTTCCAAATTCTTTCAATCTCGAGTCCAGCATGGATGGCAGGGGCTTCATTATGTTGTGATGTCTGCTGCTAATTGCAAGCATGGGTCTAACTTTTAGAAACAGCTACCCGAGTTTAGAGTGTTGTCGGAGTTTTCTGCGAGTGTGGATAAGAATGCATATTTTTGAGCGTCTCACTGCAAATTGGCATGGATTTTAAATAAAATTAAAGCATATGTTGCAAGTGGCGTAAGGGACTTTGAGGGTAGCGAGTGAAACGCTCAATGTAGTTATGCACAAGTGCTAAAATACTATCTGATTTGTTATTTAAGGCATTTGAAGTTCTTGCTTTAGAACAGCACATGTTCTCTGTTTTTTTTTTTTTTATAACTAAAGCAGCTATCATTGCTCTTCTAATAGCCAGATCTTCATTTCTACGGTTATATGTACGTCTACTGGTGCACCTAGCTACACTTTGTTTAAAGACTGCGGCATTACCCTTAGATAATCTGGAGAAAGTTCAGACTGAGAAAGAACGAGCATCCCTTTGTTGTCTGTAGGGTCAATAGAAATGTAATTAACCATAGTACAGAGAAGACATTTTTCCATACCAGTGTGAGTCTGCTACCTTGCAGAACTGTGTTTACATTTGTTTGGCTGTAATGTGAGCTTGTTTTGTAACTTTAACTTTGCTGCCACTCTAGGGTCGTGGAAAAGCAAAAGGGAGATACTTTGTAAGCCGCTATAACACGTACAGTTTCTACTTTCCTTTCTAAAGTCTACACTTATTTAAACAAAGCTCATTGGGCCGCTTATTCTTGAAATCTTTTGTCACAAAACACAAACCAAGATGCTTTAATCTTACTTTGTCTAATGGGGGCAATATTTAAACTGTACTAGTTTATTGACACAATTGCCGACTCGACAGACAATGTGTAGTGTGTTATGGAAGTCAGGTCTGCTCTGTTATCAGCTTGGAAATTCAGTCTTTTTCTTGCTTGATAGTGTTTCTTTTAATTTTCTTATGCATTTGTTTAATTGTTTCTCAGATTTTCTGTTATTGCGGTCAACTTATATCCATGTTATTGGTCCGTTCCTTAATTGGAGATACTTTGGGATCTGTGCAGTAGTTATATTAACCCATCGATCTACCCATACCATTTATTGATACTCACTGGGTTGGTAAGAGTCCAGTACATTTCCTCTTATCGTGACTTCCTGACTACATTCCAACTGTAAGCACCAGCAGAAAAAGTTTTCATTGCTTTTAGGTGACCTGAGTTGATATAAATCTAATGTAAGGAATATTGGTTTTAGTAAATTCAACATAAGTTTAAGAACTCATAAAACAAAACGATAAACTAATTCATTTTGTTTGCTAATATGGTTTATCAGCATTTTAAGGCAACAATACACCTTTATTATAAATGGGCCTTACGATTGCACTAGTTTTCTCATTCCTACTGTAAACTTCTAGCCTCCCTCTTGGCTCCATCCCTATCTCTCAGTTCACTTCAGGCCTGTCTTTTCCTCGTTTTTGATAATGTAAATACTGCTCGCCATTAAAGTATTTCACATGTCCCCCTAACGTCCAGCATCTTCATGCAGTGAGCCTTAATTGTCTTGAGAAATTCGCATCCTAAGGGTCAATCAAATAGTTGCAGTGCTCTCAGTCTAGTAGGGCATGTCATCTCCCAGCATCTTTTAGCCATAAACTTTAAAACAGGTGCCAAATAGAAGAAATTTGTCATTATCCATAAGTAGATGCCTTTCCACCGCTATGATGTCTTATATTTTATTGTACCACACGTTCAGTGTCAATGGTGGTCTCTGTTTCTGTTTGCGTGCTATTAACATTGTAGCCTACACCAATAGGTGAAACATCAGAGACCATTCCTTTTTTGCTCTCTGCGGCTATTGTTAAAGTTTGCAGAAAACAATTTCCAACCCCACAGGTCTAGGAAATCACCCCTTTTCCTGGACACGTATTTCCAAAATAATCACAATCAGGTACTTCCACCAGGTATATTTGTGGTCTCATCTTGCTCCACAGTCACTCCCGGAATGGTCCATTACTCCTGTATACTACTTTAAATAGGCTATTTTAACATGTTTGGAGTCAGATATCAAAGTATCGAGACCTTGATTTATGACTGTAAGATCTACTTCATAATCCTTGTTATATCTCTACGTAAGTCAGTCAGCTTATGTTTTGTCTGATATAGCCCTGGTAGGAAATTCTCTTGTTTCTTCATGTTTCCCCAACTTCTCAAAATCAGTCAGTTGCCTTCTGTCTGCTAATTTATTAGGAGTGTAGAAGGCCCAGTGTCTCAGCTGCTGATATCTGAAGTGTTCTGCCTGTGTTACTAAACTCACTTTTTTGCAGAGTTCAAAAGATTTGATTTTAGCCTAGCATAAATGTCAGCTAGCATCCTGCAGTCCCTCCCCTACCAGGTTTTGTACCCTGTATCCTCATAAGCTGGTTTGGAAGCTATATTGTTATGTATGGTGGGAACTGTGATGGGTGGGCTGTAAGTGTTTGTGTGAGTAGGGAGTCCCAGATCTCTAGTGCAATACATTTGACCATCATTTAATTGTTATCACAATTACTGCAGTGACCACGATACATCCCAAAGGGTTCTCCCTGCCACCGCTCTATCCAAGTGTCAAATGGAGTAGCTCTGTGACCATTCCTCCAGTCCATCATACGTTTTTAGCCCCAGAAATCACAGTCCGTCCTTGTGTTTCGTCATTCACAAAATGCTCCCAACCTGGATCTGGGACATCAGATCGTCCAGGTAAAGGATATTAATCCATTCAACCGAAGTTCAAATGAATTCATACCTTAGACACACCACACTAAGTGCCAACTATCAACATCTCCTGGTTAGGCCCTTCATCCGGCCATCCCACCAAGTGCTGTATTTTAGAAGTAATGTAATAAAGTTCAGAGTTAGACAGTGCCTGCCCACCTTGCTTAAGAGGAAGGAGAAATATCTCAAAACTGTAGTGCTGTCCTCCACTCCCACATGAGCCTGATGAAATACATATAGAGACAGCTGGCAAGATTCACAATCTAGGGAAGCGCTATATGTCGTGTCCCTGAAAGAGGCGCAAAAATCTAGAATGAGAAACTTTAACAAAAGCTGACAATTGCCCTTATTCAATATTATCATGTTGTTGAGCATCCTAATACTTTAATTCTGTTTCTTAAGTTTGATCTGAGCACTGTGCTTCATTCAGGACATCCTGCCAACACGCTCATAGTTAAAAGTCAGCATTTATGCAAATTGCTACGTACGCATGGCCGGTCACTAAATATGTCTAGGTTTTTCAGCACATGTGGTACAAGCTTTACATGGTCTTTCCGTTACACCAGAGCATCAGCAAAGAGAGAGATCTCATATACCAGGTCACCAATATTTACATCCCACGCTGCATTCATCTCATGAAATGTGCTTCAAAAGCCCCATATTCAAGTCCAAAATCAATGGTGACTGGGCACCCTTCCCCCGTTCTTTCCAAAGACTACATGCTTCCAAAATCGTGACATCCTCCTTTACATGGGGTCTTGATGTAGTATATAACAAATTAGTAGCACATAAATTAAGAGCGGAAACAAAATAGGCAAAGGACACGGAAAAGGATTTCCCAATTGAGTGTATCGGTGTCTAAGGAGGACATATCAGGATCCTCTTAGTTCGAAACAAGATGTGTCCAGGGATACACCAGAGTTTAAAGGTTCTGTCTAGCTCATAGGTACTCACAATATTTTTTAAGGGGCCAAAAAGTTTAGTCTGTTATGTGACAGAGGGCTGCATTGAAGCCAGCAGTGGCAAGTGGGCGGGGGTTGGGGAGAATCACCAGTAAGGTGGAAAGTTGGGGAAGTGAAGCATGTACATCTAGTTGCTGAATGAGAAACCAGAAAACTTGGGATTAATCCTGGCTTCCTCACTTTACCAAATTGTGTGACACTAGGCAATTGTTTTATTGCACTTTCCCGCTTTCTTTAGTATCATATATAAAAGGATGTCACAAGGACCCTCGTATCTCTACGGGACTGCTGGATTAGGGGCAGCAGCACCTCTGCTTGTATGTGACCGAGTCACTCCTACACTAGGTGGCAGCTGTCGGCCCAATCCTTCCGTCTCTTTAGCCGTACCTCACCAAAACCCGAATAGTAAAGGTGCTTTCTGGCAGCCTAGCGCATGGGTTCTAGAAGACTCTTGCGGGGGAAAATTGCGGTGTAACTAGTCTTATCCATTTCTCTTGTTGGCAGTAAGTCTTTTTTTTATTTTTTTTTACACACTCACTCACTCTCTCCATTTATTTAAAAGGCGTGAGCTGCAGTGATTAGGATAATGACCAGTAGCAAAATCAGGATTGTGAAAATAAGCAATGTAAATTGGAACAACCCCAACATATTGCAATAAACACGAATATTCAAATTCCTCCCTAAAGTGTATTTGCTACCCTAGAGAGAGCAAGGCTTGATACACCTAATCGACCCATGCCATGTCCATGAGAAGCTGGCGATTGCCTTAGGACAAGGTCGGCCTCCAGTCTCCAAATCAGGTTTCGTAGAGACACAGAGGCTGAGGTCTGCTGCAAAGTGACGTGCAGTATAGATGGAATATCCTGGGTGGAATCCCTTCTAATGGCCTTGGTCTCACAAGGTGTAGGCCGACCCACTCCCCCATGCTCTATTCTGTAGTGGGAGGAAGCAAAGTGTGACTGACACCACAACAGACTAATGGATTAGAAGAGCTTGCTAAAAGCCCCTTCAAGTAAGTATATTATACATAAACTTTTATAAAAAATGAAACGTCTTGGCTAATGCCAGACATAACCCTCCCCCCCCAAAAAAAATAAAAACAGCCTACACACATATCCTGGCCCTTCCACGAGATAGAGAAAATGCCAAATAATTGCGACTAACTTTTAATGTGACCAGAGCACAACATCCGTAATGTGTCAACACAAGCTGATCAGATTTTCAGCTATCTAGATATTTAGCATGTCCCAACATTGTTGTGGAAACACAACTAACAATGAAAATCTTGGAACCATGTGAATAGTGAGCAAGCTGCTGAAACCTCTGACAGGCCATAACAATAGCAGAATGGGCTGCATAACTGCAGAAATACCACATGATGTAATACAACATCTAATAGTAATTTTATTTGGCTGAACAGACAATGCTCATCCGTAGAACGTAGCATTTGCAAACGTTAAAAAAAAAAAAAAAAATAGTTGCCATAATTTCACGTGTAGCATAGTGATTGTAGAAATCTTTGTGACTCATCAAAACATGTTCATTTTGCAAAAGCATAATTTGCACTGGGTTCATCTTATGAGGCAAACTTGAATCGAGTTGAAAGTGTCCAGAGGCACACAGCTGGCGAGGACGGAATATAGTGTGATTTCTATTGCAGTGGTGGGGCCGATGTAGTGATGTATGTTTTCTGTTAAAGGGAATGTTGCTCATGTAAGATGTTATTTTTACTTGTTTTTTAATACAGAGTTTTAAAGTGTTCGACATAAAAAATCAACACATCATGAGCAGTGAGCCAGACGCACTGGCAGTGGTCAACCAACTGCGGGATCTGGCATCTGATCCTTTAAACAGACGAGCTATTGTGCAAGATCAGGGATGTTTGCCAGGGCTGATTTTATTTTTGGATCATCCAAACCCGCAAGTTGTCTACTCTGCATTATTGGTAAGTACTCTTGGTCCTAATCAAAACTATTGTTCTACTACAGATAATGCTTTATTTATGTTGTAAAGAATTGACTAGCTTTCGATTGATAGTGAGCGAAAGGCATTTCCGTGCTGACGATGGGAGATGGGCTTGTGTTTGAATGTGTGATTTTGACTTGTCCGAACAAGTGAACAAACATAAACTTATACCTGCTCCTTGTAACATGCCTACAAAAACAAAATCTTGGTGAAGACTGCCAATTGGATCGAAAGGACAATGCATTAAGAGCGAACCAGGTCAGATATCAAACAGAGTTACAAATTTAGAATGCACTTTAAAAGGTCTTTTCATGTGAAATTTGTGACATTGCCTTTGTTTATTATACAGTGTATGAGTAGGGCTGTTTCAAAAGAAGTGTCTCAATAACCTATCTTACCCACCTCTAAAAAAAAATTATGTGAGGGTAATTCTGTACAATTATATTCGTATAGCATACTGTTAATCTGTTATCATGAATCAACTGTTGATAGTTGCAGTATGTTTGTTCAGATCGTCTTGCACAACAGATTGTTTCAAGAAATGGGAGCAGGATTATTCTTCATCATTAAGTTTTCGTTAATGTTCATAAAAATGTAGCAAATCTGAGAACACTGTTCCAAATTTTTTTTTTTTAAACTGACTATCTAAAGGCAACAGTTTCTGCCTTGCATGTTAATACGTGAAATTAGATTTAGCAAAATGTAAATAAGCGACTTGGCTGAGTAGCTCTTTTTAGGTCGCTTACCAGACAGTGCAAGATGGGAAAGACCTTTTTTGGGCTTAGGATACGTTTACAGCCCACCCATTTCTTACCATTGGCTGGCATTATTTCACTTCTATTTGCTTACTTATTCAAAAGCTTGCATTCCTCGTCTTGTGTTTGTTCTTGCCTTGGAGCTTAGCATCTTTACCATGACTAGTATCCTTCCAATGCTCACTTTAAGGAAACTACCTTTTACTTAAGCACTCCATGAGATACATGTTTTACATCTCGCTGCCTTGCGTGCTTCTTACGCCTCCAATTACCACCCCACACTGTGTTTTTTTTTTTTTTTTTTCCCCGTAGGATAGTTTTCCGCTGATTCCTTGTGTGCTTCTCCACCCTCATTCTGTTGCTGTCTTCCTTGTGTGCTACTTCCCTGTGAGACTTCCCCATGCTCTGTGTTGTCCACTCCACCATGTGCCAATTTTTCCCTCCCCAAAGACTCGTCCATTGCCTATGTACTTCAGTGACCCCTCCCCACCTTTTTTTAAATTTTAAATTTCATACTAAAATTCCCATTCTTTCGTTTACTGATTGAACTGGCATCCGCAGTCTTGTATTTGAATTTTCTTTTTAAAAGAAGCAAAGTAAATTACACACACATCATTCTACTGGCACACGCATGTGTGGTGACGCTTGCATGTGCATATTTCATAATGTATGCATGCACCAACCGAATAATGGTGCAGCTGAATCATCGCTTCTCCCTTCTTTTGCCTTATTTTTTGCTAATGCTTTGCAATTCTCCCATTTGAAAAGAAAAAGGTAGACCTCTGTCTCATCAGATGGAGATTTAGCACTGTTACCTTAAAGCAGTAGACTGCTCAATAATCCAAGAATAGTGTGCACCTGTCAGTTAATTTACCCCAACCCCCCCTTAAACGCCCACCCAACACAACAGTCCATCAGCACTGGACTTAGCCCTTCCCTGGGCTTCCACCCATAGAAACTCTTATAGAAGGGTGCCCAAATAAATGCCAGATGTGTGCTTCTTTCAGGTCAGACCTTGTTTGGGTATACTTTTTCCTCCAGAGATCATTCACAATTTAGGTGGCATGATTCTCTACACTGCTACTACTACTCAACATAGCAGCATTGTTTTCACATAGAAGCATTGTTTTTATCCAAGTGTTGTTCAATGCAGAGAGTTTTAACCTCAAGCCTTTTGTTGTTAGTGTTTTTGAAATTAATATCTTGGGCACTCTACACACTTTCAAAACACAGGATGTGTATTGACATACCCTGGCCCATAGGGAGGTGGTAGAGATTCTGGAACATCCCTATGAGGTGCACACCTTCCAGAGACTCTTCCTCAAATGCAGGAGCCACCCATACCTGAGTACCACCATCCTACCTGGTCTCACTTATAAGAGGGAGTAAAATACATCTAACACCAGGAAGTCTTGTTCTAGAGCAGGGTGTGAAAGATCCCATAACTGGTGTCCGGGGGCGGGGGCATGCTCCAGCAAGGGAGATTAATACATATACCACTCTCCTTGGATAGACAAGAGATGACACCCACAGAGTCAATCTGATCTGAAGTTTATTATTCCTAAACAGCATCTTTCCAAACTTGGTGGCTGAGGCAGATCTTTATCTAATGACATGTGACTGGCATCTGAACTTTTTTTATTTAACAGAATCTTAAACATTTGGTGTCGCTCCCCGTAGAATGGTTCCTTACCAGTAATTTCTCCCTTCAATTCAGAATCTGATGCTAGAACAGTACCAGGAGTTATTTTTGGTTTCCATCATTTTTAGGGTTGAGCCTGCGTTGCATGCGCTCCCGCATGCGTATCCCAGCGAGACGCTTTAGTTACTAGAAAAGGGCTCGGAGCCCTGTCGACGTCACGTCAGTGTGTTTCATTGGTTCGTGGGCTTGCCTAGTAAAATCTGCTTGCTTTCATTAGTGGAAGGCATGCACACGTCATGCCTTTTCCGGTGGTTAGCCCTCCTCGAGCGCAGCGACCAAGTACAGAAAACATGCAAGGCTCGTTTTCTGTCGGATCGTGGACTACTTTTTCTAAATTTTCCTAGCGCGATTTCGCTTGGCAGAAGTCGAGCGCTTTACACAGTTAATTTCACTTTTTCGGTTACGTACATAAAAGCACTTTTGCCGATAGATGAAAAGTCGGGTTAGGAGTTTACAACGCGATCAGCTCTAACATGAGCAAATGCGAGACCCATTGCATTGCAAATGCTTGTTATTTTTTGTTTCCTCACACTCTAGCACCTTTGGATTGGACTTGAACCCAGTTCCAAAGTCACCAGCTCTGACCATTAAGCCACATCTTCTCTCATCGCATTGGTAAGCATCTGGATGTTTCATCGAGTCCCACTTGCTATATTTACGCAGAAACAAAGGAAGCAACTGAAATGTTATTTTATCTTCTGCCTTGTAAGTTGTGCGAGGACAATTTAGCTAGCACGGGTACACTGACTGCATTATATAACCATCTAAAATCTCAGATGAATTGCTTGTATTCCTGCCCCGCAGCTCCAATATTAGTTGTGCAGTCATCGTTTGCACGCTGAGGATGGGCAGGCTGGCTCAGGCCACCACTAGTAAATGTCTGGCTGACTCACCACATCAGACAGGGAAAGATTGATGTTTGTGAGACAGCCTCCAGTGAAATGAACCTACCATATGGGGGGTAGACTTCCCCCATTGTTGCCATGCCAGCTTCTCATAGCATAGAGAGCGATGTGGGTTCCTGGGTGGCCGATATGGCCAGTTGGTGTAGTAGTGATAGTGCTGGTGCGTACACCAGAGACTTCCCGCTTTTTCGCTCAATTTCTGCCAGGCCTTTGTGGTACTATATATTGTGTTGATTCCCAAACTAATGATAACCTTATGTACATGTGTTAAGATGGCCTTAAGAGGTATAGGATGTGCGACATCGCTTTCTATCACTAAGTGTTTCAGATCTGTAACAGAAAAGTACCAGTTGTGTGCAAATTGTTCTTGTGCACATAAGTAATATAGGTACATATTTGGGGCTCCACATCCCCCCACTCGTAAGTGTTTCTTAGCTACATCTAGGTTGCTTTTCTGCCCAGGCTAGCGTTATCAGATAGGATCTTAGTGTTCTAAAAAAGCTTTGGTTAGAATGACAGGGATATTAATGAATAAATTTAGGAACCAGGTCAAGATGGTCATCTTCATGATTGCACCCCTGTCAGCCAATGACAGAGGAAGTCTTATCCACCGGGCTACCTGATCCTCTAATTTAGAGATCGCTTGTCCATAGTTCTGTCGGATAATGATTTCAGGATGCCTATGTATCAACACTCCTAGGTATTTGACTTGTTCCGTACACCGCTCAAGGGAGAAATCAAGCACCTGGGGTTCAGTACACTGCGTTCGAGGGGAAAGTGGTTGATTTTTCCCAGTTTATGCTCAGGCCTGAGAACCTCTCATACCAATTATATTCACATATTGTCGTAGACTCCCATTTTGGTAACAAGACTGTTGGATTTTGGGTATCTGCACCACCAGACATAGGAGACTTAGAGGGTCATTCTGACCCTGGCGGCCGGTGGCCGCCAGGGCCACCGACCACGGGAGCACCGCCGACAGGCTGGCGGTGCTCCAATGAGCATTCTGACCGCGGCTGAACCGCCGCGGTCAGAAGCGGAAAGTCAGCGGTCTCCCGCTGACTTTCCGCTGCTCATATGAATCCTCCATGGCTGCGGAGCGCGCTCCGCAGCCATGAGGATTCTGACCCCCCCCTACCGCCATCCTGTTCATGGCGGGAAAGCCGCCATGAACAGGATGGCGGTAGGGGGGGTCGCGGGGCCCCTGGGGGCCCCTGCCGTGCCCATGCCAATGGCATGGGCACGGCAGGGGCCCCCGTAAGAGGGCCCCAAAATGTATTTCACTGTCTGCCTTGCAGACAGTGAAATACGCGACGGGTGCAGTAGCACCCGTCGCACCTTCCCACTCCGCCGGCTCGATTACGAGCCGGCATCCTCGTGGGAAGGTCGTTTTCCCCTGGGCTGGCGGGCGGTTTTACTGGAACCGCCCGCCAGCCCAGGGGAAAACTCGTAATACCCGCCGCGGTCTTTTGACCGCGGCGCGGTAATTTGGAGGGCGGGATCCTGGCGGGCGGCCTCCGCCGCCCGCCAGGGTCATAATGAGGCCCTTAGTCTGATTCCACACCGTGTGACAGCTGTCAGGCTAACCCTTTTTGGCTAGCTAGAGCACCTCACAAGTACCAGAGGTAGAAGTGATTTGTGTCAGCCTATTGCATGACACTCAGACTCCTCAGGAAAGTCGTTCTGGAGCAGATATTATCTCCTTCTAAGTCTCATACATGCAAGGACAACACAAAAGCAGGATCTTGGTTCAATAGGTTTGTTGGACCTGGCATTTTATGGTGTGTTTTCCCCTGTCTTTTTGCCTTCTGACCTCTTTTTATGGTATGCTGGACCCCGTTTTTGATAGTTTATTGTATCTGTGCACTTTACCACTGCTGATCAGTGCTAAAGTGCAAGTGCTCCCTGTGTAAATTGCATTGGTGATTGGTACCATTCGCGAGCACCTGGAACGCCTGACAAATCAATGGGACGGGAACACCCTTCAGGTAACAGGCTAAGATTGCAGATCAAGTATTACAAGCCCTGTGAAGGACTGCTTTTTACAAATCATCGAATGACTTACAGAATTATTGCATTCTTTTCTGCTAAGAAAGCCCCATTTCGTGTAATTGAAACATTTGTACTCAAAGGGTAGCTCCCACATGTCATTGATATAACTATCTCCTAGCTTTTCGGATCTGCCATTGATATAACTATCTCCTAGCTTTTCAGATCTGCCCACAGGAATGTGCTTCAAAGAAAAAGTGAATTGAAATGTTGAAATTGGCAGATTAATAACCTTGTGCCTTAACCATACTGCAGATGGTCTTTCTGCCACTGTGAAAGGCAACCTTTCTAACTTTGCAATGTCTAATAAAATGTGTGTTGCTTCTTTCTTAGCCATCTTTTGTTGCTGTCACGTCAGATTAAAAGCGGCAAACAATTCCCTGGAGCTGACGTATTGCCAGGGCATGCAAGCACTTTTCAGAACTTGTAACGTGCAACCTAATGGACCTAAGCTGACTCAGTCCATGTTGTAAAAATTATATTTAACTTTGTATGGTGTAAATTGCAGAACAAACAATGTTATTTAGGGCCTCATCACGTGTTTGGCAAAGGGTATTACTCCATCTTAAATGTGACAGATATCCTGCCCGCCGAGTTACAAGTTCCATTATATCCTATCGAAATTGTAATACGGCGGATGGGATATCCATCACGTTTGTGACGGAGTAATCCCACCCGCCAAACTCGTAATGAGGCCATAAGTGTGTGTATGCAGATGGGCAAAGTGTTAATACCATTCTCTACAACAGCTAAAGCTTTCTATGAATTTTCCTAATCTATCTGCCTCTACAGGGTGGCAGCTTCTCTCTATGAAAGTTTCCAAATCTCATCATAAATTGCATATAAAAAGCTCTTAGTGTGTGGCTTTCTTGAAACTAACAGAAAATCTTATAAATCTGTGTGTTGGCTGACAGGAGACAAAGGTGTTCTTTGACTGCTGTTAATGTGGAAGATTTCAACCATTGTTGACATAATTTGCCCACTCTATATGTGGTGACAATATCAGAGTGATGTAACGATATGCAACATGGGTCTGGTCGACTTGCTTTAAAACCCCCTGTGGAATTTACAAAATGTGCATGACAACCATTTGTGTCCATTGGCCAGAATAACCACTTGTTTGGACCTTAAAGTGTTGGGTTAAGTGTCGCCTTTTGGACCCACCTGTTGAGCTGTGCTTCAGTAACATTAAAAACTTTTGCCATTTGTCAAATTTAGCTAGTGATGGACTACTTGGCGGTTTCAATTCCTTAATTATTGCTAAGCCTACACAACTTGTTTGTTGTACAGTTTCATTTAGAAATATAATTTGCTATGGAACCAGGCATGCTATAGGCAAAGCTTCCCTTCCCTGTATTTGCCAATTTCTATTTCCCCATACACTCTTTAAGTCAATAGACTTCAACCAATATTCATAGCCATCAGTAGCCAACTGGGAAACCATGGATTGTTCATTGGTGATATGCAGGGTTCTGTTACACCCTGGTACTCCAGTTGTGTGAGTAATTCCCTCACTGGTGGCTTAGCTTCATGTTTTATGGGGTATTGTGGTTGTAGAAGTGATGCTGATCTGCTAGGTATTATATGGTAGGGGGAGTCTTTATCCCAAGCTAGACGGTTGAGATACAGCACCGGGGCTTATGCCAATGCCCTATCTACTGTGTAAGTCTATCTTAATTCTTCAGGCACAAGGACTGAGAAAGATGCCATAATGCCAGCTTCCCCTCACGGGAGGGTGGACAAATTCGGGTGGCCAATCTTTTTCTGCCAGTGGAATGTCATAACATGACGTACATTTTTCCCAGAATATAACCTTAATTGTGAGCTCTGTCTCCCTCAGTTTGTATTTTCCGTTTGTAAACCCTATCTGAGGGGAGACCCGTGTGTCTGCAGTTTTGACTTCTAAATAGTCGCTCATTACTGTCACCGCCATAAGCTCTTGACGAGTCTGGTGAAATATTGTGACCTCTGCCGTGCTGTCTAGCAGAGTCAGTGCCCAATCCCTGTTCTTCAGTAAAATTTTCATTGTGTGTGGCATTGCTAGCCAAAATTGCTTCCACCTTTTTCTTTTTGAATTGTGCTTTCTGTTGCGTTCGTTTTTCTTCCTTTTTTATGGAAGGTTCAAATAAGCTTTGTGAATCTTTTTTTTTTTTTTTTTTTTTGGTTTCACGTACTCGTTCTGTTATTTGTTATGCCCGCCTCTCTGACTGCGTTTATCCGGTGAGTCCTGAAAGGAACAAGATCTCGGAGCCTCTGGCGTACAGCTAATGTTACTGCTTTCCCTTTAACGTTACCAAATATTATCGAGGATACTGTGGTAAAGATGCCCATTAATTGCATCCCCATATCTAGGGCCAGGGCAGCCCTGTATTTATCCTGAACTTGTTTTAACACTTCCAGAAGATTCGCAAAATGTCTGTGTACCATGTGCGGTAGTGTAGAGTGCAGCAAACACTGCACCCCAAGTGGTGCAGTTATCCACTGAGGGAACCATCCCGAATGGCAAGCACATTGTAAGAATTCTATGTTTATCCTGGGGTCCCATATGAGGAAACACTGCTTCCAAGGCGCTAATTATTTGTGCGAACCAAAACGGAATCTCTTCACGTTTGGTTTGTACTCTACCCAAATTTGAATGCTCAGTAGCAGGATTTATTCCGGTGGTGGCCACATGTGGTAGGGCCGCAGCAGCCCTTGCCGGGTGGTGTTTAAAATCTGCATTACAAATTGCATTAATTGTCTGTATATTTCTACAAAATTAGTGTATAGGACGCGTACGTCTGCCACTGTCATTGTACCTATATTAGGGTGTGGTGTATAGGTAGCTGATTCTGGCCATGTAGGTCTGTCAGTACTTAAGGGACCTAATCTAACATTCTTTGGAACGTGAGGTAGGGCTAATTTTGGTATTCTTGATAAGATAGTGGTATTTCTAAATACGCATAAGGTCTGTATTTTGAAGGTGCATGTGCTGGAGTGTAATGATGAACTGTATGCATGTTCCCATCTGCTGCTGGAAAGGTGACCCAAGAGTAGAAAATTTCTGTTCTGTGTGCTCAACGACAAATGTTACCTCCGTCATCTGTGAGACCATTATGTCTTAAATGTGTTGTGAGGGGGAGTCTCATGTTATCTGCAGTTACGACCCTGTTTTGGTCTGCCATTACCTGAAATGTAAGCTTGAACAAATGACAGAGTCAAATAGCACTAGCTATCTCGCTGAGGAGGATATTCCCAGATACCACTGACGTCTCTTTATAAGGTAGTTGGGGTGTCTTTTGCACATAATGAGACCAAAATACATGGGTGATCTGCAAATTCAGTGCTTAACCACTGTTAGTAACGAGACTGCTGGATCACCAGCAGCACCTCCGGGCCAAAGAGACTGAGCCTGATCCCACACTATGTGACAGCTGTGGGCCTAACCCTTTCCGGCTAGCTAGAAGCTCCTCACAAGTACCAGAGGTAGAAGTGATTTGTGGCAGCCTATTGCATGACACTCGGCCTCCTCTGGGAAGTCCTGGTAGAGCAGATCTTACCCCCTTCTCTCGGTCATACAAGTCTCATACATGCAAGGACAAAAGAGCAGCAGGATCTAGGTTTTATTGGAGCAACTGCGTTCTATGTAGAAAGGAATGAATTGTGATTATGAGGATAATGAAACCCAGGATTATGACAGTAGTGACCAAAAGAGTGAAACACAAGAAGAGCCCCACCACATGGTCGTCATAATAATAATAATAATAATGTCACTGCTGTGCTGCACAAGCTTCCTTATATTATCATGTCGTGTCCCTGATCATCTGTTTCAGAGTATGAACTGGAGACCCTTTATAATTAAAATGAGGATCCCCCCTGGAGTATGACAAATAAGTTGAGGCCACTCTGACTGCATCCCATCTAGTTCTCACATGCAGGTCAGTAGAATGTGTGAGATGCGTTTCTTGCATTAGTACTATCTGCACCTGGTGGCAATCCATATAAGGAAGCACCTTCTGTATGTTTTTGGGATTATTGAGCCTTCGGACATTCTATGTTAGCAGCCTGATAAAGCCCTGGGTGCGCCTCATGGTATCGGAATATGGGCCTATCATGGTATTGGAACGTGTCTCTGTATCACGTTATGTGATAGTTGTGTTTGGGCAGTATGTGACACTTGAGCATTCCTCATTGTGATGCATTGTAGCAATTCCATATGCAAACAAAACGCTTCCCTCCACCCACTTCAGCATTCCAGGCATGCCAAAGCCATCACATGCATAACCTTGAAATAAGAACAAACAAACCAAACAGATAATAACTGTAGGAAGTTACACTCTTTTTAGCATGGTTACCTCCACTTTTTGTCTGCTGTAAGTGTGTTTTGACTATCACTGCGATCCTGCTAACCAGGACTCCAGTGACTGTGCTCTCTCCCTCTAAATATGGTGCGTAGGACTTAGCACACCCCACAATTGGCATACTGGTGCCACCATGTAAGTCCCTGCTATATGGTACTTAGGTACCAAGGGCACTGGGGCACCAAGGGTTCCCCATGGGCTGTAGCATGCATTGTGCCACCTATGGGAGCCCATGCAAAATGTGTCTTAAGGCCTGCTGTTGCAGCCTGTGTGAAAAGGTGCATGCACCCTTTCACTACAGATCACTGAACCAGGTCACCGTAAGTCACCCCTACGGTAGGCCCTCCTAGCCCAAAGGGCAGGTACCTGTGTGTGAGGGCCCCCCTGTATGAACAGAGGTGCCCCAACGAACTCCAGCACCATTGCACTGGACTTCGTAAGTGCGGGGAAGACATTTTTCCCATGTACTGCAAGCTACATAATGGTACCTCCGAACTTGGGCATGTTTGGTATCAAGCATGTCGGAATCGTAACCCAGTTCTGTTGCCAGTATTGGTTGTATGATTCCATGCACTCTGAGGACTCTTTAGAGGACCCCCAGCATTGTTCCTACTAGTCTTCTGGGTTTTTCCGGGCAGCCTGTGCTACTGCCACCCCCCAGACAGGTTTCTCCCCTCCTACTGCTAGCACCAGCCCAGGCAGAGGAAGGCAGAACAAATGATTTCCTGTGGGAGATGGAAGTAACATCCTCTCCCTCAGAAATAGGTGTTACATGGCTTGGGAGGGGTAGCCTTCCCATGCCAACGGTATGCTTCGAAAGGCGCATTTGGTGCCCTCCTTGCATAAATCAGTTTGCACCAGTCCAGAGACCACCGCTCCCTGCCATGCCGCGAAACTGGACAATGAAAACTGGACAGTGGATTTGCCCAGAGCTCCTCCAGGTGGCCGCTTGATTCTGCCATCTTGAATCCAAGGTGGGCAGAGGCCCCTGGGAGCACCTTAGTGGCCAGGTCAGGCAGGTGATGTCACAGACCCCTCCTTGATAGGTGGTCACCATGCTAGGTGACCAATTCCCCT
Organism: Pleurodeles waltl; assembly: GCF_031143425.1. Taxonomy (NCBI): domain Eukaryota; kingdom Metazoa; phylum Chordata; class Amphibia; order Caudata; family Salamandridae; genus Pleurodeles; species Pleurodeles waltl. The sequence continues at coordinate 705,764,942 of NC_090439.1, read as the reverse complement.
TCCTGGGCTATTTAGGATCTCCCTCTTGGGTGGTTCCTCAAATTCGACGTGCAAGATTCCAGCAGGACTTCTCTGCATCGTTTACTTCATCTTCTCGCCACTGGGACTGCAGCTGGACTCTCCAGGAACCGACAATCTGCAACTCCAGCTACGACTCAGCTCTGCAACATTGTTTGTTCGGCTCCTTCCAGCAACTGCAACATTTCCCTGGCTGTGCATCCTCTGAGGGCGACGAGTCTTCAGCCTGCACAAGAAGCAAGATTGAATCTCCCCTGGTGTGAATGAGTCACTCCCCTGCATCTGCAGGCACCAACTACAATGATAACCAGCTGCGTGGATCTTCTCTCCTCCTGAACTGCGTGGATGCTGCATCACAGGTGATGGTCTGGAGTGGTCCCCTTGGTCCTCTCTAGCAGCTGTTCAACTTGGAATATAGTAAGTCCTTGCCTCTCCTTGCAGGACAGTACCCCTGTGCACCACAACTCTTGCAGCTACCAAGGCTTGTTTGTTCCTCCTCCAAGGGATCTTCAGGCTCTGTGTAGCCCCGGCCCCCAGCACTTCTTCCTGAAATGCGCAGTCTCCTGTCTGCTGCTTCAGCGACACTTCTCCAGGTGTGCTGAGTGGGCCTCATTGTGACTCCTGTGCCTGCTGCATGTGGGTCGCCTGTGTGGGCTGTCTCCTCTTCCTGTAACTCTCCCCGATGCTGAGGGTCACCTCGTACTCCCCTCTTTGGGTCGAGTCCCATGGGCCTTGCTGGTCCTCTTCAGCCTTGCAAATCCTTCTTTTCCGACTCTTGTATTTGCCAAGGCTTGTTGGTGGTTTTCCAGCACTACTGACCGACTGCATCACGACTGCCAGTGTTTGACATCACTTCTAGAACTCCTCTTCGGCTCCTCTGTTGCACTGCTGACTTTTTGTCCACCGTTAACCTGGTCCTGCATCCACAGAAGGTTGGATAGTGGCTCCTGTCACAACCTGACACTCCAAGTCGAAATGGACTTGGTCCCCTTCCTTTGCAGGTCCTCTTCTGTCAGGATCCACCTTTGGTTTCTTTCAGTCTTGTCTGGGTCTTGAGCAGTCCTTTTCCAAAATCTTCCTGTGGGTTTTGAGGAAAACCATGTACTTAACTCTTCTCTCCCGGTTGCTGAGTGGCACTCTGGTACTTACTTCGTGGGGTTCCTAGTTCCTCTAGCTCCCCTCTACTGATTCCATTTCCTTGGGTGGGAGACTGCCTTTCACATTGCATTTTTTTTTAGTATATGGTGTGGCCCTACCCTAGGGCCCTCACTGTTTGCTGTTGCTTTTACCAATGCCTATTGTTTTCTATACTATTTCCTGATTGCTAATGTGTATATAACAGTGTGTTTACTTACCTCCAGTTGGGGTATTGCCTATACAGTATTTTAATATTTGTGTTACCATGATAAAGTGCCTTTATTTTTGTACCCTGTGTGGGTCTTTCATGTGTGTAAGTACTGCATGACTATGGTGGTATTGCATAAGCTTTGCATGTCTCCCAGATAAGTCTTGGCTGCTCACCCACAGCTACCTCTAAAGAGCCCTGGCTTCCTAGACACTGCCTAGACTTCACTAATAGGGGATACCTGGACTGATAAGGTAATAACACCACACACCAGGCCAGCCTCCTACAATAATTGGCCTCCTAGTTAACACAGTAACATGGTATGATACCATTTGGGCTGTACCCTCTTGGGGCAGCTAGAGTCCGTAAGTCCCACCCAATGGATGGGGATGGCAAGGAACATGTGCTGACCTGTGGCAATCAGGTTAGAATCACTGAGGGTAAGCTGCATTGTAGGCATTAGTATGGGTCGATACTGTACAGAAGTAGGGTTACAGTAGGGCATCCAAATATCCATAACAATGTCATTGCCTGCAGTTCACATGACATGGTTAGGATTCTGCACATAAGCCCATACGTACGCCACATGGTATACCTCTGGGGGTCACCTTTAAGTATCACCAGCACTCCTGCTCTTTGTCATACATATGTTGCCCATACAATGCTGCATACTTATAGTTTAGCAGCAATGGTTACTAAATATCTGAAGTTGAAGAAGGAGAGCGTGGTGGGCTTTTCTGGGACCATTGTATAGATTTAATAAAGTCCATGGCAGCTCTCGGTGTGGTGACGATCTTCTGTTTCCCGCCGTGTTCAACCCAGAGGGGGGCAGGATACCCTATGCTATGTTGTATGTTAGCAGCTTACAGTTTTTCTTCAGCTGAGCGTACTCCCTACGTGCGACCTGCACCGCAACAGTGAAATCTGGGAAGAAGGCCACATCATAACCTTGTTATTTAATATTCTGCTTCTCCCTAGACAGGCGGAGGACAGCATCTCTATCTAGGGTATAATGGGCCTCGGGTGGGAGTGGGCATGCTGCTAGTGTCTTGTGTTCCTTTTCCATTATCAAAACCGGAGACAGCTGCTCTGTCCAAAACTTTCTTTCAGCATTTTTTCTGCATTGATCTCAAGGCGGCCCATATTACTGGATTCCGTAATAGTTCAGGGTATTTGGTCATGAGCATGCTTCCAGATCATAGTTTTTTTGCTTGGATCCAGCACCTTTGCAATAGTTGATCATTTGTTGGCGACTGTTTGTGATTCATCCTCTGCAGTTGATATACGCTGTTCCGCTTCAGCAATTCACGTTACCTGCTTATCAAGTTTAGCAGCCATATGATCCATCCTCAAAGTCAATGTGTCCATCTTTCCATCAATAGATCGTAGACTCTGTTTCATGGGCAGTAGTGTAGCCTCAAGAGGTGCGATATCCCGTGGTTGTGACTCCTGTTTGGAGTCCAAGAGTGCGGGTGCTGCAGCCTAGAGGTGTGCCTAGCTTCGAATGTGAAATGGGACTGTTGCTTATGTGTTTTCCCCATTTTGTCTGGTATTGCCATCGCTATTCTATACTTGGGGCGTGGGGGTGTCGGAGTATAAGGAAGTCCCAAGAACTTCTCTATCAGTAGTCAGGAGGCTGCCGTGGCCCAGAGAATCCGGTCACACCGTGTCCCCACACGCTGTCAGAGGGCCGCCAACAAGCAACACCGAATAGACCAGTGCTAGCGATGTTGCTGCCCATTCAAGTCACTGGGGGTCATTCCGACCCTGGCGGCCGGCGGTATGTTGGCGGTAACACCGCCAACAGGCTGGCGGTGTTCCGCCAGCAATTATGACCGTGGCGGAAAAGCCACGGCCATACCGCTGGCCCCTCCACTTTGCTGCCAGGATTCCGCCTGGCGGTCATAATCCCCAGGGCAGCGGTGCATGCACCGCTGCCCTGGGGATTATGAGTCCCCGACCGTCGGCCTGTCCATGGCGGTACACACCGCCATGGAAAGGCCGGCGGTAAGGGGACTTGGGGTGCCCCTGGGGGCCCCTGCACTGCCAATGCACTTGGCATGGGCAGTGCAGGGGCCCCCAGGCATAGCCCCGTTGCGCATTTCACTGCCCGAATTTCGGGCAGTGAAATGCGCGACGGGTGCTACTGCACCCGCTGCACATCAGCATTGCCGCCGGCTCTATTACGAGCCGGCTGCAATGTTGATGTGACATTTCCGCTGGGCCAGCGGACGGTAACACTGTTACCGTCCGCTGGCCCAGCGGAAATGTCATAATAGGGAGGCAGAAATACCGCCGGCAATGGCGGTATTCTGTCTCCCTCGGCGGTCTTTTAAAAAGACCGCTGAGGTCGTAATGACCCCCAATGTATTGCATCTCAATGATTGACATCCACTTGCTGTCTTCTACAGACAAAGATGTCTAGGCCCACCTCAGCTGTCTTCAGCAGATCTATTGCATCACAATGGAATTCAGCGCCCTCATCACAATGAAGGCCCCGCAGTAGCCACAGATGTCAGCGTCTATGAGGTGTATGTTGGCCAGATTTCTACAACTCTTAGTAGCGTTTACACATGTCTGCCAAGTTAGTTTTGAGCTGTTCTGCAGCCCACAAACCAATTAGGACATTGCTATGGTCAAATTGTTCTCTGGTGCTATGGGCTCTTGCCTCCCAGTCTAGTAGCTCAGGCCTTCTAGTTTGCTGCTGGTGAGCATCAAGTAAGCAAACATCACAGCGTGTCCAGTGGTGCTCATCTAGGCCGCAGCAGTATCCAGGTGCACCGTCTTACCCATCCTGTGCAGTGCTCAGCCACCGCCAGGGCCTCACCACCTCTGCAGATTTTTAACGCTGCTTCAAGCTCTGCCACGTTGGTGCTCATGGCCGGCAAGTGGAACCAAACCTGCGAGGGCCCGGGTATCTTGAGGTGGGCAGGCGCCTCGGGCCTCGCGGGGTTTGTGGCAGACTGACCGCTTCTGGTTCCTCTCGGGTTTCCTCAGACGGCACTCACTTCACTGCTAGTGACGTCGCCAGTGCCTCGTAGCAGTCATTGGGGGAGCACTGCGAGATTGCTCACAGATAGGGGCCCGCCCCCAGGGTCCAGCAGCTCAGCTCCCCATCTCCCAGCTAGTATTATGCCACATCTTGCGAGAGTCCCTCACTGTTCGTTCTGTAGCTTGTGTTCACTAGTCGGGTAGGTGCAAACGGTGCAAAGTTTAAATCCAGTTGCAGGCCGGCAGCTTCACACACATCATGCTGCTGGCTGTGTGTTTGGATGGCAGTCTGTAATACGGATATTTGGCTGATCAATGCCCCCAGCCGGCAGAGCTGCACTAAAGTGCGGCTATATTGCCGTGAGCTCTCTGGAGTTCCTGCTGCCTCCCGGAATTGACTAATAAGAAGGGCATCCCAAACCACATGAAGGAACTCTTCATCTTCATATGTACACACCTGCATTGTGCTGTAGTTAGAATATGTATACTGTTAATTTTCTTGAGGGTGAGATTTGTTGTAAGTAGGTAAATTGTATGCAGCTGAATTGGACATTTATAGCAATGTTATGCTGATATTTAATTAACTTATTCTACTCATTGCCCTCCACTTCACCTTGAGATCCGTCTCCTGTATGGTCTTCAAGCTAGTTAGGTTTGTTTACGTCATATTGATTAGGGTGCTGTTCTCCCCTATTATGAAAATTACTGCATCACCTCATGCTTCTCAGATTCAGAATCAGTGATCCACCATCTGTCCCGTAATAAACCCAAGATCTTTCTATATAAAAAATTGGCTTGCTGGAAGTTCCTCTTCTTCCTCTGGTGTTGCTAGGGGTCTCAGTTCTCTGGAGTATTATCTAAGTCTAAAGCTCTCAAAAATCTGATGAGGATCTTTTACAGAAGTAGGTTTTGGGACCTAAAAGCTGTGTCTCATTGGATATCCACAAGGCCATATGATTGACACTGAAAGATCGAGTGACAAAGTTCCCTGTGGTGGGAACCATATTGGTTAAGTTGGGAAGCCCGATCCAGAGAGATTGTTACCTAAATGGCCTACTGTTCAGTTGTAGTTCTTATGCTGTCTTCATGGTGATTATGGATTCCATTATAGAATCTATACCGACCATCACAAAAACCACTGGAGAGCAGCAGTAAGGTTATTCATACAACCCAAGCACACCTTTGAACCACAGTGCTAAAATACACTGCAAAATGATAAAGGCTAGCCTAACAAGGGTTGTCCCAATACTGATCTAGCTAGAATTAACATGCTTTAATTTAGGTAAGCCGCTGTTTTTGTTCCGCTGGCCTGAGACACAACTGACCTTAGATTCTGGGCAAAACATTTCAGTGTCTCTTCTGGCACTGGATGAGGAGAAGGCTTTCATTTAAGTCTATTGGATCTACCCACCAAGGGTCCTACACAATGCAGTGCTGGGTGCTGATGTTAGCAAATGGATATTCTCTTCAAGTCTTTTTGGAATGTGAAGCCTACATGTAACTAAGCAATGCTGGAAAATAATTTTATACATTGCTTATGTACTCTGTATTCTAAGTGAGATGGTATGTCCGACCCAGGACTGCTTATTTAACTCAGAAAGTTCCATGAAGTATCTTGATGTGAATTTAATCACAAAAAATTCAGGTCCTAAATATAACTGATGAGAAAACAACGTTGCCAGTGTCTTATATTTTCCATTAGAAAAAGGGACAGCTGAAATATTTCAGAATTTACTTTCTATCAGGGTCTTACCAGATATCAGAAGGTACACAATTACAGAAATCCATGTTGATATTTGTTAGTGTTGATGTAATTGAGGCTTTGGTACTGGACACGAGAGTTCAGGGCTTGGACAGTAAACCACCCGGCCCCTGAACTTCCATCCCTGCTCACCCTTATTGAGGGAAACTACAACTTCAAACCAGCTTTTGGAACCCCCAATTTCACACACAGAAAGTGAGGTAAGACACTGCAGCTAGGCAGCATTACTTAGATGACATACTAAGTGACTCTTGCCTCTGGTAAGCTAGAACCCCAGCTGAACAAAAAGGATACATTCCAATTCCCCCAGTTAGGGTATACTGCAGTGACGAATGAGCACAGAGCAAGGGCAACTAAGTGTTTTTTCAGTGTTCAGTATTGTATAAATGAATGTCTTTCATAATGCCACAGTGGGTTGGGGAAATTAAACACCAAGTTAATTCAGAAGCAACATAAATGTCAATCCAGTTGCTTTTCATGATTACTGTTTTACTGAGTTTTATCAAATATCGGGTTCTCTTTGTATTGAGTACAGTAGGAAACCAATCGCTGATTTGAATAAAAAAAGATTGTTTGTATTTTTGTGTGGAGGATAGTTAAAGATGCCTTCTGTTGGAAGTTGCTATTTGTTCTCAGGATTAATTGAATGGCAGCCCATTATTACAACAATCTAGCTCTGGTTTGCAGTGTAAAAAAAAGTTTTTAGTAAATCACAACACTCTTGTATTTTTTAACTCTTAGTGACAAAATATTAAAGATCATTTCAGATATCTTAATACTCAATTCTTATGCGTATACACAGGGTGTTATGCCTTCTGAAATAACCTTGTTTAGTAAAATGTCCTTTTAGGTTCAACTCCACTATTTATTATAATGCTGCATGAACATCCTGAGGGAGACACTTTGCCTAGGGACTGACACCTTTCTCGCCACCTCAGGATCCACGAAAGGGAACTGGATTATATAGTTAGTAGTGTGTAAGAAAAAGATGTATGATTTTGCATATAAATGAAGCATGGCACCATTTAGTGATCCCTCTAATTAATATGATTTATAAAAAATAGTCCAGGGATGGTTTAAAGAGGACAGATTTGAGCTACTAATTTTGTTGACTTGGATATTTTTTTTCTAGGCTCTGCGGTATTTAGCGGAATGCCGTTCAAACAGAGAAAAAATGAAAAGCGAACTGGGCATGATGTTGAGCTTGCAAAATGTGATACAAAAGTAAGTCTTTGAGAGTGTCTATGTGTGTATGTGCATGTCTCTGGTGTCCCAGCACGCTTAGCAAGCTTCTTGCCAGATGACTAGTGATTTCATAATGAAGTTCCAAACTGTGTTTTCCCCAGTAAGTTTCTTTTTTCTGTTAATTACTTGGATCCCATAAATGGTTGGGCTAATAACAGGCAACATTAGTGCCAAAGATTGATTTTGTGTTAACTTATAAATTAGCTCAGCCTTTTGTAACATTAAGATTTCAAAGTGTGTGTTTGTACCTACTTTTGTAGTAGTTTGTTTTACATATTTATTTATATAATAATAATAATAATGAAATTACATTTACGATTCATCAGCAAAACCAATGTTTTTAATTCCAGGAGATTTACGGTTCACAAAATAATATGTTGAATTGCGCCAAAGGTGGGACGAGGGGCTACTGCTTCTTAGGAGGAGAGGTTTTAAGCAGAAATTGCTTATTGACTGTAGAAGCAGGGCGAGATCCTTTCTTTCGGGAGAAATGATGCAAGAAACCATTATCTGGACGTGATTGGGGCAGTGGGAATCGAAATTCGGCTCAGTGATTGTGAGTGTTACTGAGAAAGAGGAATGGGAAAAAGGAGTGTGACTTAGCCCTATACGAACAACCATTACACTTATTTATTGGGCCTGTTAGGTAATTGGTTGAGATTGTGTGATACAATAATTAGCAGGCAGAGTCTCAACACAATAATCAACCATCAAGTTATTTATACTTTGTTTGTTTCTACATACTTTTGCAGAAGGGTTTCTAACCAGGGTAGTGTTTTCAGTCTGTTGATGGCATAGTAACTGGCATAGACATATATTCTGTGGCATAGTAGAGTGACTGATGGATAGTCATCTTTTTGTCACAGTGGGAAGAAGGGCACACGTTATGGTCAGATTAATGGGTGAACAAACATTCCGAGGCCCGTAAGACAGGCCTTGTATAGTCCGGTAACAGGAGAGGAATCTGGAGCAGATATTATTTACTCACTAAATAATGGGTAAGCATAGTGCGTGCTGAATGAAAAATCACCCTGTGGCACATTAGGAATGTCTTAATGTATATATTATTTGTATAGTGAACCTAGCTGAAAGGCACTAGTTCTGTAGAGGGTGAAACACACTGAATGATTAGAGGAGTATCTTCAGTCAGAAGTGGACTGATACTTCATTGTGATGTAGTGTATTACAAAGAGGCACATCTTAAAGCTTTTCTGAATTGGAGTCGGGGTTGTGGGCACAGTCCAGAAGGATATGGGGCTATTCTAGATGCTGAGTGCTAGATGGAGAAGGGCTGTTGAGCTATTTTTCCTTTTTGTGTACTTCTTTGTCTCCATCCTTAGGGTAGTGTAGTGAATCCTACTTAGTTTTAATGGAAATCAGGAGCTTAGGTTTCTGGCTTGCAGGCCGTGCCCTGCGCACCTAGTGACTTTTAACCTGGTTATCCTGCTCTGTCTTAGGCTATTTATTTTATTATTTATTTTAAGATGGCTGCCTTTTTTAGAGTCAGAGCAATGTTTTAATTTGTGTTATCAGTGCCACTCTGTGAAGGCGTCCCAATCTGCCAGAAATCACCTTTTACTGCTTGGGTTTTTGGTGAGGGTACTGCCTGTGAGCTGCGAGGGTTGGGCCAACGGTTGCGATTTGTAGGTTTGGCTTAGTCACCTACAAACAAAAGTGCTGTCATCTCTAAACCACCAGTCTTGCCTAGGAACGAGAGTCCAACCATGACACAGCGCCACCAACGATGGTGTTTTGGCACTAATTTACGGATATCCTGAGTCTCTGTCTCAAACACAACAGGAACCCTAAGTAACATACAGAGACGTCTGTGGTTTTGGGGATGACCCTCCTCTGCTGAACAGGGAGCACTTAACTAGGCTATAGGTTGTTCAAGCTTGAACTCTTAAAAGGACTTTCTCCCCATTTGGCGTTCCTTCTCTTTACCCATTATCCAACATGGTTAGTGCCATAGATATTCCAGAAAATGCTAGACATGCATTAACACTACATCTAATAGTGCACGACTTAAAGATGAGGGCGGGTATGTTACCTTCATAGTGGAAGCAAAGGAAGGTTACCAAACAGAAACATTCTATTCCTGGGTCACCTTTCCTGAGGAATACTCTACAACATACACATTTAACACATATGAAGTAGCAAATGTACCACTACGGTACTGAGCATACCTGTAACTTGAAATACCTAAAACCCATCAAGAACACCAGAACTGGTTTAATGGCACCCTACCACATGTAATACAACCTGTGACGTAAGGTCCCTTAAGTGATGACGGACCAACTTGGCCAATATTTGTCACATATACACCATATCCAGGAACATGCATGCATCAGATCTGCGCAATCTTTACAATGAGCTAGTAACATTATATAGATGACTTATTCTTTTCGTATTGCGAACTTTGAACACTACACCAGCGCGCCCAGCACCACTAGCGCCAGCTGGATACCAGTTGGCCTTTACTGGGATTAACCCACAAACCGTACATTCTATCATGGGCAAGGTGCCCATGGAAGAAGAGAAAATCCTGTTCTGAATAGCGCAAACATATAAACCGCTGGAAGCTATGCTTCCCAGGCCCACAGGAAAAACATAGAAATCTCTCAATGTGCTTGCCATTCGGAATGTTTCCCTCAGTGGCGACTGCATCACATGGGGTACAGTCTTTGCTGCAATATGCACTACCATGCATGGTACCCCTACATTTGCCAATTTACCAGAAGTGTTGAAACAAATTCTAAATGAGCACGAGGCTGCTCCAGCCCTAGATTTGGGGATAAAACTGATGTGTAACTTAGACACAGTCTCCTCAATCATACTCAGTAACATTAAAGGGGAAGCAGTTACTTTTTTTAAGATGGCTGCCTTTGTTTAGAGTTAGAGCAATGTCTTAATTTGTTATCTGTGCCTCTCTGTGAAGGCGTCACTATCAGCATCAAAAGTAAGTGATGTACGTAGGTATTCACATCATGTCCCTTTCCCACTTAAGAGTGAAAGGAATTGTTTACATAACTGCCGCCACAAGCCTGCCCCCTTATCTATTGTTTGCGGACATACATACGTCAGGGGTCCTACATGTCTGTGTGAGATGTATTTATACAGATCAAGGTAATCAGAGGGATTCCTACCAGATGTTATCAACGGCATCTATGTTGCACGTCGCCTTAATGCAGACCTAGCCTTTGTCTCACCACGGAGTCTAACCTAGGTACCTCATTCCAAGCTAACAAGGGTTGGGGGGCGTTTCTCATGGACCTGGTACTGGCAGATTAGGTTTATCACACCTAGCCCTCGTTAGGTTAGACATTAGGTTATTCTTGCTAGGGTTTTAGGGATTTTGCTTTTCATGTATATATATGGGGTGGTCTTTGTATTTACAGCTCTCTTCTTTACAATTCTGTTTCTTGCATTTTTTGTTATCCTAATCATTGCAGCTAATGCGTTTTATCGAAGAGTGCAGTCTTTTTAAAATACTGATTGAAAACTTTCCTGCATCTCCTTCATTACCTGTGTGTGACGGAGACTTATTACTAATGTGAGAAAAGGGTAACTTCAGCTCCACCGCGATTCCCCTGAGATGTCGCATTCTAGAATCCATGCGTAAAGGCTGCCACCTTTTACTGTTACCGTTTTTGGTGAGATACTGCTTGTGAGCCAGGAGGGTTGGGCCGACAGTTGCGACTTGTTGTAGGATTGGCTTAGCCACCTACAAACAAAAGTGCTGTCATCCCTAAACCAGCAGTCTTGCCTAGGAGCGAGAGTCCAACTAAGACAGTGCGTTCGCTGCGGGTGTGCTGAGAGCTACTGGACACAGTGAAATTATCAGCCAGTAATTTGGGGCTACTGTCCTTGATAGCTTTGTGTAGAAGGTAAGGGGTGTGCCCTTTGGACATAGTGCTTCAGAAATGTACTTGTACTTTAAAAAAAACAAAAAACAACAGTCACTTTTGGGGCTTTGTTGGGGGCCATGCAGCAAAGCATGTCAGTGTTCCCATTATATCAGAGCTCTAATAACAGCCTCTCTGATTATGCTCATTGTATTAGGTTTTGGATTCTCGCAAGACTTCAATTTTCTGGCTGGAGGTTGGTAGTTCCAGGTTTGAATTGCACCAGGGGCGGCTCCTCCATGAGGGCGGATAAGTGTTGTTCCCCCGGCAGCAGCGGCAGCTGCAAAACCTTTATAAAGAAACAACAATAAACAGTGTTTATTATCGTTTCCTTTGAAAGGGACGGGGGTGATGAGTGTGAGGGGGTGTGAGCGCATGTGTATTTGGCCGGTGGTCTTGGGTCGCCAAACACACATGCGCATAGAGCTCTCTCCAGACCAGCAACACAGTTGATGGGCTGGAGAGAGCCTGCACTGGCTCCCGGTATGCCTTGGAGTGCCCTACCGGGATGCTCCCAGCCAAACCTGTTGCTGCTCTGAGCAGCGTCAGGATTGACCACAGGGCAGGCTGTGAGCCTTTGCCTGCCTGCAGCCAGCCGAGGAGCAGGGTGCGGCTTTCAGGTACGTTTTAATTTTTTTTATTTTATTAGAAATGTCATTAATATTTTCTCTCCCTCCCTGCCAATCCCTTGCCCCTCCCCCCGCACGTGCGTGACACCCCACCCTCTTTAACACTGCGAGCTGCGACTGAATTTCACTGTATGTCTGTGTACATCTACTAATGCTGATGGGTATTCACAACTATTCTTGAATTTTTTCCCACACTGGAAAAGGTTGGAAGTGTATTCTTGGCAAGAGCAGGAGTAGACCACCTTTTAGGGTGGGGGAGGGACACGGGGTGTAGATAAAGTGTTTGCAGTTGCTCAGCAGATTTTTGTATAACGGGTAACGGACAAAATGTAGATCTTCGCATGAGCACATGTAGCGTTATGTGTATTTGTAAAGCAGACGTTGAGCATGGGGAGTCTATTGGCTCGAAAATAACATACGTTTTTTTTATCCAACTCAATGGCACTCAATTGTATTTTCCTCACCTGTGAGCATGTATATTTGCTTATGCAAAAATTGAATTTACAAAGGTCTGATAGGAGTACGGTTTCCAGACACACTTCATTAAACATTTGCCAATTCATGAAGGTCCTAAGTACACTTCAATGCAAGGATATATATCTGTGGGTGCACTTTTTGTTTTTCTTTAAGAATTGGACCTCTACTTATTTTCATGATGTCAGCAAGCATAAAACAAGCAACTAAAAAATGCCCTGGAGAAATGGTATCTAAGGCTGTTCAACAGTTTAGCAAATCCCGTTTTAGTTTGATTTTTAGAATTATTTTTTTTAGCATTTTTTATTTTGAAAGCAAAAAATCACCGACCTAGCTTTTAGAATTCTGCATGTAATCAGGGAGTTCTCTTAGAGCATTGTCAGTAGCCTCAAATTGTTACATTTTTTTCAAACGTGTATACTTCTTTGCACTGGAGTTTCCTGTCACTAATGCAAGCAGAGCGCTCAGCTTGTTACGGCATTTCGTTACAGCAGTTACCCTAATATTAAAGGCTTTGCATTGACGAATAATCTCTACAAGTTTATACAATACCTAAAGTGCCGGCTTTTGGGCAGTGCGGGCGGTGCGACCGCACTGGGTGCTGACCTCGGGCGGTGCCGTGTTTAGCAATAACTTCCGAAACTTGTGATTTAAAAGCACCTGCTGAAAAGTTCCTTGTGCATTTAGCCATCAAGAAACAATTAAAATGTCAAGATACCTTTTGTGATTAATGTTCCTGTTAGAGAGAGATATTGGAGTTTTGTCTAGTGGTAGCCTTGACTCAACATAAAGTAGCACGGAGGGCTAATATGCCTGCTGCAAAAAACAGAACTATTGAGCATATTTAAGAAAAATGGCTCTGCACACAGTGCAGCGCCACTTTTATTGCACCCCTTAGATCCCCCCCCCAACGCCACCATGTGTGCTTCAGATTTAAAATACGTTGCACCATGACAGTAGTTAGGGGACTAGCGTCTGAAGTTTTACGCTAATCCGGCGCTTTGAAGGATTAGCGTAAAAAATGTTGACGCTAATCTTGCAAAGCACCCAGAGGCTCATTGTAACCAATGGAAGCCTCCTTTTAATGTCTGCTCTGAGCAGGCGTTAAAAGTGCTGGAAAAAAATTACATAAAGCAATCTACATCTGCATGCATTGCGCCTATTTGTAAATAGGGTGCAGCATTTTTGGGCTTCTAACGCCACATTAGTGTATAAAAAAAAAAAAAAGACAATAATGTGGCATTAGAATGGCACTAGTGGCTCTTAAATATGCCCCTGTGGCAGTGCTTAATTTGTGCTTGCTGTTTCCGGTGCAGAGCACCGGCACTTATTTTTGAGGCCCTGCGCTTATTTTTCTGCCTCAAGCATTTACTGCGAGAAAAAGACACATATGAGAAAGACGGAGGAAGAGAAAAACGAAAAAGCATCACAATGGGAAAAAGCTTAAATGTGCAAGAGTGAGCTGAAGGGGCAGGGAGTGCCTGTAAATGGATTGAAGAGTCCCGAGATGGCTTCAGGATTACACTGCCTCTGAATTACTTGTTCTCACATTTCATTGCAGCAGCCACGTGTTTAAGAGGAGGGCTTTGGGCACCGGCACCTTTTTATTTGCAAATTAAGCACTGCCCTATGGGGCTTATTTGAAAAAAGTGGAGCTGCACACTGTGTTCGGTCACTATTCTCGCGCCCCTTAGCACCTCCCCCCCAACACCACCATGTGTGTGTCATATTTTAAATACGGCTCACCATGGCAGTAGTTAGGGGACTAGCATCAGAATTTTTTATGCTAGTCCGGCGCTTTGCAGGATTAGCATTAAAAATGTTGACGCTAATCATGCAAAGCATCCGGGGTCCCATTGTAACCCATGGAAACCTCCATTTAATGCCTGCTCTGAGCAGGCGTTAAAAGTGCCAGAAAAAAATGGCGCAAATAAATCTGTCAGATACCATATGCCTGGCGCAGTCAAAGTGTAGCGCAAAGGGTTACAAAGTGGCACAATGCATGCATTGCGCCACTTTGTAATATGGCGCAGCGTTTTTGGCCTTCTAACACCACATTAGCTAAAAAACAATGCACTAATGTGGTGTTAGAATGGTACTAGGGGCTCTTAAATATGCCCCTATGGGGCATATTTGAAAAAAGTGGCGCTGCACCACTTTTCTTGCGCCTTTAGCGCTCCCCTTACGCCACGATGTGTGTGCTGTATTTAAAATACAGCGCAACATGGCAGTAGTTAGGGGACTAGTGTTCAAATTTTTGACGCTAGTCTGGCGCTTTGCAGGATTAGCGTAAAGAATTTTGATGCTAATCTTGCAAACCACCCAGGGGCCCATTGTAACTGGTGCAGGCATAATGTAGCACAAAGGGATACAAAGTGGCTCAATGCATGCATTGCACCACTTTGTAAATATGGCACAGCGTTTGTTGCCTTCCAACGCCACATTAGCGTTAAAAAAATGACGCTAATGTGGCACTAGGCGCTCTTAAATTATCCCCCTATTTTTTTATGTGGCTAGCTGAGTGGATTAGTAAAGCCAGCCTTTACAAGTGCTTTAAAACACATAAATGTATGTGAAAGGGGAGCGATGGAGAGATGAGGGGCACATTTGCCGGGTGGTAGTGAGTGAAACCGAGGCAGGTGGGGGGGTGCCATAATAAACTGTCGCACAGGGCACCACCAGTTCTAAAGCCGGCCCTAAATACATACACATATAAACATTCTGCTGTAGTAGCAGGTAATCCATTCACTGGATTGGTAATGTAAACTGCAGACGAAAGGCTTGTGCTTCGGAGGTTGGGGGTTACTTGTCCATCAGTCAAAGTAAACATGAAAAATTGTTGCCCTTGACCCAGTCCTGGACATTGGGTGATAGGGATTCTACACCCATGGAAGATGCATCTGGTTTTAAAGATGGTGTTGGGCTCCAAGGGGATCCAATCGATTTTGGGAGTGTGAGAGTAGGGGAATGTAATCCTGTTTCTTCAGGCCTTTAATGAGATGCACAGTATCAGTTGAACAGTCATTTTCTGTCGGTCACTTATGCTCATCATTTCTGTGTATAAATGCTGATGTTCATATTTCTTGACCAAGCAACTCGAGAAAGGTTTATTTATCTAGCCATTCTTATGTTTATTATATGTCCTCATATGATGCTAATACCAATAAGTGATGTTGGGGCACAGTTTTCTCATGTGAATACTTGTGTCGCAAGAATTCTTCTTGCTGTATTCTGAGGTGTAGTAATTTTACTTGTTATATTTTTCTGCCTGGTATTTCCAGCTGGCTTATTTGTTTGCCACTTGTATTTTGATTGGCCTCTTCCAGGTGTATGAATTTTGATCTCATAGTTTATCACAGTGCATGATGTTTGGTACTTCAGGAAAAGAGCAACACAGGTAAATAAAACATAGGAAATTATAAGTTGGAAAAGTAAGTGCAAAACTTTCATCTGCCCAACTGTACCCTCTTATTTTATAAGTTATATTGTTGGCCTTTGTAGGAGCCAATTCTCCTTTGTCCTGAAACTCTCTTGCCTGCTGCTGATTTCACATATTATTGTGTAATGAACAATTTCCTGGCTGTCGTAATGGAAAGTGTCAGTTCGGTTAAGGACCCAGAGGCGAGGATTATGCCTTCTTCCTTCATTTTGTTTTTCACAGCAGTCATCTTTTAGTGGAAGTAAACTACCATTCCCAGCAGTACTTGGGAATGAAAAATTTCAGCATCCAATCAGGTAGCAACTTTCCCAACATAGTCCTTGTACCACCTAGAAGCTCTATCTTTCTTCGCTCGAGGTATACAAACTGCAGGATATTCAACCATCTTGTTAAGAACTATCAGATATTAGGAAATAGAAGCACATCTTGTCCTAAGCAATCGTATCAATTAAAATCAGGTACTCAACATTAGCATCACATCAATCTGCATTCTCTTCTACAATTCCAAGAACCATTTCAGAAACAGTTTTGAGAAAAACCTACTTACTAGTCATGGGGAGGGTTGAGGTTGAACTTTGTCAGGTGGGATAATCCTTGCTTCGGTGTCCTTAATAGAATTAAAACCTTCCGTTATGATGGCTAGGAAAAGTTTCAATGAATTTAATGACATTTTTTATTCTGTGTCAGGACCAGAGACAGCGATTATGCTAGTTTAAAGTTTTGTCACTACCAAATGAGTCACATCCACCACCGTCTTAAAGTAGAATCTCTTAACGTGCAATCAGAGGACCAATCTGCCGCATTCATGATGTCCTCCAAACGGGATGGCAGAATGCCCTGGCTGGCCTTTAAAGTAATTGCACCCCTTGCAGGGTGAACTCCTTAAACCTTGAATACTCGCCTCCTGCATGACCCATCTAACCTAATGAGCAGTAGCAGGAGACGACTCCGCTTTATTTGGTTTCCGAAGAGCTACGAGGAGTTGATGCTCACCAAGAGGGCTCAACCCAGCTGTGATTTCCTCATAGGCCGTAAGGCACTGTAACACACACAACTTAGGAGTGTCCCAAAATGTGGGTTATGTAATAACCCTGGTATTGATTTAGTACGTCTGCTAACAGTAAAGGTAACCCTGTCAGGGGAGAAAACTATGTCCGTAATATCCAGGGCTTGAATATCCAAGACTATCCGACATGACACCAGACAAAGTAGCATGGTCAATTTACCTGATAGCTCTTTCCTAACGAGGAACCTGTTTAGTCGCCAAGAAAGGAACAGGTTAAGCACCTGGTTAACATCTCAGAACACTGAGTAGAGCAGTTCTGGAGATAGAGAATCAAAACCCCTTAAGGAGTCTGCAAACAAAAGGGTGCTTCCCTATAGGGGACCCATTGACAAGAGTGTACCCCCCTCAGAAACTGCGGTGCAAATGGTATTAATGGAGCGGTAAGCAAGACCCTATGTCGCCAGGCTGGTCAGAAAATTGAGTACCTGCGTTACATCGGCACCCACAGGATCAAAGCCCTGTTTTTATTTATATATTTTTACACCCCACTGCTCTCCCACCCCCCCCCCCCCTATTGTAACCCGGCCTACTTGTAGCGTTTGACCGTACTGTCCTCCCAAGCTTTGGACAGGAAGTCCTCAGCCTGTATCGAAAGACCTGGGATTGTCCAGTGTCTCCTGTAATTGGCTATGCTGTCAATGATAAGGAGCCCTCCATCACCATCCGGTGGTGAGCCCGGTCCGGGTTCAGGAGGAGAGTCGAAAGCAGGGCGTTTGGAGAAACCCAGGAAAGTTCCATCAGAACTGGGAACCAAATTTTAGACCTTCAAATCGGGGAGATGAGCACCACTTCCGCATGTTGCCTACTGACCTGGGCAGGTACCATGGTAATTATTGAGATCGAGGGAAATGTATACCTTTTTTCCCCCGACTCCTTTCTTGGAGGAATGCATCGGCTGCCACCACAGGCGGGCTGGGTCTCCAACTGAAGAACCGGTCCACCTGGTAATTCAGGCGTGAGGCAGACAGATCAACTGAGAACGGGCCCCACCTCCCCAAGATTTCAGCAAAAACCTGCATGTACAGATTCCACAGACTCATGTTGTGGAAGTGACAGGAGTGCCAGTCGGCAACCTGGTTACCTGGCCAGGAAGATACTCTGCTGTTAACGAAAAGTGGTGGTCTAGACAGTATGGCCCACAATTTGTCACTAGATCAGACAGAGTTTTGGATCTTGTACCCCCTAGGTGGTTGATATAAAGCACCAACAACACATTTTCCATTTTAAGCAGGATACATGACTGGACCCTGTGCTTGGTTCAACAACGGACTGAAAAAGAACTGACCAGGAGCTCCAAATAGTTAATATGTAACTTCTGTTTTTGCAGAGACCACGTGCCTCCAGCTACCAGACAGTTTCTTCTTTTGCCTTGTCAGACAAGAAACACGATTGGGAATAAGTGAAGCCTCTCCGATGATGAAACGCCTTGATGTGCTGCAGGGCTCAATCATTGAGGGGGCATCGGAAAGACCTTTTGGATGGAAGACGAGAGGAGGCCTCCCAAGTGAGCCACTTGGCGAAGCGATGTACGCTGCTTGGACAGTGTCTTCCTTAGCTCATGCCAGATCTTTGTTGCCTTCCGAGGCAGAAGGCTGAGGGATGCAGAGTTGGAATCTATTATGAAGCCCAGAAAAGTTGCTGGCTGGCAGGGCATCAGGAGTGACTTCTTCTCGTTGATTACAAAACCCATGGCCTCCGGAAGATTCACTGCTGATGAAGTTAGAGGGGTAGTTTCCTGGAACACTGGTCTAGCAACAGCACATCTTCCAGTCAAACTATGAGGCATGTCCCCTGTTCCTGGAGGTGTTCGACCACCAGTCTGAGACCGTTCATGAAGCACCACGGGCTGTTGACCGCCTGATCGGAAGAGTGGAGGACTTGAAGGTCTGTTGTCGCCACAGGAATTGGAGGAACTGTCTGTGAGGGAGGAATATAGGGATCGTTAGATAGACCTCTTTCAGTTCCAGACTTACTATCCAGTTCCTAGGAATCAAGACGTAAACCAGCCACTTGTTGAACTCCTGAAAGTTTGTGTCTGGCCACTGGCCATCATCTTTCTTGTCTACTAGAAATATGTTTACAACAAAAAGGGGCCGAGGGCCGTTAGAGGTCCAGCATATCTAGCCCCACCTAACTATAACTAAAGGTAAGTATGCACTTCCTACAAAAACTAAGAGCACTGCGTGCAGCTCAGAACCCCACATGAGGGTAGCCCCTTTCAAGTGTAAGAGCCCTCACACACCCTAAGGGATGTTGTGCTTCATCATCGGGCAGCTCCACGTTGGGCTGGCGCTGCAATGCCCAATGGGTCCCACTCTGGGGCTCTTTGCCAGAGATCTTTTCTGGTTGTGAATGGTGAGGTGCAGTAGAGGTGTGATGTTATGAGAGTGAGTAGATTGGTGCAGGAAAGGTAAATTAAAAATGACTAGGCGTAGGAGCCCCTGTCATGATTAAAGGCAAAAGAGCAAGTCAGTAATGGGCGCACTGATCCTTCTGACAAGTGTATGAATGGCATACGGTTGACCTGTTTCTTGCCTTGGCTTGTGTGGTTTATTGCAAACTATTTTGATTTAAAACAGCCTGGAAGTGGAATGCATGGGGATTTAAGGAGTGAAAGTTACATCTATGATGGTAATTAAGAGTGTGTAAGGCTGCAAGGGTAGGAAGACTGCATATGCTGCAGCACCTTAACTGCAAATATCATGTGTTGAATAAGAAATAAATGCAACTCTGCCCCAAATCTTCATCTTAGCCATGCTTTCTTAAAATATGTTTTACAGAGCTTTTCAACTAAAAAGAAAATAAACTTAATATGGTCGCCCAGATCCATCCTCCTTCCACATTTGGGTCGTAACTCTGGTAGTAGTTTTATACCATACTTGGCTTGGACACGCACAGAATCATAGCCCAGCCATCATAGAGATCGCTCTCAAAAGTTATATTTTATCACAATTGAGTACCGGTCAAAAGAACATATTTGGGGGGAAAAACTGTATCAACTACTCCAACTCTGCTACCCTCTCCACCCCAACCTCCTCGTTGGGTGTCTCTCCCTTCTCTCTGACTGTAAGGGGATCTTGCTCTGCCTGATCATTCACATTAAGGGGCCCCCATTCCCTTAATCTTCTTGGAAATCAAACAGATGTAAATCTTGGAGTGCGGATGGCATAGTCTCCACTCTGGGCATGGCTGTCAGATATTCTATTAATGGGGACCAGATGTTTTTCTTTTGGAACTGTGCTTTAGTGCCTTGGATGTCCATAATTTTTTTTTTTCTTTTTTCTTTGCTGCTGGTATGTTCCAAGCACTGGTGAGCCAGTGTTTCTCTGTCTGGACTTTTCTTTTTTCCAATAGATAATAAGTCTCTTGATTGCACTCAGTTAGCGATGAAGAATAGTTTTGCACACTTTGCCTACCCTTCTCCCCTTTCCCTTTCCTAGGTTTAACATGATTTCAGCTGGGTCTCTATTGCCTCTCTCAAGAGTTTTTGTTATATTACTAAGCACTTCTTTTCAGACGATTTGGGTTAACTCACAATCCCACATTAGGTGGATGAACATGTCCTTGACTTTCCCACATCTCCAGCACAGGACTGATGATGATAAGTAGGCTCACTTAAGCTAACCCTGAGTCTAACACCATGACATTAAGGGCTTGTATTATAACTGGTGGCACAGGATAATCCTAAAAATTATTAATGTTGTGCCATTCCAATCTTCCAGCTTTTATCCCTACCAACCTGAGGAACTCCCATCTCACCCAGCTGAATGCTTCTCTGCATTTAGGGACACTAGAGAAGGCTGCAATGCCTTTTCCCCTGGTTTCCTCTCTAGTGTGTGGGCTGCCTTACTTATGTAATCTGAGAACTGCCTCTCCTTAACCAAACCCCCCTTGATGTAGTTCTACCAATGCTATTAGGATCTTATCTAACCTTTTTAGAAAGCACTTTAGTCAAACTCTTAATGTCTGCAATAAGCATGGCCATGGACGTCTATGCCTTACACTCTTTTGTCAATTTCCTCAGCTTTCCCAGCACCCTAACTTCAGATTCTCTCCTCGAAAAGTTGAGGCTCATTTCTTCACTGAAAGAGTTTGGGGGAATCTTTGCAAACGGCTACTGATACCCCAACCAAGGCTTCATTAGAATACATCAATTTGTATATTGTTTTTGTTTGTTGTCCATCGTTCTGTTGGGTAACATAATTTGGCTGTGTGTATTTTGACTCATTCTACTGGGTAAGAGTTTATCTACTTAGTTGCCTTTTTTCAACAGATGGTCGTTTTAAGCATAACAGTTTTTTTTCAGCTCCGTTTATTCTCAGGAGTTCTTCTGTGGGTTATTCTGTGAGAAGTAATCCTTTGTTCCCTGTCTTAGTTCCCTTCATTCTACTCAATTTCTTGTCCGGGTTAGCTCATATTTCCAGTGTCTTGCCCTCTAAACACCCCCCACCCCCTCGAACCGGCCCCTCCCCCATGTGCCTCTCTTCATGGGAGTGATCTGATATTGTCCCTCTAGCGTATGCATTTTGGAGGCTAGGGAGCAGGGTTGTTGATTTTAACAAACCAAAAAAACCTGTTTGAAGCCAGTGTAGGATTTATTGACCTAGGAATAAAAGCAGTTGTCTCCCTCTGTAACTCATGCAGGATTAGAAACAGCACATTTCACTTCTCAAGCTAACCCTTTTATTAATTTTAGACCCTCTTCTCTTTATCAGATTAGACCTCTGAAGGCTTTCTATGGGCCCCCGATCTTTTCAAATTTCTTTGAGCATTCCCTCATTCAGTTTCTCCACTCCTCCACCAAGCTAGGTGTTTGGCCTGTGACTTCACTTTTGGTGCATCTGCTCTCCCCTGCACTTCTACTTCCTTACTCTCCTCCAAATTAGGTGTCATCTTCCTTCCCACGATCCCCTGCCCCGTTCTTGGACCAGTTTAAAGCCCTTCCTCATGTCTACCTTGTGGGCACCTGCATACCTCCTTCCAGTCCTCTCCCTCCAGTGTCCCTGTATGTTTGGTCCATTTCTTCCCAATTGATGTGATTGGCTCTTGCATGAGCATGTGTACTGGGGTGAAAGCAATCTGCATTCAGCTAAAATTCTTTATTAAACAAGTGTGTATGTGTGCGTGTAGGGATGTTTTTGCATCAATTTATTTTATTTGAAGTTACTTAATACTGCTGAGTCTAAATATGAAAATTCTCTTTTTAGCTCATTGAAGGAATTAAGACCCTCTGATACCTAAACAGCACACAGCTTGGAGATGCCATTCAAGTTCTATGTTCATAAACCAATTAATATGTGTATTTATCCCACGTTGTGGGGTTTCACATTTCCCAACCCATTTTGGATTTACAACTTGACAGATTTTGTGATGTGGTGTTGCTATGTAATAGGAGTTTTTCCGTGCAGCGGAAGTTAGTCAGAAAGGTTTTTTGATCTGCTACCTACGCTTGCTACACGCGGTAATTCATTGTTGACTGGCTCTAACTGTATTAATTTGATCTCCTTCATGTATATTGCTTATTTGCACATGTAATATAGGTTTTATTTCTAATCATGTTTTAACTTTGATGTTCATGTTTTTTTTAAATAGTGCCAATGCTCGCTTAGGAGTTTATATTTTCTACGAGACTACTGCTTTTATAAACAATAACAGTTAATTTTAGAATCTCTTTACCTGCTCATTCGTCGGAAATCGCCGCCATTTTGGGACAGAATTCCCTTTATGAGCGCCATCTTTGGGGTTAGCGCTCCAATTCTTTATGGCTGCTGGGCTATTTTAAGACGCAATGACCGCGACGCGCAGCTGGCACGCTGCTGGCGCGCCGAAGGCCAGCCAGTCTGCACCAGACCGTGCCAAGAAACTCTGAATTGAACACTGCTGAGAAGGTAATTATTAAATAAATAAATATACCAAAGAGGCATTGCTTTCTATGAACAATAAGCCTCAAAGTCTGTTTACTCAGAGTATAGATCCTAGTTGTAGGGCATATAGGTGCCCTGCCTGTGATTGGTCCCTCCAACTTTCTACTGATCTACAAAAGAATAAGGAGTGCTACAAACCTATTTTTGTAGTCTATTGTCGCTCATTAGGGGCTCATATAACGGACATCCACCTTCTTGTGGAACAAATAAAACCACTGGCTCTATTTTTAACGGAAACATGGTTGGATGAAAGTTCTGCTCCAGACATTGTGATGGCATTACCTACTGGCTATAAACTTAGCAGAATTGACAGGCCTAATAGAGGGGGTGGTATTGCAGTTGTTTATAGAGACACATGCATGGTCACAACAACTCCTACATTGATTAAAGGCTGTGAGAGCATGTTTTTCTCTATTGGTGTGAACCCTCATCTTACCCTGTCTGGTGTTTTGGTCTATCGTCCACCGGGTCCTATAGGAGACTTTATGGCCTCACTGGCAGAGAATATCTCACAACTAGCATGTACTAAATCAAATTTTATACTGCTTGGGGATTTTAACTTACATGCAGAAAATACTGATAATGTCTCTGCAAAGATGCTAATAGCAGACATGAAGGCATGTGACCTAGTACAGTTAATTCAAGGTCCCGCTCATAATAAAGGTCACACACTTGATCTTGTATTCTCTAATGTTTTAGGATTAGAAATTCTATCATCCCATCCGCTAGCATGGTCTGATCACTACTTGCTAGAATTAGAACTAACCATTTCTCTGCATAAGATCATGAGTGTCAGGACTCCGCCACGCAAAAGGAAATGGCACAAACTAAAGGCCCCTGAGTTTATTGACTCACTGCAATTTTTTTTATCAGAAAACCTAAACACAAATAATATAACAGACTTGACACACTCTTTTAATTAATGGGTCAGTGATAGCTTGGATAAACTCATACCCTTCTCCGGCTCTAGAAAACAGCCACGGAAGAAGTGTTCCCCATGGTTTACCTCAAGCTTACTTGAGAAGAAAACAGAATGTAGGAAGCAAGAGAGAAAATGGAGGCAAAGGCAAGATGACTCCATGAAAAAGGAATATAAGAATCTGATTCAAGTTTATCATACAGAAATAAAAAATGCACAGGCTAAATATTACTCTTCAAGACTTGAAGCAGCAGCCAATTCTCCTAAGGAGCTCTTTAAGGCCTTAAAAGATCTCATCCACCCCTCTGAGGAGTCAGAAATGATGGACTCCCCGCAGCAACATGTTGATGATCTTGCAATTTTTTTTCATGAAAACATTCAGGATATTTATGTATTCTTCTCTAATACTCTAATAGGAGACCACTCTGTCAGGGATCAGGAGGGTAGGGAAGAGATTATTTTAACGAACTTTACTCCTATTAGTACGGATAGAGTAGCTAAATTACTGGGATCCACTAAATCAGGCTCTCCTTTGAACCCTGCTCCTCCTGAGATTCTCTTCATGGGAGTACCAGTGTTAGGTCCGGTAATTACAAATCTTATTAATGTTTCACTATCGTCTGAAGCAGTACCAGACCTATGGAAGCAGGCCATTGTTAAGCCTCTCCTAAAAAAAAAACTAATTTGGATTCAAAGCTATTGAATAATTACCGACCGATTTCACTGCTACCTATAATGGCTAAACTAGCAGAGAAGCATGTACATACTCAGCTCTCTACTCTTCTGGAAGAGAGAAAGATCTTCCACCCCACACAGATGGGTTTTAGGCAATTGCATGATCGCGATGACGCACTGATCGCGATGACGGAGGAAGCAAAAAAGAGGATGGACAAAGGAATTGAAACAGCCATCATCCTCCTAGATCCGAGTGCGGCATTCGATACGGTTGACCTTAACATTCTTAAAGATAGAATGCGGGGATTGGAATCTCTGAAGTAGCCTTAGATTGGATCCTATCATTTATTCATGGAAGATCCTTCCAGGTGTTGGACAGATCTTACACATCCATATCCAGCGTATCATAAGCAGCTGTGAAGTCCCACAGGGTTCTGCCCTGAGCCCTCTGCTTTTTAATATCTATATGCTGCCATTAGCAGAGTTTGTTCAGTCCTTTGGTCTGAACTTAATATCATATGCAGATGATACTCAGCTTATTGTCTCCCTTTCCAATACTCAACCGGATTTGGGGACAGCATTAGGTCCTTGCCTAAAAGCAGTTGCTGTATGGATATGGAGACGTAAATTGAAGTTCAATGATGGAAAAACTGAGGTTATGTTCTTTGGGCAAACAAAAAATTCATTAGCTAATCCTATCATAACAACAGGAGTAGCCACTCTCCCGCCCCCTAAACATCTTATAAAAAGTCTTGGGGTATGGTTGGACCCCCAACTCTCAATGCCGCAACACGCCAATAGAGTAGCTGGAACTTCCTTTGCCCTGCTTAGGACTTTGAGTAAGGTTTTAGCAATCCTGCCTTTCCTAGCCAGAAGATTGGTTATTCAGGCATTGATAGGATCTCACCTTGATTATGGCAATGCTCTGTTTGTAGGATCACCAAGATACGTAGTACAAAGATTACAGAGGGTGCAATATGCAGCTGCACGACTGCTTTTAAAAACACCTAAGCAACAATCCATACGGACCAGAATCTCCTCCTTACATTGGCTCCCAGTAGACAAAAGGATTCAATTCAAGGCATTATGCCATATTCATAGAGCTTTATACAATCAAGGACCTGAAATGCTCAAAACATTGGCCTCTTTTTACACTCCAGGCAGACCTCTCAGATCCTCCTTAGCTATGTTAGTCACAGTTCCAACAGTGAAGAAAGCAAGATGGGGAGGAAGGTCGTTGTCATATCAAGGTGATATACTCTGGAATAGTCTTCCTCTTAATATTAGATTAAGTTCTCAAGAGATCCCCTTTAGGAAGGCCTTAAAAACCTGGCTATTTAGAGCGTGATTTCCTATGCGAATATGAACAGTGACGAGTCTGCGTTGCAGTATAAGCGCTACGAGGCCCCTGGGCAGTTTAGGCGCTATATAAGCAATTTTAACATAACATATAATGCTTCCAGATGGTTCCTTGTTCCTCTTGTGCACATGTCCCTGCTTATGGATGATTGAGGTAGTGTACCATATATCCAATCATTGATAAATATAAATTGTGAAATCCAATAGACCTGGCAACCCTACACCACCCTCTCCCCCGACCCCCATCATAAATGTTTCTTTGCAGCATTGTAAAAGCTATTGTAGGTGTACCTGCATCCCAAAACAGTGTGCCCGGTCAATGCACTGTCCACTTTCTGAAAATATTTCTCTGGGACCACTTACAATGTGTTGGGCAGGTTGTAAAGTAGTTAAGGCAGCTAAATAATTTCGAAAATGGCAGCTGTACTTATCAGGACCAATGGACAATTTTCGAGTGAGCAACTTTGAAAGTACCTGTCCCTGCCTATCTAAAATGGACAGTATATTCCCTCTTGTGGAGAATAGTCTGACAGTGGTTGTGCGATTAATTTAGCCAAGTTAATGCCTAAGTTCCAATTTAAAATAAAAAATTTAGGCTTATGGTGAATTGAGAGGGTAGGGTTCGACACATAGAGAAGCATATAACAAGGCTTTTTTTTTTTTTTTACACTTTGGACCACATCTGCAGCCTCTAATTAGGATATCTTTCCAAAACCATGAAGCTAGTGGTTCTGTACCCATGGTAAATAAGAGAATGAAGAATGGGCATCTTTGCCAGATGCCCTATCCATGTGGGAAAGCGTCTGAAGTAGTGCCATACACCCGTTTATTGGCCATTAATTTGTTATAGAGCAGTTGAACCCCTTTTATTAATTCTGGGCCAAACCCAATTTTGAGTATCAGTGAAGACTAATTCCTTTTTCTCATTCCAGGGATATAATCATCACTGTGGGTTGTCCCAAGGTAGGAGCCCTCACCAGGCATTCGTATAAATGACACAGGTTGGGCATAATGGCTCAATGGGGCATGAAGCTAGATTGATCAAGATTTATTAATGCCCACTTACTATGTACAGTTGATTAGACTCCGCTCATGCCAGAATTTGGACTGCTATATTCAGGCTGGATAGGGGCACACTTTAGGATTTTTCCTAGTTTCTATGGATTATTGTGTCAGACCTTAAATCCAACAAGAGAATATCCTCTTTTCTTGGCTCTTTTATGCATATTTTTAATGTGGCCTGTTATCTTACTTGATAGACATTTGAACTGATTGACTGGGAACCTGTTTGGTCCAGGGGATTTCCACTTTTATGTTGTAATATGACCTCACCAATTTCTTTTGACGGAATATTCTTCCAATTTATCTTGATCCTGACCCATCAGAGACTTAGTTGGCATGTCATAGACTAAGCCCCCCAAATCCTGCATAGAACTTGTCAAATTGGCCTCCATAGGCTGTTAGTAGATATTGGTTGAAGGTCCTGGCTAAGTCCTCTGCAGTATCCCTATTTGTGTCCTTTATTGTCTTTTAACCTTCTTATCCATTTCTGGTTTTCTTCCCTTTCTTCAAGCCATACCATTAACTTTTCAGCCTTTTTTCTGACCTCCTGTATTCTTTGTTACTTGTGCTCAGGCTTCCCACTCTATCAGCCCTATATATTCATCACTTAGGATGACCATTGAGTGACTTGAATCATACATCTTGGTATCTATATCTGTTTTTGTTCTAGATCAGCTAACATCTCCTCCAGTTCTCTCGCCATACAGTCCTTGGCCTTTTAATTCCCTTTGATCTTTCATATCACCTGTTCTCTGAGAACTGTTGATTTTACTGTGTCTGTATTCTTATTAAAATAGTTTACCGTAGTTCCCATAGCTCTAGTATCCATCTGTCTGGTAGTTTTATTTGATTTCCCAGCTGATGTGTTGCATAGAGGGAAGTGATCAGATATACCCCTTACCAGGTATTTTGTATCTGAACATCGCCAACACTGTGTGACCGAGAAGCACAAGTAGTCTAGAGTAGAATTTCCTAGCTCCAGAGAAGTAGTAGTATTGGCAAATGTTAGCATATGCCTCCCTCCAGACATCTACCATTTCCCTGGCCCTGGTGACCTTTCCAAACATTTGGAAACACTCCTGCTTCTGGTTGAAATTTCCCCCTATCTTAGTAGTGCTTCTGGGAATTTGAGAACCCATTTTCTAAGCTGACCCAAAATCACATCCTGCAACCTGGGTGGTAAGTAAATGGAGATAGTATCTACGATTTCCTCATCCCATTCCCCACTGAAAACTGCAAGGAATACCCGAGGGTCAGTGCCACTGGTAAATACAGTTATTTTTCCTAGGATCTTTACACCTCTGGGTCCTGAGGTAAATCCAGAGGCACTGTTAATTTATAAACACCCCCTTCCAAGAAATATGCACATCTCCTGAAAGAACAGTAGATATGGTTTGTGTCGCCTCTGAAACTACATTCCTATTCTCATTCTCCGCTTATGTCACAATCTCTTTCCTTTTTATGTTATTATTCTGTGATAGTCACTGGTTCTTGCTATTTGATTGTCAAATACACAGTTAGATATTGCTGTGGCCAATTTCTGTCTTGCGCTGTATGACGGGGGTCAAATATCTGCGGTCAGAATTGTTGCCTGCACTGTAGTTTCTCCAATTGGTCACTAACAGACTTTATAAGATTAAGCCCACAGAAGAGGGAATACACGCTATTACACAGTGGATGGACCCATTCCAAAATGACTTTGGGCCCAGTTAAGAGTTGGACGGTTGTACTGCCACAACTCCAATACGGCGGTGGTGAGGCTGCCATCAAGGTGGCGGCCTCACCACTGTCATATTATGATTCCACCTGGCTGACTGATTGATATGGTTCCATAAAGAATAGTGCACATTCTGAGGGTGCTGACAGGGGGGCTTCTGCACTGCCCACGACATGGTGGTGGGCAGTGCAGGGTTCCCCGTGTGGCCCTCAGCACTGTCTTTTCACCCGCCTTTTCATGGTGGGACCCCACATGAAAAGGTTGTCAGAAAGCAAAGTCGTGATCAGCACGGCAGTGCCAAACTCTTTGCACCGCAGTAGCTCACCATGTCGTTGAGCGTCACCAATCCTTGGGGATTCCTGATCCTGGCGGAGGTGTCGTTTTCCTGTTGGTCTGACGGCCAGGATCGTAATCCGGCGGTCGGACCATCAGGATTGCAGCGATCTGACCGCCACTGCGAGTTTGAGGGTCTATGGACTACCAAACCCATAATTAGGCCCTTTGTTTTTAACTATATGACTTTCATGTATCTATGTAGTCATGTTTGTAGTGCACTGCCCAAGCACTTCTTGCACATATCACTCATGGAGCTCCTTATGTATGTAATTAATGATTTGTCATTTTTCTACTATTTGTGACAATACAGCATTTTTTTAAAGGATTGATGTGGTCAGGCCTAAGTTTATCTGAAAGGCCTGACCATTCTATGGTAATTGACTAAAGCATTAGTGTTACCGCAATGAATGTTTTGATTTAAACACATTTTGAATCCAGCAGGACCATTGTTGCATATTCTATGCTTCGTGACCTAGGTTTTCATCACTCCAATTCCCAGCCCCCCACACCCCCAAACCCAGAAAAAAAAGAACAAGCTTTCAACACTTGAGGGGGAGTCCAGAGTGCTCTTCGGGGGGAGGGCAGGGGTTCTTCCACACCATAGTTGCTCAATAGCACTGGATTTTAAATCTGGCTGCTTCCCGGTTTGTTCTTTTCTCTTACAAGTCCAAGATCTGCTGAGAGTCTGTGTAACGCCGCTGCCATCTTGCCATCTTGCGGTTTTCCCCTTGGCCATGTTTTAGGGTTTCTCAATAACAAAATTCTGGATTACCAGCAAATTGCTTTCTCACTTAATCATCTGTTTTGTCTCCAATTTCCGTTGCCAGTATATTGTGTGTCTACAAATATGGCAGAAGGAGCCACTGGCTTCTGTTTCCACCCTTAAAAAGGTCTAAGTTATGGGAGTTATTTTAACATTCTCCTGTGAGTATTTCTTCGTCACCAAACTACCTCCAGTATTTTGCCTGAAAGATAGATTTGAAAATCGTTATTTAAGTTCTCCGTACACTGCTATCCTTACAGATTCGTGAAGTACTGAACGCTAGGCTACATGCCATCGTCTGCCACCAGAGTTGTTGGCAAACTGGGTTAACTGGCAGAGAGCTCTGCTTCTCTTTCCTGTTGCAGAATCCCAAATGTGGCTTACCGTCATATACTCAGAGACATGTGCTTTTACCGACTTGTGTCATAGAGTCTAATACCATCTTAATCTAGCTCCACTTTAAAACAGTCCGCATCGCTTTACTGTGGCAAAGATATGGCCCCCATGGATGGCTTTAACGGCGAAACATACCTGGTGAAGCCAACCTGTAGTGCATTGATGTCGCACACTTTAAATACAGTGTGTCATGGGGTTTGTATGAAGAGATGGAACTCCCAAATCTATATTCCCATCTCTTTATTGTGCATGTTTCACCGCTTCTTGGTAGTTTGTTCCTTTCACTTAATACCTGCAACTGAGCTTGTGTGGAGTACACAAAAAATTTTGCTGCACGTCACTTGCATTTTCTGCTCTTTGCATTGCCTTCTCCACTTAGATTTTCAGGGTCTGAATCTTTCTTTGTAGACACCTTCCATATGACTTACTTTTTTTTTATTCCTTTTGTAGCAGATGTTGCAAATGTGATGTTGATGTACCCACAGTTGCTGTTGGGTTTTCCAAGATTCAGCTATTGCTTTTAAAATATTGTCAGTGCTCATAACTTCTCCCACACATTCATGTGAACACATATTATTAATTTGTTCTCAGCTTGTCTTTTTAGAGTATATGAAATTATCTGTTTTAGATTAATTCGCCTGGGTATTTTCCTTGTTTCTCTCAATTTCTGCATTTCCACCTGTACTTTGTCACTCTTCTCTGTGAACGATCTGTCCTTCTTTATGCTAAGTATTGTTTAAGGGATTTTTTCATGTTTTTTAACAAATGACAAACCGGAATTTCAGTTTCTGTGACCTCAATATTTATCTGCTCATAGCTGCATCTGTGTCTTCTTGATTTACTTCCAGCCATACTTGTCATCAGTAAAACATAAAAGGATGTTAGTTCTCCAGAGTGGGCTTAAGAGGAAGCTTGTGTTACTACCATCTATGTTCAGTATTTACCAGTGATCCAAACATAGATATGGTTCCAGGGTGTACAGAGTGCCAACCTCCATCTCATGGGACACACAGTACTCGTATATTTTTGTCAGCGTGCCACAGATTCACATGGAACTTGCTCTTCAGTTATGCTATTTTTGCATTATTTCCGCCTGCAGTACTTCCAGGGTATGGTTTGAGGTCATTCTCTTAGGTTACTGGGCACTGTGTATGACTCTCATTCTTGTCTTGTTTCCAATAGTGATCAGTGTAGTATCCAGAGGGCATGCTTGTAGCTGTCCCTGGTTACACATGCTCCCCTGGACCAGCAGTGTATATACTTACCAACGCTGGGTGGGGGTATGGCCTACTGCCATGCTATGCACCACGTTGTGATCCATACTTGCAGTACTCTGATGGCATAAACAAATGCATGCCTTCCAGGTACTAGCCATGTTCTTCATTCATTGAGCACAAGTCTAAGAGGAAAGGCATGCCCTTTATGCATTGTACTTGGACGGTATTGTATCCTGGCATCCCCTGTGAGTACTCACCATGCCATAGTAAGAGGGTACCTACTTGCATATTAGGCCCAAGGGCAAAGATCAGGAAACTGCGGTCACGCCCTTGAATCCATCATCTGAATCCAAATTAGCTTGTAACCCTTAATAGTATGTCCCTTGGTCTAGGTCTTGGTCGTCTTCGTGCTATTGACTGATCCCCTTACCACAGGGATGTTTGTTATCCTGAAACTGAGTTTTTTGGGGCTAAATTTACTATATGCATATCTCGAATAGATGCTGAAGCAAAAAATAATATTTGAATAAGAGTTTCAAGGAAGTGTTTCTTTTCCACTTTTAATTATTATTTTTATGTATTTGGCAAAGCTGAAGTGTGACCGACCCTATGTAGATTGTCAGGCTTAGTCTGGAGATAGGGATTGATATATTCATCAGAGCTGGAATATACCTTGAAGCGTTTTGCATTATCTGAAAGAGCTGCTTGGCTTTTTGAGTATGATAGCAGTCAGTAGACATATAAAAGCACCATTGAGGAGTTTGCTTCTATAGTTGAACAAATAATGGGATATGAAAGTACAATGTAATGGGGTGAGGCAGTGTCTCACTTGGTTTCTTGTACAATAAACATCTGACTCAGACCAGCAGCAAAGAGAATGGGAGGGTGAGAGGAAAGACGAGGAGAGGGACAACATTGTCCTAGGATCCATCCACAAACTGAATTCCCTCAAAATGCGCACCTTTGCCACAGCTTTGTTCTGTATGATGGGATCGAAAAGGCAGTGTAAACTCCAAAACACCATCCAGATTACTTTTGGGGGTGCAGATCTAACAAGAAATATTAAGTAGAATAAACATGACCAACCTAGGTGACAGTCACTGGACAGGACTAAGTTGGCGTCAGTGTATGGTGCATAGAAAAAAAATGTGAGAGAGACAGAAGAGCTTCCTATTTTCCAATGGTTACAGAGAATATTCATTTGTATTTTCTAGACCATGTTTGATTTGGAAATCAAATGCCAGTAAGTGCTTTAATGACCTAGAAAATTGTGCTGCGTGAAAACATTTACCTAAGCGAAGTGCTTTGCAAGGCAGTGCCCCTTGCAGGATAGCAGGGTTGACAAGCTGGAATTCATCCAGCAGATTAATCAACTGTTCAAGTTAATCCTTTGTAAATTTTAGTCAATTAATAATTTTTTCTTTATTTCAAAACCCTTTTGCAGGGATGGTGGAACTATTTTATTGTAATTATAAATAGTATATTTTACAGTTGTTCAGTAAGACTATATCATTATTTTAGAGTTGATACATGCAAAAGTACTGTAGGTCCATTGTTTAAGACACACAAATATGTTTGCACATTGGTCTGGGATATTCAAAGCAAAAGTTTGAGAAGCTTACAGGGGTGTGGAATTTAATAAAATATCTACTTGTCCGAGGGACAGGTTGCTTCATAAATCTACTTGTCTGGTAAAAGCAAATCTACTTGTCCCTTTGGTGCCATTTAGTGTAGCACCAATTACGGCAACAATCTCATATTAGAGCTCTGATACTAGCCTCTATGATTATGCCAGGGCTCATACTATAGTAAGCCTTGAAAACTTGCAATTACTTTATTTTGCCATCTTTCCGCAGATCTACATAATGAGGCGGGAGGTAGCAAGCATAGTAAGCAATGATTCCAAGGTTGGACTGCTGCACGCTACATAAATCTGATTTCATTCATTCAATAAAGGAAACTTTAGACAAGGATATTCCTGAACATCTAGTGGGCAAAGTGTTTTTTTTTTAACCAAAGAAATGCATTATTTAAATCCCACACAACTGCAGAATGTCAGGATCAGCCTCTTGGTTGACAGAGAGATTTATGTTGCTGGAGGGTAGCTGAGTGTGGTCTGCCCTCTCAAACACCTTCACATTACAGGTTCAAATCCCGACAACACAGATTCAGGTATTATTCTGAGTTCTTGGTGTTGATTTACGGACTGCCTGACTGCTGTTTCATCTGAAGCAGTTGAAGGCATAATTGATTTGTATTTTGACAAAAGGAGGATTTGATTGTTGTGATAGAGCCTTTATATACAAGTGTCTTTTAAGTGTTGCATTCTACCCAGATGTTTTCCATTAAGTTTACAGCTTTTCTGATAGTGAGTTTCTGAAGTGTGCTAATAGAGAGACATTTGTAAGTTTACTTTTCCATGTACAGTGAATTGTCTGGCACTGATTAGATGGGTTTCCGAAAGATATATTTCTAGTGGGTGGTTTAAATTGGCTGAAGCATATTCCTTTGACCTGTGTAATGTTAACAGCAGTTTAAAATCAGTTTTCATTTGTGAGGGCCGATTCTTTTCTTGCTTTTTTGGTCCTAATTTTTTTTTGTTTTCTGTGGCTCAAATAAGCTATTTGTTTAAACCCCTAGCTAGTGCCCTTGTGGTTTAAAACCATGTGAACACTGACATATACCGTTATTGATAATGCAATCAAAAAGTACATGTGAACTTTGTTATGGTTATACTACTTGACACCTACGGCTGAGTTAAGAGAAGATTTCAACATACAAATGATTGAGCAGTTATTTGTTTATAACCCTTGTTTTATTTGAAGAGAGTTTAGACCAAGGCAAATAGGCTGCTTTGCTGTTAGGTTTGCAAAGATTTATGAAGTCACTTGGATACAGGAACTCATATTATTAACACTTAAGAGAACAAACGTCGGCAATGCAATGAGGGCTGGCTTATAACTGTAAATGCCTGGTATGCTTCCAGTCATGCACAAACTCTTTAATCTGTTGCTGTACCACGTGATCACCTACGCTTCAGTTACCATGGAAAGAGAAGACAGGTAACAACATACAGTGGGATATAGTAATACAACTGACTACATGTTACATTATGCCAGAGGGGGAGGAGAGCCAGTGAATCCATGAATTGCCGGCCGGATCATCGCTTGATTAAAGTGTTGCACCTCGACATACCTAGCCCGCTTACCCCCATACAGTGGAATACAGTAATGCAACTATGTGTTATGTAATGCAAGAGGAGGAGAGCCAGTGAATCTGTGACTTCCTGGCCAGATCATAGCTGCAGCGTAGACCCCAAATGCCCTGTGTCCTTTGCCCTCCTGGTCCCCTGGCCTTGCCCAGTGCTCAACGATCGGATCTCTTGCCACCTTTGTCTTGCAGCAGCCCGGCATTTCCTGGGGGATTATCATGAGAAGCAGTGATAGAAGACAAGGGGAGAAAGGCAGGTGCAGGAACGCTGCACATCCAGCAAACTGAGATCCGCAATTGCACAAAAAAGTGGCCAGAAAGGTGAGATAGCCATGAGGAAGCAGTAGAGGGGCATAACCATACAGGTGGAAGCACACTTGGGCAGTAGGAGCTTTGAAGCTCGGCTACAGGGCAGCAGGAACTAGGCTGCAGGCACCACAGGTTGCACGGAGGTGGACGATGTAAGGCCAGCTACCATCAAAATTCGACTTCTTAAATGACATGGTCGGGACTGTCCTCTCTGCTCCAGGCGACATGGAAGCCCTTCTAGCACCAATTTCTCTGACACTAAGTACTACCAACCCCTTACCCCCAACGACGCATCACAAGACACTGAGGCTTGCTAAGACACCAAGCCTCACAAGCTGGACACGGGCACTGAGATAGTGCTGGAAGGTGTAGTGAATGAAGAAAATAAAGAGATGGCCTGGGGCCCGATAACTGACCTGGAGTTACTCTCATTCAGCTCATTATCTCCTCACACCTCCCCCAGACTCCTGTTAACAAATGGCACCCCATTACCAATCGAGGCCAGGGCCATATTGGTCATGGGCTACAGCAGCTTGGAAAATCTAGTATAACCAGTTGCACAAGATACACCGCTCCATGAAGTACCCAGTCCAGTGAGGCAACAACTCCCAAGTCCAAGATTCAT
Organism: Pleurodeles waltl; assembly: GCF_031143425.1. Lineage (NCBI taxonomy): Eukaryota > Metazoa > Chordata > Amphibia > Caudata > Salamandridae > Pleurodeles > Pleurodeles waltl. Next base: position 705,729,556 of record NC_090439.1, on the reverse strand, counting down.
ATTGGGATCATGGCAACTTGACCCCATCCGAAATACGCTCTACAGACAATGAGAACAAACAACAGACGACCTACGTCTGTATAGTCCAACTCCACCAAGCAGATTGAAAACTCTGACCAACTAGAGAAGGGGAAAAATCGGGCTCCTCAGCACTCACTCAATGATTTACATATATTACATCACAGGATATGGGGACCACAGTAGAAACGGGGAAACAAACAGGGCCACCTACAGTGTGTAAGAGCTCGGATTAAAAAAAAAACTCTCAGCCTTTCCAACGCCAAGCTTCCATTGTGCCGGCAGATCCAGGGGCTGTATGGGAACCTCACAGCTGCCATTAGATACTCTGTCCTACCAGTCAAGCAAAATAGATGTGCAAGTAGACCTGTTAAACACACTGGCTGTATTTGTTTCCGGAATTGATCATAAGATGGCTAACTTAAATAAACTGATAACCTGAGCCCACTAATACACAGCACAACACATGTGGCTGTGCTTCCAACCCGGTGATTAACAAACTTGCTACAATACCAGATGGGTACATTAATAGACTATCTAAAACATAATGTTGATATTTCATGTTCTAACAGAGAAAGAACTCCACCAGTGAAACCTATCTCTTGTAAAGCAACCACTAGACCAAAAGGAGAAAAGAAACACTGCTCACTTACAACGCCAACGAAGGGGGCCATTGACCCTCCTGAAAACCAGGTCAATCCAAAAGGGTGAATGCTTTGACACTACTCAATCCACTGTCCAGGTTCGGCCCAAGAATATGATGACAAAAAACAGAGGGAAAAGCAAAGCAAAGCAAGAAACACAAAAAGCAGTTCTACCCTGTTTAAGCTCATTTCAAAATGCATCACATACAACATTGTCTGATGAAGAACCAACACAGTTGGGAAGCCCGACTAGTAAGAGCTGACCAAAGAAAATACAGTTCTATCCAGAATTTGATGATAAGCCAGAAGAAGTTTCACTAATCAGTGCTTCTCCACTTCATGAGGATCATGGCACAGCCACAGCCACAGCCACAGGTGACAAATCCTCTCCAAACCAGGCGTGGATATCACCTAGCCAGGTTTCCACAGACATCAGTTCATCAAATTCCTGGCCCCTACAGAAAGCAAGTCACAGGAGTCCATCTTTGTGACTTGGGTCTCAAACCTGATGGCTAGGAAAGTTCTCCTGGAAAAGACCAGTTTCTACAACTGGGGAATTAGGATCAGCGCGTGCTGGCCAGCAGCCTGTCCAGACCCCCTCACTTGCCAAAAGGAGCCCGCAATTCTCAACAAATAATAAGCATGTTTACTCCATCGTTAGAAACTTTATTGGAAAAATGATTTCATCCTCTCCCTCAAAATATCTCACACACTCCTCTATGGATGTATGCAGATTTACACAGCTAGACCTGGGCTGGTTATCAGCAGCCCTGCCTGGTGGCAGGCAGTTCTGACATGCTGACACTCAAAGGCATAAGGCAAATGTGGAGCCTAAATCTATGCTCACAGAGTATAAGTGGCTTTCACAATAAAAGCTATGATAAGAACTGGATAAATCTCATGAGGGATTATCAAAATATACTTCTACAGGAAACGTGTTCAATACAGCCATTCTCCGGTGACGGATTTGTGGGATATTACACCCTAGCACATGAAACAGGGAGGTTGGCCACCCAAAGGGGGCCCTGACAACCTTTGTGGCTGTCAGACTTAAGATAGAAAGTGACCGTAGGAATCAGGCGATTAAAACATCCTAGTGGTTAAGCTGACTAATTGGCACACAAAAATTAAGGGACACCTTTTATCAATTAGTTTATATACAGATGACTTGCCAGTAGAATTGTATTCTACTTATGTAATTATACAATACCTCACTCGAACGAGGGCTACTCTCTTCCTCAACCCGAGAAGCATTGGTAACCTCCCTCTTAAAACCTGGTAAAGTGCACCGACTGACATGTCCTCAAACAGGCCCTTATCAATATTGGACACGGAATACAAATTCCTTAATAAAGTTCTAGCATCGCGTCTGCTCCCTTTACTCCCTCAAATACTACATACAAACCAAAGCAGCTTCATCCTGTGACGTAGCACCTCCTTAAACATATGTCGTATTTTCCACATAATGGATGAAGCTAGAGAACGCTACCCATATGCCGGGTGCCTGTCACTTGACATCTGGCAGGCGTTTGACACAATAAGCTGAGATATTATGCTAGCGGTACTTGCCGCATTTTAAGTGGAAGACGAATAAATTCGCTAGGTGCAGTTATTATATGCACAACCAACTGCAAGAGCGCAGAGAGGGCAACATATTTCGTCCATTTACCCTATTTCTCGGGGAACCCAACAGGGATGCACATTGTCGCCACTCCTGTTATTGCAGGAGAACTATCGCCCAGTATATTTGCCACAGAGCCAACAATTGGGGTATTAAATTAGACCGATCAGTTCACTTGATATCACTCTATGCAGATGATATGCTCTTGTATTATAGTGATTTAAGGGGCAATCTTGGTAACTCGGCAGAATTGTTGTCCAAATTTGGCAACCTCTCTGGGCTAACGGATAAATGCTGATAAATCCTATGCATTTTCCTTTAGCAACACCTACACAGAGCCTAGGGTTCAATTTGGAGCCTTTAGTATCAAGGTAGCACCACCCTCATTTTGTTATCTGGGTATTCAGATTTATCGTGAGCAGGCAGATATAGTGGAGGGTAATCTACTGCAAGCAATAACAGAGCTTCGGTCACAAGTGAGCTTCTGGACCGCACCCCACTCTCGGTACCTGGCCGAATAGCATTGGCAAAAATGGTGGTCTTAACCCACCTTCTACATTATTTTGCAAACCTGCTATTGCTGATCCTACGGCAGGACCAGAGGCTTCAGATTATGCTTCTTTTTCTTTACTGTCAATCAAAACAGCAGCCAATTAAACTTACAGAAAAGAAAAAAAACTACATAGCCCAATAACCTTTGTAGTCTGGCCTGCCCAGTCCCAGGCTTACTCCCAGTATAAGAGTCACCATAACAAAAGTCCTTCCTCTTTCTTTGCTGCTGCGCAGCCAGAGATAAGTGCCCTTGTCTTCTGTTTCATTTAAGCTTGTTTATTGATTGTATGTGTGATATTTTGGCTCGTGGAGCGGGAGCGGCGCTGAACCGAGCTCTAATACAGGGTTTAACCTAGGACACGCTTTGCGATCCTGACCCCCTTTTTTCATAATTGCCGCGCGCGCAATCGGCTGATATTTCAGCTCCGATCGTGCGTCGCAGTGCTTTCATCTGTTGTTTTGTCCTTGCCCGCCAGAGATAAGGTTTTTTTTTTCCCTTGTATTGGTGTGCGGCAAGCGATGACTGTGGTTTAAACAGGTCTCCCTCGGAGAACCGTAGAGCGCTGGTGAGAGATCCGTCTGCTCTCTATTTCTATAGTTTTTTCCCTCGCGCATGTGCTCAAGCTGTGTTCTGTGGTGTGCATTGCGCGAGGAAAAACTTCAAAGTTCTAGCCCCTGGAACGCCCGACGGGGCGCAAAAACGTTTAAGGCTTTTGCCTAGAAGGTGTTACAGGTGCTCCCTCCTCGAATCTTGAGCCTTTTTTCTGAGACAGTGTCTCAGTATTATTTAAGACAGCAGATTCTGCTTTAATTAACCTGTAGGGTTTTTTTTCCTCCCCTCTTTGAACTCCTTCTGTGCATCCTGCCATGGCTTACTTTGCCAGGGAGGACGAATATTACCAAGAAAGGTAGAAGAACCCTTCGAAGAGCAGATGGAGGAAAGATTGGTTCAGGCCTTAGGTCATCATGTTTAGGACTGAGTGAATCAAGCTTTAATTAAGGCCTTAAAACCTTTTGCAATGCCTCTAATTAGATATGGGCAAAGAGAACTGATGGGCCCCGCCCTCTGAGTCTAGGGCAAAAGAACCCCACTCTGAGGAAGGTGGTATGAACCCCAGAGCCTCTTTCCGACCTTTGTCCTCAGCAGAAATCCTTTCGCAAATGGCCACAGCAGTCCTCAAGGATCACGAATATGGTCCTGGGTTAACACCCACTTCGGACGTATTTCCTCCTCCGTCAGGTTCTCGCAAAGAATTGTCACAATCTTCTGATTCACACTCTGAGTCGGAGTATTCTGAACCCAAACACCAGGGGAAATGCAAACGTACATCTCATCATGTCAAGGAGGAGGTACTGACACAGAAATACTTATTATTTGACCCTGAAAACATTATTCATCCCCGTTCTACTGATTGGGTACCATGTATGGAAGAGGCCCATTATGTGCAGGACAGACTGCGCAAAGGTTTTGATAAAGATGTGTGCAGGACCTTGCGCTCAGAATGCCCTCGTCCTTCCCTTCTTGGGAGAGTAGCTGATACTCCTAAAATGGACCCCAGTGTAGCTACCTTCTTGAAAAAAAATTACGAAGTATCCCAAGAAAGGGATTGATCGTGCCTGGAAAGGGTGCCAGGACAAGATGTTGGATCTCTTGGGTCCCATTACTAAGATTTTGGAATTGGCTGTTCAAGCCAAAGAAACGCTACTCCTTTAGATCCGGAGGCTGTTCTTGAATGGGCTCAGAGAGCCATCTGTCTTCTTGGGAATGCGAATTGCGCTATGTACGCAGAACGACGAAAATTGTTTCTTATGCATATCGACCCCAAACTAGTGGAACTGGCTCCTACTGAACCAGGGGCTCTAGCTAATGGACTACTCTTTGGTGACAGGTTTGTTAAGGACCTGGGTAAATACGTCTCTACCCTCGCAGCTTTAGATAAGGCCCAAACCTCAATGAAACGAATGTTCAGCTGAGGCCTTTTTTACCAGGGCTGGACGCTATCTGGGTTGGGCGTCAGGCCGAGGCTTCCAACAGACCTTCCCCAACTACACCCCTAGAGTACGGGGCTACTATCAGTCCTCAGGATTCTATTCTTCCAGGGCCCGAAGAGGCTGAGGTCGTGGATATAGAGGAAAAGGTGCTGAACGCGGTGCAGATTCTTCCACTTCAGGTGAGAATTATTCCCCTTACAGAAGTAATCCTAGGAGGGAGGTTGGAGAGGCATTTCCAAGCGTGGGCTCACATTCCACAAGATCCTTGTATCCTGCAAACAGGGCAGGGTTACAGACTGGAGTTTTAGTCCACTCCATTTCAAAGTAATCGCCCTCTACCTCTCCTTTTTTTCCCAACAAGAGATTTCTTTTATAGACACAGAGGTTCAGGCAAACAGGCCGTAGTCCGTTCAGAACCACATTCAAACGGTTTTGTTAGCACGATTTTTCTGGTGCAAAAGAAAGGAGGAGGTTTTCGCCTAGTATTAAATTTGAAAGATTTCAATTATTGGATAGTGTATCACCATTTCAAGATGGAGGGTATCCATTTACTACAAGACCTGTTGCAGGAAGGGGATTGGTTGGTGCGCCTCGACCTCAAGGACGCATACCTAACAATGCCAATTTTTCAAACCCACCGTTGTTTCCTTCAGTTTCTTTGGAGACACCAATGGTACGAGTTCAAGGTTCTCCCCTGTGGTCTGTTTTCGACCCCCTGGTGTTTCACCAAATTGCTACGCCCATAGCGCAATTTCTTCTAGAGCAAGGCATTCGCCTCATCATTTATCTCGACTATATGCTAATTCTGGCCCAAACCAAAAACATAGCCTTACTTCATCTGACATGGGCGATAGAAATCCTCCAAGATTTGGGTTTCTTGATCAACAACGAAAAATCAGTGACTGTTCCCGCACAGTGCATAGAATTCTTAAGTTTTCAGGTGGACTCAGTTCAGGCCCAGTTAAATTTACCATTGTCGAAGCGGGTCTCGATCAGGAAAGAGTTACGGAAAGCCCTTGCCTCTTCAACTATATTGTTTTGGATTTTGGCCCGACTGATTGGGCTTTTTGCTTCATCGATTCAGGTGATTTTTCCGGGCCCGTTACATTATCGAGCTCTTCAACTCCTAAAGATCCTGCATCTTTACAAGGGTCTGGCGGGAGCAGATTCCGTTGTCGGAAGAAGCAAAGATGGAGATTGCTTGGTGGCTGGACCATATGGAGGCATGGAATGGCAGGGCTATTTTTGCATCCTTTCCGGGGATAGTGATAGAATCAGATGCAAGTCAATGGGGTTGGGGAGCTCGTTGTGGCTCGACGGAGACAGGAGGTCGGTGGTCCTCGGACGAGTTGAGCCTTCACATCAACTGTCTGGAGTTGCTAGCCGGGGCCTTTGCGATTCGCTCGCTCTCTCCCATCAAGGCCAGTTGTTGCATTCTTTTAACCGTCTTGGCAGGACCAGATCTCGCATGTTAGTGGAAATTGCCAAGGAATTTTGGCATTATTGTCTACAGAACCAAATTCATGTAATAGCAGAGTATATTCCGGGCCGCTCCAAGGTAGTGGCGGATTGGAAATCTCGCTTTCTGAGGGACGGCAGCGATTGGAAACTCCACCATTCGATTTTTTTCAAAATCTCACGGAGAGATGGGGTCCCTGCCTGATAGATCTTTTTGCATCACGCCTCAACTCCCAAATTCTGCGCTTTTTCAGCTGGAGACCAGATCCTTTAGCAATGAATTTGGATGCGTTCCTTCAGGACTGGTGCCGGGGTCTTCTTTATGCCTTTCCCCCTTTTTCAATGATTCAGAGAGACCTGGCACAAATCAAGAGACAATTGGCCAAAGTCACTTTAGTGACGCCTCTCTGGAAGGCTCATTTTCCAGTTGCGATGTCCCTGTCATGTGCTCCTCCAGTTCTAATTTCATCGTTCCCTTCACTGCTCCTGGACCCATTGGGTCTTCCTCATCCTCTAGTAATCCAGGGACAGTTGACTCTCATGGCATGGAGACTTTCTGGAGACGTTGGCAAATGCCAGGAGTTTCAAATGAAGCTATGTTCTTCCTTTCTCAATCTTGGGCTCCCTCCACCCATAAATGTTACGAAGCCTAATGGAAGAGATGGTTGGGTTGGTGCGGTGAACAGGGTATTGATCCCTTGGGGGTCCAAATTTCCATGATTGCAAATTTCCTTTTCGGAACTAGCAACTCAGGGTTTAGCATACAGAACTATTAATAATTTCATGTCAGCTATCTCAGCAGGACATCCTCATGTGGATGGTAAACCGGTTGGGGAGCATCCTTTGATTTCCAAGGTTCTTCGGGGTATCCGGATGGTTAAACCTCCGCAAGCGCGTTACTCAGTCCTGTGGGATGTAGATGTGGTTTTACGTTTTCTCAGGTCTTGGCTGTGTAATGACGATTTATCCCATAAGCAATTATCGGCCAAACTTACGGTTCTTTTATGCCTCATCTCATGCAGACGAGTCTCAGATGTGCGAGCTTTGGACTTAACAGGTAGAGTTTTTACTCCTTCGGGAGTTTCATTTACGATTTCTAGACGTACAAAAACTGCATTTAGATGTATTTCCTATCCTGCTTTTCCTCATAATCAGAAGTTATGTGTTGTATAATGCTTGAAAGCTTATGAAAACTATATGTGAGAGTGTTGCACGGATGTAAGTGGTCAACTGTTAATTTCCCTTCGGAAGCCATTTGGTCCAGTATCATCAGCTACTTTAGCTAGATAGGTCAAGTGGCTTTTGGGAAAAGCTGGTATTGACACTTCCCGTTTTTGGTGCTCATTCAGTTCGGGGTGCTATGGCCTCTAAATCTCTTGGAAAAATGGAAAAAAGGGCTGCAGAAGAAGGTTTGTGTTTTTGTCCCGGAAAATTGCATCAACAAAGGGTTTGCGGTGCTAAAATCACCAGCTTCCCAGCTTTGATGAACAGGCAGACTTGAATCAGAAAACCCAATTTTTCAACACAATTTTGGCATTTTACTGGGACATACCTAATTTTTACGATTTTTTGTGCTTTCAGCCTCTTTCCAGTCAGTGACAGAAATGGGTGTGAAACCAATGCTGGATCCAAGAAACCTAAACATTTCTGGAAAGTAGACAGTATTCTGAATTCAGCAATGGGTAATTTGTGTAGATCCTACAAGGGTTTCCTGCAGAAAATAACAACTGAAATAAAACAATATTGAAATTGAGGTGAAAAAAACAGCCTTTTTTCTCTACGTTTTACTCTGTAACTTTTTCCTGCAATGTCAGATTTTTGAAAGCAATATACTGTTACGTCTGCCGGACTCTTCTGGTTGCGGGGATATATAGGTCTTGTAGGTTCATCAAGAACCCTAGGCACCCAGAGCCAATAAATGAGCTGCACCTTGCAGTGGGTTTTCATTCTATACCGGGTATACAGCAATTCATTTGCTGAAATATAAATAGGTATCAAGAAAACTTTTGTATTTCCAAAATGGGCACAAGATACGGTGTTGAGAGCAGTGGTTATTTGCATATCTCTGAATTCTGGAGTGCCCATACTAGCATGTGAATTACAGGGCATTTCTCAAATAGACGTCCTTTTTACACACTGTCTTATATTTGGATGGAAAAAATGTAGAGAGAGACAAGAGGCAATAACACTTGTTCTTCTGTTCTGTGTACCCCAAAGTCTCCCGATAAAAAATGGTACCTCACTTGTGTGGGTAGGCCTAGTGCCCGCAACAGGAAATGCCCCAAAACACAACGTGGACACATCACATTTTTCCACAGAAAACAGAGGTGGTTTTTGCGAACTGCCTACCTTTGGATTTTGGCCTCTAGCTCAGCCGCCAGCTAGTGAAACCTACCAAACCTGTGCATTTCTTAAAACTAGAAACCTAGGGGAATCCAAGATGGGGTGACTTGTCGAGCTCTCACCAGGTTCTGTAACCCAGAATCCTTTGCAAACCTCAAAATGTGGCTAAAAAAACAATTTTTCCTCACATTTCTGTGACAGAAAGTTCTGGAATCTGAGAGGAGCCACAAATTTCTTCCACCCAGCGTTCCCCCGAGTCTCCCGATAAAAATGGTACCTCACTTGTGTGGGTAGGCATAGTGCCCGCAACAGGAAGTGCCCCAAAACACTATCTGGACAGATCAAAATTATCAAATAGAAAACTACCTGTTTTTGCGGGGGCACCTGCGTTTTTGGTCCTGGGCTCAGCAGCCATCTAGGGAAACCTACCAAACCCAGACATTTCTGAAAACTAGACACCCGAGGGAGTCAAGGGAGGTGTGACTTGCGTGGATCCCCCAATATTTTCTTATCCAGAATCCTCAGCAAACCGCAAATCTAGCTAAAATAAATCACATTTTTCCGACATTTCTGTGTGGGATCACTGCACCGGGACAAATTTCCTACCACCCAACGTTCCCCTCAGTCTCCCGGTAAAAATGATACCTCACTTGTGTAGGTGGGCCTAGTGTTTGTGACAGGGAAGAGCCAAAAACACATCGAAATTGAGGGGGAACCAAAGTGGGTCCAAAAGGGCAGTTTGAAAAAAATCATTTTTAGGCTGCCAAGTGCAGCAGAAATTCTATCGGTATAGATGAGACAATGCTGGGTGGTAGGAATTTTGTGGATTACTGCAGATTCCGGAAGGTTCCATCACAAAAAATGTGGGAAAAATTTGTGCTTTCCAGCAAAGTTGCAGGTTTGCAGGGCATTGTGGGTAAAGAAATGGTGCGGGGTGCATGTGAAGCACATCACCCTGGAATCAACTAGATGTTTATTTTTCAGATGTGTCTAGGTCTTGTGGATTTTTCCTCATAGCAAAGTCCCAAAGTAAAAAAAAAAAAAAAAAAAGTGCAGCCCTCACCATTCCAAGTGGGACGATTTTGAGAGTTACTAAGCTCCCATGGCCCAAATGTGAAACAAAAAACAAAAATAATCAAATGTCCTCTTGCTTGCCATGGGATAAGATGTTTTAGTGTGGAGGGGAGAGCTGAAAGACTGTTAGCCCCTTCAGTTCGGGTGGGGGCATAACCAGGCCCATACTGGTTGGTAGCCACCGCCCCACTAGTTTCTTTTATTTTTTTTATTCCCTGGCATCTAGTAGACTTTCTGTCCCTCCGGGGTGTGATTTGGGGGTAATTGCCCAATCTGCCCACCGGTGGGCAGAACAACTTTGGCCCCATTTATTTGGGGTGGGGGTATGGCCATACCCCCAACCTCTTATTTTGAAAAAAAATCTTCCCTGGTCTCTGGTGGGCTTTCTGCCCCCCCCTTTGGGGCAGATGGGCCTTCCAAAATAGGCCAGTCTGCCCCCAAGGGGGGCAGTTATGGCCAACAGTAATGTGCCCCCATGGGTAGAGACCCTTGCCCAAGGGGCTGCCCCCTCCAAACAAAACACACACATACACTCACACACCAATCCATGGTGTCTAGAGGTTTCTGCCCCCTTTGGCGGCAGAGTGGCCTAATAAAAATAGGCGGATCTGCCCCCAAGGGGGTCAGAAATAGCCTAAATACAATTTGCCCCCAGGGGAGCGACCCTTTTCTAAGGGGTAGCTCCCCATACATAAAAACATAAAGTAAATACAAAAATATATATATCCCTGGTGTTTAGAGGTTTCTGCCCTCTGGGGGCAGATCCGCCTAGTTATATTAGGCCGATCTGCCTAGGTGGGGGAGTGGGGGCGCAGAAAAGGCCTAAAAATATTTTGCAATCTCCCCCCCCCCCCCCCCGGGGAGTGGCCCTTGCCAAAGGGGCCGCTCCCCTTATGCGTTTGAATAAAAAAAAAAAAATTCCCTGGTGTCTTGTGGCCTAATAATAATTATCCCCCCCCTCCCCCCCCCTCGGGAGCGACCCTTGACTAAGGGGTCACTCCCCAAACATAAAAAAATAAAAGTAAACAAAAAAAAAAATTATCCTTGGTGTCTAGTGGTTTTCTGCCACCCCCCCTTCCCCTTCCCCCGGGGGCAGAAACAGCCAAAAAACAAATTGCCCCCCTGGAGAGCGGGCCTTGCCCAAGGGGCCGCTCTCCTTATTGATTAAATTTAAAAAAAAAAAACAATCCCTCGTGTCTAGAGAAGCCTGAAAGGAGAGGAAAGGTCTTGGGAGGCGTTGGTGGTGGGGGAAGCGATTCCCCTTCCATCCCTGCCTATGGGAGAGGTGTGCCTGGCCTTCGGGCGCTCCCCCCAGGGGCCCATAGCAGGACGGGGTTATCTCGTCCGAGGCACCAGGGAACGGGCGCATTGGACGAGATCACCTCGTCCTGGGCACAAAAGGGATAATAGAATTGAAAATTCTTGACGCGATAGCTAGAAAAAATGTTATTCCCGCCCAAGTGTTCCGGGCACTGAACGCACTACTAGTGGACCTGATCTGCGGCAACGGGCTGTCCTTGAACGAAGGAGGGATGAGTGCCCCATATTTAAAGGCATATTGCCTTGCTGAACAACTGCAGTGGTTTCCATAATGGCTTGCTAGCCATAACCTAAAGAAAATCTTCTACACTACTGAGATGCTCCACCGAAGATGGTTGCACCGTTTACTGTGCCCTGGGAACCCAGTACCCACTGCAGGCTCTGATCTGTTGCTACGGACTGCAGGCTCTGATCTGTTGCTACGGACATCTTTGGCCTATTGGAAAATGACTAGGCGGCATACGTACTCCCCGAACCCTTAACCCCCAAATGTGCCACTACACGGCCTACCTGGGCACCCTAACAACCGCTATGCTACGTCTTTGAGTGGCAGGGGTGAGAGTTATCACTAGGAAATGTGTTTCAAGAATGCACATTAACGTTACACTCTGACTTTGTACGAGCCCATGGATTACCAAACACACTATTTTTAACGCACACCAGTGTAATAGGCTATGTGCGAAAGAACCGGGCACCCAATAGAGCAGAGCCAGTAACGCATGAATTATTACAGGCACTCCATACTATGAGACATGGTAGATATCTCATCCGCTGGTTATATTGAGGGCTTCGGGCACACCTCAAGATCACACTGGAACCCCACAGAACCAAATGTGAAGAAGACCGGGATAGGTCATTTACGAGTAAAAACTGGAGTTTTCTTTTACAATACCCAAAGAGATTTCCTGTAACTCCCGATTTAAATTCTTACAATTTTCAATACTCCATTGTGCAAACTTAAATCTGCACAGGCTTAGTGTGCTGTTCCCCACGGCCTCAAGCAATTTCACCCAGTGCCAAGCATCGGAAGCTGACCTAATAAAGGGTCACCATCAGGACAAGAATGGGGTATAACTGAGCAAAATGAATCCAGGTAGCTGGCAATTCAACTCAAAAGTGCGTCTGACTTTGTAGGAGGAAACAATTAGTCACATGGAGAGAAACGGGGGTAGAAATGTCCATGACAGACATGGAGGGCAGGAAAAAAGTGCGTATAGGGATGAGAACTAAAGCAGACACTGATAGGGTCCTTCAGTAGACCTATTGGTCAGTAAAGGATGAAGGTCGGTCCAGGAACGAAGTGGGACTCGCAACCAAATTCAACTACTGCATTCTGAGAAGCTGCCCCGAGCGGTGGATTCGGATTATGAGTTAAGACCCCCGTAGAAATGGAGCCAAACTGATTTGTAGGGTTGAAAAATGGGAAGAACACCGTCCCGGAAGGACTGTTCGCAGTAGCGATTCGGTGTCTTACGAATCTTCTCTCAGGGACCCATGTCACCTTAAAGGGTTCCTCGGGAATGGATCTTCTACACTTTGAGCACTTATTACTCACATTTTTTTATTAATCCAATGTGTATGCTGCATATAAGTTTATATAGATTTTTGTGTAAATTGAATTTTTGTTGGTCAACTGTTTCCTTTTTTATTATTTGCGCTAAACAATACATTATTTAAGTACTGTGCAAATGATTAATTACTGAATTAATTATACCTGTTATGTTAATGCTGTATGTTAACAGTTGATACCCTTGTCCTGTTGGATGTTAGGGCTGCTCCTATATTATATACTGTTTCCTAATGAAGCTGTACACACATTTAGGGTCCAATCATTCACTTTTGAGCACCCTTGCAAGTTAAACGCTGGCATGATGCCCCCATGCTCCAACCCCTGCATGGTCGCTCACTCACTTGTGTGCGCAACTGATTGTTCACTTGTAATTGCTATTGGTGACACTAATAAACAGTCACAAAGTCGCGGACCTCTTCCCTGGATAATGTAGTGCTTATAGAACACTTATTTGTTGTACTTGGGCTCTGTCTCCAGCCTCACATAAACAGTTCTGCATCACTTTCTAGCAGCTGGTCTTCCTGACTCACCGGTCCCAGCGCACAAATCCTAAAACCTCTCCAGCTCCCCTGCATGCAAGGACACCATGGAGACTAGTCACAAAAGCATTTTGAGTATGGGAGTAGTACTACTTTACATACTTGCAAGTGCTGTTCACAAAACACTGTCTGTGCTTGTCCCCTCCGCCCCCGCCTTATGTGTGGAGATCTATACAATCAGATATATTTGTTTCTGTAGTAAATGTGCGAGGGAAAGGTGTAGTGTAGTCTTTGGGAGATGAGAGTAATTTAGTACTAATTGGGAGGGATTAAGCAACGTTTCATGATGGATTAAACGTGGAAAATACTAAAACCCACCCACAAAAGAGTAGGATAATCCCTGTTCACATTTACACCTGCATCTGCTACATTAGTATGACTGGCAGAATAGGCTAAAAGCTACTCCAGCCAAACCTTTGAGCATGCCAGACACCACAAATAGCCAATCACTGGTACTTCTCGTCTCTCTCCAAAGGCAAGTAGACTTTGTATTTTCTCAGCAGTCACAGGTGCCTTTGCTGGATTATCTAGCACACATGTATAGGACTCTTTGGTGTACACATAAGTATGTGCTCTTCAACATAGCACAGCATAGTGATCCTGCCTGGGAGCAAACCAGAACTGCAACAGACTACCTTTGAAATCATTGGAGGCAAGGTATAATACTTACATCACATTGGGAAAAATAAGAAAATACATGGAAAATATTTTGAATGTTTGGAAAAACGTTGTATTATGTTTTTTTCACTTTTTAAAAATAAAATTAAAAAAAAAAAAAAAAAAGTTAAGTTTAGTTTCCAGTTATGTAAAACAAATGATCCAACAATGCTTCAAACATATGCAACAAATGTTACTGCAAGTTGGGTAGTTAGTGGAGAGTCAGGACTCCACTACACTCATCAGGATGTGAAACTCACTACAACATCAACCAGTCGTGCACACAGCCTGTCCATATAGGAAAACAAGACGGACAAAATGTTTGTTACTGTGTTGGGTTTACAGGCAAATGAAACGCAGCTTTGGCATGCCCAGGGAAGCAGTCATTGCTTGATACTGTTTGTCACCAGATTTGATCCTTGAAATGAATGCGGACTGGGAATGCACACTATAAACCTGTGTGTGTCAAAGTAATAGTTACACTCTTAGCTGGACACTTGATATTTCAATAGGGTTTGTGGAGACACCGTGGCCATCTCACAGGCAAACTAATCATGATGCTTGTGACTGATACTGAAGTACATTCACCGAGTGCACCAGTTTATTCCCAGCCACAGTTGAGGTTAGTGCTACTTATCTGACAAGGTAGCGCGTTGAAAACAGTTTTAACAGTTTATTCTCTAAGGCTACGGGCTGTGAGCGAGAGCTAGTGAGAGAGAGAGTTTGTGGATGTGTGTGTGTGTGTGTGTGTGTGTGTGTGTGCGCGTGCGCGCACTCTCCAAAGGTGATGGAGAGGAGACTGAGTGGCATATAAAGTAATACACAAATTAGTTGCAAGAGAATGGTGTTTAGTTCGCAACTGGACTTATGTTCTACTTTCCTGGAAAAGGCAGGTCACGGTACATGGTGATGAAGACCTACTCGTCAAGGGAGAAGAAACAGGATCTGGGTCTGCCTCCAGGAAGAGCATTTGCCAGCTCTAGCTGGAAGCCTTCTCTTTCACTCACTTCCTCTCTTCCTCTCATCCAGCTGCGTTTTCATGAGGTCCTCTGCAGTGCGTGCCCCCACCTATGATGTACTGACATAGTCTGTCAGTTCCTGCCACATAGCTACCTTCTCTGCTCCACAGAGTTTGCATGGAGAGAGACCGTGTAACTCCTTGTAATAATCAACTACAGTTGTAACTGTGGAGTCTGTTCCTCCTCTTCTAAGTTCCTCTTCAGTGGGACTGGCTGCATCTTGAAGTGTTTAGCCTGTTGTGTGCTATCCTGTTAGTAAAGCTATCCAAGGGGAAGAGGGCAGAGCCTAAGTTGTGGGTTTTATTTACACGATTGCCAGGCTAATGTGTGTCATGTGTGAGATTTGGGTCATATGTGTTTCTCTTTTCCCTTCCATTTGTAATCCTCCGTGCCAGCAGTTGCTACAATTAAGATTTTTGTTGTAGGGGGCTCCACCCCCCATATGAAGAGTTAGAGAGTCATAAATCCTACCACTAGGTGGAGATTTCTTCTTGGAATTTTTGAAAACATCTGTTTGGTGGTCCTCTGTGTAAATGTGCAAGTAACTCTGCAAGTAGGTTTTCCTTTGTGAATTGGTTCTGTAGTGTATATGCACAGCAAAGTTCCCTTCTCACGCAGGATACACATGGAGTGCATTGAGCTTGACAGAAGCAGCCGGTTTGCTCCCAGGCAGGATCACTATGCTATGCTGAAGAGCACATACTTACGTATACACAAAAGAGTGCTCTACATGTGTGCTAGATAAACCAGCATAGTCCCCACTGACTGCTGAGAAAATACAAAGTATACTTGCCTTAGGAGAGAGACGAGAAGTGCACCTCATCAGCTTACCTGTTTGTTCACTGCAACATGCACCAGTCCACTTTATATGTTACGGCTCTGTTACCTGTGAACATGGCAGCCAACTTAAGAGTTGGAGTAGTTATAACATGTTGGACTGACTGTTGCTGCTGTTACCTATGTAATATCACTTCATTGCTGTTTTCTTCATGCGTGACCGGCACTGCAGCTGTTGGAGCTGGCATTTGACTTCTGTCTTTGAAGCACCAGAAACACAGAATTTAAAACTATCTTTATTTATTACTCCGACTTTTCCCCAACTAGTCGTGACCAACAGTTTGGGAAATGCCGAGCTAGATTGTATAGCAAAAATACTCTGTTCTTGCCTACTAAAAAAAGAGTTGATCTTAGTACTCTTAAAAAGGTCCACCATAGCAGAACGACATTTTCTCAAATTGGCAAGTTGAAAACAAAAACACAGTAGCTACACAACTGTATTAGATTACCTGTACAAATACATTTATTATTTGTAAATTCATGTTAGTAGTATTCATAGATAAAAGACGCATCTGAATTAAGATTTGCACTTGCTATGATGCAAGCTTTGTGAATGCATTCATCTTTAAGTCTAGCCTACAGACAACTTAGTTGTTTTTTTGGCATAAGGCCTGTTGTACTCAGTTTATACTTGTACTGACCTTTGAGTCTGTCCTTTGATTATAATTCAGTGGAATTATTTTCTGCCTCGGTTTCCCTGCTCCTGATTCAATGACTTTCCTTCTTATTCTTTGGATTGTCGTACTGAAGAATCATTTCGGTCTCACTGTGTTTTGATTGGATGAGTTTTATTCTTCACCCCGATGTCATGACTTTGCTTTGCTTTGCGTTGCATGCGGCACCACTTTCTCTCTCATTGTCTCTCCCTGCTCATTCCCCTCCTATCGGCACCTACTTGCCCCTCAGCTGCCTTGCTCTGTCTGCCGCTGTGTCAGCAGGTGACCACCTTTGAATGTTTCAGTCTATTCTAACATGGCTGCCTCTGCAGGTTTGCATGCCTTTTGTTTTGCTTTAAACAAAAACGTCATAGGATGGGGGCAGTATGCTTACAGGACAGCCATCTTGGATTATTATTATTATTATTTTTTTAAAGAAAAACCTTCTACTGTGTCCACTATGCATACAGACAGGTTTGCCATCTTCGAATGTTTTTTATTACATCAAACGAAGAAGCATTCTAAGATCATGCACCACTTGTTGTTTACACTCCAGAATCAGATGAAGACCAAAAGGAAATGCATTTCTAAACTCGCTACACTTTCTATTAACCCCTCCGTTGCCAGGCCTTTTCCCCTTCCTGTGCCAGGCCTTTTTTTGGCTATTTGGGGCATTAGGCCCTCATAACTTTTTGTCCACATAAGCTAGCCAAGCCAAATCTGCGTCCTTTTTTTCCAACATCCTAGGGATTCTAGAGGTACCCAGACTTTGTGGGTTCCCCTGAAGGAGGCCAAGAAATTAGCCAAAATACAGTGAAAATTTCGTTTTTTTCAAAAAAATTGGAAAAAGTGGCTATAGAAAAAGGCTTGTGGTTTTTTTCCCTGAAAATGGCATCAACAAAGATTTTGCGGTGCTAAAATCACCAGCTTCCCATCTTTCAGGAATAGGCAGACTTGAATCAGAAAACCCAATTTTTCAACACAAATTTGGCATTTTACTGGGACATACCCCATTTTTAAAAAAATTTGTGCTTTCAGCCTCCTTTCAGTCAGTGACAGAAATGGGCGTGAAACCAATGCTGGATCCCAGAAACCTAAACATTTCTGAAAAGTAGACAAAATTCTGAATTCAGCAAGGGGTCATTTGTGTAGATCCTACAAGGGTTTCCTACAGAAAATAACAACTGAAAAAGAAAAATATTGAAATTGAGGTAAAAAAACAGCAATTTTTCTCTACGTTTTACTCTGTAACTTTTTCCTGCAATGTAAGATTTTTTTAAAGCAATATACCGTTACGTCTGCTGGACTCTTCTGGTTGCGGGGATATATAGGGCTTGTAGGTTCATCAAGAACCCTAGGTACCCAGAGCCAATAAATGAGCTGCACCCTGCAGTGCGTTTTCATTCTATACCGGGTATACCGCAATTCATTTGCTGAAATATAAAGAGTGAAAAATAGCTATCAAGAAAACCTTTGTATTTCCAAAATGGGCACAAGATAAGGTGTTGAGGAGCAGTGGTTATTTGCACATCTCCGAATTCCGGGGTGCCCATACTAGCATGTGAATTACAGGGCATTTCTCAAATAGATGTCTTTTTTACACACTCTCTTATATTTGGAAGGAAAAAATGTAGAGAAAGACAAGGGGCAATAACACTTGTTTTGCTATTCTATGTTCCCCCAAGTCTCCCGATAAAAATGATACCTCACTTGTGTGGGTAGGCCTAGCGCCCGCAACAGGAAATGCCCCAAAACACAACGTGGACACATCACATTTTTTTAAAGAAAACAGAGGTGTTTTTTGCAAAGTGCCTACCTGTAGATTTTGGCCTCTAGCTCAGCCGGCACCTGGGGAAACCTAGCAAACCAGCGCATTTTTGAAAACTAGAAACCTAGGGGAATCCAAGATGGGGTGACTTGTGGGGCTCTGACCAGGTTCTGTTACCCAGAATCCTTTGCAAACCTCAAAATCTGGCCAAAAAATACTTTTTCCTCTCATTTTGGTGACAGAAAGTTCTGGAATCTGAGAGGAGCCACAAATTTCCTTCCACCCAGCGTTCCCCCAAGTCTCCTGATAAAAATGGTACCTCACTTGTGTGGGTAGGCCTAGCGCCCACGAAAGGAAATGGCCCAAAACACAACGTGGACACATCACATTTTTGCACAGAAAACAGAGGTATTTTTTGCAAAGTGCCTACCTGTGGGTTTTGGCCTCTAGCTCAACCGTCCCCGGGGGGGGAGGGCGTGCAGAAATGGCCTAAAATAAATTTGACCCTCAACCCCCCCAAACCCTCCCCGGGAGCGACCCTTGCCTACGGGGTCGCTCCCCCTGCGTGACATTGGCGCTAACAAAAAAATCCCCGGTGCCTAGTATCGGCCTAATACAATTTTCCCCTTCAGGGGAGCGACCCTCGTCCAAGGGGTCGCTCCCCATCTGTAAAACAAAAAAAACAAAAAATCCCTGGTGCCTAGTGGTTTTTGCCCACTTGGGGGCAGATCGGCCTAATCAAAATAGGCTGATCTGCCCCCCAGGGGGGTAGAAATGGCCTAAAATAAAATTTCCCCCCAGGGGAGCGACCCTTGCCCCAGTTCCCGGGTGCAGGACGAGGTGATCTCGTCCAAGGCACCCGGGATCCGGTGCCTTGGACGAGATCACCTCGTCCAGGGCACCGTAGGGGCTAAACATTTAATTTTAGACCATACATCTGAACATTACTAAAATCTTGTAGCAAGTTTGTTATATAGGCTTTGCACTTTGAGTAGCATGTAGGGCATGTGTCCACATGAAAACGACTTTGCTTATCTTTTCAAATAAAGAGGGAAAATATGAATTGCTGTATATTGATGAACAGTCCTATGAATATTTAGATTAAGAACATCTGGACGAGCTCTGCAACACATCATATTACCAAAGCACGACCATCATGATTTACCAAAAGTATGTTTTTGTGTGTCCTTTTTAGGGAACATGTGGTAATCTTTGTGAATTAACATGTATGATAACATGGACTGTAATGTGTGATAATATGAAAGCATTCAATCACAATAGGGTCTGATGGGGACTTTGGGCTGTATTTTCTGTCGTCATGGAGAGTCTTCAAGATTACAGTGAAGGGGTAAAGTATGGCTTGGATTGATGGGTGCTAAAAGTAAACAACCACTGAAAACATGGTAATTACTGCAATTCTTATATTCCTTTCTTTATAAACTGGTATGTTATAGTCCTAAGTACTGCATGTCAATTTTTTTGATTTTTGCACTGGATGTATATCTACTTTCAGCACTGGAACCCGGATGGTGACATTCGTGATGTTTATTTTACTAGGTAATCTTTAAAATCCTAAAATGTACGCATCAGCATAGAAAGACTGTATTTTGTAGATCTGTTAAATTAATAGTGGTTGGTCGGGATTGCTGTTAGAATGAGTCTTGGGACATGGCACGTGGTTAAATCGTAGATCTTCTCTGGGCACACAAATTGATAGCTAGTGATTTCTGTCCAGTTTAAAGGACTTGGGCTGCACTAGCTCAACGTAAGACCTCTTCACACTGAAGACACTGCCCAAAGTGAATGGTACTGATTAAGGATGAGATTGGCAGAATTTGATTTTTAAAGAACAACTTTTCTGATACATTGATCTTTGTTTTGTATTTTGCAGCTTGCAGCTTACAGTTTACATTTTTTTGGTAATGTTTAAACTGTTGTCTCAGTGTTCAAGTAAACTTTGGTGAAAGTTACTTTAATGAAACGTTTGCTTCCTCCAGAAACATTTACATTTTTCATTTCAGGTCTACCAGTCCAGGAGACACCAAATTTTTGGCTAATGAAGTGTTTGAACTTCTTCAGTCATCCAATAGCTCAGATTATGACAATGCAAGTGAAATTAATTCCCGGCGGCGGAAAGCTCAGTTTTTCTTGGGGACCACAAATAAACGTGCCAAAACAGTGGTACTACATATTGATGGCCTTGATGACACGGTAAGCAGATTCTAAACTGCCATGGGTAGGCCCCACTTTTGATCTTTTGCCTCACTGTCTCGCAAGCGTGCGTTACAAAATCAGGACATGAAACATTTCTGTTGAATTAACCTGTTGAAGTGTTTGTTTGTGATGTGTACCCAGCCCTGAAGTCATAGTTCTCTTTTTTGTCATCCTTTTAGAGGTATAATCGAAGGGTAGACTAAAACTAACTTTCTCAATGTTATGTTATATGGATTTGTACAGCATCGCTAATCATCCCTGAGGGTATCCAGGCACAGAGTAGACCAGGCCTGAGGGGAAAGGAGGAGATCATGCCTTTCTCGCCTGAAAAAGCCATGTTTTGAGGTTCCTTCAGAAGTCCTTGAGTGAGGGGGAGGTTCTGAGGTGTTGCAAAAGGTTATTCAAGGTCTTGGCTGCAAGGTATGAGAAGGAGTGTCCTCCGTTCTGACCTTCTTGATGCGAGGGAGATGTGCTCTTGCCTGGAACGTAGATCAAACGTGTCTGGAGGGTTGGTAGAACTTGAGGCGGTGGATGAAGTACGCTGAACCAGTGTTCTGGAGACCTCTTTGTAGGCATGGGTGAGTGGCTTGAACTTGTATCTTTCCTGGACTGGGAGCCAGTGGAGAGTGTTAACGTTCAGAGAGATGTCTCTATTATGTGGGATGTTCAGGATGAGTCTGGCAGTGGCGTTCAGGGTGGCTTAGAGTCAGCATAGAACATGGGCTGGGATTCAAATGTATAGGGCAAGTCTGTAGCCCAGTCTACAATAAGTAGAAGCCTTGGTTACTGTTCACCTGGTGTTAAGTGGGATTCACTTGAAAATCTTGTGTAGCAATTGCAGGATGTGGAAGCATGATGAGGCAACAGCGTTGATCTGTCTGCTCAAGGAGAGGTTGGTGTCCAGGATGATCCCGGAGTTCTTGGTATGGTCTGTACGGGTGGGTGGGCTGCCAGTTTCAGAGGGCAACCAGGAAGCGTCCCAAGTATTGTGGTTGGTGTCTAAGATGAGGACTTCTGTTTTGTTTGTGTTGAGCTGGAGGTAGTTGTTTTTCATCAAAGCAGCAACGTTGCTCATACAGTTGGTGAAGTTTGCCTTGATAGTCCTGGTTGAGTTGGTAAGGGAGAGAATGAGCTGTTTGTTTTTTGGCGTAGGATACTCTGTTGATGCCGTGGGCTTGGACTATGTCTGTGAGGGGTGTCATGTAAATGTGAAAGAGTTTTGGGATGACTGATGATTCTTGAGGGACTTGGTAGATGAGTTTCTTAGGTTCTGAGTGTAGGGAGTGGGCATTCATCTCATTGAGTTCTGCCCATGAAGAAGGAGGATATCCACTGGAGGGCCGGTCCACAGATATCCAGTTTAATGATTTACACACTTTTTACCTAAAGTATCAGAATATTGCCTTCTGTGAACGATGGACCAACTTTTGGCAAATCTAATGTGTGGCTTCTCTGAAAAAACTGTTGGTGGTGGGAGCTGTGCTCATTTATTTTACTTGAGGTTACTGTTTTTGAGTTTCTTCTACCCCTTGTTCAACATTACCTATAGATGTTATTCCTGTTTGGGTCTGCTCTACATTAGCTGTCTGTTGTTACAAGACTTATTGTGTACTTGCATAGTGCTTTCGATCAGGCCATTGCTTATTATTGATTAGATTGCTTGTCACTGTCATTTGCTTGAATCTTATTCTGTCACTTTCCTTATTCTTCTTGTGTACTGTACAGCATCAGTAATAAGATTTTTGTGTTGCAGATAAAACTAACATTGGCAAAAAACATATAAGAAGCATTAGCAAAGCCAAAATGTGAACCGTATTTGGTATCACTAGTTCACCTCCTCAAATTAAAGGAGAAAACAGTACACAATGACTGTTTCTTTTGTAGGGAAACATCAGAAAATAGGAAACATTCAAATAGGGAACATATGTATAGCCCACTAAAAAGGCTGAGGAAAGAGTAACGTTTTTGCAGAAACAATGTTATAGGCATTTTGGTTGGCTTGAAAATAATTATAAAAAGCCCATGGATGAAGCAACTATCTATTCACCTGTGGATGTCCCTCTACAACCTAAAAAACAGAATCAAACCAGAGGTGAAGGTTGCCAGCAAGTGGTTCAGTTGTTTTGAGAATTTCTCTTTATGAAAAGTGTACTCTGTAAACTGGACCTAGTTTGAAACCAAACCAAGGTGCAGATGTTCAAGCATTTTGCAAAACCAATAAGAGAAAATACAGAAGAGTGCCAGAATCAAAGAAAACTCAAATTACTCTCTAAGAGAGTCTGCCAAGAAACCAAATGAGAAAAGGCCTCCAAAAACCTATCTTCTTTGATCAGCATTGAAAAAATCTGATGTCCTTCTTTAAAAGCAACGTCGTTCAGATCTGAGTTGAAAAAAGAAAAAAATCTTATGTTGCTGCATAGGGTCCTCCTTCTGCATTGAACACTGCATTGGTATCTAACTGTATTGAACAAACAAGGGCCACGCATTTAAGAGTGTCTTTGGTATCTAGTGGAAAAGAGAGTAAAATTCAAACTCTATTGCAGTGTGTATAAAATGTGGGAGGTTTGCACATTTACAGGCCTACATTATTCCGATGCATGATAGTCTTGCCATGGAGAACATAGGAGAAATTTGCTTTGAAGACAATATCAGTAAATGTATCCAGACGCTTTTTCACCTTTCCCCTTTTCTTTGCACGTCCAACCTCTTGTCACTCCTCCTACTCCTGAAAAATTACATTGGATGAAGTCAGTATGTGGAGGATTGACTGTCGCCTTGCTAATCGGTGGATTCGTAATCCTCCTGATTATGGACCGTTGCCCAGCAGTGAAACTGACTTCTGAGTTGTAAATTGTTCAGTGTGGGTTTAACCTTACATCTTCGTAGTTGGCTTTTATCCTTTTAGCTTAATTAGGTATTTCGTTAGATAGAGCAAGCAAGGGGAGAACAGGGTACCTTTTTCATTTTTCTGTTTGCCACATCCAACCTTCAAAACATCTCTGGGATTTTGTTTAAGGATAACCTGTGAAGTCTTTTCCTACGGCTTGTCCTAAGGAAATGATGTGGGAAGCACACATTTGTGTGCTATAATTTGCATCCTAGTACAATACACCACTCAAACAATTTACATACTCCAGGAATATATTCAAGCACATCCATAAAATACACTTGGAGGAAATAAGAACAGAGGTGCATCGATAGGCATTTTTCCAACAGTACTGGTGAAAAGGCTTGTGCAACGACTTTCTAGATAAGTCCCTTGCAACTGTTACTCTCCCTATTGTGCATTTAGGGGGTGATAGTCACCTTCTATTATGAGAGCAGTTATGAGGGAGCAAGTTCATAATGGGTAATTTCCCCCTGTCCAAAAATTGCAGTGCCCATTCAGTGAGCTCCAACGTGTACTGTCCATGGGGGGGAAAAGTTGAAAAAAAGGAAAGATTGAAAGGGTAGTCGACATCTGTATGTCTAGTACATGAAGATTAGCTCTTGGTGTTCACTAACATTGGTGTGCTGGCAAGGAGTTGTTGTGTGCATCCTTTAACACCCAAATCAATGGAATCTATCCACCTTCAGAGGTACAAGGCTAAGTATACCTGTGGAGTCACAGATACGACGTACAGGTTTCCTACAGTGCTCTTCGCAACAACTCTCCCAGTGGAGCTACCTTACTGGATATTTTTGTCAGATGGAAAATCCGACCCAGGGTCTAGTAAGGCAATAGAACACGTCTCTTGGTCCTTAGTATACCTGGCTGTCACCCCCTGTGAGGAGTTGGGAAAGGGTGTGGTAAAGGCTGCAAGCAGGAAGCCAGGAAATTGAGTCTGCGCAGTTTGTCATTAGGACTTACTACTGCGCAGACTCGACTTGCTTCCCACGTGCAAGTCAATGCTGGACCTGGATGCCATTATTTCATTCTGGTGTGTTTCTTTAGTATTAGAACTAGACTCATGGCGAGTAAAGAGCGATGGCAAGGTGTTGCTTTTACCCACTGCAGTTCGTGTCATGAAGGAGTCGGAGTCGGCGTCGCCCAGGGGCTCGACTTTGCTCCTGTTGACCTATGTCATGTTTTAAAGTCTGCAGTTACCCCTGCTAAGACAGACTGCACGTGAGCCCCTGTTAGTCACAATGCTGTTAGTGTGACTTGCTTTTGAAGTGACAACAATATGTTGGAGCGATGTATATGAATAAACTACAGGCAACGCAGCATGGACATAGTGAGTAGTGATTGCCTCTCAGTGTTTCCAAATTTTGCAGTCTGGAGCTCATGCACTAACTCCGAGCAATTCTGACTTAAATGCATGCGTTTTAGAGAGAGCAAGCTCATAAAAACAGCCAGCCAGCTCTGAGCCAGCACTGTCCTGCACGATACCTAGATCTCTTATCCTTTTCAGTTTTACGAGCCAGTTTTGCTTCAGTAGCATCAGATGTGTACAGTAGGTGAGTTGAAGACTATTTGGTAATAAATTATCACATACATCCACAGTTGATTAACATAATACAGTGTGATAAAGAGTTTGTCCTTTTTTTTTCTTCTTCTTCTTCTCTGGTCTAAGAAAATGTTGCATCCATTACTTTATTTTAAATAGCGCGTTGATACCGGAAAAGCAAGACGTAAGTATGCATTGTGATCATAGTGAGGTTCATTTATTGTCTGAGCTGCTGTGTTGATGCTAAGTGCATTATCAAGCAAGAATAACCAGTCTAGAATGGACGTACCTGGCAGGTTGCTGGAAATGGGACTAGAGCCTTTTTTCCATCAGTCCTGCGACTCATAATTTATCCTCGTTGGGGTTGGAACAAGGAAGGCAGCAGCGCAGGAACCAGAAGAGCTTCAGTCAAATGGCCCACACTGAGAAGCTTAAAGGGAGCTTTAAATACACTTGATTCAGAGCTCAGGGACCTCAGCTCTGTCAGTAGGACCCTTGGGAGCATGAATCTGAGCATCATCTCAAAAACACATTTTTTATGTCAGGCTGCTCAATTCCTACGTACCGTTTGTATGATTTGTGAAATCTAGGCTGAAAAGCACTGTACATGTGGCAGATTGGCAGGGACTACAATTTTCACTGGACTTTTGCCCATAAACTTCAATTATTATTAGGAAGTCATCTAAATCCAAAGGGATGTCATCAAATCACCACCTTATTAAATACATGTATTTATTTATTGATTTAGATGTTATGTAGAGCGCTGACATCTGCTCTTGCCACCACTTCAGGAGCATTTTAATAACTGGAGCTTTCTACTGAGATGAATTGGAGCAGTTAAGTTCCCATTTATGTTAAATAAGATTAACACAAGAATTGGCGACAAACCTCACAAGAAAACATGCCCTGCACCTCTGACTCCCTCCCCCACCCTGACCAAGACCAGCCCCAACACTCACAAACTTCACCAGCCCCCACTGATAAAGAGTAAATAAAGTAAACTATTTTGTATTTATCTCTTCCTATCACTTGCTTACTCGTTGCCCAATCCGGCTGCGTTTCACATGTGAGCCGCTTTTTAATTGGACGTAGAACTATTTTAGGTTCTTGGGAAAGTAGAAGAAAAGATTATTGTACATCTAGAGTCGTTTGATTAGACGTTGTTCCCCTTCATTTCCCTCTGTTCACAAGCCTGGTTGTGCTGCAATTCAAGCGAGTTGAAATTGTGCCGTCTGTGTTAAACTGCTGCTTTAAGTTAACTTGCACGGCGGTAACTGCCACGACTCATAGCTGAAGGACACAACAGCTGCTTGGATGAATTTAGTCAGTACGGGCACAAGGTGTCTGATAAATAGCAACGTACACACTAACCGCTCATCAATGAGCACTTCAGTCAGTCAGAGCTTGACCATGGGGGACTGTTCGGCTTATCATATGGCACAAAGCATTTTTGACTTGAGCACTTTTTCTTCTCATTATTTCCACTTCAGTCCATCGAGGGGCATTTCTGAATGTAAGCAAAACATGCTCAAATCCATTGTGCCGTGATAATTTTAAAAAGTGTGAGAGTGCATAAACCGTTGGTATTAGAAGCAGCATTTAATAAATGTTTTCGTATTGTGTTCGTGCATGTAGATACTTTGTTACTTTTTAGGTGACGTTTTAATTGATTTATTTTCAATTTTTAGTCTCGACGGAGCCTTTGCGAAGATGCTTTATTGAAAATAAAAGGGGTCATTAGCTTTACGTTTCAGATGGCCATTCAGAGATGCGTAGTACGGATTAGGTCTGATCTGAAAGCAGAGGTAAGTGATTGTGTATACAGTTGATCAGGCGTGTTAGTTTTATCTGCGAAGTTAAGCACCCTGAAGGTTGTGTTCATTCCTTCTTTTTAGGCTTTAGCAACAGCAATCGCCTCAACCAAAGTTATGAAAGCGCAGCAAGTTGTGAAAGGAGATAGCGGAGAGGAGGTATGATATGACATTTTCAGTGCATGTTTGATCAAGTTATTAACTATTGAGCACTTGGTTTCACAAGCTAAAAACTGTGTGTTCTTAATTGGCTTGAGCATACGCAAATTCTCCTTATCTTTACTGATATGTATATGTACACTGAATATTTCGACCTACTTGCTGGTTCTCACTAGAGGGAAAAAAAGTATTGCTTTCAAAACACACTTTGTTAATTATTTATTTTTAAATTCAAAAAGTAATTTTTACTGACAAAATAGAGACAGCCTCTAAACTACTTTCAGTTTTTATCTAATAATAAATGGAAGTGTGAAAAATAATTCAGGGTTGAACTGTTAAAAATGTTGAAATCCTAGGACAATCCCAATACGAGTTAAATATTTGACACATAGGCAGTTTATATTGCTTTATTTAGGTGTAGGTGGAGTCATGTGGATCCTCCTACATGTAGTGCAAGAATAGCCAACACGTGTTTCACCCCTACTGGCAAGCAACCCGGGGATTTTTCAAGGTGCCTGAATCACATAGAAGAGTCAAGGCTAACAGAGGCCGAGACGGGGCACAATAGATGCCCTGTTCCAGTGTTGAGTGTATGCGGTCAGTGGGGCTATGAGTCCCCAATCCTGAATCGGTCAGATGGTGTCTCTGCTACACTTGACTCTTCTACGTGATTCAGATGCTTTGAAAAAGCCTCGGATTTGGATTGTCCTAGTATTTCAACATTTTTAACAGTTCAGCCATGAACAATTTTCAGTTTCTTGTACATGGGTAAGGGGGTCGCCCATTTCTCAGGGCGAACTGTTTTTCAAATAACCCCATTATCTTAAGGTGGTGGCCCATGGGTGTTTAACTCCTTCTTCTGAAACCGAATAAATGAAAGTGGACGGATAGCACAAAGCCTTATAGAGGAGAAAATGGTTTGTGCTTTTAAGCCCCAAGTTGGACCCTGCAGATGAAAAAGGCACCACTTTTACTATTCACTGTCATTTCCCTCTCTAAGAAGTTAGTAAATCTGGGCAGATCCCATGACTCGGACGTTCTAAGTTTCTGTTTATACATAGTGCCAGAAGCAGGGCTTCATAGGAGACCTGCAGGAGTATATAGGGGGTCATTGGAGAGGACCAATTAACACTTTCTGTAGCAAGTTGTACAATCTATTTCAAATTCGAGGCATGAGTTAAAAAATCAGTTGGAAATATACAGTTCACCTACCCTTAAAGTCCTTTCGATGAGCACTAAAGGGCACTCTGGCTTCTAATATAATCTAACAACACAATGTCAGTTTGCTGCTTGAAAAAAGCAGGGAGGAACAGATTTGAGGATCCTCTTGACAGATTCTCATGCCATCAGGTACTGGCTGATCACCATGAATATTTCAATCACAGCAGTCCACATATATGTTGTGCAGGATGAGCATGCAGATGCTATAAGCAAACCTTTCCCAGAAACTAAATAGTCGTTCCAAATGTTTGATGCACCTTTTTTGTAACATCCCTGAACACAGAATGCCAACTCTTTGCAGTAGGCTACTAAGAAACAGGATCCCAGTGAATTGAACATTTGTTGAACTGGTCAAAATCATTTCTTTATTCCTTTCTGTCAGTATTCCTGATCCCACAAATGATCATCAATTTGCAACAATTCAAGACAAAAAATTATCTTAGCTCTCCCAGTGTGGCCTCTCTATTGCTGATTTACACGGCTACTTTACGTACAGGAAACTGTTGTGCTGACAGCCTATTTTATGGATGGGACAGGTCACAGTCATACTCCAAAAGCTACAGTTGCTTAACATGGCATCCTGGCTATTAGTCCACTCAGGTGTGGCATTTCTCAATGCTCTTTACTCTCAATGATCATTTAAACAAAGCTTTGAGACTTCCTCCAGGTTATTGCACACGTTTCAGTGGAACAGACTTTGTTTCTGCTGTGTGGAGATGTCCATCTGTTCAGAGATGTGCCAAGAAGAATCTGCTCTAGTATCTTGTGTTTTGGAACGTTTGGACTACAGTTGTTGTTTCTGAAAATTCAATTGGTAGTTTTCTCCACCTCAAGGTAGAATACCACTTTCTTCACTATCCCAGTATGTAAAGGCATTTGAAGGGTCTGAAAAAGGTATTTTCTCCCATATAAAAAAAACCTGCTTCCTTTGGAAGTTCAATATTGTAAATTTGTTTGTGTGCATTAATTGAATCTGCATCCAAAGCCATTTGCAGTATCTTTATTGGAAAACTGATGGCGACTTCTAATTCTGCATACTGTTTTAGTGCAATCCAAACTCTGTGCTTCACTGTGGCCTTTCCAATATGTCATGTTTGTAGTAACAACTTAAATAGTTCACAAAGCGGGAGAAGGAGGTTTTCGAGGACCTGAGACTGTCCTCCTTTTAAGCCTATATAACATTACAAAAAGGCCCAGCCCAAAAAAGATTTCACAGGGTGGACGAGGGAAAGAAAAAAAGTTTTTTGTGTGTGTAGAAAAGCCCTCAGCCCCTAGGGATACCCTTTGGTGGCATGCTACATCATTGGGTTTCCTCCTGTTCTGCTGTGGAACGGGGAGTGCTACGACCAACGGAATGCAAGGGAGCACTGATGTAGTTTCATCAGTGTGAATTTTGAGAGGGAACAGAGTGGTGGAGTCTTATATGCGATAAAAAAAACAGCCCCTGGGTACTATTACTAATGTAATATGGGTCACCGGGGCAGTATGGTTAAAAAGGGGCGTTGGAGGTGGAGTATACTATGTACCTTAGCTCCTGGTCGGTCTACATGTTTCGAAGTCTAACCCTAGACTCCTCTTCAGGACCAAGATGGACTCCCTAATATCGCTCCTTGATTATCACTAGCAAGAGCAATAACACTGAATGCTCTGTGGTATAGTGTGGTATGATTAACTGAAGTGAAATAATATAATATAATACCCAGTGGTACAGATGTCCTTCTGAGATACCTGTGGGAACGAAAGAACAACAGTTATCATGGCCCTTGTATAAGTTGGGCTGCTATTCGTTTTGCTTATGGGTGTGGTACCACTTCACCCCACTTGTGTGAAAAAGAACTTGTGAGCATTATGTATGAAACAATAGACAAATACAGAACAAACTACATTTAGACAAACATGTAAACACACATAGACGCATAAAGCACCTCTAAAAACCCATACGTGGTGCATGCGTGACCTACTTTTTAGTGTCTATGCTCTCGTATCATAGATCCTCTGGGAGGGGTGTGTGCTTGTAGTCACACATTGAAAATACATGTAGAATATTAGACTCACCAAATGGTCGCTTCTATGGTGTGTTGGAAAAGGGGGTTATATCACTTACTTCGTCAAAGCGACACTCCCGCCTTGTGCCTAATGCTCACCTTTTGCGGTCTGAAACACCATGACTCATGTGGGAGTGAAGTTTATAAACTCACTGCAGCTGACGCGCCTCGACCTGCTGCAGCGTGTGGCTCTAGACCACTCGATTTTCCCCCCAAAAAAAGTAAGATAAAAGAAATGTGAAAATCAGATTTTTGTTTTTTTTCCTGCTGTGGCCTGTCTGTAAAGAGGTGGTGACGCTCATGCAGCCTCTAGCTCTCTGAGCTGTATCCTGCATTGTTGTTTGCTACCAAAAAGAAAACTAATCTCTTTCTGCCAATTGGCAGTAGGCCAAACTGTTATCCATGGTCTTTAAGAATGTCTTGATAACAGGAATTAGCATAGCAGCTACCAGTAGATGAGCTTACTCATTTGTACTCCAGAGCAGATGGGTAAATGGGCCAAGCTTCTGTGTGAAACGTTTCTTTAGTTATTATCTATCTAATGGGGGTCCACCTCTTGTCCACTCTCTTGATTGGATGTTTCCCTCAGTGAAGATGATGATGGGCTTGCTAATCTATTATTTCATAAATATAGTTGTAAATCCCATGATGGCAAGTAAAGTTAATTACTTGAAGTCTTACGTGTGGGTGCATGTGTATCTTCATTGAATTTGTGAACGATTTCGTCCAACCTCCCCATGAAATCAGATGAGTGGGTTTAGATATGTGTTTTTTTAGTTACCATACTAAAACCTTATTCTACCTTGCCAAAGTAGTGTCCTCTGTTATTGCATGGTTGGCTTAAGATCTTAAAAGCACAGTGTTTTCTCTCCTTTTACTAACTGCCATCATGTTTCTCTGTGAGGCAGACAAGATGCCAGGGAGCTAGCCAAAGAATCTAATGTAACCCCTGTGAGGCTCAAGACTTGGGCACCAAATGTATTTATCAGCATTGAAGGACAGAGGGTGCCTGAGAAGCTGCAAAGCTTTGAGGATTTTGCTTGTCTCACTTATCCTTCAGACCGGTTTGAATATGCCCCATCATCTCCCACCTCTAGGGCATCTCCCTGTTCTCCCCACCTCCCATGGACCACCCAGCCATAAAAGGCCAGCATAGGCAAAGCCAGTATCCTTTGGCCATGAAACCTCTTAGCTTTCCTAATGCTTTTCTGCTTTTAGGGCCAAGAAAGTGTGTTTGCCTCCATCCAGATGAATACAGTCACTGCTACTATCAAAATCATCTGAAGATGACCACAGTGGGTGCATGTGCATCCTTGGAGGCAATTTTTGACTGTATTTTAGTAACGCTTTAACTAAAATCGTTCTAAGACTGTATCTGCAGATATGCTCACATCTCTGGTGGCTATCATTGAATAGATTTTGGAAATGCTTCAACAAAATGCATTAGAATTTGGTGGCCACGCATGTGAGCTCAACTAAACACGATGACACTGAAATGCTCCAGGGCAGAACAAACTAGAAAAAAAGAAGAAAACCATTGAATCAGGGGAGGGAAGTGATATAAACCACAAACCCATCTATTGTAGAATGAAGCTGGCTTAGTTTTATTTCTAGTTGCCTCTAATCTCCACATTTAGCTGCAAGTGGTCCTTTGTTGCAAGGCACCTTCAAACAGCTTTGTATGATGGGTTTTTTAATCCGAGATTTGTGATAGTAAAAACAAAACAACAAGAGCAAGAATTATAAAAGGGTCATGGCATCTGCAACCAGTCTTGCCCTTGATCTGTCATGGCATCTGCAACCAGTCTTGCCCTTGATCTGAACAAACAACTTTAAACTTCGAGTCTGCACCTTCCGACAGTTCAATGTTATTGGCCAATCTAGTCTAATTCAGTAATTGCATTCACTAATCTAATTAGAGGGGGGGCTCCTGGGTCCCCCAAAGGAAGGCCAAAAGGGATCTGTTGTCTAGAGCTGCAGTGGTTATCTATGGCTTTGCAAAAAGATTGGGAGCGAAGCCTGTCCGGGCACTTATTAAGGTCTATCCGTTACAGGTTGAGCCACAAAAAGACACTAAATTAACCTATGCTCAACACTGGACAGCTTGGCAGAAAAAGCAGTCAAGCAAAGTATTTGTGCAGCACACAAATAGTATTAAAGGGAAAACACCACACAGTAAAAATCCCAAACCAATTTAGAAAAATACAGTAATAAAGTACATTTTAATAGATTACTTGACATCAAAACAACACATATCCAAACAGTAGAACTGTAGTTATGAATTTCTAAAGTTTGAGGTTCAAAATAGAACCTAAAAGATGAAAATGCCAATCACAGACATCTTTTCACCTTTAGCACCACGACAAAGGGTCCAGGAGTGGATGGATACCTCTTGGGGTTCAGTACTCACTCAGGCTAGGTCCAGGTGCAGCTCCAGGATGGTAGGAGCCTGTTTATGTCCCTGTGGCTCCGAACAGTAGGCCAGCAAACTAGCCTTTGGAATCACTACTGGTAATCTGGTGTGCATATGGAGGGCTGAAAAGCAGGACTGGCCTCTGAAGGTTCAAGGGGGGCACCAAGCAGCAAAGCAGTCCTTCCAGGTACAGCAGCAGTCTGGCAGAGTGCACAGCAGATCACAGCAGCGGGCAGTCCCATGAGAGTCCTTCCGTTGGTCCAGTAGTGAATTGAGGATTGGGTTTGAGAGCCCTATTTTTATAACCCATTGCCCTTTTTCTGGCAGGTGGGAGATGTTTTCAGAAAGGTTCTTTGAAGTTCTGAGCGTTTCCTGCCTCCCCGACCCTGGCTCCAGGCCGGCTGCACTGACAATACAGGGTGTTTAAACCTATTGTGAGGAGACAGGACACAGCCTAATCAGGGGCAAGTGGGGCTGTGCTTAGCTCCCCTGCCCCCAAATCAATCCAGTTAATGGGCATTAAGACTCTGCTAAACACACCACTGTGTGACTGTATCGGAGGAATGCACAAATTCCTAACTGAGTTACACCCAGTCACGTGACCTAAGACAGGCTGCAGGCACAGAGGGCTAAAGACAGGAAAACGGCATCTTTCTAAAAGTAGCATTTTCAAACTTGTATTGGCAAATTCAACTTTACCATTAAAGAGGGCTTATCATTACAACTTCATAGGTACCAAACATGATATATCTGCTTCCTCTCATTTAGGAATTACAGATTATTAAAAGTAATAAGAAATCCCCAATGTTATCCTGTGAGAGGGGTAGGCCTCACAGTAGTGAAAAACAAATTTGGGAGTTTTCTACTACAAGGACATGTAAAACCTAAAAGTACATGTCCTACCTTTTAATTACACAGCTCCCATCCCTAGAAGCTACCTAGGGCCTTGACTTATGTAATAAAAGGGAAGTTTAAGGCTTGGCAAGGAGGTTTAAATGCCAAGCTGCCATGGCAGTGTGACACTGCATTCAGGCTGTGATGGCAGGCCTGGGGCAAGTTTTAGAGTGCTACTTAGATGGGTGTCGCAATAAGTGCTGAAAGCCTACTGGTAGCATTTAATTTACAGGCCCTTGGTATATCGTATTGTAATAGTATTTATATAGCGCTTACTACCCCTGATGAGGCAGCAAAGCGCTTTTCGGCGAGTAGCACGCTACTCCGGAACCCAACAAGAATTAGTGATGGATTAGTATAGGGAAATACAAGTACAGTTTTAGTAGTATTATGAGTTCATTTGAGCCGTGGATATGAGAGTTTGTTAGTTAGATTGACTGGTGTAATGGAGGGGTGGAGGAGGAAAGAATCCAGAAGTGTTAATTGGGAGTATGTAGTAATAGGATTTAGTCTTGGGATGAGTAAAGGAGGATGGAGGAGGCAAGAGTCTGTGGAAGGGGTTAGGGAGATCATAGTAGCAGGGTGAGATAAATGAGAGTGAATTTAGTAGGGTTGTTTGGGAGGTCATGGTAGTAAAGTGAGGTTTGGTGAGTTAGATGTGGAAGCGGAGGGAAGAGCTTAGACAGAGTTATTTAGGAGATGAACGTAGTAGAATGGATTTGGGATGAGTCAGTGGGAATGGAGGATAGATTGATAGAGACATGACATATGGTGATGGGTAGATAAGGGTGATATAAGATGGGAGCAGGGATTCATAGATATCTAGTATAACAACCCACCCAGGAGCCATGCAATGACCCATGAACATGCCAAGCACAGAACAACATACACACATACACATATATATATATATATATATATATATATATATATATATATATATACAGACACACACATTTGCACCTATATATGTACATACATATTTAAAACCATGAGTAAATATACTTAAACAGGTTTAAAGAGTGTGTGTGTGTAGTTTATTGTTATGACATAGTAGCGATACATATTTTCTAAAGAACTATACATAACTAGAATATACACATAATCAGAAAAATATACTTATCAACATAGGTATATGCAGTCCATAGTTGTTTGAATATGGTGGTTATGAAGGAAAGAGCCAACTCTTGAGTAGTTTTCTGAAGACAAGAAAGTTATCTGTGGCTCTTATATTTGGGGGTTATGAATTCCATAGTTTGGCTGCTTGAACGGAGAAGGATGTACCACCTATAGTCTTTTTCTTGTATGGTGGTGTTCTAAGGCGGGGTATATGGTATACAACTCTACAAGGGACTTACAAGTAAATTAAGTATGCCAATTGAGCTTCAACCAATAAAACCATGTTAGCAGTGGTAAAGTGCACAGAGCCCTAAGGCCAACAAAAGCAAAAATGCAGCCAATGTAGGTGGAGGAAGGCAAAAGGTTTGGGGGTGATCCTGTAGAGAGGGCCATTTGCAACAGCATTGCTGTTATTGGAACATAACTTAACATTATATTTTACTGCTAGTTTTTACATTACACATTTTTACTTTGCACAGAACATATACATAGTTTTAAAATGTGAACATTTGTTCTGCATACATGTATTCTTGTCTCAAGGCTTCAACGTGTGGTAATGATTTCATTGGGTTTCTTCTGTCCTGTTGTGTGTGGGATAAGAGTTGTGGTTGATTTTAAAGAGCACTTGAATGGTAAATGGTTTGCAATATGAAAAGCAATTGACATTAAACCCAATGTAGATTCAAAATAAGCATTTATATGCTAGTTAAAAAAAAAATACTATGGTGTCTGCAAAACCCTTGTCCTTGTACTGTCATTTGGATATGCTGACATGTGTGAAATAGTGTTTGATAGAGCTGAAATGTGCATTCTCAACAGAAACCATTCTCATTGATTTGGCAGTTAAGCATATTATGCAAAACTTGGTTTTGCACATCGCATTATAAGTGTGTTATAAATAATCGAAGAATATTTTGCAGCTTGAGTTGTTGATGTTACTTTGCTAAATTCATTTTTCAGTGTTTTTAGAAGCTGATCAACACAGCTTTTGTAGGTCCTAGCAGAAACTGAGCATGATGCTAACATAACGAATGCTGTAGCAGAGGTAGTAGTGGTAGTTTGATGTACATAGCAGGCATGGATATGTTGCTCACAGTGGTCAGATATGCGTTGAAATCAAACAGTACTCTTATGAACTGAACCAAAAGCACTCCATTGTAACTTACTGATCAGATCACTGAAGTAACCCTAACACAGAAAACTATTGTTAGTCATTCTTAATCAAAACATAGAGGGCATCTATTTTGAAATTTCTTTCTTTAACAAGCAAAGTTATATCATTATTTACTGCCCTAGCCTGATCCATCCTTTTGGGTCTTTCATTGTTTTTACACTAAACTGTTCTTTAACCTGTGCGATCTTGGTAATATTTTCAGTTCGTTTTGAGCGGATAGACGTTTGAAGCATTTTAGAACTAACTTACATGTGGACCTATCAGGCCATTCACAGTCTTTAACTTTTAAGGTTGAAGCTGCCTTATGCTCGGCTTAAGTAAAACATGCATGGTAAATATCTCTCTGTCATTCAGTAGGCTATGCCTCCTGAGACTGCTGTGGTACAGCGCTTTTTAGTGCACCTCATGCATCAAGAATAGACACTGTTGCTGTTATTGGTGTCAGTAAGGTCCCAGATCAGTCCTGCGTTAGGGAGCCGTGACCCTGCTTTTAGATCTCAGGAACTATTGAGGATGTTTTAGGGTTTAATATTCTTCACTTGATGCAATATAATTCTCAGGCGGCTGTTTGCTTAGAGATGTCCAACCTCATTCTTTATGCATTTGAAGTCTGTTCTGCATGTCCACCTCCCGGTACTGTGTCTCTTAGGCCCTTTGCTGATAGCTACTAGTGAGAACCAATGAGAGCATTTTGCAGAGGCTCTAAAATACAAGTTAGCACATTTTCTGACATTTCATGGCCTACTTTAGGGCTGCAGTTTTAATTAGGATTTTTTTTGTATAATGTTTTATCACTTTTGGAACAAAATTCAATAATATAAACACTTTTCACCTCTTCGCAACATTTTTTTGATGCTTTTAATCCTGGAGTTTGAAAGTTGATTTCATTATGGTTTTTGATTATGTTTCATTAAGTGTATCTCTGTTGGTGAGTTCTCTTTTCTACAACAAATATTACTCTTCTCTTCTGTTCATGGCAAATGGCATTCTGTATCACAAGTTATATAGTTCTTAGGTAATATTTACTACTAATGTGAGGAGGATATAAAGTTGCAAAACCAGTAAAAAGTACCTTTCTGTTTTTTTTTGTTTTTAAATAAACATATTTTATTGGTTTTGACTGCAGTGTAACAAAACAAAATGCCTTAAACATAATGAAAGCTTCTTCATCTTGTTCCTGTTCCCCGCCTGCACCTAGCCGCCGCCCCTTACGTGTTACATCATAATTCAAGACATATGTCCCACTGTGGAAGTCAATCTATAGTAGTCCCAACATTTACCTCAAATCTTAGAGAATTTTTGTGGACAACCCCAGGCAATAATTGGTTCCTCTTCTTAGGCACACCAGTCCATGGCAGCTCACCAAAACTTCAACTTCAGTGGGTCCTGCCGTTTCCAGGATTGTGCTGTGTCCTTTGGCCACTAGAGTTGCCAAGCCCACCAGAGCCCTGTATCCCTGCGTCCCACCAAAATTGTCCATTATCACCAGCAGGGTCTCCAGAGATTGGCAGCGGGCGCATCTGAGGTCTGAGACAGTGCCCATGTATCTCAGTTGTTGGGAAGTCATGTAGGTCTGGTGGAGGTAGTGTGGTTGGACCAGGAGGAGACGTGCAGATATTGTTATTTCCTTAGGAGACATGCAGGCTTTTCGCCATTCAGTCGCCTCTGATTTCCCAGTTCTGCCCTTCCACCTCCTCTGAAGCAGATCCAGTGTCTCGTGGTCGTTGCATACCAAGGCTCAGTATCACTGGGAGATACCCCTGCAACCCAGTTCCCCCATCAACAACCCTGCCTCCCAGGGGCTAAAGTCTGGTAGTTCCTGTAGGCTAGTGCCATAGCAATCCAGGGTATGGTGCACCTGTAAATACTTGTGGAACTGAGTGCGGGGGAGATTGGTATAAGAGCACATGGCAAAGCCTGATTATATGTCTCCCAACACAGTATTCCCAATCGAGCCCCAACAGCTAAATCCCACCAGATGCACCAGCTGCTCCAGCCAGGCCTCTTCCAAGGGGGGGGTCCACTGAGGCAGTTGCCTGTCCCAGCTTATAAAGTGTGTTACCCTGTCCACACCAAGAAGATCACTCTGGTAACCTCCTGGAGAGTAAGAGGGATTGTTCGGCCATAAAAATTATGCATCATCATGTCACCTCTAAGGGTGCACAGTTCTAGTTGCTACATGGGATCATCTCAACGGCCTGTCAGCAAGTCATTTTTGACTAACAGGTGGGATGCCCAGTAGTAGAGATAGATATCCACCACCCCAATGCCTCCATCGTATACTGACTGGCGGCATTTAGCTTGAGCTATGAGGTGGAGGGCCTCCATAGAAAGGATCGAAGCAGTGTTGCTACCTCATTAAACCATGTATTAGTAATGTAGATTAGGACGTTTTGCGGGATATAGTGGAAATGAGGCATTATCATCATCTTAATTAGTGTGACTCTTTCCAAGAAGTTGAGGGGGAGGTGTTGCCATGCTGTCAGAGTGATTCTAGTTTTTTTCAAGAGGATTGGAAGGTTGAGGGCCCAGGTGAAGTCCAGCAGAGTTGAGATATGTATACTCAGGTACTTAACGCTGAGTCTGCAAACAGGGATGCCTGGTCGCCAATCACTCGATGCAGAGTCCCCTTGTAGAGGGATGAGTAGTGACTTCCCTACGTCCATTTGTAGGCCTGAGGCTTCCATAAAGAGACGGAGAGCTCAGGGGCCTGCGATTCAGAAACGTCCGGGTCCGCGAGGAAGAGGTGGATGTCATCCACATATAGTGAAGTCCTGTCCTCAGAGGCACCCTCCCATCGCCACGCCCTCATCTGTGCGTTGCAGTGGATCATGTGTGCCTGGGACTCGATGGTGAAAGCGAAGAGTACCGTGGAGAGAGGGCACTGCTGTCAAGTACCATGTCAGATTGGGAACTTCTGAGACAGTATGACATTGACCATTACTTCGGCCGTCCGTTAGGAATATAGAAGTGACACCATCTCCTGTAAACGGGTGACAAACCCCATCTGGTGCAGCACTGTTCCAAGATAGTCCCAGTCAACAGTGTTGAATGCTTTTTCAAAGTCGATGATCAGCAAGACTGCTGCCTCTCCAGTCTTGCTGACGTGGGCCAAAGCTGCGTGTAGGCACCAAGTACATTGTATAGTGCTATTGCCAGCGGTTTGCAAAAACGTATTAAAGAATGTTTTCAGGAAAGATGAGGTACTACTATCTGATAGATATTATTAGCTTCAGACTCCTTACCTTTGCAGTTCCCAGGCATCAGACTGGATCCTGAAGATTTTTGTGTGAGTGGTACCCCTGCCCACCATCAGATGGCTTTGTTCGGTTCTGTGCATCAACGACAAAAGTGATATTGTGGTCACCTATCTATGCGCCACCTTGGCATGCGGACGTAAGTTCTTTTTTTTCCGTGCCAGTTATCGCTGATCCAGAGAAAGAGCTACCCTCTTTAGTTTTTTGGCTGTTTTTTTGGATGTTTTGTCGAATTTTTTTTTGTGAAGGAATGTGTTTGAGGAAGTCAGATTTTAAACAGTGTGGCGCCTGTCACTGGCCATGTCGGTTACAGACCCCCGTCTCGTCTATTTTTGGTGTCTCTAGCACGACCACAACTCTTAAGTCGTGCTCGGACTGCCGGGGCATAGCACCAAAGGCTTTGGGGGAGCATTCAAAGCTGTTTGCGGCCAGGCAGTCGATCCCACTTACCGTGACTCCTTGGAGGTCTTGGTCCCAATCATGGAGAAGTTTGCAGAACTGCTACAGGAGCCCAAAGTCCTTTTTCTCCCACTTCATGATGCTCGGGGAAGAGGCGTAAGACTCTCAACAAGTAGAAGTGTGCTTCGACTTCTCCTCGTCCGTCGGCTGATGCAGTGACTTTGGAACATTGGTGTTTGAGGCAAGGTTCCACTGAACCATTGCCAGGTCTGACACTACTCCTTTCATTTCTGGGAATTGGATCAACCCCTGCTCAGGTGAGAGCTTTACGTGGCCATGCACTGCGTATTTGAGCAGGCTGACCCCTCCGGAGCACTTTTGGGCCCAGCGCGGTCAGAGGATGCCCCCTCAGGACCCACTCCGATGGCTTCAGCCTTGGCTCCGATGGGGTCTCGTGGATCCGATCTCGGATCTGGACCAGCGCCGGTCATGCCAAAGCGACCTTCTCTGGCACCCGAGGACTCGGAGTCGGAACTGCATAACTTGGCACCAACAGGTCCCTTGGTCCTAGGTTGTTGCCTGATCATTTTTCTGAGCAGCCAGGCATAGAGGAGGAATGGGAGGGGTCACTGGACCCTTTAGAATACCAGTTGGTGGGAGCATGTATAGACTGGTATAAGGAACTGGGTGATGCTGGTAGACTGGACACATCTCCAGATACTGGTTTGGTTTCTCCCCCTACCGTGGCTACAGAGGAGGGAGCATCGTATGCAGTGGTGCTGACGAGAGCAGCGGAGGTCCACGACCTCGAACTCACCTCTGTGGTGGTCTCGATAGAAGTGCTTCAGCCTGCAACTTTCCCATCAGAACAGCTGCTCCCCTTCAATGAAGCACGGTCTGATGTCCAACTGGGAACTTAGTCCAAGCCCAGCACAGGATAATTGCTCTCCGCCATCGCCTGCACCAGGTAACCAAAATTTCCTCACCCAACACCACACCGCTGAGAGCTTCGTAGTCCAAGCCTTCCCTTTCCACATCACGTTCCCTGCTGCACCACCAGACAGGGAATCCAAAAGGCTGGACACATTGGGGGAAAAAATAATTCTTCCACCAACCTAGCATTGCGGTTGGTGTACACTACATACCTTTTGAGTCGTTATTCCCACACAATGTGGGATATGGTTGCGTGAGCGCTTTCACAGGTCCTGGAAGAGACCTGGACCATCCTCTCCCCAGTGGTAAAGGATGAAAGAGATGCAGCAAAGGTCACCATCATGTATGGCTTGGACACAACAGACTTGCTGAACAGATCGGTTTCATTGACAGTGGCTCTTGGACGCAACACCTGGTTGAGAACATCTGGCTTTTCAGGGGATGCCCAGGCCATCCTCATGGACATACCCTTCAATGGGACACGTCTGTCCAGAGAGAAGGCAGAATTAGCTTTGGAATGCTTTAAGGACATGCGGGCTATAGGTGCTTTAAGGACAGTCTGCCCTTCTCCCCTTTTGTGGCTACGGAATAGGGGTGCCACTGCACCAACTCTATGCCAGCCACTGTCCTGCACAAGCTCCCCAAGGTTTGTGTGGATGTGGACTTGGGGCATTCTGACCCTGTGGATCAGGTATCCAGGGGCCATCAACCACCAACCACCCCCGGCAGCTGCAGCCTCTAAACCCTCCTGGTCTCCTAGTAAGGGATCATGGCAATCCAGTTGGCAGGAGAATAAGTCATCATCACCCCCAATGGAAGTCTATTACATCAGACAGGTGGGTCCTGCAGATCATTCAGAGGGGCTACTCCATCCGCATAGAATCCTCCCCTTCCCCTATACTGCCAACAGAAGAACGGCAGATGGAGGATCATCTACCCTTACTGCAAGGGGAAGTTATGGCTCTCTTGGAGCAGGGAGCCATAGAGAGGGTTCCGATATCAGAAGTAGGCAATGGTTGTTATTCCCACTATCTTTTGACCCCAAAAAGAACAAAGGTCTTCGACCTATTCTAGACCTCCAAACCATCAATCTCTTCCTCAAGAAGGAGAAATTCAAGATGCTCACTTTAGCTCAGGTCTTGTCTGCCGTAGACCCAGGAGACTGGTTTGTAGCATTGGACTTGCAGGATGAGTTTTCCCACATCCCCATCCTGCCTCCCCACAAGTGTTACCTGCAATTCAAGGTAGGTCACAAGCACTTTCAGTCTTACCCTATCTCAATGACTGGCTATTGAAGGTGGGCTCTCCCTAGGCTGTCATCTCCCACCTTCAGACTACAGCGGACTTCCTGTATTCACATGTGTTCACTATAACGTACCGAACCTGACTTCCTTGCTTCCTTTCATCGGAGCAGTTTCGGGCTTAACTTCCTGAGCAGTGAGTCTGAGATATTCAGGCTATGATACCAGTTTTTCATCCTCTGTTCTGGATTTCGGTGAGAATAACAACTCTGAGGCTACTGGGCCTCATGGCCTCCTGCTGGTGAATCATGCCAGATGGCATATGCAGGCACTGCAGTGGGACCTGAAGTTCCAGTGGGCTCAGCATCAGGGGTATCTCTCAGAGGGAACTGCAAAGGACCTGTAGTGGTGGCTGATGAACCTTGATTGGGTCAAAGGCAGACTCCGCTCCCTTCCCCAACCAGATTGCACAGTGGTGACAGATGCATCACTCCTGGGACGGGGGGCCGTCTAGGAGAGGTGGAGATCAGAGGACTCTGGTCTCTGGCAGAATTTGGAATTCACTTGCTAGAGCTCGGAGTGATCTGAGTGCAGGTGTCCACTGACAACACGACTTCCATGTGGTATTGCAACAAGAAGGGCAGGGTGGGGTTGTGGACCCTTTGCCAAGAGGCCCTGCGTCCCTGGACATGACTGGAACAGAACGACTTAAGTCTGGTGGTTCAACACCTAGGAGGTTCTCTGAATGCCAGGACAGACAAACTCAAATGCCCATACCTAGTGAATCACTAGTGGTATCTCCAGTCGGAGTTGGTGCAAGAACTCTTTCAGCAGTGGAGAGAGCTTTGGTTAG
Organism: Pleurodeles waltl; assembly: GCF_031143425.1. Lineage (NCBI taxonomy): Eukaryota > Metazoa > Chordata > Amphibia > Caudata > Salamandridae > Pleurodeles > Pleurodeles waltl. The sequence goes on along the minus strand of NC_090439.1, from coordinate 705,687,325 downwards.
ATATGTTTGTCTCCAAAAAGTACGTGCAATATCATCAGTTTTGGCATTGCAGTTTCCAAGGCGGCAATTGCTCAGAGATGCTTTTTATCTTGAGTGAAACTCAGGCCTCCTGTAAGCCTTTCTGCCCGTACCACTTCTGCCCAGAGTTCTCGAGAAGATCAGGAAAGGCAGGGTCCAAGTCATTCTTGTGACACCGGACTGGGCACGAAGATTCTAGTATCCCAAGCGTCTGAGAATGAGCATCGCTCCTCCGATCATGCTACCCTTTGGGAAAATCTTCTGTTGCAGCAGCAAGGGAGGGTTCTCCACCTGGACCGGTCAACTCTCTTCCTTCTTGCGTGGAGCTTTTGACCTTCTTCCTAAAGTCTGTAATATCATTCTGGCAGCAAAGTGTCCCTCCACCAAGGCGGTATACGCCTGCCAAAGGCAAAAAATTTTAAATTACTATACTGAACCAGCTATCATCCCTCTTTCTGCCTCTTTTTCTGATATTCTTCTCTTCATTTTTACCCTTGCCCAGCAGGGATCTGCTCTGGGTACTCTCAAGGGCTATCTCTCTGCTCTGTCTGACTTCCTGTGGCTCGCTGACCAACCCTCTTTAAGTCCCTTATTGTAAATAGATTTCTCAAAGGACTTGTACATATGTTTCCCCCATCGCCCCTCATCATGCCTCAGTGGAACCTTAATTTGGTTCTCACCTACCTCAATTGTACTTCCATCGAGCCGCTGCACAATTGTTCCATCTGGTTGCTTACCCTGAAGACAGCCTTTCTAGTGGCAATAATATCTGCAAGCAGGGTGAGTGAACTGCAGGCTTTGTCATCAAAGCCTCCCTATTTGACCATGTTTCCAGACAAATTGGTGCTTCACACTAGGGCCTCTTTCCTTCCAAAAGTTGTGTCAGTCACCCTTCCCACCTTTTATGCTGCTCCACATCCCTTTAAAGAAGAGGAGCGACTTCACCATCTGGACCCAAAAACAATGTTGTTGTTCTACCTTGTCCACACAAAAGATTTCTGGTTGGATGCCCAACTCTTTGTGGGGTATGTTGGAGCACAGAAAGGTCAGGCAGTACAGAAGCGAACCATTTAATTCTGGGTCATTCTCAGTATTAGAATCTGCTACATCCTGAATCAGAAATGCCCCCCTGAGGACTAAGGGCCCATTCCACCAGAAGAAAGACTGTGACAATGGAGCTGGCACATGAAAACCCGATCCTGGACATCTGCTAGGCAGCAACGTGGGCATCCCTGCATATGTTTGCCAAACATTATTGCCGGACAGTCTGGTCCGCAGGGATAGGCACTTTGCCCATTTGGTCCTACAGGGCTAGTTTAATAAATTTATCCGCAGCCCACAACCAGGGTTGGTACTGCTTGGCTATCTATTTAAAGGTAAGGATTCTGCAGCTAGTAGTATTTATCAGATGAACAAGTTAAATACCTTTGTTAACCAATTATCTGGTAGAGACAATATCTAGCTGCAGATTCCTTACAGACCCACCCATTTCTCACTGCTGTGCAGACAGATTTCTAAGGTTAGGGATGATCCCTTTCAGGGCCCTAGATTGGACACACCAATGTCAATGCTCTTCATGGCTCTGCTCCCCTGGAGTGGAAAGTCGTGAAAAACAACTGACTTCGGCGCACCGTGTTGGCGCATATATAGGTGACCGTGACATCCATTCTGGCAACGCTGCACAATGTTACTGCTCACGCAAATATCTTCCCGATCCAGTCTGATGCCTGGGAAATTCAAAGGTAAGGAATCTGCAGCTAGATACTGTCTCTACCAATAAGTAACTTGTTTGTTATGCAAGTTCCTTTCTAGCCTAAAAGGTGAAGAGTGTAACATTGTTTTAGCGGGCTGCTAATCTCAACTGAAGTTTTATTTTGATAAGAGTATGGCCATGAGTGGCGATGAATGAAGTTATTAATGGCATCTGTGATGCCCTGAGCTTGTGTGTCTGAGTGATTGTCCGTCCAGATGTTGACCTTACCCAAGAATTAAACAGAAATTAAATCTATGGCAATATTGAGGGAAGACCTGCCAAGTTCAACGAAAAGGTCAAGAGATATTTTCTAGGAGTGTGGTAGAAGACACTGCAAAGAAGTGGTGGGGCAGGACTGGTGATGCATTTCACCCAAAGATTTTCAAGGTTGCAACCTGGTGCATTTGAATATTGCACCGGGTCCTATTTCTTATTTACATTTGATCATCTGCACTGAGGGTGATCGTAAGGTTGTTTATTGCTGCAGCATAGTGTTGGAGAATAACAAGTATGATAATTGTTTGTTTTGCCAGCGTTACATGATGAAATGTGGGAGTCCTTGCCGATTGTGTCCAAATAATGGGAAATGAGAATTGGCCTTCTCTGGCTTATCTGTGGTGTAGGTCACAGATTGAGATCGGTGATGGCTGTTTCTGAGGACCTAACTTAGTGTCCCATGGGTAGGGATTGTTCTGGAGGCTGAGTGTCCGATTTGGGCCAGTTGTAGGATGCTTGTGATCGCTGAAGAAATATTTTTGTGTGACAGCGGAAGAGGATGTTCAGGCTTCCTCTTTTTTTTTTTAACAACAAACCAGATAGTCTTGTTATTTATCGGCCAAAGTACTTTTTGGGAAGATTAGTATCTGTGCCTTTCCAATCACATGTGAACCATTCTGTCTTACACATTGGAGGATGATGTCTGCTGTGGTTGTTGAATAATTTGACAATAATAGGTCTGAGTTGTTCTCCAGGCGGCGGCGGCGGCACAGGAGCACCATGCGCTGTTTTATTAAGTTGTGAATCCTTTAGACACTGATGTTCCACTCAGCTCAACCATATATGCTTCGGCTAATCCTTGGAACCAGACTGTGTAAATGTTGTTTCTTCCTTTTATGTCTTCAGCCCTATATTCCAGGAAGATTATTTTTTGCAGCTCCTCAAAGGCTAGGTCCCTACTTGTACCTTTTAGTACAGCTCAGTTGACTGAGGTCCTTACAATTACAGTGAGCAGGGCCTGGTTCCACACTTCTTGTCCCAGGCCCGCCCTCTGACACAAGCGTTCGTCTCACTTCTGTTCAGCATCTGTATTAGTATGCAACATTACAGTTTCTACGCAATCAGCCTTATAATCTGCACACTTAACTGTCTTGGGATGTAGGTGTTTGAGCTTATCCATACTGGTGTGAGAATTCTTTAAAGCAATACAGAAACACCATCCCCCTTCTCCCAGATTCCCAGTCCACTGCTTTTACGCATAGGTCGCCACCTATGGCGTATATTAGTCCTCCCTTTGACTAGCCAACAATTGCCAGTTCCCTTCTGTCTAATACCTTTAAATGTCACAAGATGGGCATGAAAAAATGTTGCCTTTCAGTAGTATCCACCTGGTCCTGCAACGTGAGCTAAGACTGGCTTCAATCTGTTTCAGAGTCCCATATCACTCCCAAGGTATGTTGTGTCCTGGCACTCTCACATTATAATCTGCCCTTAAGGAGGCCCTGGTGCCCAACTTCTTTCCTAAAGTTAGAACTACAGCAACCTGAGGAGTACAGCTACCTCCAACTAGGCTTTGTTCTCTGATCCTGATGACCCCTTCTCTAACATTCTGCCATGGCCCTGCACTGGTTTGTGTGTGGGGGGTGAGGTTGAGTGGGGTGGGGGATGCGGTTCTCCACACATGCAATAGGAGCCACGGTGCTCCTCCAATTACACTGCCCCCAGACTTCCCTTAATCACCCTACACACTGTCCAGATGTTCTAATCTCCTCCATGGCACCCGCATCCCAGGTCTTTCCTGAGTCCGGCCGCCTAATGACTGCCGTTTTTCTTCTTTCAGGCAGGTAGAGCGGGACAGTGCTGCCGCACTTCACCATAACGTTTGTCAAGTGATATCACAACTTGGACTCCTCTGACCTCCTTAACTCCTCCGACCTCGCCCAGTTACTTTGTTGTGTTGATGCCATGCTGTAGAAAAGATATTCTATTGCTATCAGAAGTTAACTAGCGGAGGAGGCTGAATCTGTGTCCTGTTGTACCACCTTGTTTGCCATGCCCCCAAATGTCCCACAATTTTAGATTATTGTCAACAGTATGCAGTTCTTTGATTAGCACTTTCTTTGTGAATAAATGTGGAATTGTTGGGAACATACAGAGAGCACTGTAACCAATCCAATAACCCAAATTCCTCCTTTACATGCAAGAACAAAGTCTGTGGCCATTCCGTTCTGCAAGGTAACTGTTTCCTTAGCGGTTAGTTATATATTTATTAGTACAAGAGCATCATTGTGGGAGACTCCCACCTCCTCTGGGACGTTAGCCACACCTCTCAACTCCTCTTCCGAGAGGCCAATCCCATACCTTGTCAATAAAACTGTGGAAATCATTGCAGTCTGTAATACTTGTCTTGTGCTTCTCTTTTGCCAATCATGGTTAATGGGCACATTGAGTGATGGTGATGACTACAAAAACAAGGTAGCAACCTCTAAACCATTTAAAAAAAATATATATTTACCTTTATAAACAGATTTAGAGAGTTTCGGCCTGGGCATTTGTGCTTCTTCAGGTGAAATTGACTCTTAAGGAAAAGATGATGTTCAGAATTCCACTTGGGAAAAGGTGGGAACGGAGATTTGGCTCTTGTGCTATCCCACAATTATGTTGCACACCACTGAAGCCTAAGTAAATGCGGGCATTCTCTTCTTTGCAGTATAGTCCTTTGGCAGCAGTGGCTAAATGGATGTTGGGATCGTACATCCTGCTCACGAATTGGCAATTCTAGATTACCTGCATTAACAGGAGTCCTATTTCTCTGATATTACATGGCCATATTAGTGCTGATCAGCACATTGATTCCCCCAAGATGAATGGGTTAGAAATCATGGGCACACTCCCTTTGAATCCATGGGCACATGAGTAGAAATTCAGAAAGATGGCATATTAAAGTCTCTTGATAGGCTGATCACTTATCTCTGGGAAGGGTGGCAGCACTGTCACTGCACTCTTCCAATCCATCACCTACCCTCTCTTGGGGGCACAGTCATCCCATGAAACTGCGAAGGGAGCTGGTCATACCCTATGAGACACAAAGGAAGCAGGAATTCAGTTTGCTACTTGAGTTGCAGGTGATGACCATGGACAGCAGAAGGAGCAAAAGCATTCTGGTTTCTTTGCTGCTCTGTGTGTAGAGACCGGGGATGTCCATCTGTAGCCCCCCTTCAGTATGCGTGGTTCTTTCGCAGTGCGATGTGTGGACTAAGGAGATAATTCTCTGTACTTGAGGACAGTGCTGGGGATGAGGAGGATTTGGAATATGCCTTGCTAGATCCTGGAGTGATAGTTTGCGCGTACTTACCTTATCTTGTTTTTCAGTGTGCAGGCTGTTTGTCGTGGCAGGCCTCAGATAGGCTCTGGTAGAGTTTCTTAAAACTGAGAACAGAAGCTGTTGATACATCAAATCAGTTGCCTGCAGATGTTAAGCACAAACTATCAGTCAGGTGTATAATTTGCAAAGCTGGATACATTGAAAGAATGGAAGGAAATATCCTGGCCCTTCCCACTAGTGTTTTATTAGCACTCAACTTAGTCTTTGGCTGCGAATCGCTCTTATTAACATTAAGGCTAATAGTAAGATGCTGTGTCATTTCAAACCTGTCTCTGCACACAGTTTCAATATTGTGTTATTGGACGATGAACGTATTGTTGGAGAGCTTTACACATTTCTTGCACTGATTAAACAAGATTACTGCCTTGGAAGCTTCTCATAGGATTTGAGAATCTTGAGAAAACGTATTACAGTAGTCTCTTAAGCGTGCTAAGAACATCTTCCTTTGCACAGGGAAAAGCTTCAATCCACCAAGAAAACATGCAAACCATGACCAGGGCACATAGATGAGAACAGTACTGGGGCATCTAAATAATACTCTATATGGACAAACGGGTCAGATAAGCAGATCTAAACATTTCGACTTCTTTACCAACATTTTATGCTTGACAAGTAGCGCATGACTAACAGTACTGCTTAGAAGGAAAACTAGGAACAAACCAATAACTATTTGCTGCAAGAATTATTCCATCTTTGCCCACATCTGTAATACTACAGTATAGAATAGCAGGGCTATGCGGTATATTTTCTGAGAGGCACTGTTTTGCCATCTTTTGACCTCCATTTGTCCTGATATGTACAGCAGCAGTGCCTTCTCCAAAGATCCTTTTAACCTTTGATGCCTGCTCTTGTAGAATAGCAAGGTTATGAAGTCCAAGTGCTAGGGGATCTGAGATAAGAGAAGTGCACATTGTAACACTAGAAGCCAGTGATACGGCTGCACTCTTCGCGGCTTAATTAGCAAAGAACATTCCCACAAGACCCTTTCTCTTGTCTTGCTGTTATGCAGCATATTTTACCACGACTACCTCCTTCGAAAGCTGCTACTTTGACAACTAAGACACACCTTGCGTTTTAGCAGTAAGCAAAATGGCACCAAAAGAATGAGGAATAGGGGCTGTTAGTACAAGTGACAGTAACAAGCCATCCGTTACATTTGAAACCCAGTACTCGGAAATGAACTTTGAGAATTGTTTAGATGCAATCCATGAAGAAATGTTTTTCTCCTGCACTAATGTTGTGTCCCAAATAATGTACATGAGGAAGGCAAAACTACAGCTAATCCCGCAAAACTATGCCCTTTCTTTGCTAATTCAGTGAACACATGCAACAAATCACATTTGCATTGGTTCATGGAAGTGGAGGTGTGCAACCGGTTGTCCGCACAGTGAATACGAATAGGACCACCATGGAAGGGAAGGGAATTGAATCATGATATTTTTGTTGGGCCTGGAAGAAAACAGGCTGATCTGTAATGCCCTGGGGACGTCTTGTCCAATTCAGCAAATTCTGTTCACATTCAAAAGTAAGATAAATTGGCAGTCTGGATGTAAAAGAAGGAAAAATACTAGGCACACCGAAGTAGGTGGTATGTAGGACGAATGGTCACTGGATTTGGAATAGTCTCAAGACCGGGCAAATTACAGAGGCACAGGACCTTTTGTAAAATTGTGTACCAATCCTTTGAAGGGTTTGCACCTTTAGCTGCAACAGGGGGAGAGGATTCATCCAGTGAAGTTAATTTTGATTCTTCACAGGAACATCCAAATACACAGTATAGTTGAGTTTTCACAAATAATCTTTCCCTAAATGTATAGGAGGGGATGAGGGGCTAAACGAGAAAGTATGCTTATTGGGTACTGGACCAAAGGATACAGTAATAATTCAGGTAACATTATGAAGTACTCTTTTGGTTAGAACTGCAAACTTCATCAGTCGGTTTGCCAAATAGCGGAAGAGAAGGTGAAAGTTGCAACTCCCCCATCCCCTGGACCATGCTGCTTTCTGCCCCATTCGTCCTTGCCCCACTGTTTGCTAGAGTGAAAGCATTTGGAGAGACAATAATTGGTTTCTGCATGTTCTTTTTCCCTTCGGCTTCAAAACAACTCATAGCTACAACAACTAATTCTGTAAGCCATTATTTTTCTACCTGGGCAAATGAGACGTAAGTGATCCTTCATTTTAGGGAACAAACCTGAACAAAGGCAGCCCCTACAGCCTCAGAAGTGGTCTTGTAAGTGTTTTGAGTACGAGAATTTCTGTCAAATAAGTCTTTTAATTGGTCTGAGTAAACATTGGTTCAACTGGGAATTTGTTTGGACCTGGGGTTTTCCCTGGAGGCATAGCTGAGAGCACCTCCCCATTCTCTTCCACCATGATCTGCTGGTCAAGATCTTTATAGTCAACGACAGGGGGATTGAGGGCAATGAAATATCGTGGAGCTCTGAGTGTGCATTCTCACGAGGGGGCCCGTGTACTCTTGGATATAATGTACGATAATAGTCTTGTGAAAATTTGCACCACCACAGCCTGCTCATGTAGGTATCCCTTGGCATATCTAATCGAGGGCACCACCCTGGAGGCGAAGTCTCTGGTGACCAGGCAGTATAAAAGCTTTCCCAACGTATCCCCTTGTTCATACAACCATTATGTCAATGCTTTCCAGCATTGCCTGGCCTCTTCTAAAGAGATTTGATACAGGCGTAATCTCACCAATGTTAGCTGCCAGTCTAGGTCAGCAGAGGGCCGCTTCTCCGCTCCAGGGAGAGAATCTGGGCCTGAAGAGTTGTTGTCTGTGACAGTATCTGCGCCTCTTTACCACAGACATATCTTTTAACCAAACCCCTAAGTGCTAGCCGCTCACAGTGTTCCAGCTGAGTGGTCTGTCCCTCTGTTCACTTAGAAAGAAGAGCGGATCTCTGTTTCAATAAAGTTGGAGCATTTTGGTCAGTAAAATACCAAACATTAATATACCACACAAGGCGTAGTGTCGCAGTTTAGGGGGTGGAGCGGCAAGAGGTAAGAAGGGGCCTTGGTCCGAGAAACCTCCGGAAAGGGTCTCAATCTCTGAAAGCTGGGTGACATCTGCCACCAGAAGCCATATTGGGTCAAGTGAGTCAAGGCATGTTTGCGGGGGTGCCACATGCGTCTCAAGGCCCCATTAAGACTGCCCAAGCTGACAGTTGTCAGAAGCGTGGCTGAAACCCCAGTCGCTGAGATCCGTAGGTGTCCAATATGGGGTCGTGAAAGGCATTGAAGTCACCTCCCTCCACCATGACACCCTGGGGGATGGTAAGTAGAAGGGACCCAAGTGGTTGTAGTGCGTGTTGTGGGAGACCTGTGTTAAGTGCCTCTTCGTTCCCAAAAACGAGCTTCACGAGTTCCAGTGGTAAACAAGAACTTGTGGTAAAACAGGAGAATGCTTTGATTGTCAACAAGAGCAACATCAAGGTCAGAAAGTATGGCTGTTTCCACTACATGATTACCACTTCTTCTTGCATTCTAGATCACCACACACAATTCCATAGGCAAGCAGAGCAGAATCACAGCTCACTGCCAGCAACCCGGCTGTCTCCCCCAAATTGTTCATTTTAAATCTTTAAAGCCTTTCTATGCTTTTGTTTCCTTTTTTCATTTCTTTTGGACAACATAATTTACAATTCGCCTTTTCTGCGGTGATGGCTGGATAAACGTCCAGTGAAGTTTAATTGGTTAATTTATTGCAGTATTTATAAAAGAAAAATCGTGCAAATTATTTTTTGACAAGCTTCTCATCCTTTAGCAAATACGAATTGGGCACCATCTGTGGGATATGTATTCACATGATTCAAAATCTGTGATGGTGGGAGCGTACCAGTATGTCAGTTATTCCCTTTTGTTATATTTCAAGAAATATTTTATACCGGTTGTTAGTGATTTGGTTCTAGAAAACACCACCACACTTTAAAGATAAGTGTGTTTAGTTTTGCCTAGTTATTACCAAAGATAACATGGCCATGCGATTTTGTCCCACTCTTGCTACATGTCTAGGAAATGCAATAAACTTGACTTTTGTCACTTCTTACATTCTTGTTCGTATTATCTTTTTGGATCAGATTGATAGTTTGTATAGTCTTCTTTGGATTAGGCTCATATGTGATCACTGCTTCAATGAAAGGTTCTACCACCACTACTGAAATTGTTAGCCTTTAGTTCCTGCTTAAGTAAACGTATTTTCATAACAGGGCATTGACATTTTTAAGCCAGATGGATTGTATCAGAGCTAACAAATAAACTTTAAGGACCTGATGATTAATAAAGCTCTTTATGCATGTAACTTTAACATTTGCTCGTAAATGGCCTTAACAAATGTAAATCCTCTTTTCCTAGTCAACAAATATGATTTCTCACTCGCGTCCATTTTTCTGTGAGTAAATCTCCACCAGGAGTTGTGTCCCAGGGCAGGAATACCTAGAAAATTTGTCAGGACCCAGCGATGGACTTGTTTGTATTCACTAACCTTTTCTCTGCCTATTTCCACCCTTGAAACGGTCTAGGTTGGAAAAGGGAAGGGAACAATCTCGTAATTGGTGAAGGTGTTTTCTTCCTAATGGAGAAAAGTGTGATGTTCAGTTGCATGTGCTGTTGTGTCGTATGTACAATTATAGATGCAAAATTGCCTTGGCGCTAACGTAAATGGGGATGATCAAGCATTCCCTTGTGTACTCCTGAAAAGCTATATGTTTCTCAAAAGAAATTATAACTTTACACCCAGTCGTAAGTGTAAGTAAATGTTTATAGATATACATTTTTTTGCGAATCTGACTTTCTTTGATTCAGTCACAAATACTACTGGAGAGTTATCTAGTCATTCCAAAGCACGCTTCAGGCATTCTCCCTTACTGGATATACAAATGTTTGCTTGCATTCCTTTCTTTTTTTCCAAAGCCTTTTGAAGAAAAGTTGCTAAAATCTTATTTCTTTTTAGATGTTGGTTCCATTTCAAGACACTCCTGTGGAAGTAGAACAGAATACAGATTTGCCGGACTATTTACCAGAAGATGAAAGCCCTTCAAAAGAACAAGACAAAGCTGTGTCCCGTGTAGGGTCCCACATGGAGGGTGGAGGCACCTGGTTCAGCACGGCTGCAAACTTTCTATCACGGTCTTTCTATTGGTGACCCGGGTTTGGGGTTTAAAACCTGTGCAAACCAAAAGGGGGCAAGTTTGCCATTTCTTTGGTGGACTTCCAAGTGCAATTGCAATAAGAATTCACATTCAGTTTTTAGAAGACCAATATTTATGCTGCAAATTCCATTGTATCAAGCATTTAGCCTGGTATGCATAATGTTATGAATAGATGATGAGTATGAAAGAGCTCCTCGTTCCAAACCGGTTTAATTCTTTCACTGTTATACACGGGTCTGTAAATAGGTTAGACGATGCCCTCATTTTCTTAGCTAGCAAACGAATGTGGTAGCGTGCCTACTGTAGAGTGAATAAATACTGTTATTTGCATGGAACGTCCAGTGTGACTACTTGAGGAGCGATAACTGACACAAAAAGATGTTCCCAAAAGAGTTAATTTCCATTATTCCGTGGTTAGTTATTGAGAGTCAACATCAGTAAACTGTATCATTCAGTTAAAGGAAAGAAAAATCTCATGGTGGACCTGTCATTGCAATTTTTGGACGGTAAGTGTTATTATTCGTGTAATTCCGTGCAGTATGTTAATATGTATAAAGAAGAAACAAACACATGGTGGCATGTGAGGGATTCATGACCTACAAATTGCAAAAACCGACAGTGACCAGTGAGTGAAAAGTACAGTGAACTCAGATGAAATACGGAATTAAAAAAACACCTCTTGTACTCAATACTATGTCAACGGTTATTTGTAGGAACAAGTATCCATGCAAGTATAGTAATCCGTTGGACAGGAGAAGCATTGACTTCTCAACTCCTTTATGTCTGATGTCTGCCTGAGACATCATCATGACTGGTAGGCCGAGAAACTTCTAACTGTCACCATTCAATGGTGAATCAAATGGCCGGAAGAAAATACTGAGAGGCAAAAAGCTATGTGAACTCTGCAACGGGCCAAGGCAAAGTCTCCAGGGAGCTCTGATCCTTGTAGTACTGTTGGGTTGGGTCAGTAGTGGGTGGTTGTTCAGCGCGGGCAGCCAGCAGTATAGGACTCCCTGGGCACTTAGCGTTGAACTCGTTACAGACTTTCGAATTTATTTTCTGTTGTCTAATTTTCAGCTGTTCTTTTGGTTCATCATTGAATGGGGACATTTAGAAGTCACTCGACTACCCACCACGATGAGGACTCCTTTAGAAACAGAACACTAAGGGGATGAAACTTTGACCCTCCTCTTGTCCAACAGATTACTTTACTAATATGGATATTTGTACAAATAGCTGTCAACATAATATTGAACATAAGGGGGACTTTTTAATTCCTCGTCTTAATATTTGTATGCACTAGTCACTGCCACTTTATTGCATTTCTTATGTTATGAATTTATGGGAATACTGACATTGGTGAAATTACCTTCCTAAGAAAAACTGTAATAACACAGGAGCCCTATTATTTTTTTTCAAGTCCTTCCATTGAATTATACCGTTTGCCGATGTTGTGTCACGATAACTGAACATCTGAACTGAACAGTGCAAATGAAGACCTTGGGGAACACTGCCTTGTCTCTGTATTATATATCTAGTTCCCTTTTGGAGTTCGGGTTTTTCCTGTGCTTTGATAATAGATGTGATAGTGAATCGGGTCCCAGTAACGATCGGCACATCTGTTCTTAAATATGTCTAGTTTTCTTAGTTTTGTTTTTGTTTCACAAGTCACATGCCTTCAGCCTTCAAACTTTTTTTTGCCTTATATCATATTTTGGCTGATTATTTTTCTTAGCGTTGCTCCCCATGGTTAACCCGACATGATTGTTTATTTGGGAAATCTACTGCCTTTTTTATCCACTTGCTTGTTTGTGCTGACCGTTAGCAGCTCTGCAAAATGTGCCACCATAGCAGGAGGTTTGATGCTAAGGTCCGTGGGACATCCACTGGACTGGTATGCATCATACTAAGGAAAGGTATTTTTTAAGGGCACAGAAATAGCAGTAACCTATGTTAGCACAGTATTGCAAGATGGAACAGTATAATCCCATGTGTATTTTTTTTCTCTAACCACTAGTGCACTAAAGATTTTACAAAAAAAGAGTGAATTGAGATGTGATAGGTGTTCATACAAGAAATATACAGAAGAACATTTAAACCATGTTTTAACTGGTGTGTAACATTGGTTACCATTTGCTGGTTTTGTGTAGTTGACATGAATGCAGTTTAGGTATCTTTTGTGTTGTTTTGATCTTTTACAAGTTTACTTATCGCTGAAGACTGTATACAATGGATGAGATTGAAACTCGAGAAGAAAGGAAATGCATATTATTTAATGCCTCAAAGTCATTATTTTATACACTGTCACATGAAAGGCTATTTTCTTTGCAACGTTGAGCTCTATTACTTCACTGTCACCTCGTAAATGCCTTTTTAATATTGTGGAAAATCGACGTTTTCTTTTACAGCGCAGAAGTTGTTTTTACTTGAGTACTTAGCCATTGTTTGCTACCAAAAGCTATATCCATCCAAAAGCGAGGAAAATATACCACGCCGTTGTGGGTCTTGCCAGTGTACAGATTGCTACTGCATAATTTAAGACTTGTGTTAATACATAGGATTTCAGTTTCACGAAGCAGTCACTTTGCAACCAAGCAGTATTTTCATAGAAAACGGAATCATCATTCTCCTCTTGGTACACCCCATCCGAAATAAGATCCATTTTGTAGTCATCAGGTGTACTGACGAACTTCAGTTCGAAACCAAGACAAAAGTCTGTGGGGAATGTGCTTTATGTTAAAACTAAGCGCACACATGCTGTTACATAAACTACGCTTATTTTTGTGTGCAATCTAATGGTAAAATTAATATGTGCATTAAGAGCTTTAGTCATTTGTTTTCAAGTTCAGGTATGTTCTCGTGCCCATATTACTGCTCTTGTATAACATTTATAGCAACTGTAAATTATTTTTGAACTGTGGTGTGTGAAATAAAACAAAAAGGACATGTTATTTTTATATTTGTTCGGTTTTCTTACTTCTCTTTTATCGCTTAATTCCTGAATTCGGTGAATGTCACAATGCAGCAAAACAAGCACTAGCAAAGAAAACGGCTTTGTATTATGATATTTGGTGAGACCTTGGAAAACTGTTCTGTTTTAATATCACAAAGTGTATATGGATTAGCATAAAAAATAGATAGTCAGTCCTTAAAGGAAAATAGTTTTCCCTGATTTTCAGGCAACTCTGCCAAACTTTCATTTTGTCTTAATTACTCCCTTGCCGTTTGACCTTGTGCACCTTCCCTTTAAGCAGTTCTGTTTAGATGCATCGCTTACATTAGTCATCTAAAGTGGCAACCCTAAGCAAATACAAAGTACAGCAGTAAACAGTTCACTGGTGCTGGTCACCTGTTACCAGCAGTGGTTTAGATTGCATTTACAAGCATCTAATATTGACCCAGTGATATGGGAGAGAGCCAGGAAAATGTCACTTCATCTATCACAGTTCTGACCTTCCAGGTGGACAAGGTTTACAAGTTATAATTGACCCAATGGTGCTTGTTCTTTCAACCTTGGAAGGAAACGGTGGTGAATAAATACCTCCTAATTCAAATACCCACCTCTTCCTGCCTGTTACGTGATACAAAGAGCTCTGCAATGAAACCATTAGTAAATTGAGCGATCTTCTACCTTACAGTTATTATATTTTACTTTTCTGTACTATGTACTGCAGTTTTTTTGTACCACATGATAATACTCTATGTAACCTATGTGCTATTGTAGGAGGCTGGCCTGGTTTGTAATGGTACCAAGGGGTACTTACACTCTGCACCAGGTCCAGTTATCCCTTATTAGTGTAGAAGAGGTGTCTAGCAGCTTAGGCTGATAGAAAAGGGTAGCTTAGCAGAGCAGCTTAGGCTGAACTAGGAGACATGCAAAGCTCCCACTATACCACTGGTGTCATATGCACAATATCATAAGAAAACACAATACACAGATATACTAAAAATAAAGGTACTTTATTTTTATGACAATATGCCAAAAGTATCTCAGTGAGTACCCTCAGTATGAGGATAGCAGATATACACAAGATATATGTACACAATACCAAAATTATGCAGTAATAGCAATAGAAAGCAATGCAAGCAATGTACAGTCACAATAGATTGCAATGAGAGCACATAGGTATAGGGGCAACACAAACCATATACTCCAAAAGTGGAATGCGAACCACAAATGGACCCCAAACCTATGTGAGCTTGTAGAGGGTCGCTGGGACTGTAAGAAAACAGTGAGGGTTAGAAAAATAGCCCACTCCAAGACCCTGAAAAGTAGGTGTAAAGTGCACCTAAGTTCCCCAAAGAGCACAGAAGTCATGATAGGGGAATTCTGCAAGGAAGACCAACACCAGCAAAGCAACAACAATAGATTTCCGGACGAGAGTACCTGTGGAACAAGGGGACCAAGTCCAAGAGTCGCGACAAAGTCGAGATTGGGCAGATGCCCAGGAAATGCCAGCTGAGGGTGCAAAGAAGCTACCACCGGATGGTAGACCCTGTGGATTCTGCAAGAACAAAGAGGACTAGGAACTTCCCCTTTGGAGGATGGATGTCCCACGTCGTGAAGAAGCTTGCAGAGGTGTTCCCACGCAGAAAGACCGCAAACAAGCCTTGCTAGCTGCAAGGGTCGCAGTTATGGTTTTTGGATGCTGCTGTGGCCCAGGAGGGACCAGGATGTCGCCAATTCCGGGAGGAGACAGAGGGGGTGCCCAGCAAGATAGGGAGCCCTCACAGAAGCAGGCAGCACCCGCAGAAGTGCCGGAACAGGCACTACGAAGAAGAGTGAACCGGAGCTCACCCGAAGTCACAAAAGAAGATCCCACGACGCCGGAGGACAACTCAGGAGGTTGTGCACTGCAGGTTAGGGTGTCGGGGACCCAGGCTTGGCTGTGCACAAAGGAAATCCTGGAAGAGTGCACAGGAGCCGGAGCAGCTGCAAATCACGCGGTTCCCAGCAATGCAGTCTAGCGTGGGGAGGCAAGGACTTACCTCCACCAAACTTGGACTGAAGAGTCACTGGACTGTGGGAGTCACTTGGACAGAGTTGCTGAGTTCCAGGGACCACGCTCGTCATGCTGAGAGGGGACCCAGAGGACCGGTGATGCAGTTCTTTTGGTGCCTGCGGTTGCAGGGGGAGGATTCCGTCGTCCCACTGGAGATTTCTTCTGAGCTTCTAGTGCAGAGAGGAGGCAGACTACCCCCACAGCATGCACCACCAGGAAAACAGTCGAGAAGGCGGCAGGATCAGCGATACAAGGTTGCAGTAGTCATCTTTGCTACTTTGTTGCGGTTTTGCAGGCGTCCAGAGCAGTCAGCGGTCGATTCCTTGGCAGAAGGTGAAGAGAGAGGTGCAGAGGAACTCTGATGAGCTCTTGCATTCGTTATCTAAAGAATTCCCCAAAGCAGAGACCCTAAATAGCCAGAAAAGGAGGTTTGGCTACTTAAGAAGGAGGATAGGCTAGCAGGACAGGTAAGAGCCTATCAGAAGGAGTCTCTGACGTCACCTGCTGGCACTGGCCACTCAGAGCAGTCCAGTGTGCCAGCAGCACCTCTGTTTCCAAGATGGCAGAGGTCTGGAGCACACTGGAGGAGCTCTGGGCACCTCCCAGGGGAGGTGCAGGTCAGGGGAGTGGTCACTCCCCTTTCCTTTGTCCAGTTTCACGCCAGAGCAGGGCTGGGGGATCCCTGAACCGGTGTAGACTGGCTTATGCAGAGATGGGCACCATCTGTGCCCATCAAAGCATTTCCAGAGGCTGGGGGAGGCTACTCCTCACCAGCCCTGACAACTTTTTCCAAAGGGAGAGGGTGTAACACCCTCTCTATGAGGAAGTCCTCTGTTCTGCCTTCCTGGGCCAAGCCTGGCTGGACCCCAGGAGGGCAGAAACCTGTCTGAGGGGTTGGTAGCGGCAGCAGCAGCAGCAGAAGCTGCAGAGAAACCCCGGGAAAGGTAGTTTGGCAGTACCCGGGTCTGTGCTAGAGACTCGGGGGATCATGGAATTGTCTCCCCAATGCCAGAATGGCATTGGGGTGACAATTCCATGATCTTAGACATGTTACATGGCCATGTTCGGAGTTACCATTGTGACGCTATACATAGGTAGTGACCTATGTATAGTGCACGCGTGTAATGGTGTCCCCGCACTCACAAAGTCCGGGAAATTTGCCCTGAACGATGTGTGGGCACCTTGGCTAGTGCCAGGGTGCCCACACACTAAGTAACTTAGCACCCAACCTTTACCAGGTAAAGGTTAGACATATAGGTGACTTATAAGTTACTTAAGTGCAGTGGTAAATGGCTGTGCAATAACGTGGAAGTTATTTCACTCAGGCTGCAGTGGCAGGCCTGTGTAAGAATTGTCAGAGCTCCCTATGGGTGGCAAAAGAAATGCTGCAGCCCATAGGGATCTCCTGGAACCCCAATACCCTGGGTACCTCAGTACCATATACTAGGGAATTATAAGGGTGTTCCAGTATGCCAATGTGAATTGGTGAAATTGGTCACTAGCCTGTTAGTGACAATTTGGAAAGCAAAGAGAGAGCATAACCACTGAGGTTCTGGTTAGCAGAGCCTCAGTGAGACAGTTAGTCATCACACAGGGAACACATACAGGGCACACTTATGAGCACTGGGGCCCTGGCTGGCAGGGTCCCAGTGACACATACAACTAAAACAACATATATACAGTGAAATATGGGGGTAACATGCCAGGCAAGGTGGTACTTTCCTACATCTATGCTGAGATGTTCTTCTCTTCTGTGCTCTATGGTATGTAGCGTAATGTGTCATTCTGTAGTGTGTTAGGGTTTGTTGTGTTGGGCAGTGTTTTTTTTAGCTAGGTAAGCGACATGCAAATAACATACATATGTTATTGCATGATATGTGGTGCCATGCTATTCTGCAGTTCTATGCTGTCATGATGTGTTATTTTGTCCTGTGTTCTATTATGTCACAGTGTGTTATGCCATGCTCTGCTATGCTCTGTTATATTGGGTGTGTCATGTCTGCCTGTGCTGTGCATACTGTTATGTTATATTTTTATGTTGTGGTGCTATTTTACAGATGATCAGAAATGGCTGGGAGGGTGAGCATCAAGGTAAAACTGAGTGTGGTTCCCCACCTACTGAATTTACAGGGCGCATGGCGGAAGCAGAAGGTGTACTATGATAGCCATGCATGTGCCATATTCTGTGCGTTTTACTGCTGGATCCAGGCACCAGGATAGTATGCAAGCCACTTCGATTGGGAAAGTCAGTGATTTCTATTATAGGTGTCAGGAAATTCGGTGACACCCAATATGTGTTTGTTTCTAAGGTCTAACCCTGAGCTCACGGCACATATTGTGACCATGACAGTCCTAGCCTATGGGTGCTGGAATAGTCCCAATTTATCTAACACCAAAAGGGCCCTGAGAAGAAGGGTGATCTCACTGAGGTCCCGGAGAGGGAAATGCAGCATGTGCACCAAAGATTTCAAGACACCGTTTCTAGCAAGGAATAGTGAAGAATGTAGAGCCGATGTCGATATTTGTGATTAAGTACAAACACTCTCCCGTTCCCACAAGGCTTCAGGTGCAGTACCAGGAACGTATAGTGGTAGATTGAGAAGAGCTGTTGCCTCTGAGGGTCATAGACAAGTCCAACATTGACAGGGTTGAAGAGTTATATTCAATCTGTTAATAGCAGGAAAATTGAGCACGTATGAGGTACAGTGAAACATAAATGAGGATTTTACTCAAAGGTTTTTTTAAACCTGGGGTGAACGTTAAGGCTTTTCATTTTAGAATAGATCGCTCCGCTACTATGTGTCCCATTTAAAAAAAAAAAAAAAAAAAAAAGAAAAGGCTGGGGTGCTTGATCGAAGCAGCTGTCCAGACTTTGTGAATTTGGTCAAAATGTTTCTGCTGCCAGATAACAACTGTGCACTCAGACAACAATTGATATTGTAATTTTCGAATTCAATCTGAGAGCAGACCTGGGGCACAGTCTACACATTTCCTCCATCTCCATTGGCTCAGCAGGTGATGCACAAGGCGATGGAATTGCACTTGACTGATCTAAATTGCACCAACCTGTTTGGAAAAACGGCCTTTTTTTTAACAATGCAAAAGCGGCGTTCCTGGTACAGTACTTTTGATCAAAAGAATACTCATCAGAGGTGGGGGGACATCTAGCACCCCTAATAGAACACATTGAATTGCACACTGTTTCACTTTGAATATTAAAACTGAGCGTATTATAATACTCAGAATGTTCAGAAGATCTACATCCAAAATGTTATCCCATGATGTAGAAAAGATTTGTCATGGTCTATGGTTAGTGAATATCAGGTGCATGTTATAAGTATGTTTTTTCTTTCATTACCAACCAAACAAGCCTGGCATACCTTTCCTTTCTTTCCTTACATTCGAGCCAAGCATGGCGATTGACAGGACTCTTATCTGGCATGTTATGAAGATGAGACCTGGCAGCCCAATGCACAAAGTTACCTGGTCCAGATAAGACATCAGTCAGTTAGCTCTAATCCTAAATTATATTCTTTATAACTATTTGCCACTTTTATTCAGTGAATATGTTGGACTGGCAGTGTTAATTAGCCCACAATCCCAGCATTTTGTCCATACTCTGGCTTATTAGCAGCCGCAATATCAATCTTTGTCTTGGGGAGGGTGGATGTTAACACTGCTTTCCAATAAATATTTCTACTTATAGAAACCGTGGGATACAGTTGCTCTAGTCCTGCCGCAGATACCTGTGGAGGCCCAAACTATCGTCTCCCAAGCTGTCAACGATGGGAGAGATGCAGCGAAGTTCACAATCCAATGTGGGCTGGACACAACCGACTCTCTGGGCAGATCGGTTGACACAACAGTGGCCTTGAGATGCCACGCCTGGTTGCGTACTTCCGTTTTTTCTGGGGATGTCAAACAGTCTCTCATGGACATGCCCTTTGTTGGTTCCTGTCTCTTTGGAGACAGAGCAGACTCGACCTTGGAGAGATTCAAGGATTCCCGGGCTACGGCTCGGTCCCTTGGTCTTTCTGCTGCCCGCAGTCTGCTTTTCACCCCTTTCGTGGCCACGGAAAAGGCTCCCTGTCTTGTGCCCCACCCAGCCATCATGCCACCCATGCTATTCAGCCGCTGCATGGCAAGGGACGCGGAATCCCACGTGGACGTGGGACAGGGAACCAGAATTCTGCCCAGTCCACCACTGCCCCAGGTGCAGCCTTAAAACCCTCCTAGACCGTCCCCTCACTTCCATCCAGTTGGCGGCAGGATTCACCATCACCTGCCCCACTGGGAATCCATCACTACAGACAGGTGGGTTTTGCAGATCGTTTGAAAGGGCTACTCACTCCCTTTCAAACCTGCCCCACCAGGCATGCCTCCATCACTCAGCCAACCCCTGGAGGATCATTTGGCACTTCTCTGCCAGGAAGTCACAGCTCTCTTGGCCAAGGGAGCTATAGAGAAGGTCCCTGTGCCAGAAGTAGGTCGTGGTTGTTATTCCCGCTACTTTCTGGCGCCGAAAAAGGACAAGGGCTTTCGTCCTATCTCAGACCTTCGGGACCTCAACTACTTCCTCAAGAAGGAGAAATACAAAATGCTCACCCTGGCTCAGGTTCTTTCTGCCTTAGACCCAGGAGACTGGATGGTAGCGCTGGACTTGCAGGACGCTTATTTCCACATCCCCATCCTGCCTGCCCACGCATTACCTACGATTCGTGTTAGGTCATGAGCACTGTCAGTTTACCATGCTCCCCTTCGGCATTACCAGCACCCATCGGTGTTCATGAAAGTGAAGGCAGTGGTTGCTGCTCATCTGCGCAGGTTAGGGGTCTCAGTCTTCCCCTACCTCGACGACCGGCTTTCGTCCTATGTCACACCTTCAGACTACGGCGAACCTCCTGCACATGCTGGGGTTCACTAGAAACGTGCCGAAGTAACACCTGACTCCCTCTCAGTCGCTCCCTTTCATCGGAGCTGTTCTGAACACGGTGCAGTTTTGGGCTTATCCTCCAGAAAAGTGAGTACAAGATATTCAGGCTATAAATCCAGTCTTTCAGCCTCTGTCTTGGGTTTCGGTGAGACTGACTCTGAGGCTACTGGGCCTCATGGCCTCCTGCATCCTGCTAGTGACACATGCCAGATGGCATATGCGGGCTCTGCAGTGAGACTTGAAGTTCCAGTGGGTGCAGCATCAGGGGAATCTCTCCGACATGGTCCAGATCTCGGAGAGGACTTTAAAAGACCTGCAGTGGTGGCTTTCGAATCCGCATTGGGTCCACGGCAGATCCCTCTCCCTTCCCCAGTCAGACCTATTTATTGTGACAGATGTGTTGCTTCTGGGTTGGGGCAGCCACATGGGATAGGCAGGGATCAGAGTCCTCTGATCTCCGGCGGAGTCTGGCCTCCATATCAATATTCTGGAGCTCTGGGCAATCATGCTTGCGTTGAAAGCATTTCTTCCCTCTCTCAAAGGGAAAGTAGTGCAGGTGTTAATGTACAATAGTACCGCCATGTGGTACTGCAACAAAGGGCGGAGTAGGGTCCTGGACCCTTTGTCAAGAGGCGCTACGTCTCTGGACATGGCTGCAACATCAGGGCATTACCCTGGTGGTTCAACATCTGGCGGGTTCTCTCAACGCCACAGCGGACAAACTCAGCCATCGATGCACAGCCAGTCACGAATGGCGTCTCCATCCGGAGATGGCGCAAGGTCTCTTTCAGCAGTGGGGAGAGCCTTGGTTAGATCTGTTGTCCTACGCAGAGAACGCTCAATGTCAGCAGTTTTGCGTGTTGGAGTTTTGAAGGTGGCACTTGCTCGGAGACGCTTTTCGTCTCAAGTGGGACTCTGGCTTCCTTTACGCATTTCTGCCTATACCACTTCTGCCCAGAGTTCTCAAGAAGATCAGGAACGAGCGGGCCCAAGTCATCTTGGTGGCTCCGAACTGGCACGGAGAGTATGGTATCCCGAGCTATTGAGTATGGCCATCAATCCTCTACTCAGACTGCCTCTTCGGGCAGATCTTCTATCGCAGCAGCAGGGGACGATTCTCCACCCGAACCTGTGCAATCTCTACCTTCATGTGTGGAGATTGAGCGGTGACAGTTGACAACTTTTGATCTTCCACCGGAAGTCTGTGAATGTTTTCTTGGCAGCCAGACGTCCCTCCACCAAAATGATATACGCCTGTCCTTGGCATAAATTTGTGAAATGGCGCACCAACAAATCTGTTGATTACCTCTCTGCCCTTCTATCTGAGGTTCTTTTGTACATTCTTGCTTTGGTCCAGCAGGGCTCTGCTTTGGGCACTGTCAAAGGGTATTTATCTGCCAGTTTGGCTTTTCTTAGGTTACCTGATCAGCCCTCACTCTTTAAATCTCATATTGTGAGTAGATTCTTAAAAGGTCTCACCCATTTATTTCCTCCCACTTCATTTATCATGTCCTCAATCTTGTCCTTACTTATTTAATGTGTACTCCTTTTGAGCCGAAGCCCATTTCACCCTACGGCTCCTCACTTTCAAAACTGTCTTTCTTGTTGCCATCACCTCTGCTCGCAGAGTGAGTGAGCTTCAGGCCCTTTCTTCCAAACCTCCATACTTGTCTGTTCACCCTGACAAAGTGGTGTTGCGCACTAAGGCTTATTTCCTTCCAAAGGCGGTTACGCCTTTTCATGTAGGCCAGTCCATTACCCTGCCTACTTTCTACGCACCTCCACATCCTCCCCATGAGGAAGAGAGACTCCACCGCCTGGACCCAAAAAGAGCATTGGCGTTCTATTTTAATTGTACTTAAGTATCCGGATGGATGATCAACTCTGTCGGGTATGTCGGTGTGAAGAAAGGGTAGGCAGTGCAAAAACGTTCTATCTCTCGATGGGTTCTTCTTTGCATCAAGATGTGCTACCCGAAGTGATTTCTAGGGACAGGGATTCCCCCCTTCAGGGCCTCAGCTCGGGCGCACCAATCTCAGTGTTCTTGGCGGCTCTGCGCTTTGGCATGGAAAGTCATTAAAAGAAACTGACGTCATTGCGCTGAGGTGGTGTCTATGTACTACTCCAGACGTCATCACGGCGACGCCTGCAGAGTCTGCCGACGCGCAAGGGCACTGCTCGAAGAAAAATCTCCTGATCCGCAACTAGAATATTTCTCTACTAGATATTTTGTTACCGAAGTTAAGTAACTTGTACGTTTAGTTGTTTACTTTAAAGAAGATTATATATACTTAATACTTTTGACAAACTAGCGGAATACCACAGTTACTGCTTTAATTTATATCAAGTAATTGCTGTTGAAAGAGCTGTACCTGAAGAAATCATATTAACTGTGACTCATTTTTTGTTATTGAATATGAGAAGGTATTTATAAAGCAATTCCATTTTATTACAACAACTCCAAAAAAAATGTATACATTTTTGTGATGGAAGGTGGCATTCTTCATTGTGATGAAGAGTGCAAGGAGAGTAATGTAAGGGTTCTACAAACATTATTGGAAAACATATCTGTAATTCATAGTAATAAGTGGTGCTTACGCCACATTTTGGGTTCCTTAAACTACTGTTAAAATTTCATGCTCTAGACGTTTTCTTAGTAAAGTCACAGCTCACAGGAATATTAAATATTAGATAAAGAATGTACACTAAGGTATTATGTACAGAGCACTGAAACAGCAAGTGTTTGCCCTTTGACGTGCAGGAACAAACTGAAAGCTTTTCATATTGGTATGTTAGACACACATTAGTCAGCAGTTAAATGCATGGGTCCCTTATAGCGCTTCTCAGTACTAAATTGCTATAGGACATATGGAGAGCAGCCACCTAGCACCTAACACATACTTCGATAAGAAACATATTTTGATACATACGTGGGAAACTGTTTTTTGCTATATACTTGTAACTGCTTCGACCTCCCTTGGTAAAATCAAATACTATTTCCTACTTCATGCACAGTATGTGAATTTATAATGAGCTCTTATTGGCAAAAGATAGAGATACTCACCTGTAGCTCTAGGTTTGATTTGTAAAGTTTGTGGTAGATTGTCATGGGCCCTCATAGACTCTCTATAAAATACTGCAGTGTTCATTGCACAGGGAGCAATAACATTTGTGGCAGAGAATCAGGATGGTCCAAAGATGATTTTCTTCTCTGTATTTATTGCACACTTAGGTCAGTATTGGAAGTATGGCAACTAAGGAGAGACATTTCATAATACCTCGTGTTGGAAATGGCCTTTTTGCAGGGGTCACCCCCAAACATTTTGCCTTCCACCTCCTCTTTTTCTGACCTCATTTTTGCTGGCTCTAGGACTCTGAACTTAACCACTGCAAATCAGTGCTAAAGTGCATATGCTCTCTCCCTTAAAACATGGAAACATTGGCTCATACCCATTTGGCATATTTAATTTACTTGTAAGACCCCAGTAAAGTGCACCACATGTGCCCTGGGTCTGTACATTAAATACTACCAGTGGGCCTGCAGCACTGACTGTGCCACCCACATAAGTAGCCCCTTAACCCTGTCTCAGGCCTGCCATTGCAAGGCCTCTGTATGCAGTTCACTGCCACTTCGACTTGGCATTTACAAATACTTGCCAAGCCTTAAACTCCTCTTTTTCTACTTATAAGTCACCCCTAAGGCAGGCTCTAGGTAACCTAAAGGGCAGGGTGCCGTGTAGCGAAAAGGCAGGACGTATACTTGTGAGTTTTAAATGTCCTGGTAGTTGAAACCTCCTAAATTCGTTTTACACTGCTGTGAGGCCTGTGCCTTTCATAGGCTAACATCAGGGCTACTCTCATGAGTTGTTTGAGTGGTAGGTTCTGATCAGAAAGGGGTACGCAGGTCATATTTAGTATGGTTGGAATGGTAATACAAAATCCTGCTGATTGGGGAGGTTGGATTTTATATTATTATTTTAGAAATTCCACTTTTAGAAAGTGAGCATTTCTCTGCACTTATAATCTTTCTGTACCTTACAGCCAATTCACATCTGGGCTGGGCTGGTTGACAGCTCCCTTGTGCATTTCATCCAGACAACCACAAACACAGGCTTCTCATTCACACCTGCACACATCTGCGTACTGAATGGGTCTTCCTGGGCTGGAAGGGTGGAGGGCCTGACACTCACATTTTAAAGGACAGTGGCCTGCTCTCACACAATGGACTGCCAAACCCCCTACTGGGACCCTGGCAGACAGGGTTGTACTGATTGGGGACCTTGTGAACTTTTAAACAAATTTTGAGGTCTCCCTCACTTCAAAGGCACTTTTGGTTATATAAACTGCGTCCGAGACCATACCAACTCAGACACATCTTGGGACAGACACTCTGCACCAGAACCTGCAACCTGCCAAGAGAAGCTGCATGGCTGCCCAAAGGACTCACCTGAACTGCTTTGCTGTAAAGGACTGCTACCTTGATGTTGCCTTGCTGGCCTCCGGCTCTGTTAAGACGTGCTCTCCAAGGGCTTGGATTGAGCTTGCCTCCTGTTTGCTGAAGTCTCAGGGCCAAAAAGACTTAATCTCTGGTAAGAAACTCCTTGTGCAGCGAAAATCGATGCACAGCCTGCTGGAATCAATGCAGAGCCTGTTCTGCGGTGAGAAAATCACCGAATCGTCGAACCTGAACCACGCAGCCGGGCTCCCTGAGTGGAGATCGACACAGCGCCAACATTGCAACCAGAACTTCGACGCACAGCCCACCTGTTCGACGCATCGGCAAGCTGGAACAACGCAGCCCCGACTTCCAGCGAGAGGGATCAATGCAGTGCCAGCCATGCAGAAGAAATTCTGCTGCATCACCCACCGGATCAAAGCAACAGCTGTGACTTCATCCCGCACGCCCAGGACTTCAACGCATCCTCCCTGGGTTTCAAAAGACCCCGCATTGCAAAGAGGATTCAAGCTTGCGCGCCGTAAATTGACGCAAAGCCCTGGCTGCGTGGAAAAGAATCAACGCATCGTCTGTCTGCACCCGGAAAACCGACGCGCACCTACCTTTTTCCCCGCATCTCCTCCTCTGCGGTCTTCGTGTATGTAATTTTGACGCAAACCAGGTACTCTGTGCTAGCAAGAGACAATTGCTGCTTTTAAGAACTAAAGACTCTACTTATCATTACAAAAGTGATATTTCCACTTGTGATTATCAAGTCTTGATCGTTTTGACCTTAATTTAATCAGCTAAATATCCTATATTTTTCTAAACCTGTGTGGTGTCTTTTTGTGGTGTTCTCACTGTGGTATTGCATGATTTATTGCACAAATACTTTACACTTTGGCTTCTAAGTTAAGCCTGACTGCTCTGTGCCAAGCTACCAGAGGGTGGGCACAGAATAATTTTAATTGTGTGTGACTTACCCTGACTAGGATTGTGACCCCCTATTTGGACAATGGTGTCCTCTGCTAACTAGAGACCCTTTTTCTAACACCTCCCATATAATAGATTGAATTAATGACGGCAAAAAATAAAAACCGTGCACTCTTCTGCTTCCTTTGGTGGGAAAACATGGATTCTAATCGAAGAGACAATGGCTCAACCCATGCAAGCTATATTATAGATTTGGCCCTCAATGTTATGTTAGTATGGTGAATCCAGAACAGACCATGCCCTAATGAAATTGAATGTGCACAGTTCTAGCAAAATTGCACCAGTTAGGGGCAAACAAGGGGTTGGCCTATCCTAGAAACTTACCTTTACCATCCATGAAATGGCAGTGCTTAGGAAGAAAGAACTAATTAACAACTCATTGGTAACATCTTCATATAATCTGTATAGGAGGAACAAGCCTTTGCTCGAAGTTCCTCACTTCAGTGCCAGGGTTTCCACCCTCCAGCTTTAGGAATGCAGGATATACACTTACACTTTTCTAGGGAAGATGTTCACACTCCAATTTTGTGCTGTTTTAAACCTGAGACATCCAAAGGTAATCCCACCTTTCTTTTCTGATTAAAATTGTGAGTCTAACTTTAAGGGTGAACATCCGAAGACATTTGCTCTAGCATTTGAAGAATCTCCTTTTTAGTGTTTATCTTTTACTCAGTGTATTTACTTAAGTTGCTATGATCATGAGGTTAGTGTTTTCTTCATTCAACCTAAAGCTCTTGATATTTTCCTTTGTGTATCCAGCCATTACTTTACGCCTCCAGCCCCTGATCCAATTAGTTATTGCTTAAGCAATGATTTAGCTGTAGCCTAGTAGTGAAAAGGCTGTTCTCCTGTTTCTCAAGCCAGTCAACGTACCCAATAGAGCACAAATCCCATGCAGAAGTGGGAGCAAAACCATACACCAACATTTTAAAATCCCCAAATTAATCTCATTTGGTTCTCCCATAGGTTGCTGAATGGGAGATGATGTTGAACCCCTATTTCATGAGTCAATATATCCCTGTGTTAAGGCACTTC
Source organism: Pleurodeles waltl (assembly GCF_031143425.1). Classification (NCBI taxonomy): domain Eukaryota; kingdom Metazoa; phylum Chordata; class Amphibia; order Caudata; family Salamandridae; genus Pleurodeles; species Pleurodeles waltl. The sequence goes on along the minus strand of NC_090439.1, from coordinate 705,660,389 downwards.
CTAGCTCATCAAATTCAAATTAGCTGAGTAAAACAGCTCAATAAGTAATGGGATCCACTCAATAATTGAGTTTTACATCAATTAAAAGTTAAATGGTTTTATTACCTAAATTCCAAAAAAGTGATGCATAGTCAATGCTGCGAAGGCTCTCAGATGCAAAGTTATCAAGAGTATGTAAAAAGATAGGAATATTCTAAGTCCTAAATGAGCAGCAAAATCATAAGAAAATTGGGCAGCACCCCTAGCGGCATGGGAAAGTTAAAAAAAACATTTCTGGCTCACCCCCATTATCAAGTGGTTCTTATACACAATGTGTGCATAGGAAATTAGTAATTCTGCAAAAACATCAGGATGTGAGCAAAAGTATCACTTCTTTAGCAAATCCGAACACAAAAATAATTTATTATTGCCTTAACACGTAAGCACCTTTCCAGTTGTGTAAAAAAAACATATTCAACACCCTGTATTCTAATGTTATCCGAAGATGTTAGAACAAATATGAATCATAACACAACAAGACGTTCTCTTGGTGAATAAATCCAGTGAAGAAAAAAAATTAGATAGATACCTATTGCACTCTTACATCCATTCCATTGGAATGTTCCATGTGAGCACAACAATACAGCAAAGGAAATAAACTAAAGTGACCTCAGTTTGACTGCATTTTGTTGAGCCTGTGGGGTGAGAAGCACATGAGAGTGGAGAAAGCAGCAGTGAGTGACAGAGATGGCATCCTTTTTGTCTAAAATGTTGTTTTGGAGTAAAATGGGGAATCAACAAACACGCTACACATCATAGGAATTTCGTTTGATTGTAATCCTGTTAATTCAGAGGGTGTATGTAAAATCAGGAATGAAAAGGCATATTGATTGTCATTATTAATGCACAAAATATACACCCGAAAAAAACTATTCCACTCAAATAATGTTTCTATCTACAGTTTTACATCATTAGATTATTTACTGTTCCTAAAACCCTCCATGAAAAACTTGCCTCTCCCTTTCAAATAACGCTTTCCTTACTTTCCATCCTCTGCATGCCTCCTCTCCTCAAGCTTAGTCCACTTGAAGTCTTGCATGTTACAGGCGTGTGGAATTCCTGTAGCCCTACGCCCAGGACATATTGTTTGGGGTCAAGGACTACAGGTGTTCATATTTATTTTGTCCTTGGGACAAGTAGGCCCAACCCCCCCGGCAACACAAACCCTTTGGCTGCCAGTTTCCCGTACCACATTATGGATCCGAGAAGGGCATTGTCTACAGTAAAGGTAACATTTGTGTCCATATGATAATTCTGTTCGAACTTGTACTTATGGTTCATTAATGGAATCCTATTTTATTAGTGTGAGCGCGCGCTAAGGAAATGTAAGCTCGGACAGCACTACTGATAGTAGATCCAATATAAAAATGTGTACACATGTTTGCAAAGTTAAACAATATGAAGCTAGGTATAATGCTCCGAGAACCCTCTCTGATTAGATGCAAATATTTGCAGAAGCTTGAAAGCAATGGTGAGGATTCTTTGATTTCAAAATCAAAACGTTTATTAAAAAATGCAATGTGTGAAAAAATAAGTTTTGCAAAGTTGCTGTGAATTTCGGTACCATTTCTTGGAAGCATAATTTAGTAAAATGTGTTGATGCATGCTTGTATTCTAAAAAATATATCCATAATGGAAGAATCAGTGCAACCAGTTTCAACAAGATTATGGGAAACATGAAAGTAAACCAACTTCGTCAAAGTCAGTAGGTTCGACATTGGTCATCAGCCTTTTGGTTTTGTCAGTGCGTGTCTTGTTTTGACATGGTTTTTGTAAATGTTTTTTGTTATGAGAGGGGATGGGCCCTCACTCTTATAACAAATATTGGCAAAAGCAAAATATTTTTGGGTCTCAAAAAGTACACATTGCCACAATAGTTCCTGGCATTGAATAAAACTACTTTTTGTGCTGATATGCTCCTTGTGAAAGAGCACAATGTTGTCACTCATAGTGAAGCCAGCCAATAAACGGTCTTTGCTAACACCAGACCTAATTAGGGGCCCAGTTCTTAAAGTAAATCATAAAAGTGCACCCATGGTATGTGCTCTTGCATTGGTGCAGATTTGTGACTCATTAATTACCAAGAATTCACATATGTATGCCAGGAAATGGTACTCCTAGGAACATATTGTGAACTACCTTTTAGCTCAAGCAAATATGTATGTCTAGATTAGCTCATGTGAAAATCTGTTGAGCATTTACAAGATCACTTTCCCTCAGTTACTTTTTTCCCAACTGTCACAAATACATTTCCAAGCTTTCTCAGTATGGAAAACAATTACAGAAGAGAGTTACAGGACAAGTATATTTATGAAGCAACCTGTCCCATGGACAAGTAGATATTTTTATTAAATTCCACACCCCTGAGGTTAGCCTTAATCTTTATTATTATATTTCTGCAAATTGCTGTAATTTAATTAAAAAATTTAAAGAATACCCAATCTCTTCTATGAATCCCACCAACCATTTACATAAATTCACATACCCCATCCCAATTGCACTCATGATCACACTAACGCACCATCAACAAATTGGAGTAAATGCATGGGATGCTTTAATTGAGCGCACTAGGCTAATTCCAACAATCATTGGAATAATTATAAACCTTGGTTTCCAGAGCAGCAGGCTGCTCAGTGTAAAGCTCTTTATCACCTCATGAAGGGTAGTCAGTGCTATATAAATACAATTACAATGGAGTACATGCATGTCTTCGATCAAAACCACCTTCAGTCTGAAAAAAACAATGTTCAACTTCTTTGCAGCATTTCGATTTGCTTATAAACTTGAACACATATTTGAATAACATACCCAATCTTCGATAAGCGTTACTTCCAAGTACCCAAAGCTCAGTTTACAGATTCCCTCCTTCAGCTTTTTCATAACACCAAGCTGTTAAACAGGCATGTAGAATTAATTACCAAAGATACAGTGATGTTCTTCTGCAAGAGAAAATTGTTTTCCGAAGCTCACAAAATGGAGGTGGCCAGAAGCCAAACAGCAGAACTTCAAACTTTGAGTTTTGAACATTCTTATGGTACCCCACTTTTTTTTAAAAAATTTTTTTACCAAACAGTGTTATTAGGTGTAGTATTTTAAATCATTGATTACTTCTGTGACCAACATCAGTAGTAATAGATCACTTTTAATCTGGATGTTTTTATTTTTGCAGTCGTTCCACAGACCACAAGGTAACCAATAATTTAACATCCGCTTACGAGTAGGCTTTGGGTCTGTCCCTTAATCATGATTGGATTTTTTCTTATCTTTTGTAATTTCTTGTCCCTGATTCGACAGCTTTCCTAGCTGCCCCTGAGTTTCTCTTTTTCTTGGAACATTTAGATTTAGCTGTTTTTAGACGTGTTGAGTGTATCCTTCCACTGCTGATGTCAGAGAACTGTTTTCTTTCGCCATGTTTCTCTGGCATTTGAGCCTTAACAATCAATTGCAGTGTATGTCCTGCATCGTCATTGGTCTTCCACCTCTTCTCTCGGTCTCCTCACTACAATCTTCCCAGTCATCATTGGTGTCCTCCCGTCCCTCACAATCAGTGCCTGTAAACCGCTCTCCCTCTGCAGACACCAAACACAGCTGCTGATCAGTGTCTTGCTCTCTGCTCAAATGACATGCTGCCCACCACTCATCGCTGCTGCCGAATTATGTTGCAAACATTGCCTAAGTCCATAGGAGGGGTGATCATCATGAAATGTTATTTTGTATTCTTCCAACACAATCCTCTTGTTGCCTCTGCATGCAGCATGACAACTGTCTTGATAGTATACAAAATAGCAATCCAAGATGGCCACCGATTGGTATTAGTTTTGCCAATGCTTGAACCACAATTCTACAAACATTGGGAACGTGAATACTGGCAGTAAACAAGCATTGGCAAAGTGAGACAAATTGGCTTTGCCAATGCTTGTTAGTTTCATTCTTATGCTTGAATCTGTTTTTGTCCAGCTAGTTCATTAGCAGCCTTCTCACAACACTAAATCCTTACACTCTTTAAATCATGAGCTTCCTGCTCCATTCCACCGTGTAATTGGTCCTTATTTTCTGAAATAAATTGTCATTACACCATTGATGAACAAGCAACAGACGTTGCTGATTGTTTTTTTTTTTTTTTTTTTTTTTTTACCTCACCTCCGTTAAGATAAACAGGTGATATTCTAAACTGCCTATCGTTGTTTTGGATTTCACCCTTGCACAAATTGCCACTACCAGTGGTGTGGATCTTCTAAGAAGTGTGCCATACCAAGCCTAGCTTAAGTTAGTCTGCCTTTCCATAGGGGTGCGAGAGAGCGTGCTAAGCCTCCCCCTACGTGGCAGTTTTGAGGTAAAGGATAAACAGCTGATGAAGTACAAATCTAGGGCTGTTATAACTAAGGTAGACCTACTCTACACTATCACAGTGCTTTCAAGTTCCAGTTCATTGTGTTTGGTAGGCTTTAATTTTGAAGAGCCTTCAGGATTGTTTTGTCAAAGATCAGAAGAAAACGAAACAAGGACTGCACAATCCCCAACTTCATATGAGCAAAGTAAACATGTCTGATTCACCAGTGATGTTCCTGTAGAATCCCACCTGCCTTTGTCCACATTGAGGGCCACGACCCCGGATTCTTGGGCCCTCTGAAAGGTGACCCATGGTATTTATTTACTGCTATCCCCTATATCTCCAGCTAGCATATCAGGAGCTGCTGGCACAGGTGTGAAAGGTGCTGTTGTTATGGACCTTAAAAACCGTGACCTTCCTCTCATCTTGCAATTCAGCCTATTTTTCTCTCAACTAGTTAATTAACAGAGTTGTGAAATTGTGTTTCAGTGAAAATAGATACCTACAAAAAATAGACTAGCCGACTCCTATTTAACAGTTGTTTGAATCCAAATCACTTTGCCTTGCCCTCTCTGGGTGCAGGATTAGGGCCCATTAACTATGCAATCTGTTCAATTGACGCTTCCCTGGAAGATGTATCCATTCGGTGCAATCCAAAATCCTCATTACTACCAACAGCCACAGGAGGGCATGTCACAGTCACTGCCTTTTAAATCAGGGAGCTCCATGTGCAACACCCCATCTCACCCTGTAAGGCTAATATAAACTCTAACTGGGTTTGTGTATCAGACCTTAATAAGTAAACTTACAAGGGGACGCAAATAGGTCAATGAACCTTTTGACTCGCAATTAAGAAGTTCTTACCATAGCTTCAGTACAGGAATCAATAATCAATACACAGTAATCAACAATCATTTGTAATCTATAAAATCAATAATCAATGGAGTCAGTAATTGTCACGCGCCATGACTTTTCAGTCAATAATAACCACACCTTTAGTAAAGTTAGGAATATTTATTTCCCTATATGAACTATGCTAAGGTCATGTAGATTAATCTCAAAATCAAATGAAACACAGACAAAAATAATGGTTGTCCAAAGCGGCGGAAGAAATGCAATCTAATCAAAGTTTGAACTACAAAACATTCTGAAGTTACAGTGCAAATCAGTAGCAGAGTCAGCTGCGTCAACGAGATAAAATACATTAAGTTAAGCACAGAAATCCATCAAAGCATTAATCTCTTTTGTCATGAGTCAGGATTCTCAACTAGCGCCAGATTAGCATCAGCATGTTGAGCTTCATGCAAAACAATTTAGCAACACCAATTTGGAAAATATCTAACTATGGATCTATCAAAACAGCGCAGTTGGTACATAGAAAGAAAAAGCAAATATGCATAATAATCACATTTCAATTTATACCTATCCTTGATATGGGTCAGCAAGCAGAATCAGTCTTTGGCCTCAGGACATCAGTCGAGCAGCAAGGCATCAGGCTCTCAGTCAGGGAATATGAGCCCAATGAGCCAGAATATCAGAATAATCTATATTCTCTCTCCTAAAATCTCTCAAAATCTGAATCTCCTAAATCTGAAGTCTTTTTCCTTTGCAACATTGTTATATCAAAGTCACCTAAACTATCCCCTAATTCACTATTGGTCAGTTAATTGTACATTTACACTCTGTCTAATAAAACTCCTATACCAAATCTATGAATACTAATATTTCTCCGTTCTCATATTGTTGAGTGGTTCGTCTTGCGATGTCCTCATCATCCGTCTTGTGAGGTAACAATATTGTTACAGCTTCCACTCTAGTCAGTATCTTAATTGTTCTTGTCCTGGGAAAGTCAGTCTCGCACACATTACACATAAAATGTTGCATTAGCAAGAACATCCTCTCCTAGCAGTCGGTTCTCAAGAAAAGCTTCCGTTATGAGCACATTTAAACAATACAATAGACTTTTTACAGTTTAATTCACTTGGTCAGCATTTTTATTAAATGCAGAAATACAGCTATTACATGAGGCCTGGCAAAATAGTCCAAGACACTCGCTATGTTAAGGCGTACAAATTAATAAAGCTAAAACATACTGAATAACCCTTAATATGACATATTACTGCATTAGTCTAACATATTTTCAACATTTCATAAGTGTTAATCATTGATTAGTACATTTCGTTAAAATTAGTGGCGATTCTTTGTGGTCACATTTTCAAATGCGTGCATTATTTTTCTACGTTATTTCATTTTCTACATAAGCTCATTTTTCAAAATACATAAACACTCAATAATTTTTATTAAAAACACTTGCACTAGCAACTGCTTCTTCAGTAATTGTATTCCCACCTACTACAACCATTCTAGAACAAACCTTGCATACTTCCATTTCCATGTCTGATTTACTTTGTTCTCCCTTTCACTTGTAGTTGTTCTGATGTAAGAAACCTGCAGTGGCCTCTTGCTGAAAAGTTGCCGCAGTTAAAATTACCAAAACAACCGGATAAAATTACCAAGCAACTGGATGATTCGTGACAGGAGTAGATCTACAGGATGAAAAACCCTCATCTCTTTGTATACCATGCACATAAAATGAGTTTTGCTTTACCATTTGTTGAAATCACTATGAACTCATAGTGCTCCCATTTGGAGTAAAATGTTTCCTCATTGTATTTGGAAAATGCCTCGTAGGGGGATTGGTTCATTTTAGATGAGGGTCCTCGTGTGCATTCATATTTAGACAAGTACTAACAGATGATGATCGTTTTACACGTACAATCTTTTAATTGGTATGCCAACTAGGTGAGGCGAAAAATATATCTGTGACCTCTATAAGGAACATGATGTTTGACATTGATGCTAGAAAAGCAGTGATGTAAGACCAGAAATAGAAGATTCTTTAATTCAGGAGTTACTTCAAAGTGCCCTGTTCGTGCATATGACAGGTAGGTTATTCAAGGTACTTCTAAGTATGATGGCTTCACGCATCCAATTATTACAAATGCATTTTGAAAATTGTGCAGGAGGAATACTTGCTTTGCTTCAAGGCACCACTAGCATCCACACCACCACACTATCTAGCAGACCTGCTCAATGAAGCATCAATATTGTAAGAAAGAAAGCAATAGAACCGGTCATGGTCTCTAAATGAGTCGCAAAACTTTGTAATAAAAAATAAAGGCCCAAAGAAGGACTTTAGTCCCATCCTAGCACTTCGGCTAGCCAACAAATGGATCAGATGAGAACAATTCAGTATGCTAGCATTATACCAGATATGTTCTCCTCGTCAAATAGTAGACTGAATGTATGCAGGCGACCCCCAAAGAGACATATTTCCACATTCAAATGTTAAAGAAACAAAGTTTTTTCATTTTCGTGTGGACAAGACACTTTCTATACGGTGTCCTTCCATGCAAGCTGAAATCTGCTATGCAGACCTTCTCCAAATGTTTAGAAGTGGTAGGGACACACTTATCAGCAAAACGTCTTCAAATATCTACCCTAGGATGATTGACTTCTCAGAGCAGCAATCCAGCCAAACTAAAGGAAAATCTCTGGCTCATGATCTCACTTGGTCATCTTTAGGGACTTCAGATCTATAGTTAGAAATCAACACTGTCTCCAGGTCACACCATTTCTTAATTAGGGACAGTAAGCACTTACTTAAAACAGGGTTCTTTACTGGGGAAAAAGTATCCTCTACAAGAGAAAAAAGACAGCTTCTAAAGACTCTCCGAATCCAACAGTACAATCAAATCTCCTTGCTTTTTGGTTGTTGTGACTGAAACGAAGGCAAGACTTTATATGAGACCCCTGCAATAATGCTTGGAAGATCAATGGGCTTAGAAGAACAAGAACTTGGATGACAAACTCAAATTGGTCCAGATAGCAAGACAAATGATAACTTGGCGGTGCAAGCCAAGCAACTTACTGCCTGGAGTTCAATTTCTATTAGATGCTCCTAACCAGATGATTGTAATGGTAGCTTCTCCATTAGGATAGGTGTTTACCTAGGATGTTTACCTTCTCTGGGATTATTGACCACAAAAGAGAGATCATTTCTCATCAACTTCTTGGAGCTCAGAGCAGTCAATGTTGCTCTCAATCGTTCCCTCTGTCTACAGCAAATCTTATCTTATTGTAGATGATAGTACCACCACAATGCACTACTTGAACAAACAGGATGGTGCCAGGTCAAGACCTCTATCGCTCGAAACTCAGAAGATCTATTCATGGTTGCAAGCCAGAAATCTCTCCATAATGGTAATTCAGGACAGTAAAATTAAAAAGCAGATTTTCTTGGGAGATTAAAAAACCATGAATGGGGTTTTAGATGATGAGGAAGTGCACATCATCTTTCTAGGCTTGGGGCTTTCTAGGAATAGATCTTTTTGCCACATTCCAAAACACAAAATGCTGAAGATTCGCCTTCAGGATATGGGAGACAGGGTCACTGGGCAATACACTTTTGATCAAGTGGTCAGAGACTCTATTATGCACTTTTCCACCCTTCCTTTGAGTTCTGAAACTAAGAAACTAAAAGCCAACAATGATATGGATAGCCTAGAATGGCTGAGGCAACTGTTGTTCACAGGCCTACTACAAATGGCTGTGTCCCCGTGCAAGAGGTTACCATGAAAGCTTAACTGGTTGACTAAGCAGCCGATATATGCCATCTGAATCTAAAATCACTGAATTTTGCAGCATGGCTCTTGAGATCAGATAGTGTAGGAATGTGAATCTAAAAGTGGATTGCATAGATATTCTGCAATGGCAAGATAACTTTTGACTTGTGTGCCTTTTTTTGCTTTGTACTTTATGATTGTATGCTCTCTTAGGAGCCAGATGGCTCTGCAGCTTCTATTAAAGGTGGCAGCAGTTAATGAATGACTTGTCTCAGATTTCTCCCAAACTTCAAGAGCCAAATCAAGAGCACAAACTATTGACTGTTTCTCAAATGCGGCTATTTAAACAGTGCGCCCAAAGAGTATCAAATGTTCTGCAACGCAACTCAGTTTCAATTAGCTCATCATTCTCAGAGGAAACACATGCTGTACCATTGATTCACTGCTAAGTATTTGTTATGCATTCAGGAATGAAAAGGCTGGATTTCTTGTGCCTGTTACTGATGCTCATGGAACACTTATGACTTACTTATAGACCTAATTTCTCAGAAAGTTGTCTCATCAAATATTGCACACTACTGCCTTATTGTTCCCCACCCCACACATCTGACTTAATGATACTTGTGTCACCTAGTGCGTGTTTCTATCCTTAGTTCCTTGTCAGAGCTTAATGATGTAAACCTTACAAGGGGAGCCTTCAAGAGCATGCAAAGTAGAAGGTATTTCTATGATAGTGGCATTTTGTACATCTACCCAGTTCGTGTGGGAGCAAATGGAGGATACCCTAAATTAGATTTGCCACAATTTACTGGATTGGAACAGTATTAACCTCAAATTTTGTGAGGAAATATGTCCACCTCTTCATGCACCTCTCAAAACACCAAAATCAACCACAATACAGTACAGTACATTAATCATACAGATAGAATAGAAATTAAGTGGGCCATTAATAACTGAGTTGTAAATCTATGATTACGTTAGTAGAAAATTAAAAAAATAAACAGTACAGAGTCAATGTCATAAAGGCTTTTAAATACAGACTTATACAGAGTATGAACAAATCAAAAAATATTCTAAGTCCCAAAGGGTAGCAACATCAGAAAATAATTGGACAGCATCCCTAATAGAGCAGAACAACCTTATCAAAAACTAAGGAGTTTTAATACACAATTTGTACATTGAAAATGACAGCTTACACAGAATCATTGTGATGTGAGTGAATGTGTAACTTCTCCAGCAAATCATAGCACAAGAAAAATAAACATCATATTCTTTTAACACCTAAGTACTATCACACTTCATTAATGCTTATTCAGCAACCACTGTGCTAATGTCATCCGGAGATGTTCAAACACACAAGTTACATTTGCACTATCACGCTATTTGACTTAATACGTCTCAGTGAAGAAAGGAAGTTACATCAGAGTTAGATAAAGTTAGGTGTGGGAAGAACAATAACAGTGAAAACTTTGCTAGTACATTTCAGCTTGACTGTCTGCTGCAGAGTTTGTGGGGGCATGACGGTTTCGTGGGGGCAGAGCACTGAATGAGTGACCGCAATGACTTCCATCTTGGTTAAAATAACTTTTTATACAGGAATGAAGCCTAGTTAACATCCATTAGAAAACGCACTTCTATACATCATAGGAAACTCGTTTCAAAGGGAATTGCATTAAATGAGTCTGTACATATGGATTTTAGTGTAACATTAGATACTGCACATTGTTAACGATGCACACAAATAATCATCCTTCAATTCTTTTACATTAGCACTGTCTTAGTCAAACAGCCTGACGAATCTAAGCCTGTAATGTAACCCTTGGTGGTGGATTCACACCAGGTTATAATTATTCAATGCTGAGCTGGTAGGTAGTGTCCTTTAGTTTTCAATCAATTTTTATTTAAGTTTTACATAATAACATATGACCAAAAATAAACAGGACACCTGTTAAGTTGGACTCCTCTCTACTTCACCTTACCTTTCAGTTCTCACAACATGCCATCCTCGCATGCCACTATCCCTCCCACTTTTTCTCACTTGTTCGCTCCTATTCATCCAGACCTTCTGCGTACAAAAGCGTTGTCACGTACAGTGACAGATAACAGGTGCATTGTAAATGTGACGTAGTACATTGATGCAGTTAGTTTTCATCCAACATGTTCTACATTCTCAAACCTCGTGGAAATTCTTTAAGCTGTCAGTAAAAAAAACAAAAACAAGCCGGTATCTGACCCAACGTCTGTTGTCTCTCTTCTGGTCCTTTTTATTCTGAAGACAATTTTGGAATCCCCAATAGATACTAGAGTCAGTGTAGCATATTATCTAGCCCTGGCTGTATCCCAATACCTTAATATAAACTGTTTTGCTGTTATGAGAAACGTAGTCATGAGAACATTTCAAAGTCCACTTCAAAGACTAAGGAAAGCTTTATAAGCAATAATAGCAGTGATTACATATACAGCAAATCATTTTATAGAAAATTTTACGAATATAGCACTCATTTTTCTACTGGATGAAGAAAACATGAAAGGAAATTTATAATTCCCCAGATACGTTAATTATGAGTCATATCTACGTTGGCTGCTGGCACAAGAATAATCTTCTGCTTCCGTGTCGCCCCTCACTGGTATTTGTGTCCTTTTCAGTAGTCACCTCGTTTCCTGGTTCTTCAAACAGTGTTTTGTTGACATGTCCAGCATATGTTCTTCTGTCTACTTCATTATTTATTCCTGTTAGTATTTTCGATCGTTTTCATTGCATGCATGTCAGCTTATTTTTGTAAAAATATATTTCTTTATTGACATTTCAAGTGATAGTAGAGTGTACATCGCAGTGTAATATTTTTAAATCAGTGTACAACAGGCTGGTCAAGTAGCAGGACAGTTTGGTGCTTAGTGGACAATCTATTATCATCAATGCAAAATAGTCATCAACATCTGCCCGCACATCAGCGATGAGTTTACTGCACCTTGCTCTATCAAAGAAACATAAAAGTACTATGATCAAAAACCAAGACAAGTACAGCTTGCATTAGTGCTATATTTAACACTTATCACGCGCTCCCATTGTCTCCCCCTCAACTTCAAATCGGATATCAGTTCGCACAGAAAAAATATTCCTCACTTCTATCTACAGGTCCCCAGCTACTCTTTCTCGGTGTGAGTGTTCACTAGTTCTGTGGTGTTCATGCATCCTTCCCCCATAGCAGCCCTACCACACTGCCTCATTTGGTCAACCAGTTCCAGGCTGATCGCCCTTAGGGGGCTTCAGCAATACTTGTGTCATTGTCCCCAGGAAAGCAGGGCCTCTGCTACCTTCTTGTCCCGGCAGGTTATCCTAATATGTGCCTCCTCCCCCCTGCCCATTCCAGGAGGTTCTTCAGGTTTCTGTGCAGGTGGCTGAGCACTTAGATAATTGCTATGCCTCTTTTTGCCACTGTGAGCCCCAATATTGTGAATCACCTATTTATTTTTTCAGATTGTCAGGGAGCAGTCCCAGCATGCATTTGTTAATCTTGTGTAGCACATCCTACCCTGTTGCATGCTTAAGTTGCGGGCAATATCTCCATTCAATAGGATACAATAACTGGGCAGTGCCACACAACATGTAGGAAATCCACGACAGGAGCGCCACAACAAGCACAGCGCTGATCACTGGTGGGGTATATAGTGTGCATCTGTTTGGGGGCAGATAGGCCATATGGACCATGATAACTGCTTAAACCAAGCAGAGATCGACACCCTACTTACCCCTGCGTGTATTTTTTATGCCAGTCTTTGGGGGTAAAAGACCAGTCGCTTACGCATTGCCAGATCTCTTCTATTCATAACCACGTCAGTCATTTGTCTGCCAATAGCTTGCAATATACGCATGTTATGAGCCTACGTCCACCTGCCATGGATACCATAGTCACCAGTGTTTGTGTGGGTCCAACGACCTTGGGGAATGTTGGCCATAGCTGGTGTGCCATGGCTGCAATTTTGGCATACTGGAGGAGCTGTCTGCCACCCAGATTAAATGTCTCAATCGCTTCCTGCATGGTAATGAAGTGTCCCACTGGGTAGAGGTCTGGCATCATTATTCAATCCTCTGCCTGCCATTTATCGACTGCCATTAGTCTTCCTATTTTCTGATAGGGGCGCACTACTCAGTTTGTTGTGACAATTTGCCCTCTCAACCCAATCAGACGCCCACTGCTCCTTCAATACTACCAGCATGTACCTAAATTGCGACACTTTTTCTTTGACACCTCGTTTAGTGCCATTATGTAGGCCCACTGTGCTCTCTTCACTTTTTATCAGTCTCAAAACTGCTCCCTATGTTGGAGTCTCCTATTTGAATGTACAGTGTTTTTTCACTTTCGACCACATACCTGAGTATGTTATCAGACGTTTGGTACAGCTGATTTTGTCATAGCATTTTCACATCTATCTTCCAACTTACTAGTTCCCTGTATTCTTTGGTATGGTCTTCCAGTCTGTTTTAATAAATCTTAGATTCCCTGCTCATGTTAGGTTTCTTTTACTAATAGTATTCTGCACTGCCAAGCTGAGAAACCTAGGTTACAGAAACCAGTGTACCTTACTAAGCCCAAACCATCTTGTGTACTAATTCCCTCCATACCATCTCAATTGAATACTCTTTGAAAATATAATTACACTTTTCATCAGCCCATTGCCTTCGTGGTGGTACAGTGGCATTGTATGATTGGTAACACCATGTTTTCAGAGGATTTTTCCATATCTGCATAATTAGATTGAACAGCTTTGATTTGTGTGTTTTGTTTTGGAAGCCCTTCTCTGGAAAAAAAAGATTTCTTCATACTTTTGAGTACACTTTGAGGACTTATTGGTGTTACAAACCTATACTCCATCCACTTTGCCATAGAAACTTCAATTGTAGTTACATACCTTGCTCTTCTTCTGTTGTTTTTTTATGCCTAATTCAGGATTTATCCATTATCTACATAAGATATCAACTGTGACTAATTTGAGACTCGTACTCCCAGCGCACAAAATCAGTTCCTTTACTAGTGGTTCCGTCTGTTGCTGCCCACCAATAATGTTCTTGCACTCCTTGTTTGGTGATATTCCTCACTGTGTGAATCTCTTTTGATAAAGTCAATGTTAGACCTGTCAGCTGTTGGCGTGGTTTCCCCAGACTTTTTGCTTCTGACCTCCTATATTTGATCCTGGGCTGAATTTCATTTTTGTTTGCCTTAGGACTCTGGGCACTGTACCACTGCTAACCAGTGCAAGAGCTGTCTTAATTGTATTGGTGATTGGTTTATCCATGATTGGCATATTTGATTTACTGGTAAGTTCCTAGTATAGTGCACCATGTGTGCCCATGTCCTATAAACCAAATGCTATTAGTGGGCATCAGCACTGATTGTGCCTCCCATATGAGTAGCCCTCTAAACATGTCTCAGACCTGCCTCTGCAGTGTCTGTGAGCAGTTTCAAACTGCCATTTTGACAGGCAAGTTCAACCACTTGCCTGCCAGGCCCAAACCTTCCCTTTTTCTACTTGTAAGTCACCCCTAAAGTAGGCCCAAGGCAGCCTCATGGTCAGGGTGCAGTGTATTTAAAAGGTTGGGCATTTACTGGTCTGCTTTGCATGTCCTGATAGTGAAATACTTCTAAATTCGTTTTTCACTATTGCAAGGCCCATCTCTCCCATAGGATTGCCTTGAAATACCTTTTGCGTATAATTTCCCAATGGGAGCAGGCAGATAGAGATATGGAGTTTGGGGGGAATCTCTGAACTTACAATTTAAAAATGCATCGTTTGGTGAAGATAGTTTTTAAATTGTAGGTTGGAAATGCTACTTTTAGAAAGTGTTCATTTTCTTGCTTAAACGTTCTGTGCCTCTGCCTGTCTGTGGAATGCACGTCTGGGTCAGGATGACAGTTGAGCTCTTTGTGCATTCACTCTAGACAGACTCACAAAGAGAGCGAGGTGTGCCCTGCATATCCTGACGGCCCATCACCAGACTGATGGGTCTTCTTAAGCTAGAGTGGTGGGACGAGCCAACACTTGCACCTGAATAGGGCTGTGCCTGTCCTTCCACAAAGCAGTCTTCAACCCCCTGGAGTCTGGGGCCAGGGAAGGCAGGGTCTTGTACACTACAAAGACTGCACTTTGAAGTTTACCCACTTAAAAGACAGAAATGGGTATACGTACTGGACCTCTAACCTCACATAGAGCACTTTTGGACTGAGGGCATTCTGCCATGAAGAAGAGCTGGATGCTGTAGGAGGGACTGCCACTCTGCCTGTTGCTTTGCTCTGCTGTGCTGACCTGCTTCTTGCTGCTTCTGTCCTGAGAGTGACAGGACTGGACTTGGCTTTGTACATCCTGCTTTCCAAGGTTCTTCAAGGGCTTGAACTGAGCTTGACTCCTGTTAAGGAGTCTCAGGGCCGTCAAAGACTTCACTTACCAGTGCCTGGGCTCTCTTGCTGAGAGTCCTGACTTGCTAACTGGTGCCAAATCCTGTTCCTGGGCCCTTGGAAGTGAGCTCTGGTGCAACCAAGAAGAAACCAAACACATCAATTCCAGAGCAACTTCAGAACCGGCACCGCTGTCCAGATACGCACTGCTGCCTGCACTGGAGTTGTGGTCTCCGCTGAGTGCAACGACTTTGACCTACAACAAAGGCCTGATGCCACCGCAGTGCCTCCGAAGCCCTGTCACAGGGTGAGTCCCAAGTGCTGTGTCACCGACGACCGTGACACCCGACTTCGGTGCACCACCTGTGGCCCCATGGTGTGATTGTGACACCGCAAAGCCAACACCTCATATCTTGACCTGCTGGATTCATCGATCCCACCTTGTCATAAGAAACTAATGCCTTGCAACCTATGCCACATTACCTCCCCTGCAACTGTAAGGAACTGACGCTTCACCTCCCCTGCCTAGCAGTAAGGAGCAGACGCCTCACCTCTCCGGTACCAATAAGGAACTGAGACAGCATTGGCTCCAGCAACTCCTCACCGCCCCAGCTCCTTGCAATGTGTTTGTTTCCTCATTCTTTTCCAGGGTACCTGGGTCTGTGCTACTCCATGACTGGCCCACACTCCCTCGAGAGTGGCATCGGACTGTTGGAAGCGACTCTGTCAAGACTCTGAGATAGCCCAAGTTGGAGGTAATGTGTTTCTAAGCACTATACTAAGAGTTATTCTTTGAAAATTCATATCTTTACTTGTGTATGTTGAATTTGTGTTTTGGTCTTGTTTTACTCAGATAAATATTGGCTATTTTTCTAAACTGGTATGGAGTACTTTTTTGGTGTTTTCACTGTGTTACTGTGTGTCCGTACAAATACTTGTCACATTGCCTCAGAGATAAGCCTGACTTCTTGAGCAAAGCTACCAAGTGGGTGAGCAGGGGTTATCTTAGCTATGTGACTCTCTTACCCTGACTAGAGTGAGGTTCCTTACTTGGACAGGGTGCAAACCACTGCCAACTAGAGACCCCATTTCTAACATTATTGATCAGCAGTGAGGATAGGACTTGCATTTGTACTTTACATACTGTGATTGGTGTACACTACTTCTATATCGCATACCATTACTCCCCAATGTACTGTTTTTACTTTTGTTTTCTTGCCTTCTTGAAGCTTTGCAACTTTTGAGTCTTCGTTCACAATCATGTCTCAGTCTGGGGAGCCATCAGCAGTTGTTACAGATTTGGTGTTTGGATTGGAGAGGTTGGATACGTATTAGGTTCTTCAGCTCAAAAAGTTCTGCAAGGACCTCAAATGTCCTATTAAAGGCCTCACTAGAAAGGAGGAGCTGCAAAAGGTGCTGAGGGCCTGGTTGGCACCAAATGAGGCTGGTGAGCACATAGAGGAGGATAATGGTATTGTGTTGAGAGAGGAGCAGAGCCTGCATGGTGATTTTGTGGATAATCCGGATCTGCCTGGGAGGAAGACACCTTCCAGGGCAAGCAGCAGTCTTCCCTCAAGAGGTCTGACTCCAGAGGAACTGGAAGACAGGCGGGAGGCTCCAAGTGGAGCTGGAGAAGCTCAAGCTGGAGCATGAAAGGGAGCTTCATTTGGAACTAGCTAGGCTCAAAAGTGATGCAGGGAAGGAGCAAATATCCATGTAGGAGGAGAAAATGCTTTTAGCTCAAGTGCTGAGCTTGAAGGAGCTGGATCTAAAAAGCAGGTCCAGCAGAGATGGTGGCAGCAGTTCTACAGTGCAGTCTGAGGGAAAGGTACATACACCCAAGGGTGTGGTGAAGGATTTTATTGTGGGATGACATAGAGCAGTGGTTCAGCGGGTATGAGGTGGCATTGGCAATGAACGGGAGGGCAGGCCTGTGGAAGTAGTTCTCAGTGGAGGGGAGGGACACCTTGTTGGCATTAGATCCAGAAGATCAGATGAGATACCTTTCCATGAAAGAAGCCCTAACTAGGAGGCCTGGACTCACCCTAGAAAGTTATGTTTCGGGAAAGTACTAAGCTTGGTTCTCATACTTGGGTGGAGTATGTTAATTTATTTTGCAGAGCACTGGATGGTTGGGTGAAGGGCAGCGAGGTAACAGACTAATAGGGGCTGTACAATTTGATTGCATGGGAGCACTTGGATAGTAGTTTTCTAGAGCTGCACCAGCACTTGATTGACAGCAAGCTAACTGACCCCCCATGAAGCTTGCCAAGCAGGCGGTCTGCTGGCTCAGCACCAGGGTCCAAAAGAAGTTGTATGTGGGAGACTCAGCCAAGGGTGGGCAGGGTCCCAAGCAGAAGAAGGAGGGGGGAACAAAGATAAAAGTAAGGAGTTCTCAAAAGGGCCCCAAACTAGTTCCCAGCGTAAGGATTCCAAACCCCTTGTTGAGAAGAAGAGTTGGTTCCCTTCAGAAAAGGCTGCAGGGAAGGGACACCTAAAGTGTTACGCCTGTAATCAGGAAAGGCATTTCAGGGGAGAGTCCCAAGTGGGCACAGCCCCCCACTAGTGGGTAGATACTAGGGGTGGCCAGTGTAGCGCTTGGGGAGGAGTTGGCACCAGTTAGTGGTAGGGAGCCAGCTGAGTTAACCCTGGTCTCCTTGGGTGAGGGTGAGGTGGTCCAGAAAACCCTCATGCCTGGCAACACTAAGTATAGGCAGTCGTTGACCATCAATGGGAGTGGAAGGAGGATCTGAGAGACACAGGAGCCAGTATTACAACTCTTCGCTGGCATCTGGTGACTGAGAAGCAGGTAATCCCTAATGCAGTCCACGAGATTGTAGGAGTAGACAACAGTGAGCACCAATACCTGCTCTCTCAGGTTCCCTTTGAATGGTGCAGGGGTCTCAGGTTCCTTGAGGGTAGCTGTAAATCCATCCATGCCTGTTGACTCTGTTCTAGGGAACGACCTGGAGAGTACTGCCTGGAAGGAGGTGGCGCTCAGGTCACACTTGGAAATGGTAGGATTGCCAGAGTGGGTGTGCATGCCCGCACGGCCTATGGCCACCAGGGAGGTTGATCAAAAGGACCTGGAGCTGAAAGCAGTGGCCCAGGTACCTGCCAGAAGGAGGAGGGGCAAGGGGTGCAGGACACCCGAGGAGGAGTACTTCTCAGCACACAAAGAGTGCCCCACAGCTGGTGACATCTCTGGATCTCACCTGATCTACTGGGAGAATGATCTCTTGTAGAGCGAGCCTAAGGTTACTGAATCTGGAGGAGCCTCTATGCTGATAGTACCCCAGTGTTTCAGAGCTCTTCCTACTGGGTCGGGCTCATGATGTGTCACTGTCAGGTCATTTGGGACAGGACAAGACCTTTGACAGGCTTGGCACCCACTTGTTTTGGCCCCAAATGAGGAAATACGCCGATGAATTCTGCAGGACCTGTGATACCTGCCAGGTGAGTGGCAAACCTGGGAAGAGCTGAAAGGCTCCTCTTCCACCATTTCCTGTTGTGAGCAACCCTTTTTTAGAGTGCGTGCATTGACATTATGGGGCCTCTGGATCCCAAAACAGCCATGGGCAACAGGTTTATCCTGATCTTGGTTGACCATGCCACCCAGTATCTGGAAGCTATCCCTCTGAGGATGGTGACTGCACCAACTGTGTTCCAGGGCACTTATGGGGATCTTTACCTGTGTAGTTTTCCCAAAGGAGGTAGTATCTGACCGTGGTACCGATTTCATACTGTTGTACATGAAAGCCATGTAGTGATACCTACATGTGGTATTACCTATGAGTTCACCATACCTTACCACCCCCAAAGCAATGGGTTGGTTGAAAGGTTCAACCAGACCCTGAAGGGCATGATTATGGGTCTCTCAGAACCCATGAGGCGTAAGTTGGACATCCTTTTACCATGCTTGTTGGTTGCCTACAGAGAGGTGCAGCAGAAGGGGTTGGCTTCAGACCTGTTGAGCTTCTGTACGAGCATCCCTTGAAAAGGCCTCTGAGACTGGTGAAGGAGTGCTGGGAGCAAGCTGCTATGAAGCCACACCAGGATGTATTCAGTTACATGCTGGCCTTCAGGAACCAGACAACTCACTTCCGGAAACTCACCCAGGAGAATCAGGAAGCTAGCCAGGAGGACATGATACACAGGTATGACCAGAATACCACTCTGGTTGCGTTTCAGCCTGGCTAGAAAGGTTTGGCGATGGTCCTGGCAGATCCCTCAGCTCTCCAAAACCGATGCTCTGGGCCATTTGAGATGAAAGAGTGCAAGAGTAATGTCATCTGTTTGGTGGACATGCAAACCCTTAGGAACCCCTAGAGGGTCCTACATATGAACCACCTCAAGCCGCACTTTGAGAGGTCTGAGTTGACCATGCTCTTGGTCACGGGCATAAAAGGAGAGTGAACCTCTCCCCTAACTCCTGTCTTTCAAAGAGCAGGATGCGTCAGTGGAGTGTGTGAACCTCTCTGCTCCTCTGACCCTAGAACAGCAGAGGGAGTGTCACCAGTTACTGGGACAGTTCACCTCTGTTCACACTTATTCCTGGAGCCTCTCACTGTTTTACCCACGATATTGACACTGGGGACAGCCTGACTGTTAAGCACAAATCTTACAGGTTGGCTGACAGAGTGAGGAACCACATCAAAGAGGAAGTCTCTAAGATGCTAGATTTAGGTTTGATTGAGCACCCCAACAGCCCTTGGTCCAGCCCAATGGTTCTGGTTCCCAACACTGCTCCACCTGGGGTCATATCCAAACTGAGGTTCTGTGTTGACTGCCATGGGCTCAATGCCATCAGCAAGACTGACACCACCCCCATCCCCCGAGCTGATGAACTCATTGACCAGTTGGGAGCTGTTAAGTTCCTCAGCACATTTGATCTAACGTCTGGGTACTGGCAGATTGCCTTAATTGAAGGGGCCAAGGAGGGGTCAGCGTTCTTAACACCAGAGGGGTATTATCAGTTCTGTATGATGCCATTTGGATAGATGTTTTGATGGGGACAGCATTCTGTTCTGTGGGGGTGCAGGCAAGGTGTTTGCCCATGTCCAATCCCTTCTTGGCAGTGGCAAACTCCCAAAGGCATCACATTGCTAATTTCCGGGCTGCTTCATTAATATGTGTGTGATATCACTGGAGAAGTCACACATGTTGCATAGGCCTGTGAGGGATTCCCTGGCCCTACCAGGTCCATCCAAGGATCAAACTACTATGTGGGGCTCCAGGGTGGACTCAGAGCAGCTAATACTGCCCCAGCTTCTCCCTAGACATGTCCACCAGCTTGGTATATTTTTTCTTGTTTGAAAGAGAGAGGTGGAAGTGCTTTATGGTTATTACTAAGATAATAGGACTGCGTATTTAGGACAGCAGAACTTCAGATTGTAGGAGGCTGAGTCTGTCCATACCATCAGAAACTGTCAGTACAATTCCTGGCTAGCTCACAGTGCCTCACCTGAACCTACTGGACAGGAAGGTGATTATGGCAATCTGAACATGACACTTTGACTCCCCAGGGAAGTTGTGGAAACAGATCGCACGCCAAGAATGCTCAGGTGAAAATACAAAAGATGTATCAACTAGATTTTCAATATTTATGAAAACAAACCCAATCCTGCATAAAGCGAATGAGCTGTGATTATTAGGCAGATGAAACAAAGCAAAGTAATCAGCATGATAAACATGGTGTAGGCATTAAATACTCCAAGCATGGTAAAGGTGTTCTAAATGTTCTAGAGGTTCCAACCTAATGCTAAGACTATGCTGAAAGCATAGCATTGCACCTTTCTGCTTTGCCCTATCTAACGGACTAGCACCAGCCCATACCTGAAGACCGTGTCAGGAGTCTGCCTGTGGTGTAGATGGCAATCCTCTCAGGAGCTTGTGCCAGCTGACCTGCATGTCAAACACAGCATTAGGCCCGGACGATTGTGGCTGGAGTGCCCTCTGCTCCCTCTGCGCCAGTGTACAGTTTATATAATAAGGCCATACTGTGTTGGAAGCACAACTCTGATGCAATGCTGTCTAGATGTTAGGTTCTGTCTCCTGAATGGGCAACACAAGAACTAGGATATCGTGTCCTTGAACAGAAAGTACTGATTACATGTCACACAAAGGTTAACTAAACAAGCAACTTGTACCACATATTCCTAGAAAAATATAATTTTTAAACATAAATGTAAAATGTCATTGCTAAAAGCAGTGCAGCAAAAATGCATAAAATATGCAATATGAATTGAAGCTGAAAATAGGGGTAACCAAGTCGGGTCCAAAAGGTCCTCCTCCCACCAACCTTACCAGCCCACCAACAGAAGAATCAACTAAGAAAAGGGAATTGGAAGGCGAAGGTTAAAATTAATCTTAGTTCCTCCCCTTCCTATCACATTTGTAATTCAATTTCACACAGCTCCATCCTTTCACCATGATTCTCTGTCTAAGACAGAAGAAGGATATATGTGTCTGTACTCTAGGAAAGAATCAGGCACTGTTTGCATTTTTCTAGTCTAATATATAATTTAAATAGGTTATGAGTCATTCCTGGGGCATGCACATGGAGTTATATGTTCCACTAAGGAGCCAGACTTATTTGGACTTTTTCTTTACCTAAGGAAAAGCAAAATGCACATCTGGCTTCTATCTGATTTAACACCATTTTCTAAAGAGCGGTCTTTGTAGTTAAGCGTGGGAAATTCATTCACAGTGTTCTGCTAAGGATGGTAAACTGGACATTGACTTTACTCCAACAAATAAACAAACACATTATTTAAGGTCTGCAAGTATTTGATCTTTGTGTTCTAGAAGTATGGAAAGTTGACTGGAATAACTAACAGAGATTAACAATAGTAACAATAGTAGTGATCAATGAACGTATTTCCTTAGCAGCCATTAGATGAGTGGGTAAAAGTAACACCATGTATAACATTGTCCTTTTTAAAACGTTTTGATATATAATTATAATGTGATCTCTACATAGACTGTGTGAATTTTCTCACATTTCTGTGATGGAAAGTTCAGGTTTTTGTGTGAAACAGAAAAAGTCCAACCATCTACTGTTCCTGCACTTCTAAAAACATTATCTCACTTACACGTGAGGCCTATTGTAACTGACAGGAAGAGACCATATCAGTACCCGTGTGAAGTTAATACAGAGTCAATGTGCTGTTTACATGGTCATAACTTTAGCCCATACCTGTCCTGTGTAATAGGCCCACTCAGACGTGTGGTACTGTATTTATTGAGAGAAATGTGGAAATATTTGATTATAGTGCTTTTTGCCTTTTTCACAGAAGTTTTCAGTTACAGAAAAGCAAAGAAATTGTTATTTTATTTACCAATGCCTTGTCCTTTGCAGGGTATACTGGATAACAAAATGCATTGGGGTTCATAGAAGTCCATCACAGTGGATTCCCGTTTGTCTCTATTTTTCTGAAATATTTTGGGTTGATAGGTTCCTCTGGGTGCTGGCTAAATATGGGCCCTAATACTTCAAACATCCCCCACTGAATCTACCCCCTTTAAAACAATTCCTTTTCCCTAGTGTATGGATCCCTGCTCAGACCAATAGAAAGCCCACAACTTTTGATGACCCCATGCTCAGAAACCCTAACCTAGGAACACAGATTTGTGTCAGGTCTTAGTAGAGATATATTCCAGTGTGAGGAAAACTGAAGGAAACGACCATGTTTTAGGGAAAAATGCTGAAACTCTGCTAAACATCTTGATAAGAGCATTGACCCAGCCAAGCACTCAACGTGCGGGTTGTCTGGCACTCAGAGAGAGACACATTATGATGTATAGAGGTTGAAAATATATGGTTTTGGTAGGCTTCCATACAACCAAACTCGGGTACCTTATGAGCACTGAATATAATATGGATCTTAGTGATCTAAATTAAAAAATCTTTTTTTTAAGGTAGTCCTCACCCACCAATAGGGCAACTCATCATACCCAGAAGCGTGGACTACCACCCGGTATCAATAGGGGAGCTCAGAGGCCAAAGACTGATGATTTTGTGGTGCATTACCTAAAAAAAAAGAGTGTACTTATTCTAATGCATTTTATACAGAGGTGTAGGCTGTTAAAAACACCTCGTGGTGGATGCTCTCTTTATACTTGTACCCTTGTGGATATAGTTAAAAATTACGAGGTGGATCATTCAACTCTCAAAATAGGTTGACATGTGTCAAACCTTGAATAAGCCTTCAAAAAGAAGTGCAAGCGGGCCTTCTTCAGGAACACTTGAAATACCTCTCTGTATAGGTGCAACCACAGTGGGTGTTATTTGTATGAAAATCAACCTAATACGTGATCCATAATTTTCTGAAGCACTACTGTCACCAAGGGCAGTGCTTAATTTGTGCTTGTTGTTTCCGGTGCTGAGCACCGGCACTTATTTTTGAGGGCCGGCACTTATTGCCCCCAAGCATTTGCTGCGAGCAAAAGACTCATATGGGAAAGATGAGGAAGAGAAAAATGAAAAAATGTCACAATGGGAAAAAGCAGGAAGCTGCAAGAGTGAATTGAGGGGCAGGGAGTGGCTCTAAATTGATTGAAGTGGCCCGATATAGCTTCAGGATTACGCCGCCTCAATATTCAGTGTTCACACATTTAATTGCAGCAGCCGCGTGTTTAAGAGGAGAGCTTTGAGCACCGGCACCTTGTTATTTACAGATTAAGCACTGACCAAGGGTAATTGAGCAGGGATATGTAGAAAGAGTAATATAGTGAGAAAATGTATGATTAGGTATGGTTTACCATATCCCACCTCAATATTTGCGGAATTAAAGTGTCCTACCTTGCAACACAGGCGCAAAACAGTAAAATCATCATGGCAAAGTGTACAATCACAGTTCAATACAGTGGGAAGGCGTCAACTAGAGATTATACAGGTTACCACAGGGAAGTAGAGTAGCTAACGCTCTAGGAGCCTGAACCTTGAAGGTGCTTGAAACGCAAGACAAATATAGAGTAGTGTTGTAAAGAGGATACTGTAGTGTAATCTGAACGTGTAAACTCTAATTACCAGAAACAGTAACATGGACTCACTGTATGTCAGTCTCGATATTGATATAATGAGAAGGGTTCACAATAATTATACAACCATGTGTTCTAACAATTGGAGTATGAAACATATTATAGAACGAGCATTCATAGAAAGCTTGTTGCTGTCCTACCTTACTTATGGTTGCCCTCTGTCTGATAAGTTCAGTCCCGGTGAAGGGGGAAGCCTACTGTGCGTGTTGTTTAAAAGCCGCCACACAGCGCATCAATGACTTAATTCTCCAGTGACATTCTTACAGATGCTACGAAATGTAGTTTTCTTGAATAATGTGTATAGTTCGGAAGAATGTGTGCTGTAGTAAAGTTTTTGTAAACTTTAAAAGTGTTGTGATCAGTTATATTGAATACATTTAGATTTGAGTGCATATCTGATGTCCTAGAAATTGGTAACCGGTCTGGGAGTGTTGTAAGGACAAAGTGAATGTCATTAATAACTTACACATCTTGGTCTTTTTCATTTCTTTCCATTTGTTCAATTTTAGAATCAAAAATCATTTAACAAATATTTTTCGAGCAGATCAAATAGGTAATTCTGGAATGTGAAATTATTTATGTATCGGAGTCACATTAAGTCACCCATGATTAGCAAGCTTGCACATCAGTAATTTTCTTTTTCTTTCCTGGGTATCATAAACCCTTAAGGTTAAGTGATATAATTCTGAGGCTAAAAGTGTTCTTCATTTGTTGAAACACATGCAAAAGTAAAACAAACATCATTGATTTTGGATCATCTGATCGAAATGTAAAGCATGCAACAAAGAGGTAAAAGAGAAACAACATATAGAAAGCAGGAAACAAGAGGCCACATACATAAACATACTAAATAAGGAGGTTAGAACTAGACAACCATCATGGCCACTCTTTCTAATGATGTGTGGAAATGGTTGATCAGCACTTATACTTTTGCATCCTGGGAATCCATTCTACCAGGATGATGATGTTGAGCTAGGAAATCAAATCAGCAGGGGAGGTGAAAGATTTTCAAATATAAGTTTTCCTAATTCTCATTGTGGAGCGGTCAATAATATCATATTTACAATTACATTATTGTAATTTCTAGCCTTATAGAGCACATTTTCGTTAATGTTAGTTAATGGTTAGTTGTAAAGGATACCCCGGGTGGTCTCGTGGCACGAAGAGATGCACTTAATGGACACTAGTCAGGTATCAGACTACTGATATCAGATATATGCTTGCTGAAACAAACAAGGGTGGCTCCTCCATTTGGGCGGAGGAGTGTTGCCCTCTGGCTGCAGCGGCAGCTGCAAAACCTTTAAAAAAACGATAATAAACTATGTTAATTCTCTTTTTCTTGAAAAGGGGTGGGGTATTGGGGGTGATGAGCCCTGAAGGAATGCACAGAGCACTCCCCTCAGTGCGCATGTGTGTTTGACCGGTAGGGTAACCACCTAGCATTGAGGCAAATTCTGGACAGGACTGTAAAAAATACAGGACTAAGGGTCAAAATTCAGGACAAAAATGCTAGAACAAATGTCAATTTTACAGACGCACCCAAGAGAGGCCATGCCTCACTATGTTATCAATGCATTGATTTGCTCTTTTTTTAACATAGCACTATTTATTCACTGCAGTCTTTTTGTGATTGCCTCCTGGTATGCTACATTCAGGTGTCACATTACATTCTTGTTCAGTAGTAAATTAATGCCCTTCAGCACTGTGTCAAGGCCATCACCCCTCCCCAAATGTACCCAATCTTTCTTGAAGAGAAAGTAACATCAACATTTTGATTGTTTCTGAACATTTTAAAACCCCTGGCAAACAGTTTGGGAAACCTTAGGGTAATTAACCTTATGCTATGGTACCCACAACTTGTCTGTAGTCTCACAGCACTAGAGTGTATGTCTGGGACTCTACATTTATCTCAGAACTGGGAGCCAGGACTACCAATTAAAGATAATAAAAGAGGAGGATGAAATAGATATCAAATGGGAGATCCACAGCAATTGATTCAAAGGGTTGTTGCTAAGAACTGTATAAATAAGGAAGAGAAGAACAAGGCGGGACAGTTCCAAAAATCGGACAAGATGGGTCCATTAAGACTATCGGAATGTTTTGGGTACCTGGGGTGTTCTCTCTGCAAACAGGAGAGAAACATAAGATGCTCTGTCAAGTGGTTGAACAAGCAGCACCCACTCACCTTGGCCAACTCTTCTGGTGCAATGGTCCGCTGTTCGTGCTTGTAAAGGGTGAGCCGGGGCCCGACCCCTTGCAAGGTTATGCAAGGCAATTGCCTGCTTTGTCCCTGTCTTAAAATGGTTTTAAAATTGAGCAAAAGCCAAATTAATGATCTGGGTTATCCCTAAGTGTCAAATACACATAGAATCTTCAAAATATTTGGGATGTAAATTGCAAAAAAATGTAAAACAATTTAAAATGTAATTAGTGCTTCTTTACCACATGGAATCGGTTTTTCCCCTTTATATACAATTAGACCTCAGATTGAACTGGAAACCAGTTATCTTTCAAAACCTAGTGATTCATGTCTATCATTCTCCCACTGATTTGCAGGATGGGAATCACAGCAGAGCGTCACGGTCCCCCCAAGCCCAGTGCTTTTTGGTCTTCTCTTCTGCTTTCTGTAGTGGACCACATGGCACTAGTGAAGATGATGGGCTACCCCAATGATAGTATTATTTTGCAAACCTTCCCCTGCTCATCCTTCATTCCTTCATCAGACATGCCTCACATCTGATTTGGTCGCTGGAGCGCCGTCGAGTAGCTCTTGCCATTTTAAAGCTACCCATGACTGGGGGTGGATTAGACCTTCTGGACTTACAATGCTATTATTCAGCTGCAAAGGTCCAAAGGGCGGCTTACTGGCTTTCTGCCCAGTCCCCTGCATGAGATGGGGTTTATCCGTAAAGACTTTTAAGGAGTGCTTACTGCAATGCTCATTGTTTCCTACTGACTATTCTATGGATCACCATGCACAGCTTACTCTTGCCTTGCTGGAACCTGTAAACTCACTGACACGAATAACCCCTGTGCTCCTGCACTACCTTTGCCTTCCCGTCACACAGGGCACCTGTGCTCAGAGCAACTCCATCAGTGGCATGCTGTGGGTGTCTTTTAATTGGGGGATTTGTTTCTGGACGGCGAGCTACTAAATTTCCAAACCCTTGTGGCAGACTACCATCTTCACCCTGGTCACCCTCTTACTTACAACCACCTTACAAAATCATGAAATGCTCTATTTAATGTCTGCTGCCTAGCACTAATCTTACATAAGGTGTGCCAGAAGCTCTACGCCATAGGAGTTAGTGGCAAACTGATTGAATGGGTGTACAGATCTTTCCTGCAACATGGAGACCACTCCATGTCTTCTTATCATACTACCTGGGTGATTGATGTGGCCAAACCTCTGCAAGATTTGGACCAGACTAAAATACTGGACTTTACCCACAAAGTATCCCATGGCTGTCACTTTAAGTACATTCATAGAGCTTCCTTGGGAATGCATTCCACCCGTTGCTTGCCATTAGCTTTGTGGTTTGTAACTCACATTTCGTTGCTTTCAATTTGCTGGCTTTATTTGTTTTAGGCTATGCAGCTTGAGTTTGTCCCTTCTCTTCCCTTGCCCAAACCTTATTTACAGTATTGTTCAGAGTGCCCCCTTTCTGTAAACAGGCCTCTAAATCTTGTTCTTAGCTCATCACATTTTGCTGTGCATTCAAAGAACAAGGTCAAATGTCAGACTCTGCATTAGGTAGGAATTTAATGTTTACTTTTCTTACCCTGACTTCAAAGTGAGAGGATTTATGCAACAATCTTGCTGGATACTGGGGTTAGGAAAGAGTTTTTTTCTATCACATGACAACATTTAAATAAACTTCAGAATATATCAGAATTAGCAGTACAAATGAAGCACATTTTTGTTAATTCTGAACGGTGCTGGAAACAAATACCTTTATATGATTAAAACAAATCATTGTATTAGGTGATGCAATTTCCACACATTATCGTCTGTGCACAGTATAGTTTTATTTGAAAAACTGTATGTCTGTGCAAATGTAATGGACATTTCAATAAAAAACGTGTTGTCTGTAGTGGCAGTGTGTTACCACACCATGCACACTCCACTGCACTCTGCTCTGAACCACTCCACACCACTGCACCCTACTCTGCATCACTCCACTTTTCACCAATCCATTCCTCTGCACTGTAGGACACTGCACTCCTCTCCACTCTTCTCCACTCCACTCTATGCCACTGCACTCTGTTACTTCACACTACGCCTCTCTACTCTACTCTGTACCACTCTACTCTATGCCAATACACATTCCGCCTCTCTACACCACTGCCCTCTGTGCCTCTGCACACTATACCAATCCAGTCTAGGCAACACCAATCTAGTCCACACAACTCCACTCTGTGCCACTGCACTATACGCCACTGCACTCTATGCTAATACACTCTATTGTAGTGAACTTTACTCTAACACTCAACTCTATGCCCCCTGCACTCTACATCAAAACAGTGTACGTCACTCTACTCTGCACCACTGCACTCTATGCCATGCCACAGTACACAACTTTACCCTATGCCATCACACTTTATGCCACTCTACGCAACTCCACTCTACACTGCACTTCTCCACTCTACGTCACTTCACTCTACTGTGAAACAATCCACTTTAAGCCACTGCACTGGTGCCACTGCACCCTACCCTGCACCCTACCCTGCACCTCTTAGTCTATGCCAGTGCACCCTGCTCTGAAACAATCTATTCTACGCAACTGCACTCTACGCCACCCTGCCCCACTGAACTCTAAACCACTGCACTCTACGCCAATGTACTCTAAATAACTGCACTATACACCACTGCACTCTGACACTCTACTCTGCAACACTGAAGTGGCTGACACTATACTCTACACCTCTCTACTCTGTACTACTGCATTCTGCACCAATACACTCTATTCCACTGCACTCTATACCACTCTATTCTGCATACCTCCACTCTACACCACTGCACTTTACAGCACTATGCTCTGCACTGCACCACTGTACATTACTCCACTCAGCACCACTGTATGCCACTGCACTCTATGCCACTTGATTCTACTCTGCACTTTATGCCACTGCATCACTCTACACTACTCCACTCTCTGCCACTTTATTGTATGCCACTCTATGCCACTTTACTCTGCCCCATGCCACTCTATGCCACTATGCACTGTAAACTACTGCACTGTACGCCACTGCCATTTACTCTGCACCACTGTACTCTACACCACTGCTCTCTGTACCACTCTATTCCACTCTACACCACTGCACTGACACTCTACTGTGCAACATTGCACTTTGTGAACTGTACTCTACACCCCTCTACTCTGTACTACTGCATTCTACACCACTGCACTCTATGCCGCTCTGCATCACTCCACTCTGTCACTGCACTCTACAGCACTATACTCTGCTCTGCACTGCACCACTCTACCCTATTCCACTCTGCACCACTCTATGCCACTGCACTCTATGGCACACGCCTCTTCTCTGCACTCCATGTCACTGCACCACTCTACACTACTGCACTCTCTGCCGCTCTATTGTATGCCACTCTACTCCACTGAACTCTATGCCACTCTACTCTGCCCCACGCCACTCCATGCCACTACACTCTAAAACTCTGCACTCTACGCCAATGCACTTCAAACTGCACTGTACCCAACTGCACTCTACTCTGCACCACTGTGCTCTATACCACTGCTCCTATGCCACTCTACTCCACTCTACACCACTATGTCACAAAATGTTAGCTATGCTGAACAGCAGCCACTCGGGTGTATAACATGGCTAAAACACATTGGCAAAGCCAATAACTCTTGCGTGGATGAGATCTATTGGCTTTGCCAATGTTTGTTAGTACTATGAGGTACAGAGGTCCCTGAAAGAACTGTGAATGTGTAAGCACTTATTTTAAATATGCATTACACACATCACAATAAAGGCTGCTGCAAAATATCAAATACATTTCGGTTAAATAAAAAAAGTCCTTCTTAAATACAGATTTGAATAATATACAGTTTATACCTAGAACTAACATTTTTGTTTTTATAACAGACCAATAAAACCACACACTCCACAGCTCACCTTTGAATATCATTACAGCACCTCTCTAAAAGAAAATATCTTCAGATTTACCAGTTGTGCACATTTGCATTTCTTTAGGGAAGGACAAACCCTGGCAAGCAGGCCTGTTTCTTATCTGTCTGCCCCTCCCTCCCTCAGAACACAGAAGACTCCCTGCCTTTCAGTTCAGCTGGGGAAACTGATCCGTCTTAATTACGGTTTGTTGTTTAGGTGAAAAGCTAAAATTACAGACAAATGCTCTCTGTTAAGCCTTTCATCATGGACAACAGACAGCAGGGCGAAATTACGGGCAGTCCGTGAAAATTACGGACGGGTGGTCACCCTAATGACCAGCCTTCTTGGGCCTGCCAAACACACATGCGCAGTACGCTCTCTCCAGCCCAGCAACACATTTACCAGGCTGGAGAGAGCCTTCACAGGCTCCCAGTCTGCCTGGGAGCACCCGGAGCCTGTGCCTGCCTGGAGCGACGAAGAACAGAGGTGCAGCGTGGCGGAGGAGGTAAGTATTTTTTTATTTTTAATTATTTTTTATTAATTAAATGTCCCACCCTGTTATTCCCCTCCCCCACCTGCCAAACCCCTCCCCCACACTCCTCCTGCACACTGCGCCCGCCCTGCCCCTTTAAAGAGCAGCCAGCCACGACTGAAAACAAATAGGTTTTTAACATGCCCTTAAAGGATTTGTGATGCACCTAATTCAAGGCTGGAGGGAGGCTGTACCACATTCTCAGAGCTGAGATGCAATACGCAGGTTCTCCCTATCTATGCCATCTAACTCTGGGGACTTGGACGTTTGTTTGTTTATCTAAACGCAAGTCTCTGTATTGTAGATATATTTTGATGTATTGCTGAAGCAACATCGATCCTCTATTTGACAGTGCCTTTACGTATCCCACAGAGCGGCTTAAGCTTGTTTTATTCCACCATGGGGACCAAATGCATATTTATACTCAGACATCATACAAAGCACGGACGCAACTGCATTTTGAAAATACAGTATCTTAAGACTCAAATAATTATGAACGTCTTTATAAGAGATATTTTGTGAAAATCTTACTGATATTTCTTCTTTTGTTCTAGATTATTGAAACAACATTAATGCAGAGCTAGGCAACAAAATTCGAGGTTATATGTCACAATTTTGGTTGCCTTCATTTTGTTTTTCAGAGTTTTAATGTGATGCACTGTTAAGCCCCATTTCCATTAAATGCACATATTTACCGTGATTTCAGAAACGTTCTTGTCTGCCTTTATTATTAAACATATTGTATTACTGATTAATTTCTATATTGCAAAAATGTAGAGATGTTGAATATTCAGATTGCATCACTGTGGAAAATGCAATTGTACACAAGATGGAGGCCCACATGCAGTTAGAGAAAAAATAACTCCAAACAGAAATTCTGGGCCCCAAAAGTAAATCTTTCTGTCGGAAATTTCCGTGTTTTTAAGTACAAATATGAAATACATTCTTTATCAGAAGAGAACAAACAGTCTCAACCTACATACTAAGAAGCTAACAGGACATTCCTAATGGACTTTTAGCAGCTTGCACGGAACAATGGCATCTAGCTTGCAGTGGAAAATATATCACAAATAATATAACGTGATATTGGCATTAGAATAATATTAAAAGTACATCTTAACTGAAACGTTTATATTTTGCAAGCTATAGCCATATAAACCACATACCAACTACCAATATAATTATAGGAAGGGGTAGTACCTCAAAGACAGCCTGACAGGAAATGGAACAATGTAACTTCAAAACGACTGAAATCAGAGCACGTGATAACCAATGAGTTAAAACTAAAAATGTTCACACATATATTCGTGAAAAAGTCATAATGAGTGGACACAAAAGAGATGTGTAAATACAGCTCAGGTAAGAGTACAGGAACTGTGCATCCAGTCAGGTTCGGACTAAGAAAGATAATAGGCGCAGACAGCAACATAAAAGTGGCCCCTCCTAGTGTACTAGATAGCTAAAGTGTGGCTCTGCAAATTGGGTGACTTTTCAACTTGTAAATACAATCTTTATAAGTGTTTTGCAAGATATGGGAGAATGTTTGGATTTAAACTTGCTACAGGCAATGTTTGTTTTAATATCATGGAAATTAACAGTAAAAATCGGCCTAGTAAAACAGCCTCACAAACAGCCAAAAAACAGCCCCCACTGACCTGTCAGACCAGCCGATCAGCGTCTGCCTGATTGCCCACAAGCCAGTCTGACCCTGGGCTCAATTGGTAAAAAATGTAAAGACTACCAAACATGAATGTCAGATGGGGACATTGAAGTAAGAAACACACTTGAAAAAACTGAAGAATGAAGCTTGTAAATCTACCCCAACTCCTAGTGAAATTTTAAGAGAATTCAGTGTTGATGTGCCACAACATGTGGCAACCCAGATCCCGCAAATGCAACATTTAAAGAGTAATTAGTAGGAAAAGAGAAATTTGTAGTGGCCTACTAGCAGCACCTACGACCTATAATTCTATAAATATCACAGACAGGTTCAAATGAACACACAACAAGGAGCAGTTTCTATTTTACCACAATGAAAAAGTTGAAAATAGAATCTTAATTTCCTCCACACTCGCAAATCGCAAATAGGTTACACTGCAAATAGGTTACACTGCTAAATTGTGAGGTGTGGATGATGGACTGGTCTTTTAAGTCCTGTCCAAAACCATTTACTCAAATTTATACAATCAGTGGAAAATACAAAAGCTATACAATTCCTGGAATGTATGCGTTACCCGCACACTATTTGTCATTGACATATCACTGGATTTTATATATCATTCAAGATAAGACCCAAAATTACAAATCACAAAAAAATAAGAATCGATTTTGAGCTTTCCATGTTCAAAGTATTAAAAGCAAAGTATGCGAAAACACAGATACAATTGTATTTCTTTCATTAAATCAATCTGGTTAAAAAATTGTTAGGTGAATAACAGACTTTATGTTGCATATTTCAGCATGATATTGAAAATATGACTTAATCATTTGTGCTCCCTGAAGCAGTCATTAAACATTCTGAAAGTCTAACCAAAAGTGGCTTGTACACTAAGAACTAGGAATAATTAGGAACAATCATGGACTGTTTTGAAAACACCTTGTAAGAACATCTGCATGTCTCTATTTGCAGATGTCCACCAAGGTTTCATAATACCTTGTTGGAACTACTACAAAATCCAAAATTAAAAATGTTGTGGAAGGATAGCACAATTCATTCAAGGTCACTACAGGTAAGAGTAATTGAAGCCTGTATTCTTTTCTTTAAACTGTTCAAAAAGGGCAGAACTCAAGAGATGCACCAAGCACAATAGCATGTTAGTGCTCTAAACCCAGACATTTCAAATAATGTAGAAATATAGCCATGTTTGCATGAAAAAGCAGCTTTTTTGGAAACATGAGTGGTTTTAATTATCTAACAATCCTTGCCTACTCAGCATAATACTAATGACATTAAAAGACCCACTGTTGTTCCTTTACTACATGATGTGACAGAATGAGATTCTCAAAACACAATGACAAAATCCATAAAATAATAAAAAGCTTAAAAATTGTAAGATAGTGAAAAAATAACCCACGGAAAAAAGATTACAATATATTAAAATAAAAGCAGAAAAAACTGTTTTACTTCCGGTTTTGCGCATTCCATCCAAGGCTCCCTAACAGAAACATATCCATTGCCACCCCAACCCAACTCAAATATCATAATAAAATACAATAAAATACAAAGACAGTATATAAATTAACTAAACTTAAAGCATTTCCCATAGCACCTCACTCCACCCTAGCCAACTTGCAGTCAACTAAAAAGCCGTTGGTACTTAGGACACCTTCTTAAAGTTATCCAAAAAATATTTTCGTAACCATTATAAATAACCCCACTCTGCACTAACCCACTGAAATTAAATGCGCTTTTATGATTTAGAAGTTATATTAGTAGCTTAATAACTTTAAATGTCGCTTCTGGTACAGACATCTTCCCCAGACCTTCCACTGACCTCAACTTGGAGAATGGCAGCCATATAACCATACAGGGAGGACATGGCCTGGCAGTTCGGGTTGGATTGTTCCATGGGGAACAGGGTTAAGACGGATTTGCATGTGGCTGGGTCCAAACTGGGGTGGCATGGTGAGCAAAAGAACAATGGATTAAACCCAGATCTGTGACTGGGGGTGAGTGTTTAAACAATGTCAACACTCTGTTCATCATCCTTTTGTGTTGCTAATATAACCACATACAGCAGAAGGCAATGTAAAAAAAAAAAAAAAAAAAAAAAAAATGACAGTCAAAGAAAGAAAAACAAAATTCTTTCTTTTCCATTCAAAGTATTGAGAATAAAGTTTTTTGATTGAAAATGTTTAAATGATACACTGTATTGGTATAAATGATATATATATATATTTAAAAGCTTAAAATGAGCCATTTATTATACATTTACCTAGTTTGTATAAGTTACGTATGTTGTATGAAACAGTTTTTCAACTTTACATATTTTTAATGTATTTTAAAATCTAGTAATGTTTCTAAAACACTAACAAAGGTAAAACATTACATTATTTTAAAAAACGATTTTTAAAATAAACTATTGAACATTGTTTCAATACCTACTTAATTTGCTTAAATATTTATTTAATATCACATACTATTAACATTTTAATATTATAAATGTACATTTTCATTTAAAATTCTGAAATGGTTACATCTGCAAATGGATGTACCTGAATAAATGGCACTTTTTAATTGGAAGATCCGATAGAAGGGCAAGTGAAAAAAAGCATATGGAATGCTATCAAAAAATGCTGGGACAACACAATCAGACTAGCAGTGCAACCACAAAAGGATTCCTTCAGGTTGTTTGTGGCAGTATAGTCTAAACATAGTGTACAATTACTTTGGTGAAAAAAACAAACAACAGAAGCTTTCCACAGTTGTACTTCATCTTTCGTGTTGTTAGCAAGACAGGTGCTTATTTTCTGGGATCTTCTGAGGGCAAGAGATGTTACATGACAAAAACTCTGTCGGATGGAGTGGGAAAATGAAATAGTTGCTATGTGTCATGACCTGTGGCCTGCACTTATCTTTTTTGTGCTTGAGAGGCATGTAAATGTACCAATATGGGTGGCACCCGGTGTTTCATTTCAAATAACTGACATGCTGGCTGACCCAGAGGGGAGATATTTCCAAATGCATGATGTATTAGATGGAAAGGGAATTTGCTTGGTTAACAGTTATGCCCCTGATATTGTTGATAGTGGGCTCCTTACAAATCTTCTGGAAATGGCAATATCTTATACAGAAGAAGAAATAATTTGGGAGGTTTACTTATGCTGCATGCTTTATGGACGACTGGTTAGATTGCCCTAAACCTCAACACAAAGCCATCAATGATGAAAGCACTATGCAAAGTAATGGCAGAAGTAGGGTTCATTGATATGTGGAGAACTCTCCACCCAACCAATAGAATCTATTACTGTAACACTCCCACAATTGGTACCTACAGTAGACTGCACCTAGCTGTAGTGAAAAAAGCAACATTGCAAGTACCAAATTCTGCCTACCTAGCAAGGATTTTGCCAGTTCAGTCCCCACTAATATTCATAAATGAATAATATATTACATTGAATGTGCTCTTCCTAGGTCAGCTGCGCACTCGCACTGCGCTGGGGGCAGCGTATTCGAGTGAAAAATGGAGCGGCTTTGATGCAGCTGCTCCATGTTTCACTGTGCAGGAGGCAACCCATCTGCACTTTTAAGGGGGATTAGAGATTCCTTTGCAAGCAGATGCAGCGATTGACTCTGCCTTCCTGCAAGGAGCTGTCTGGTGGGTCCATAGTACCCCTTCTCCCACTCCAGAGGGCTGCCATCAGGTGGAGCACTGTCAGTGAGTCTTCTGACAGCTTCTTTGTCTCGGTGCCTGTGTCTATAATATGCCGCTGAGGCACAGGGATTCCCTCATTTGCATTAGACCTTGCCACCATGCAAAGGAGAGAACACCCTCTGGTGAGAGTGCTGCAGCTATATGTGCAACAGCACTCTCTGTCTTACAGAAAGGGCTGCACAAGTGTCTGTGGCCATTTCGGTAATGCCAAAGTGCCCCGGGAGCTCTCAAAGGGGCGACACATGCCTGTTGCACCCCCAGAGCACCTTCCACAACACGGCCCCAGGACGTGATGGATTTAAATGAGATGTAATGGTAATCGTAAGGTCCAAAAAGGAAATCCTAGTCTCTGAAACAGTTGAGGTGAATCTTAAAAAAGGATCAAGCCCGTTAATCCAGGCTGGGAAAGAATCAACCTTTTCTGTCTCGCCTTGCCAAATGACCAGTATATACCAATATACCAACGTCATGTTGTCAGTAAATGGATTGGTATTGTTGAGTATAAATCCTTGTTCTTCTAGACAACTTTCCTATGACGAAGTCTGGATTCTGAATAAAGGGCTCGGCTTCGTGCCTACCCCAGTGAAGATTTGTTCTCGCTAATTTTGGGAAATGCTGCCGGTGGGTAGGTTTCCTGCTCTGGACTTTCGCCCTGAATTGTAAGTACTGCCGCCCACTATAATTTTTGTTTTGCTCATTGCAACAGTACCACTAAGATTTCCCCTGTGATTTTATCGGTGGTTACAGATAGGAGTTAAAGGGTTATTCTTTACCTTATTCCCACTTATATGGACTTTGCTTTCCATACCTAGGGTAATGATTACATTAAATACTATACTCGTTTTGACTTTTTGACAGAAAATTCCCCACTATCAGTTACGACTTTTACTACAGTGATTGGTTTGGGGTATAATTTGACTCTTGGTCACCTGGTAGCTATATATACATTTACTGCCCAGAATATTTAACTCCCCCTATCCCATGATATGTACACTAGGTTATCCCCACCCCTTTTCTAGTGTGGGCAATGTATGAGGCATCACTCATCTGTAGACATATCCCTACTACTTATTCTCACACTAGAGATATTAATGTACTTCTTGTATCTATATAGAGATGACAGTAGTCCTTGGTGGGCATTATCCCATGGAGCACCATCCCTACTAGAGGATGGTAAGCGTTTGTTACCTAGAATTTGTCTTTACACTAAGTATGGCAGCATGCCATCACTGAGTGCCACAACACTTTTTCGTATGTCCAATTATACATTTGCATTTATCTTAACATATTATTGTTTGTTTTTTCATGTTGTTTTCCTCCATAGGCGCACATCTACCTAGATTGTTAGGTGTGTAGCTCTTGGGTGATTGGAGGAACATTACCTCCATCCCACTCCGGAGTGTTTTTTAACCTTGACCGAGACCCTCTATGATCCATGAAAGTTAGGTTTTTGAGGTTCTTGAGCCAATTTTGATCATTCTTTCTCCAGCTCCTCTCTGACTGTAGGTCTGAATTTACTCCTACATCCCTTTTAATCACAGCACGCACTACTAGCCAAGATCTCCGGCAACGAGCCCCCTTGAGGGGCCCATTAGATATTGCAGCGCCAGTCTGACGAGGAGCATGCCCTGTGATGAAGCATGACGTCCAATGGATGTGTAAGGGCTCTTGCTTCTATTTTCCGAAGCGCCTATTGGATTCCTGCCTATTTCTGTGGAACAGTGTATCTTTTTGATTTTTTTAGAATGGGTGTACACATGTTTTAGATGCCTGTGAATACAAGTGACCCAAAAGCCATAAAAGAGCCATAAACTAAACATGGAGTAAGTCATGACAGGTTTTGACAGCATCAATAGTGTTTTGGAACACAAAGCATTGTCATGAATGGGAAGGGTATCCATAGCAAAAACGGTGGTCCTACCACAGTGTCTGTACAACCTCCCTGCACAGTATTCAAGATTTTGGATCAATAGCTGATCCAGCTGATATGGCCTGGGAAATGAATCTGGATTAAATTGTGAAGAAATGAGGGAGAATGGTGGCGTGTAAGTGGAGAATAGGTGGTTGTGAATTACTAGGAGACCTGTATCCAAATAGTTGGTTTCCTACTTATGCAGAGGCACAGAAACATTTTAGAATCAGGCAGGGACAGTTTTTACAATATATGCACCTTGCCCAAACAACCAGAAAGGTATGGACCACATTCCCAGAGGCAGCAGACCCTACTCAAGCTATGGCCACTATATTAGCAATGGGGGTTACCTAGAAGGTTGAGAGCTAATATAAATGAACCCCTAAGGGAGGGCAGATGGTGACGGTTCAATGTGGCATATCAAAAATGGTGAGCTGCCATGGATGGGCCCCTTATTGAAAGAGGATGGGATAATGCATGCCAAGGGCTAAACAGTCATAAATGGGCATAAAATAAGCCTGAAGTGTACATTTCTGACCATACCTCTGGATAAAAGATGGGTCTTCATTCACTAGCTGAACACACATGCTCCTCATTATAACAAATGGATAAGTTATATGCTGGAAAAGGAGGCTGTGGAAGAAAGTAATGTGAAAGTGTGAGAAAGGAAGAACACTTGAAAATGACCTCATAGAGTGGGCAGTCATGCTCCACCACATCAATAACCATCTGGCCCTAGCAGACGGCAGTCGGCATAGAATGATTACAGAATAATAGTCCCTTCTAAGATGGTGACACAGGAATCAGGTATGGGTGGTGGGCACAATATGCATTAAATCAATAGTGGTGCCATATCATTGGAAGATCCAAAATGTGCCTACTAAACATGCTGAATGTGTGAGTGTTTGTCAGTGTGTTTTTACTGTCTCACTGGGATCCTGCTAGCCAGGACCCCAGTGCTTTTAGTTAAAACCCTATTTCTCAGTGTGTTTTGCCTGTCTCACTGGGATCCTGCTAGCCAGGACCCCAGTGCTCATAGTTTGTGGCCCATGTGTGTGTTGGCAGTATGGTTAACTGTGCCACTGAAGTTCTGCTAACCAGAACTCCAGTGCTTATGCTCTCTCTACTTACCAAATGGTATTGGGGGCCAATCCCATGCACCCTGGGGGCTCCACCATGGACCTTCCAGTACTGCCAAACCAGCTCTCTGAAGTTTCCACTGCAGCTCCACCTGCTGCTACCACACAGACAGATTTCTGCCCTCCTGGGGACTGAGCAGCTCAATCCCAGGAAGGCACAAGCGGTGCCCTCCTTGCATAATCCAGTCTACACCCGTTCAAGACTGATTTGCATATGGCTGGGTCCAAACTGGAATGGCATGGGCAGCAAAAAAACGATGGATTTAGGCCCAGATCACTGTACTGGGGGTGAATGTTTGACAATGTTCAGCATTCCGTCCATCACTTGTTGTTTTTGCTTTGTCGCCCTAAGTGGGAAGGGTATGCCCAGACGTGGGTCCCGTGCTTCCCATGCCATTGGATTCAAGCTAGCCTGGCTGATGAGGGGTGAAACCCCGAAACCGGTCCCAGGATGCTTGGTTCCATCCAGGGAAGACCTGGCCTAGCAGTTCGGGCTGGACTGTTCCCATGGGGAACAAAGTCAAGACTGATTTGCATATGGCTGGGTCCAAACTGGAATGGCATGGGCAGCAAAAAAACGATGGATTTAGGCCCAGATCACTGTACTGGGGGTGAATGTTTGACAATGTTCAGCATTCCGTCCATCACTTGTTGTTTTTGCTTTGTCGCCCTAAGTGGGAAGGGTATGCCCAGACGTGGGTCCCGTGCCTCCCATGCCACTGGATTCAATCTAGCCTGGCTGATGAGGGGTGAAACCCCGAAACCGGTCCCAGGATGCTTGTTTCCATCCAGGGAAGACCTGGCCTAGCAGTTCAGGGTCAAGACTGATTTGCATATGGCTGGGTCCAAACTGGAATGGCATGGGCAGCAAAAAAACGATGGATTTAGGCCCAGATCACTGTACTGGGGGTGAATGTTTGACAATGTTCAGCGTTCCGTCCATCACTTGTTGTTTTTGCTTTGTCGCCCTAAGTGGGAAGGGTATGCCTAGACGTGGGTCCCGTGCTTCCCATGCTACTGGATTCAAGCTAGCCTGGCTGATGAGGGGTGAAACCCCGAAACCGGTCCCAGGAGGCTTGTTTCCATCCAGGGAAGACCTGGCCTAGCAGTTCGGGCTGGACTGTTC
The DNA here is from genome assembly GCF_031143425.1 of Pleurodeles waltl. Classification (NCBI taxonomy): domain Eukaryota; kingdom Metazoa; phylum Chordata; class Amphibia; order Caudata; family Salamandridae; genus Pleurodeles; species Pleurodeles waltl. Next base: position 705,619,742 of record NC_090439.1, on the reverse strand, counting down.
CCATGGGGAACAGGGTCAAGACTGATTTGCATATGGCTGGGTCCAAACTGGAATGGCATGGGCAGCAAAAAAACGATGGATTTAGGCCCAGATCACTGTACTGGGGGTGAATGTTTGACAATGTTCAGCATTCCGTCCATCACTTGTTGTTTTTGCTTTGTCTTCACCCTGCACCAGAAGAAGCGAAGGAATCTCCCGTGGAGTGACGGAGTCACCTCCCTGCTTCTGCACGCACCCTTCTGCGACGACGACCGGTTCTCTGGGACTCTTCTCCTGGTGATGAGCGTGCTCCTTGAACACAGGTGATGGACCAAAGTGACCGAGACTGTCCAAAGGTCCAGCTGTCCAAATTTGGTGGAGGTAAGAGCTTGCCTCCCCATGCTGTGACAGTACCCCTGCTCACCATGTCTTCTGCAGTTATTTGGGCTTCTGTGCATTTCTTCCAAGAATTCTTCATGCACAGTGTAGCCAGGTCCCCAGTACTCCATTTGGTGCACCAAGCAGGAGCCCGCAGCCATCATCTTTGGTGCTCTTCTGTACTTTTTTTCTTACCAGAGAATCCACTTTTGCACCATCTTCTAGGTTGGCAGGGGCTCCTGTCCTTCCTGGACTCGTCTTCGACTTCTGGACTTGGTCTCCTCTCTCCACAGGTCTTCAGGTCCAGGAATCCATAATTTGTTGCTTGCAGTCTTGTTTGGTTCTTGCAAAATCTCTTATCGCCACTTTAATGTGTCCTGAGGAAACTTGCTGTACTTTACTCCTGCTTTCCTGGGACTTTACTTACCTTTGGTGTTTTCCTTCACTCCCAGTGCCCCTCTACACACAACACTTACCTAGGGGGAATTTGTGATTCACATTCCACTATTTTAGTATATGGTTTGTGTTTCCCCTAGGCCCATTGCAATCTATTGTATTTTCTACTGTTTGCACTATTCTATGACTGTTTACTTAGCTGATTTTGGTTACTAGTGTATATATTGTGTATAATGCTTACCTCCAGAAAGAGGATTGCCTCTAAGGTATTGTTGGACTTGTGTCACTAAAATAAGGTACCTTTATTTTTGGTAACACTGAGTATTATCTTTTATTGTGAATAGTACTGTGTAACTATAGTGGTATTGCAGGAGCTTTGCATGTCTTCTAGTTCAGCCTAAGCTGCTCTGCTACAGCTACCGCTAGACAGCCTAAGCTGCTAGAACACTGCCTAATTTTCACTAATAAGGGATAACTGGACCTCGTATAAGGTGTAAGTGTACCTTAGGTACCCACTACAAACCAGGACAGCCTTCTACAAATGTCCAAGGTAATAAAAGCGCCTGCGTATTTGTGAAATGCAATATACGAATAACATTGGCACGTGGTGCACTGTAAGAACCTGATTGCGAATGTAATGTGATAGTAATTGCGTAGAGATGCACTAAAAGAGATACATATACTGAATCCACTAACGAACTATGGGCCTGATGTACGACCACCAGAAATAGCAACCGATGTTTGTACAATTTTGGGAAACAAATTGTGACTCGCAAACTGGTCGCATCGCAGTTAATGAAAATGCAATCTGCCTCTCGGTAACTGCTTGCAAAAAGCGACTGTGGATTGCAAATTGCGATCGTGGATCGAAATTGTGACTGCAGCTTTAAAAAGGGGAAAACACTTCCTGGTGCACTGCAAGGACCCCATACAGGAAGTGGTTTCCCTGGAGATTCCTGCACAAGAGGAACAGCACATGGTCTAGGCCAGCAGCACAGGTCTACAGCACTGACTTCTTTTGCACCACGAAGAACAATGGCCAGCCAATGGGGAAACAAAGCGGAAGGGGAGCCCAAATGCAAAACAAAATTCTCAGAGAGGGATTTGGACATGGTAACTGAGGAATGTTGTAACCATCATGAGGAGTTGTTTGGGAGGCTGTCGCAGAGTATCCCTGAGGCTGACAAGCGCAAATCTGGAGGGAGATTCAGATCAATGCCCTTTGAGTGGCCGACAGGTGAATAGAAGGAATAAAGAAGAGGTGGTGTGACCTGTGCTCCAGGGCCAAGGAAAGGGTTGTAGTCTGGGTACATGACATCCAGGGGACGGGAGGAGGACCGTCCAATGTGCCACCTCCTACAGCAGTGGAGGAGATGGTGGAAACAACATTGGAGCTGGAGGCAGTCTGCAGATTTGGGTCCCTGGACACATCTGCAGACTGACCAACCACTAGTCCCAAAACCCTGATGCTCACAAGCATGCATCACAGCCTCACATATATGTGCCTGGATGGTTCATGTAGATGAGGAATTCACCACAACGGGTGCATTATGGTACAGATAGTCATGTTCAGAAATAGTGCTGCTACTGCCAGGCAGTATTTGTTACCGAATTAAAACAAATGAGCCAGAGTCTCACACATACTTTTTATTCTATGTCCCCTTTCCCAAATAGACACACCAAGTGCAACACAGGAAGAGGAATATGAAGAGGGAGAGGACCAGTCCCAGTCTCAGCTGGAGGAAGGACAGGGTGATTTGCTCCTGAGTCCACCCGGAACCTCGCTGGTCCATGAAAGTGCAGCTTTGACTCCAACACATGCAGCTGAAATTGTGAGTCCAGCAGTTCCACAGCAGTCCACACATTGACGCATACCAGGGTCCGGCGTGTGCGCCAACCCAGCGGACCCAAAGGTGACAGCAGGCGCAGCAGCCTGCACGCTCCCAGGCAGGAGCCAGTTACCAGTCTGAGCCTGGAAACATAGAATAGGCCATGTTGAGGGTTCAGCGTCTGCAAAACAAACACATACACCTCATCAGCAAAAAAAAGTCCCTGGGGTTCGAAAACATCACCAAGCAGATGTCTGCCAATCAGGCAGCCCTTAATACAAAATTGGATGCCATTAGTGGGTCACTTGACAAACTCTGCAGGGAGATGGCAGAGGACAAACACCTATTACTGTGCCGTGAGCACATCCATGCAACAGATTGGATGCCCTAACCAGGGCAATTGGTAGGCTAGCCCAGGCAACAACACAGCACAGCAGGCAAAAATGTCACTGCATTAGGAGATGGGCCTCTTCAGTGGTGATGTGGCCAGAGGGCTGCATCAGATAACTGCAGCTATAGAAGCAATAGAAACTGCCATCATTGCAAGTGGTGCAAAAAGTGACGCAGCAGACAGCGAGGTGTCCAACTTGAGCAGTGTGTCTGCTGAGCCACGAGTCCTGAGACGAAGCAGCAGCCACCAATCAGCACCTCCAACATCTGGCACCCTGCATGCTGTATGAAGTGCAAAAAAGTGACTTCAGACAGACAGTGTGCCTGTATGGTTTTTAATATGTAACCGCACAACATGTACAGACACAATATACATTGAACTCATGATGGATAGGGTGTCCATCCCTGTTGTTACCAACACTGACAGCAAAGTGTTGCCTTTTGGCATAGAATAACAACAGTTGATTTGTCATTCTTGGAGGATTTGGGTACAAGTGGATTTCTTACTGTGCAAAATAATGCCTCGCAATGTGATCTCTGTGCCTTCTCCCCTCTGCTGCTCTGCTTTCCTCGACCGGCTGTTGTGCAGATGGAGTTGGGTTATCGTCCTCAGATTCTGATCCGGATACCTCTATGTGTAAATCACGCCTGCAGGCTATGTTGTGCAATATTGTGCAGGTTTCGACTATCTTGCATGCTGTTTCAGATGCATACTGCTAGGCTCCGCCACTCTTGTGTACACACTGGAAGCATGACTTCAGGAGGCCAAACGTACATTCAATCACAGTCCTTTTGCACCTATGTGCCATGTTGTAGCACCTTTCCTGGGGTGTGTTGGGAGTCAAGGAGGAGGGCATATGCACTGTTACCTGTAGAGACACATATGTGGGTCAAAACAACATAAAGTCCTACGTATATACAGCTAAACATTTATGTGCACATTCATTCAAGTACCTAATATGAGTCCTTCATCGAATTCATCTCTTTCTAGTCACTGAAATATGCCACTGTGCCTAAATATATATGAGTCATGTGTGCCCCCTTGAGTATGTGGCTACAAGGTCTGTGATGATGATCTGAGCATTGCACACAACTTGTATGTTAATGAAATGTGTGCTTTTACAGTTCTGAAATATGTATTCTAGACAGAATGGGGGACATATGGGCAAATAGGTCCCGTCTATGCAGCTGATGACCTGTGGGAACCGCCTATCTGCTAGAATCGTGTTTGGTATACTGCATTTCCAAGTTGTTCCTGGACATGTAGATGTGCTGGTATATGTGCGAGAGCATGGCGTCTAGGAAGTTGCTGAAGAAACACAACAGTGCACTCTGTGATACCCCTCCAGCCAAAGCTTTGACATGCTGGTAGCTACCAATGGCCAATAGGTGGAGGAAGCACAAGACCTGAACATGGGTGGGGATTGCATTGCTGCATTGTGGTTTGCTCTTAAGTTGTGGTTTCAGGGTGGCATTTAGCTCAAGGATCACATTGCTACTCAGCCTGTACTGCTCAAATATCTTCTCCTCTGTCTTCTCAAACAGGGTCAGCCTGTCTCTGCCTCCTCTACTGGTCAGCCAGTATTTGTCTCTTCCTCAACATCAGGTACAGGGCAGCCATTGTGGGTGGTCCCTGATGTATTCTGGGCCCCTGTTTTTATAGGTTGGTTCATGTTTACCCCTATTTTGGATTGGCGTTAAATTGCATGTGCAAACGGGCTATTGTGCGACTACTCACAAACTGCGACCCATTTGTACATGCATTTTTATGACTCACATTTAGTGGTTTGCTAAATGTGACTCACATTTTCCAACCGCTTTTTTCTTTGCAACTCACAAACCACTTGCATCGCAATTTCGGTTTTGCGAATGCTTGTCGTACATCATGTATCGCCGGTTTTGTATTCGCAAACTCGATTGGGACCGATTTGTGAGTCGCAAATCAACCATACGTCGGACCCTTAGTATATTAAATGGATTGAGTACATGGCAATGTTTACAGACTGGGAAAGTTCAAAATAGAGGTTATGTATGATGTACATTATAAAATGCAAATAGAGAAATATGTTAAAAAACTATAATTCTGATGAACACTTGTTATATTACAGTTTGAGACAACAACTTGACTATATTTTCAAACGAAGATGCAAGTTGTTACAAAAACAAAGGTGGCTACATTATCATTGGCATGATTAAGATAATTCCAACTCTTTATGACTATGGTTTCCTAGATATTATTTATGTTTCACTTTCAGAGAATAGAAAGTCTGAGACAGAGAAATATTCTGAAGGTACATCACTTAAATTAACAGCTGTTAAGCGCTGCCATATATTGCTAAGGTACTGAAGATCTTAACCTTCTCTTTAGATATCTGCTGTTATGCAGTAGAATCTAATGCCCAGCCGAGTGAATAGTTTGAGTGTGATATTAAGGCCCATATATATATTTTTTCACCCAAAACTGCGTTAACGCAGTTTTGCGTGAAAACGTTTACCGCCGGCTAGGGCCATTCCAAGACGCCGGTTGGGCATCTTATTTATGGAATGGTGCAATCCGGAGCAAAGGGTGGGCTAACGTCATAGAAAATGTGGGGTGGCGGTATGGGATTAGGGGGTTTTGCACCAAAAAATGATGTTAGGCTGGTTAGAGTAAAAAATAAAAAGATGACTCTAACCAGCCTAGCGTCATTTCTTCATGCTAATCCGACCATACCACATGACTCCTGTCTTGCAAAAGACAGGAGTCATGCCCACCACCCCAATGGCCAGCACAAGGGACAAGGGTTTCCTGGGCATGGCCATTGCACCCAGTGCCATGTATGGGGGCCCATTTCAGGGGCCCCAATGGCACTTTAAAAACAAAACATAATTACCTATACCTACCTATACTTACCTAGGATGGGTCCCCCATTCCCTGGTGTCCCTCTGGTGTGGGTGGGGGTGTCCCTGGGGCCCCGGGAGGGCACCAGTGGACTTATTCCATGGTTTTCCACCATACAAATAGGCCCACAGGTCCCCTAACGCCTGCGCTGACCCAGTCATTAAATAATGGCGCTAAGCAAGCTTAGCGCCATTTTTTAGGCTCACCTCCCTCCCGTGCACCATTTTTGCATGGGAAGAGAAATAAGACGCCTGGGCCTTAGAGTAATTTTTTGTCTGGGAACACCTACCTTGCACCTCATTGACGCAAGGTAGGTTCACGCTAGCAAAAAATGACTGACTCCAATTTTTCGGCCCTAGACTAGTCTAGCGTCAAAATATAAATATAGAGTTATTTTTGCGCTGAATTAGCGTAAAAGAAATGACCCTACTTCAGTGCACAGTATATATCTGCCTCTCGGTGTCTTTGTTTTCTCTCTTATCCCATTCCTTTTTCCCTGTGCCTACCCTAACCAACATATTTTTCTTGTATATTGTTGACTGTGGATTTGGAGTGATGTGGGTACCTTCATAGTTCTCATTGGATCTATACTACAAGGTACAAGGTTAGCACATTCGGACACCGTTATCTGTAGGAGGTAACAAATTAGATGAAAATTCCAATATTTAAACAAGCATTGGGAAGGCTGATAGGTCTTGGCTATGCGATTATATTTTAGCCATGTTGTACACCAGTGTCACTGCTGTTCAACATGGCTACAATTTAGGTTCATGGAGTGAGGTGATTCTTGGGCAGAGCCCAGATGGCCATCCTGTCAGGGAGAATAACATCTCTCTCTACCCAAGCCCTTTGTCCACTGTCTGGAAGCAATACACATTTCACCACATGGGAGCCATAAACAGTTGACACTGAACACTGGCAGAAAGACACATTTAGCTTAAGCAGGAAAAGGCAACTTTTTAAAAGTGCCATTTTCAAAACAGAAATCTAAAATCTCACTTAACAATTAAGCTGGATTTTAAATTACGACTAAAATGAGTCCTTGAATCATTTCTCTAGCTATTTCCAAACTACCGTTAAGCATTAGAAAATGGTATAATCCCCCTGCATCCACAGAAGCACGTAAGGAGAGTTTGCCTTCTCCTTCATTGCCACCAAGACTTCAAACAAACTTCCTCAACACATCAGGCCTCTTTCCACTCCTCAATTTCCGCAAAAAACTGTAGACCTGGGCTGTTCAACTGGGAGCTACGGTCAGCCTACGTTCCTGCTCCAGTGCCTGGATACCCTCAAGGGTGATAAACTGCACAATACAAATCTACATAACATAGCATGTTAATCAACAATTCTCTAGAGGGATTCTTCCCTACCCCTAAACCTCTATCAATGCAGAGACTCCTTACACCTTTCCAGCTAAGGTGGTCATAAGCAGAGCTGACCAGATCAAGAGTAGGACATGTACCAGACATGATAGAAAAAGGTTTAAGGGACAGAAAAAAGAAAGAAAAAGTTTGAGAACTTTTTAAGGAAACAGAAAAAAAACTTTTTCAACTTTTTAGAACTTTTTTGAAAGTTTTTAGAGGTACTTTTCAGCACTTAGCAATAGAGTAAGAGAAGAAAAACAAAACTTTTTGGTTAGGTGTACATACACTGAACTTGTTTTGTATATTTTTCTCTTATGAAAAGTACAAAATGACAAAGTGGTAAGTAGTTGCAAGTACTTATCCCACCGCTGCACAACCAATGTAGGAGGCTGTCCTGGTTTGTAGTGGGTACCAAGGGGTACTTACACTCTGCACCAGGTCCAGTTATCCCTTATTAGTGTAGAAGAGGTGTTTCTAGCAGCTTAGGCTGATAGAAGGTAGCTATAGCTGAGCAGCTTAGGCTGAACTAGGAGACATGCAAAGCTCCTACTATACCACTGGTGTCATATGCACAATATCATAAGAAAACACAATACACAGATATACTAAAAATAAAGGTACTTTATTTTTATGAAAATATGCCAAAAGTATCTCAGTGAGTACCCTCAGTATGAGGATAGCAAATATACACAAGATATATGTACACAATACCAAAAATATGCAGTAATAGCAAAAGGAAGTAATGCAAACAATGTACAGTCACAATAGATTGCAATAGGAGCGCATAGGTATAGGGGCAACACAAACCATATACTCCAAAAGTGGAATGCGAATAATGTATGGACCCCAAACCTATGTGAGCTTGTAGAGGGTCGCTGGGACTGTAAGAAAACAGTGAGGGTTAGAAAAATAGCCCACCCCAAGACCCTGAAAAGTAGGTGTAAAGTGCACCTATATTCCCCAGAGAGCACAGAAGTCGTGATAGGGGAATTCTGCAAGGAAGAACAACACCAGCAATGCAACCAAAGTGGATTTCCGGACAAGAGTACCTGTGGAACAAGGGGACCAAGTCCAAGAGTCACGACAAAGTCGAGATTGGGCAGATGCCCAGGAAATGCCAGCTGAGGGTGCAAAGAAGCTGCCACCAGTTGGTAGAAGCTGTAGATTCTGCAAGAACGAAGAGGACTAGGAACTTCCCCTTGGAGGATGGGTGTCCCACGTCGTGAAGAAGCTTGTAGGGGTGTTCCCACGCAGAAAGACCGCAAACAAGCCTTGCTAGATGCAAGGGTCGCAGTTACGGTTTTTGGATGCTGCTGTGGCCCAGGAGGGACCAGGATGTCGCCAATTGCGTGAGGAGACAGAGGGGGCTCACAGCAAGATAGGGAGCCCTCACAGAAGCAGGCAGCACCCGCAGAAGTGCCGGAACAGGCACTACAAAGAGGAGTGAACCGGAGCTCACCCGAAGTCACAAAAGGAGATCCCACGACGCCGGAGGACAACTCAGGAGGTTGTGCACTGCAGGTTAGAGTGTCGGGGACCCAGGCTTGGCTGTGCACAAAGGAAATCCTGGAAGAGTGCACAGGAGCCGGAGCAGCTGCAAATCACGCGGTACCCAGCAATACAGTCTAGCGGTGGGAGGCAAGGACTTACCTCCACCAAACTTGGACTGAAGAGTCACTGGACTGTGGGAGTCACTTGGACAGAGTTGCTGAGTTCCAGGGACCACGTTCGTCGTGATGAGAGGGGACCCAGAGGACCGATGATGCAGTTCTTTTGGTGCCTGCGGTTGTAGGGGGAAGAATTCCGTCGGCCCACAGGAGTTTTCTTCAGAGCTTCTAGTGCAGAGAGGAGGCAGACTACCCCCACAGCATGCACCACCAGGAAAACAGTCGAGAAGGCGGCAGGATCAGCGATACAAGGTTGCAGTAGTCGTCTTTGCTACTTTGTTGCAGTTTTGCAGGCGTCCTGAGCAGTCAGCGGTTGATTCCTTGGCAGAAGGTGAAGAGAGAGATCCAGAGGAACTCTGATGAGCTCTTGCATTCGTTATCTAAAGAATTCCCCAAAGCAGAGACCCTAAATAGCCAGAAAAGGAGCTTTGGCTACCTAGGAAGGAGGATAGGCTAGCAACACAGGTAAGAGCCTATCAGAAAGAGTCTCTGACGTCACCTGCTGGCACTGGCCTTTCCAGCTAAGGTGGTCATAAGCAGAGCTGACCAGATCAAGAGTAGGACATGTACCAGACATGATAGAAAAAGGTTTAAGGGACAGAAAAAAGAAAGAAAAAGTTTGAGAACTTTTTAAGGAAACAGAAAAAAAACTTTTTCAACTTTTTAGAACTTTTTTGAAAGTTTTTAGAGGTACTTTTCAGCACTTAGCAATAGAGTAAGAGAAGAAAAGCAAAACTTTTTGGTTAGGTGTACATACACTGAACTTGTTTTGTATATTTTTCTCTTATGAAAAGTACAAAATGACAAAGTGGTAAGTAGTTGCAAGTACTTATCCCACCGCTGCACAACCAATGTAGGAGGCTGTCCTGGTTTGTAGTGGGTACCAAGGGGTACTTACACTCTGCACCAGGTCCAGTTATCCCTTATTAGTGTAGAAGAGGTGTTTCTAGCAGCTTAGGCTGATAGAAGGTAGCTATAGCTGAGCAGCTTAGGCTGAACTAGGAGACATGCAAAGCTCCTACTATACCACTGGTGTCATATGCACAATATCATAAGAAAACACAATACACAGATATACTAAAAATAAAGGTACTTTATTTTTATGAAAATATGCCAAAAGTATCTCAGTGAGTACCCTCAGTATGAGGATAGCAAATATACACAAGATATATGTACACAATACCAAAAATATGCAGTAATAGCAAAAGGAAGTAATGCAAACAATGTACAGTCACAATAGATTGCAATAGGAGCGCATAGGTATAGGGGCAACACAAACCATATACTCCAAAAGTGGAATGCGAATAATGTATGGACCCCAAACCTATGTGAGCTTGTAGAGGGTCGCTGGGACTGTAAGAAAACAGTGAGGGTTAGAAAAATAGCCCACCCCAAGACCCTGAAAATTAGGTGTAAAGTGCACCTATATTCCCCAGAGAGCACAGAAGTCGTGATAGGGGAATTCTGCAAGGAAGAACAACACCAGCAATGCAACCAAAGTGGATTTCCGGACGAGAGTACCTGTGGAACAAGGGGACCAAGTCCAAGAGTCACGACAAAGTCGAGATTGGGCAGATGCCCAGGAAATGCCAGCTGAGGGTGCAAAGAAGCTGCCACCAGTTGGTAGAAGCTGTAGATTCTGCAAGAACGAAGAGGACTAGGAACTTCCCCTTTGGAGGATGGGTGTCCCACGTCGTGAAGAAGCTTGCAGGGGTGTTCCCACGCAGAAAGACCGCAAACAAGCCTTGCTAGATGCAAGGGTCGCAGTTACGGTTTTTGGATGCTGCTGTGGCCCAGGAGGGACCAGGATGTCGCCAATTGCGTGAGGAGACAGAGGGGGCTCACAGCAAGATAGGGAGCCCTCACAGAAGCAGGCAGCACCCGCAGAAGTGCCGGAACAGACACTACAAAGAGGAGTGAACCGGAGCTCACCCGAAGTCACAAAAGGAGATCCCACGACGCCGGAGGACAACTCAGGAGGTTGTGCACTGCAGGTTAGAGTGTCAGGGACCCAGGCTTGGCTGTGCACAAAGGAAATCCTGGAAGAGTGCACAGGAGCCGGAGCAGCTGCAAATCACGCGGTACCCAGCAATACAGTCTAGCGTGGGGAGGCAAGGACTTACCTCCACCAAACTTGGACTGAAGAGTCACTGGACTGTGGGGGTCACTTGGACAGAGTTGCTGAGTTCCAGGGACCACGTTCGTCGTGATGAGAGGGGACCCAGAGGACCGGTGATGTAGTTCTTTTGGTGCCTGCAGTTGCAGGGGGAGGATTCCGTCATCCCACAGGAGATTTCTTCAGAGCTTCTAGTGCAGAGAGGAGGCAGACTACCCCCACAGCATGCACCACCAGGAAAACAGTCGAGAAGGCGGCAGGATCAGCGATACAAGGTTGCAGTAGTCGTCTTTGCTACTTTGTTGCGGTTTTGCAGGCGTCCTGAGCAGTCATCGGTCGATTCCTTGGCAGAAGGTGAAGAGAGAGATGCAGAGGAACTCTGATGAGCTCTTGCATTCGTTATCTAAAGAATTCCACAAAGCAGAGACCCTAAATAGCCAGAAAAGGAGGTTTGGCTACCTAGGAAGGGGGATAGGCTAGCAACACAGGTAAGAGCCTATCAGAAGGAGTCTCTGATGTCACCTGCTGGCACTGGCCACACAGAGCAGTCCAGTGTGCCAGCAGCACCTCTGTTTCCAAGATGGCAGAGGTCTGGAGCACACTGGAGGAGCTCTGGGCACCTCACCTGGGAGATGCAGGTCAGGGGAGTGGTCACTCCCCTTTCCTTTGTCCAGTTTCGTGCCAGAGCAGGGCTGGGGGATCCCTGAACCGGTGTAGACTGGCTTATGCAGAGATGGGCACCATCTGTGCCCATCAAAGCATTTCCAGGGGCTGGGAGAGGCCACTCCTCCCCAGCCCTGACACCTTTTTCCAAAGGGAGAGGGTGTAACACCCTCTCTCTGATGAAGTCCTTTGTTCTGCCTTCCTGGGCCAAGCCTGGCTGGACCCCAGGAGGGCAGAAACCTGGCTGAGGGGTTGGCAGCAGCAGCAGCTGCAGTGAAACCCTAGGAAAGGTAGTTTGGCAGTACCCGGGTCTGTGCTAGAGACTCGGGGGATCATGGAATTGTCTCCCCAATGCCAGAATGGCATTGGGGAGACAATTCCATGATCTTAGACATGTTACATGGCCATCTTCGGAGTTACCATTGTGACGCTATACATAGGTAGTGACCTATGTATAGTGCACGCGTGTAATGGTGTCCCCGCACTCACAAAGTCCGGGGAATTTGCCCTGAACAATGTGGGGGCACCTTGGCTAGTGCCAGGGTGCCCACACACTAAGTAACTTAGCACCCAACCTTTACCAGGTAAAGGTTAGACATATAGGTGACTTATAAGTTACTTAAGTGGAGTGGTAAATGGCTGTGAAATAACATGGACGTTATTTCACTCAGGCTGCAGTGGCAGGCCTGTGTAAGAATTGTCAGAGCTCCCTATGGGTGGCAAAAGAAATGCTGCAGCCCATAGGGATCTCCTGGAACCCCAATACCCTGGGTACCTCAGTACCATATACTAGGGAATTATAAGGGTGTTCCAGTATGCCAATGTGAATTGGTGAAATTAGTCACAACCTGTTAGTGACAATTTTAGAAAGCAGAGAGAGCATAACCACTGAGGTTCTGCTTAGCAGAGCCTCAGTGAGACAGTTAGTCATCACACAGGGAACACATACAGGGCACACTTATGAGCACTGGGGCCCTGGCTGGCAGGGTCCCAGTGACACATACACTAAAACAACATATATACAGTGAAATATGTGGGTAACATGCCAGGCAAGATGGTACTTTCCTACAATAACATATTATAACATTGACATGTTTGCATGTATTTCAGCTGACATACTTTGTGAATATTTCATCAAATACGTTCCTGTTTAAGTTATGTCTTTGGGTTACAGTAATTCAATAGTACATTTTCTTTGTGCCAATAATAATCATATTTTCCGTTTTTTTTTTTAACTAACATGTTTTTTAAATGTAATGTAATGCTTGGGTTGGGCGAATGCTGAACTCATGGAATAATTACTCTTCTTGTCAGGGTAAACCCTCAAAGTCACTAAATTAACCTGAGCTCAGCTTCCTGGTAGTTATTGCACCAATCAGGTAGGTTTAACTCAGGGCAATGTGTAAAATATTTATGCAGTACCAAACCACTAATAAAGGCAAAACACCAAGCAATAAAAATCCCAAAGTGAATTAGGTAAATTACAGTAGGATTTGACACGTGTGCCAACAGAACAGGCAACAGTCCTCACCCTGAATGTCGAACAGGTCTCAAAGGAGTCAACCCTACAGGTCACTCTGTCAATCAAAGTGGTCTATTGTATCATTTCTGGAAGGGATTTCACACCTTATTAAAGGTAAGTACATACAGGGCAGCAGACTAGAGTCCAGGAGCTTCAGGAAGGGTAAAGGTAAATTACTCTACTTCTGTTCAGCAGGGATAAAGTGCCCAGAGTTTAAAAAACCCCAGCACAAATAGGGTCCAGTAAAAGGTCAACAATTTGGGGTAACCATACAAAAAAGAAAGATTTGATGCAGCAAGCGTATGGCACCATGTTTGGGCACTGGCATGTTTATTTTCATAGGTCTTGCCAAGAGACAGCATTATCTGTATTGCCAGACCAATATAATAAAAAGAAAACAATAAAAAATACATAAATATATACACACATAGAGCATCTATGGATATGTCTTCTTCATCCGTTGGTCTGTGCAACTGTTGTTCACATTTTGCTTCTGCCCACCACATCATACTGCACAGGGCCATCTATAAGCCCCGTTCAGGAATTGGCCCTTTGACATTGTGACAGCATTTTCCTGCTCACATGTGCACACCTACGTAAAAAGAAAGGAACTTCAGTATTAGGCTGATGGGCCAACACTTTACTTTGTCAATATTTTATTCACCATTCTTTAGCCTTTTACTGTTTTAGTCATCCTGGTGAGTTCAATTTTTGCCTTCAGGTTACAATAACCTCAACGTATTAAAATCTTTCCTTTGCTCCAAAAAGAATCAAAGTTTGCTATGATGTGCTCCAAAACAAAAAAGAGGCTCTATATTTATTCTAAGTACCTGTGTCAGTCAGGGAACACCTGCACTGATCTATTGGAATTATATGAGCTGGTTCATCTTTCTTTTTATTTATTTATTTTTTATTACAAGCACATAGCTGTTAAGCTCAAGTAGATGCATGTTTTCTTTTTGTGGCATGTGCTCATGTCTGACTCAAAGGGTGCCATTCATGTTAGTGGTGGGTGCTTGGAGGAGGTTTTCCGTGCGAGGAGCAGGTTGAGCTTTGTGGAGGGTCTTTCATGTAGTGAAAAGGGTCAGTCATAGCTGGAAATTCACAATGAATGATCATGATGGACGGTTGCTGTTGGAGTGAAGAACAGGTCTCACGTTGCCGGTCATCGCTGGAGCTTCGCATTGGAGGATCATCACGGATGGTTGCTGATGGTGTGAAGTACAGATCTCATGTTGCCAGTTGTCACAAACGGTCACTGTTGGTACAAAGACCTTCACATTGGTGGTTATCATGGGTGATTGAATTTCGGTCAAAGAGGACACTTTGCAGCCACGAGGATCCCAAAATATCTATATATTCACCTTTTCTGCAGGAATAGCTCTCACTGATTTAAACCAAGAGCCCGGGGCCTGAGAGACACCTCTTTGGGATCACAGCTCACTCTGGCAGAGTCCAACAGCAGTACTCATGCAGGCCCAGTTGGTACTGGTCAGCTGGGCAGCTGCTGGGAGGCCTCTGGAAGCTTGTTCTGTTCCTGCTCATACAGGAGGTCTGTCAACTGACCCTTAGACTCACTTTCGGTATCCTGGGATCAAGGCAAACAGGTCCAATCTTCCTTCTTCAGACAGCAAGGCAATCCTTCTGGTAACAGGACAGTCCATCTGAATCTTCCCTTAATTCAGCAGTTTTATGATTAGAGGTTCTGATGGTCCCATTTTTATACCTTGTGCTAGCCTTTTGTGGGAAAATTCTGTGACGTATCCACAAAAAAACGTTCTGGTCAGGTCAGCTCTCCCCTTTTCCTGATCCTGACTCCAAACTGTACAGGGTGTCAAAGGCAAGGGCAGGCCTGGTGCCAGGTTCCTTTGTGTGTGCTGCAGGCAGAATCCTTTGAAGTGTAATCAGGGCAGAGTACAGGTTCTCCCAAGTCATCTTGTCAGAAATATCCGCTCCACTCACATATAGGTTTCCATTGTCTTACTGTCTAAAAGCAAATCACAACCCACAACATCAGAGCATTCACAAGCAGGTCAGACCTTGAACACTGTCAGAAAGGCACACTAGGCAGAAAAACATGAACTTTCTAAAGGTGGCATTTTTAGAATTGTAACCTAAAATCTAACTTCACTATTACAGAGGATTTAAAATGACAGTTCATTTGAGTATAAACATAATTCCTCTATCCACTCCCAATATGAAGTTAGCACTTAATAAATGTAATAATGTAACCCAGTTTTAGTGTATGGGGAAGATAGGACTTACAACAGTGGAAAACGCCTTCAAGAATTTTTCACTGTCAGAAGGCAAAAGGTTGGGGGCCTACCACATCAAGAAGGACTAACAATATTCCTATTGTTAATATGATTTATTAAATTAGAAAGTGCTGTGCCCACTCTGCACTTTTCCTAAAAGAGAATTTGACATTTCGGGTTAATTCACCTCTATAAAAGTATGTAAAGGGTTCACCTTTAGTGCTACTTCTGGTACTCATAAATAATTTGTCATTCAGCCTATCTCGTCTCCATTTTTACATACACAAAATGCCCGTTACAGTTACTAGGACATCACAGGCAGGGTTAGTTGCATACATTTTTGTAGGTAAGTATTATTAGTACGATATGAGATGTTTAAACCTTATGAAAATGACTAATGTCTACAATGTGCCACTAAATTGCTGGTTAGATTGCTCTAACAGCACAGAATCATTACCACCGGTAATGAGAAAATGGAGATCATTTAGCACGGTGGGATGTTTACCTTGTAATTTACTGCATTTTATCCATTACAGAGTGTGCAGCGGGCCTGTTGCCATGTATTTATAGATACACTGCGTATTTGAATTGCTGTCTACACCGTGTAATGGTTGACCTTTGAAGCACGACCTGCAATCTGCTATTATTATTAAGCTGCTGCCACGCATCAGTCTTGGCAAAGAACAATGAGTATCTAACTACCTGTCACTTTTCAACTCTGTCCGATCAGCAGGAGGGAGTGCGCACTATAAAAAGAAAGCATTTCCACTCACACGCTTGTTAGCGTTTTCTTCCTGGAGGCCGCTACGACAGACTTGAAGAACTTAGTACGACTTAAAGGCCGATTCTTGGCTTCTCATAAATTATAGAAACCCCAAACTACTTTATGTATCCTTTCTGTCCCATACATTCTGTGTCCCTGTAGTGTGCTCTGGAGTGTTGACACGTCAGCCTGTAGGAGTAGGCTGCTGAAATGCAGATGAATGAATAGCATTGTTGCCATCTGGCCCCATATTAAAGAGGTCACATTCAGCCTCTACTTACTGTATTAAATCCAATCGCACTTTGAATACAGCGACATGTAGGCGTACACATATAATGGAGAACAAGCTCGGCGTGCAGACGCGGTGCTGCTTGAAGAGAGACTGGTAGGATCCGGCTTTTTTCATCCTGCGGAAGTAGATAAGCTGCCTAAGAGAGTCAGAATTTAGGATCTCTGCAAATTCGCAGTGGTTAACACGTCTTTCATAGTTTGATAATAGATGTCACTTAAGGGGCCATGCAGCTGCGACCCCTGGCTTGCCCTTTGCGACCCCTGGCACTGCGTTTGCTACCCCTGACCTCAGAGATGGCAAATGCAGTGCCAGGAACACAGTGGCAGCTCCTCCTTATGGACATTAGATGGGGCTCAGCTCTCTTTGTTTTCTGTCAATTTGTATTGCACTAATAGTGAATAATGTTAGTTATTCGCTATTAGTGTAATAAAAATGGAGTACAGTTAGCTAGAATATGTCCTTTCCATGGCAGCTGAAGTAAGTAAAAAATGCTTTTAAATGTATGCTCTGTGCGTGCTTGCGGGTGAGTGTTTATGTGAAAGTGTATGTAATTGTAAATTTGTGTGTGCGTGTAAGAATGTGAGTGTGAGTGAAAGTGGAGGTCAAAGGACATGTGATGTCACTTCCTCTACCACTGGAAGTTTTGTGAATTGACATCCATGAATTTAATATCTAATATAAGCCGAATATAGGTGTCTCAAAACTGTAAATATGTAAAAACCAACCGGATAATGGGCTGTTTAGAAACAGTTTCCATTGTTCTGTCTGCCCCACCCACTTGTTTTCCGTTTTATATAATGTGTTTTTAACCTTACACAATAAAGGACAAAGCACTTCATTTTCGAGATGCTTCTGCTTCCATTAAAACGTCTTTAAAATGCTGTTCTCTTCCTTGGAGTTAGGTCCTGATTATATCAAATATCTAAAAATAGAAATTATTAGGGCGTAAGAAAGATGGCTACCTAAGTGGGAGAGCTCTCTTGCAACATGCAAGTCTGATGAATTTCTTTTCTTGGAGCTTCAAACTGCACATCAGACCGCGGCGGGCTCTATCAACAAGTGTAAAACGATGTGGTGAGACCGGGGGCTTGTTTGCACAAGCAAGAGGGAGAATGGCAAGTCCACTAGCTTTCCTGAGACTGTGTGGGTCAGAGGCAGCATTACCCGGGTCATTGTAAATGGTCTTCTAAGACACTTGGGAGGCAGTGGTGAAACAAAACTTGAAGGCCCCCCCCCAACAAAGTACATGGAGGGGGGCCCAATGCGCTGGATCCATTCAGGAGCTCTCAGGCCTGTGGTCTGCAGCCTGTGCAGAGTGCCGGAGGGGGGGCCACTTGGAGCTCGGGCATCCCCGTCCCGCATAGGCTATTGTTATGCCACTGTTGTAAGAAGGGTATCCCGTGATATTTAGGGCGAGGGGCTCACAGATCTGTTTGCTGATGCCACATGGAGAAAATAAATAGAGCAGACTGTGGCCAGCAGAGGAAGTGTGTCATCTGGCCCTGTGTACACCGCATCCTCAGGTCTGTAGCCAGAAGTATATTATTAGGAGGGAATGGCCCTCAACCCTGACCAAACATTAACGCTGTGCTCTATAGGTGGATTCCATCCCAAATACTGGTTGTAGTACTAAATATTGACTCCCAGAATACCGCAATACAAGTATATTGAGGAAAGATTATCGAAAGGTAAGTTCATATAGGGAAGTATGGATTTACTCTTTCTAACTCCACATCTACATACCTTAAAAAATATATATATTGCGTAGGTACATATATGTGAATAAGTTATAGAAAATCTATACATACTTACCTGTTAATAGTTTGGATTTGATATTCTTTGCAAGCAATATTTTTGTTTACATTTTCTGGATGCACATTGTATGATTCAATGTAAATGAATATGTGGATTTTTGTACGATACATATTGAAGCACACTCAATCAATTTTACACAATTCAGCTTCAAATCTTATCAACTAGATGGAATTTAGAGTAGAAGGGTGTACATTAGGCTGACTCACAACTTTGTGTATGTTCTAACTGTTCAAGTTTTGTGAAAGTTTTGTTTTCTTTAAAAAAAAGCTGACCTCAGCTGAGAGCCCTCCCTTCCAAATCCCTTAACTCAGGTCGTGGAAGTCCAGATGCCACATATCACATTATTTTACTGTAGGATGTCCTACCTGGGACATTCTGTATAAGGAAATCATAAGGAAATCATCACACTTGGAAGGTCCGAGAGCATAAACCTTACCTCATGGAAGGTTAGGAAACTTCATCCGCGTCATAAAGTATGGAAGTTTCCAATTGCACCCGACTTCATAAGTGAAGTTTTAATTTAACTCACCCCAAGTTTAAAATAACTTTATAGAGAACTTGGAGCATATCCATCAAGAACATTTTAGGAAATTAGTGGTGAGCAGTGTGTTTTAAACATTTTAGGGCTACAATAGTGGTGAAAACTAAATTGAACTTAGATGTCATTTTATAAGGGAAGATCCCTCAATTATTTCCACTATAGGGTGGTGACAAAAGATGGAGAGTTGAATTACATTTGATCAAAACCACCAGTCCAAACTACACAGACTTGAAGCAGGCTCTGGCAATGGCATACACCCCTCATAGTTACAGGCATGTTGTGCGAAAGATGATGCACCGAAGGAAACCTTTGTTAGGATAGGTGATTGTGTGAATCTGGGCTGGGTCCAGCTGAGGCCTGTGGCCTGTTACCTGACTGAGGACACTAGTTTAATCTCCAGTTTCAGGAGCCAAAGATGAGCAGGTGACAACACTGCTTCTAAAGCTCTGAGTTGTGATTTCAAGGTTTCTCTCATTGATGCTGCTTGCATGGTACCTCTCATTTGGATGCTACAAAGTCTTCCACTTCCAGAATTATGGACATTCCCAACTCTTTCACATGTAGTAGACTCTTCGCATAGCAGCTTCAAGGTGGCACCCTCTATGTGACTAATATTGCTTGGATCAGCATGCACTTTTCAGAGTGGTGAATGTATAAGGCATGTTTACTAGAAATCGAAAATATTTATTCGCAAAGGGATCAATTTATTTTGGCATTAGTACAGATGCAGATAAATGTCAAGCTTCATTTTATGAAATAGTTAATAGACTGCCATCTTTGAAGGTACACTAGAAAGCCAAATCACCTCCTTAATGGGACTTGGACTTCTCACCGACTAGGATGTACTTTTCAGTGACTACACTAGCAAATGTAGACATGGCTGATATGCATTAAAAGAAACGGCGTCAGCACATCTCACTAAGAGCATATAATAACAAATAACAAGGGGGTGCCAATGTTAGGCAATTTGCAAAACACAATGTGGATCAAGTAACAATGGTTAAAGTGCAAATTGTGCATTGAAATCACATTGGGCCAGATGTATTGGCTAAAATATGATAAGCTATAAATTCCACTTAAAATCTGCAACCACCTTTTCTCCACAACTATCTATCTCTCATTTTGCTCCTTTAAGCTCTCTCTTACTTTCTCTATTCTCTCCCGATCCATCTCCTAATATCTGTCCCCACTGCCTCTCGCAACCTTTTCCCCATTACCCCTTTCTGTTTGCTGGTCCATCCATATTCCCATTCCTTACTGTCCTGCTTCTTTCTTTCTCAATAGTCTCAGCTTTTCTAGAACCTTTTTTCTCTCTCTCTTCCCTTCTCTCTTCTCTGTACTTCTCAATATATTGTATTCTTCCTCCAGTCCTATTCTCCAAAGACAATGTGTGGCAACTAAAACTTTCACTTGTCTCTGATTGACCATAGCAACACCTGCCACATTTCTTTGCCAACTGTGATTTTCACTATTCCTAGTACCAGAAGCCTACCATCCAGGGAGCCTTCTGGAACTGGAGAAGTTCCCTACGATCAGAAAACAAAGACATTAATGCAATATGGCCATCATATTCCTGCAGCTTGTTGTCATTTCTTTTTGGACAGGACATCAGGCTACATGGATTTGGTGAGTTTTAACTGCTTCAAGACAGATGACCTGTTGACGTCCATTACACTTACTCAATATTCTCAGCTTTTCGAAAACATTTTTGTTCTCTATCTCTCCGTGACACATTCCCAATGGTCCGCAGGCCTGGGCTGGCAGAAAGGCACTTCTCCAGCTGGGGCCTCTTGCTGCATGTTTTTATTTTTATTAGATCCCTCATGCAGCAGTTTTAAAAGCACAACAAAGCCGCTTACAAAATAAAAGTGTCAAGATAACGTTGCAGGTTAATGTACCTGCTGGGGAGAGATGGGAGTATTGTCAAGTGGCAGTTTTGACTCATCTAAGGTAGCACAGACAGTTAATATGCCTGCTTCAGAGAACATGCATCATGCAAAAAACAGTAGTATACTGCTTTTGTCACAGAGATTCTTTGCTACTGTGTAGTCCATAAATTACAATCATAATCTATCACAGAGAGCTATGAACTGCCATCAAAGAGCTGCATGCAAACTGCATAAGACAAATTAGAAAGTTACGTTTTTTACCCAGTCTATTATTATCCTTATGCTGCTAAAAAAAAAGGGTTGCTTGCGTAGAAATACATTCCTAACATTAAAGTCAATACTAACCACTGTGTTATGCACTCTTAGAAAATGCCTACCAGTATGGATGAAATGAATCCTACACCCTGTATTCCCCTCAGAAAGTACTCCATCACCCTACAATGGTATGAGAGAAGCTATTAAACAAATGATTTAGATGTGACAAAGAAACTATGGAGGAATGAGAGGCCCTTATGGCTTTACTTCCTTTCCCCACCACCTATTTATGTGAAAAAGCTTTCACAGATCTTATATACCTAAAAGATAAAAACAGAAATCGTTTGGGAAATGTATAATCTGACCTGAGGATTCAGCTTTCTGAAATAAAACAAAACATTGAAAAGTTAGTGGCCGAGATGAGTGCCAACCTTACCATATTTTTTTTTTGATTTTTGCATTTTTTTTCAATATAAAATAGTTATATCTTTAGTCATTCTAGTATTTGTTTGGTGTGTACTTGTATGTGTATGTTTTAGGATTTACTGTTTTATTATTTGAAATTGAAATCATACAAATTGCTTGGGGGTCCTCAGTTTCCAGTAGTGATTCAGTGGGGGTTCTCAGGAGTCAAAAAGTTGGGAACCACTGCTCCAGCCCTATTCTCCATAGACAATGTGTGGCAACTAAAACTTTTTCTTGTCTGTGATTGGCCATAGCAGCACCTGCCACATTTCTTTGCCAACTGTGCGTTTCGCTAGTCCCAGTGCCAGAAGCCTTTCATCCTGGGAGCTTTCTGGAATTGGAAAGGTCCCCCACGATCATGGAACAATGAAATTTGGACATTATATCCCTGCAGCTTGTTTTCAGTTCTTGTTGGAGAGAACATCAGGCTGCATGGATTTGGTGAGTTTTAACTGCTTTAAGGCTGATGACCTTTTGACGTCCACCACACTACCTTCACAGAACAGTGGACTTCAACAGGACTTTCACAGTACTGGAAAAGAAAATGTTTCTGATAAAACAATAGAAACTTTTTGTTTTCCAAAATCAAAGATGGGATGTGAGGCAAATCCTTCCCCTTGGTCATGTTTTTTGTTTTGTTGTACTGCACGGCACATGGTGTATGCTGACATTACAGAGCTAAACAAAAGTGAAAGGAGGACACGTTAATGGAATGTGCCCAGATCCACAATTGTCTGACCACCAGCATTCCAACACTTCTCTTGATAACAATAGTAACCCACTTGCGTGACCGTGCTATGGCCTGTGAAATCAAAAGGCTCCCTAAACCCCCCAAGACACATGGATACATCATAATGTGTAACCTGCAAGTTGACCCACTCTGGCGATGTGGGTAGCAGTGGTAGTTAGGCAGGGCTCGGTTGCCACCCAGGGAAACTGCCAGCCACAGACCTTTCTGAAAACAAGGCACCTAGGGTAGTCTGATGTGGTGTGGCTTGCATAGATCCCAATATTCTTCTTACCTAGAATGCCCTGCAAACACCAAACGTTTGCTAAATCACAAATCATCATTTTTCTGTGAAGTAAAATTCCAGAATCTACGAGGATTCATTAAATTCCTACCGCCCAGTGTTCTCTTACATTTCCCAGTAAAAACACTAAACCAAACATTCACCAAGTATTATGCATGTAGGATATTAATTACATAGGACCTCATAAAAGCAATTTATTTGCAAATGACCAAAAATTAGATTAACTTAAAGCAGAATTTTAAAGAGTGAATACATTTCAAAAGGCAAATACACAAGACGTAGATCTAAAACATATAAAAACATATAAAAATCTGAAAATGTTAGTCATTGTTCTGCAGGAATGTCTATAGAGATCAATTATACCACAAATGCTTTCAGCCTCGGATGCCTTGAGATTGGATTCCACAATATTTAGTACAAGCAGATAAATCTTCAGCATGCTGACTCTGGCATGGCTATTTAGATATTTATCTACTTTTAAAGGATATAAGCCCTTTGTGACATGACAGGCTATGTTGGGTCAATTCATATTCACAATACAGCTAGGTATGGTTTTTGCAGACCTCTGCAGTAGGCACATTAACCTAACAAACTATCTGGCTCCTGCAACCAAAATAAAGTTCTTTGGAGCAGATACATTATCTCACTAGGCTATATTTCACTAATCAAAACACCATGCCATAACTGAATTTGAAATGTCCTTATTGGACATTGCTTCTGAATGGTTTGTAGGTTTAGATATCGACAACCATGTATGTATCAGGACCATTATACCTACAAGCTACATTCAAGCAATACAAACAAACCAGGATAATCCGCCCCAGACTTACACCACTTATCATTATACCATCTTACCATGAGAAATAGAAGGAAACACTGCTTTCTCTGTACAATCCGCCAAGCTCTCATTACCAGCCATCCTTCAAAGCACCCAGGAGCATATACACTCTGGAAGAGAGTTGAAAACATGGCTATTTCTAAGGCAACTACAACACAACACATTCCGCACCATGAAAGAAAATCACAACCTGAAACTCAATCTTCAACTTACAATCCACAGTCTGGAAACAATCCAACCAGCAAACTACTTTTGATAGGCAGGTAAATTAAGGGTGGGGTCACCTATAGGGCATAGGGATGTTACATAGTTATATAATTTGATTTATAACATTCTGGCACTCACTAATATTAATACTATAACACTCACAGGTCAGCAGCCCACTGTAACTTACACCTCTTACATTGACATAAGACATATCTGAAATGAGGGTTGTTTATTATCAGTACTGTGCCGCCAATAAACTAGCCATCACTAAATGAACAAGCATTGAATAACTGTTCACACTCCGTGTCAATCGTAAAACTTTCATTAGGCCACAACTGCAGGTCCCACATACATATACATTTTGACAACTTCTTTACATCTCACAATGATACTCAGATATGGGATGATGGAAACAATGCATATCCCACCAGATCTCTCCAATTCTCTCTCCCTACAACCAAGTCAGCTCAGGCCCATAACTAGAGACCAAAGTTCTGATTAGACAACCAAGTACAGTAACTATTCTAACCAGACCATAATCATAAGAAATACTAGTACTGGTATGGTACTGAAAAATCATGTACTACATGTCAGTCTCTCACACCTCATCACCTCATCATCCACCACACTGCTACACGCTGCAGCCCATATCATGATAATTGCACCTCAGTGGTCATTATGTACAAAATGGAAACACTTCCCACATAGAATCACAAACCAAAGACACCCTTCCAACCACAAACCCTCCTATGTAGCGTGGCTTGCTGCCAATGTATGTAAGAGCTTCAGTGTCATACATGGTGTAGTAAGTTCTGTACAAATGCTGCATTAAAATAAAATACAGTATTTAGCATGTGTGTTTTGATCCTATTAAAATTATTGTTTCCATCACACTTCAGAATTATAAAACAAAATGTGCTTCATTGGTGTTTTCAGAACTGCTGATATATGTTGAAACATTTGTACAGTTCATTTACAGGTAATTGCATTTTTTGTGTATTAGAAACAAATTGACATCGTATAGTTTTTCTTTATTCTCTCCCTTTATGTAGGGCCATTAGAATTATGAGATCCTGCTGTGTTCTCTGCAAAAAGTTCTATTTGCCACATAATCTGCAGATTTTAACTGATTGGTTATTGCTCAAACCATTTCAAAGTTACAAACAATTCTGTAACGTGCTGCCGCACAGTTGGGAAGCCCTTCACAAAGATTGACTGGTCACCTTTCAGTTACTTGTAGCTGTATTTGTATATGGAACTGATACTAATAAAGTGAAACTTTTGCCCAGACAGTGCTAATATGCAAACACATGACAAAAAATTAAGGACTACTATAAGAAAGTGCTGCATTGAACTGCATAATTTGTGATTTCTTGATGCATAATTAAGTCAACCTTGCTGAATAATTTGGGCATCCCCCGGCTGCATAATTCCAGTGACACTTCCAGCACCCCAAATATTGTCACATAGTTCACCTTACAATCTCCAGGTTTAAATATATCAGAATACATAGCCTGGCATTTAAACTCTGTCTTTGAACAGGCAGAAAATGTAACAAGATAAAAAGGCATTTTTATTGTGCCTTCACCTTTTGAATGTCAGCAGTTGTTGTTTTTTTTTTACAATTAAACTGTATTCATTCAACTGTGAATGCACTTTGTTTTGTTTCATAAATATTGTGCCAATTGCCTTGGTCATTTGGGGGGCCAAGGATTTATACAGACTGGCCCGGCCTTCAAATGCCCCTCATGACTACAGCCCTGCCCCTCCTGCTGGATGATTGGCCTTGATCCTAACCAAATCTTTATTGCGGTGCCTGGAAGACCTAGAGAAGAAAACAAAGAGTGGCTCAAGGATACAGGAAGGGTTCCGGTCAGAACATTTGACAGCCTGTGATTGCACAGATGGTGGATCATGGGCATACCATCAGTGCTAAGAATCCTACAACCTTAAAGGTCCCCACCCTCAAAACAGAGGTGGGAATAGAGGCTTGAAAAGGGATACATATCCCATGCAGTGGTTCAGTGGGTACACATAATATAGTGCTTGAGTGCACTTGAACTGTACTTGTAATAGGTGAAAAGAATGCCTCTACTATGGGTCAAACACAGGGCCAAATAGACCAGCTGATCCCAATGCTCTATTGGAGGATATTTAGTGGCAGTGAAAGACTCAAAGAATAGTAATGGAGCAGAAGGTAGACATGGTCACTGTTGAGGTCAACCTCATCCACACTGATCTTTGGAAAGTGTGTGAAAGAGTGGGATTGATAGGGAAGATGTTGAGGTTCGTAGGATGAAAGGCCACAGCGATTGACAGAAAAATACTGGTTTTAGAAAAGGTACTCTTGTCGGACAAAGAACCTGTTATACTTTACAGTCTGCAATTGAAAGCCTAAATGAAAATAAGATGACTGGCTGTGAAGGCTGAGGACATGGATGGTTTCTCCTTCAGAAATAACATCTGGATTGCAAAAGTCCCAGAGGGAGTGGCGGGACCAAGTGTGGATCTGTTTGTTGAATGCCTGGTTATGGAAACACTTCAACCTAGGGGCCTATGCATGTTTGTTTCAGTTGAGTGGGTTCCATGACGATAACTGCTCAACTATTCAACTTCAGGAATAGAGATGTTATTCTTCAGGCATTGTAAGTGAAGAGCACCTTGAAAGTCAGTTCCCCCTAGATTATTTTCTTCCATGATTTCATGCAGGCAGTGCAAAATCAGTGTAGATCCTTTGATGTGTTACACAAAAGCTATGGAATATAGGTATAAAACATATGACATGGCATGGTTGAGGGTCATGCTGGATGGGCGAACCTGGCACTTTGTTGCTTTGACTGATGGCTGGGGTTATCTGGGATTGGCTGTAAGCCTGGCATGAAACTAAGCCCAGGATGCCTGCACTGAAGGATGCAAAACATACTGTAGAAAGCCTGGGGGTTGTAATGGGACAGTAGAGGTGGCTGCCTGGGCTGTCCTGTCCCCTAAAGTTTAGAACAGGTCACTGATGGTGATGACCAGACTGAGGAGGAAGATGTCCCTGATGATGTGGTCTGAGACTCTGGCTGCACTTCATATCTTTGCCCTCCACCTTCCCTCACTGATGGGGCTGTACAATTAATGTTGCATTTGTTTCTTTCTTTTCATCAGGGTGGTTGTGCATTTGAGGAGGGTTACGCTGCATCTTGGTAAATGTTTAACATCACACTGAGGTATGAATTCTTCTATTGCATAAGGCGATGGTGGGGATTCGGAACTTACTGATCTTTCAGGGGTGAGAGGCCTACTTCTCTGTTCACCCCACATGGCAATATCTGTAGTAGAAGTGTTACCGGTAGTGCTATGGACCAGTTTGGGTAACAACCACATCTTGAATTGGGGAAGAGGGTAGTTGTAATCCCACAACCTGGCGGAGCAGGTTGTAGGGGAGAGGTTTATTGGGAAGTTCTTATTTTGGTCATTTGGTTGCCACACGTTCAGGCGAGGCATCACTGGGCTGGATTAAGAATCCAGATGGGATAAAGTTTGTGCTCGTCTTTGGCATGCTACTAAGGCATAACATGGATGTGGCCCCCTTCAGAATACCCACCTGAGGGCTGGCAAGTGTATATTATTGAGGAAGGAATGGAATACATTTTTGATACAAGTGGAGCATACTTCTGGATCAAGGAGAGTGGCTGTCCTGGTGAGCAGATCTGTTCCATTTTTACTGGGATGGACAAAGGCCCATGTTCAGGGGTGACATGCAGTGGTAACATGGGTTTTAAATGGGTGACGTATAACACTGATTTCAGTGTATTTGCTCCTGAAACTGTACAGACTTATCCTTGAGTGTATTGGCACCATGTTACTGCAAATCTTGGAAGGGATTAGGTTCTCCATCACCTACGACCAGTGGGGCGGCCGCACCTCCTTCACTCCCCAACGGTCTTCACCGCCGCTCGCAGCGTAACGCTGGTCCATGCTGTCTTCTCTGGCCAGGGCTGACTGCCCCCCAGGCCACAACACCAGAGGCTAAGCCGCACCACTGCCAGCAAACTTCACCAAGTCTGAAGTGCAGCAGTGATATCAGCTGCTCCGGCCAGTCAGTTGAGGCCCACCCGCATGGCCCCGCCATCCTCCTCCTCAGAGTTGGCCACTCCCTCGAGCAGTCTTGGCCCTCTCAGGCCTCTTGCTCCTCTGCCACCATCACCCCAGCTGGCTCTCGACAGGGCCACCAGTTGCTCATACCCAGTGAGGCCCTTTCATGCAGCCCCCGCCTCCGCTTCAGCAGTGGCGGGCGCCATCTTGTTACGCTCCGGCCGCCGCTTCACTTGCTCCACCACAGCCGTTGGGGCCCTCGCCTCCTCCTCTCCCGGCCCAGTCAGGGGTCGCCCACTACCTCAGCAGGATTCCGCTACCTGAGCGTGCTCTATGGCTGAATGCACTCCAGGATATTGGCGGATTGGGAGCTCCTCAATCTGCTGCCATTGCCATCGGCGTCAGGACATGCCCCCTTAATCTTGGCAATTGTTCCGTGTGGAAGGCTGTTGGCATCGTCATTTTTTATGGCCTTTTTTAATGAACTGCACTGATTGTTCCTTGGTTAGTAAACTGTTTGGGTGAGACCGCACATACAGTATTTACGAGTTTAGAGTCAAATGCACTCTATGGGTTATGTACTTTCCTAGGTGCTATGCACTTCAGTTGGTTACTAAATAACAAAATATATAATATAGTGAGTTTGGAGAAATATGCACACTGCATTAAATATTTATATTGTTTTACATTTTCATGTCTCTGTACACTACCCACTTAATGCAAGAGACCCTGTCCCTAATCTCTTCAGTGCATCCTAAAATTGACACTAGTGGGGGGTACACCCCTTCCAAAATTGCGTATTTACTTTACAGTAGCAGCACAACATTCCGTAGAATATTGCAGTTTATTACCAGAACGTGCAGTCCGACTCCACTCTAGTTCTTCAGGCAAGCATCTCCTATACGCTTTAACATCCTTCTATTGTTACATTTAAAATATACAAACTTCGTTTACGTCATCTTATGTCATTGTGAATGTGAATAGAGGACTTTAGAGGGTTAGTAGAAAGAATTCATGCATAATTATATTGCTTCATGCAAGTCTCTGCTTGCTATCTTCAGCTTCTGTCTTTTCGTGGTGGTCTCCTTGTGTTTAAACCTCACCAGCACCTCTCACACCTATTATTATTACTGCCAGCACCTTTTGGAATCTTGGTAATTGTTCCTTCATGAACATCCTAGACATTTCAGGCTACTGCCGTCTTCATTTTCTTTTTCTGCTTTTTGAATGAACTGCATTGATTGTTCCTTGGTGAGTAAACTGTTTTGGGGAGACGGTGTTTTTTTTTTTTTTTTTTTTTTTTAACAAAAGAAAGCACATGGTGATTATATTTCAAAGTATTGAAAAAAGATGCTTTAAAGACTTGGCTCACCCTAACATATGGTGACCTTGGGTAATTGACACTGTTTACACCCTGTTCAGTGGTGAGACTTTTCCTACCTCTTGAGCACAAGATAAGATCTTTTCCCATGGAAGAACCAGCCACATTGTAACACTATTTACAAAAGCTTTGTTTTCCCTTTGATGTCCTAAACATATGCAGTATTTACAAGTTCTGTGACTGTATGGGTATTTTCATGTCAATCTTCCTAGATGCCAGTCGCTTCACTTTGTTACTAAAATAAATAATAATACGGGGAATTTGAAGCTAAATGCACATTGCAATGAACATATATGATGTTTTTAATTTTCAAATGTTATTGTACGCTACCACTTTAATGCAATGGATGCTGTTCCTAATCTGCTCTCTATATATTCAATGCAACACAAAATTGAGAATGGTGGGGGTACATCCTTTCAATTGTGAATGTACAATACAGTAGCACTACAAAATTCATTGGAATGTTGCAGTTTATCAGAGAATGTGCAAATTTGACTCCACTCCGGATCTACGCTTTAAACATTCTTTTATTGTGAATTTTAAATTGTGCAAAGTTTCTTTATGGAGTTGTATACAGTTGTGTATGCAAACAGAAGGCCACATAGAACGAAGCATTGCCCTAGATCTCCTATGATACCTCTTTCAGCATGGGAAAGCGCTCAGCGGACGTGATTTTTATTAAATGATTAAAACATTTCTTCAAAATAGAAACAAACAGTGGACCAAAACACAGGAACATGGAGATGCATTAAAAAATATTTAAAACAATTCAGACACACTGGAAAAATCTGCTGGGTACAAATAAACGTTTCTATGCAATAAAACTATACAAAAAAGTCACTCATTTAAGAAACAATGTAATATCAATAAATGAAGGACTTATAAAGAAAGTAAGCCTAAGGTATCCACATAAGTACAGTACAGTAGAGATAACTAAAAACAACTTGCAAAGGTGAGACCTATTGGCTTTGCCAGTGCTTGTTCCTTTTTCCTCTGTGCGTGTGTTTCTTTTTCCTTTCTCTTCATTTCCAGGACTTTTTGGAACCGCACCATATACATATGGGTAGGGTTTATTTCAATACACATGCCCAAGGCTGTTGACTATCGGTGGGTCCCCCAGGGAACTTGCAACATCTGCAACATTGTTGCAGCTTATGCGCTAGTCTTTTTTTCAGATTTTCCCCGGTCTGCATTTAATGTGGCATTCCTTGCGCTGCCGCATAACAGAAGAGATTTGGACCAACGCAACTTCTTTCTTATCGGAGGTAAGCACAGTAGTAGTTAGTTGTGATTGTCCATGCCTAAAGTTATTGACACTTTAAGTTATTAGTGATTTTGGGTTCTGAGATCAATACTTTGATTTTACTAGGCTACCACAATTTATGAGTTTTTACTTTGTTGAGTGATACACCCACTTCAGGTGCGCTCTTTAAAAGATTTTTACAATTGGATCTTACTCATTTTCGCATTGGCCAGTCTGGATTGCTCAAATTAACTTGAGTTTTGTTCTCCAGAGGCCTTTTATTTTGTACAATGTGGGCTAAATATTGATAATTCTCATCACCTTTATTTTTTCTCTCCTTTTATTTTATATGTTTTGATATTAGCCTGACCCTCGATTTATGAATTTATTTTCCAACAGTGGTTACTAGGAGCGGATTCTGACTGATTCCAGATGCACCTCATCTGATGGTTTTTCCCTTCTCTTTTTTCCTCTGATAAATATCCATAAGGTCGGTAAGACATAGGTCTCTTTATATTAATGTCTTATAGAGCCGTGGCCTTTTCTTTTTTTCTTCTCTAACTGCTTCTCTCTTTATTCTTTTGGCAGCACTTCATTATCTGCGAGCTATTTTGTCCTGATGAAGACTTTGAATAATTGTAGTTGAAACGCTGTTAACATTTAAAACAGTGAATTCTGGCTTATGATTTAACAGATGATTTTTCAAATTTTTCTGGTTCACCAAAAATTCATGAACTAAAATCTTATAACCATTGCCTGCATGCTTTTTGTGTTTCACATGCTCCAGTCATGGGCACTTGTTCCTGAGCAATGTGGTCCTGATTACAACCTTGGCGGAGGGGATTACACCGTCCTAAATGTGACTGATATTCCGTCCACTGTATTACAAGTTACATAGGATATAATGGAACAGCGGGCAGGATATCCGTCACATATTGGATGGAGTAATCCCCTCCGCAAAGGTTGTAATCAGGCCCTATGTGTTCACTTTCTTTTATTGAACGTAATTGGTTTAGATAATTATTGATGCTGCTACATATTGTATTTCTTGATCTTGTGAATGTAATCGTAGTAATCTGCTTGGTATTCTTGGTGTTTCTCTTGTGTTTTTATTATTCAGGAATTTTGATGAAATATTTTTTCTTTGATACTTGTTGAGACATTGTCCTTTGTATAAATCAGCACCTTGGTTGGTTTGGGAACGGAGAATAGACCCACAGACCAAAATGAAAGTGGCTACCATGTGTGAAACAAACAGATCTGAACTAATAAAGACATGCCGTATAGGTATTTTGCAGGTGTGGAAGACCGCATGTGTTTGTGCTTGCTGCAGGCAATGTTTGTGTTAATATCAAGGAAATCAATAGTTAAACCCGGTCCACCAGACCATAAAACAGGCCCACAAATAGCCAAACAATTGCCCACATACTGACCTGTTGGACCACTTCTTCAGGCACTGACAGATTGCTCAATAGGCCAGTCAGCTGCGGCTCCTCCGCAATGAGCCAGCAGCTGAAAAATAAAACTATATTTTATTATTGTTTAATTTTGTAGGAGTAAGAGTGTACTACAACACAGCAGAACAGACATCAAAAACTATTAATCAGGTCAATCTTGGTTGTTGTCTGTTCAGTTCTCTCTGCCGTAATGTGTAGAGCTGTAGATGGCTGTGTATCAGCAATGGGAATGGTGTCTACCTCGGTGTCTCAGTAACAACATCAATAATAACGTCAAAGCTTTGGTTGTCTGTGATATCACCACTTGATGATACCTACTTATTCGCATTTTTCTGTTTTGTACGCAGCTGCCATGTGTAAACACACGTTTTATCTGAAGCAGGTATGACTTCTGCTGTTGCTGGACCTGTGACAGCAATATCTACGAATGAGTGCAGTTGCTGTTACTGGCATTTATAACAGGTGAGGATGCTATGGAGTGGGCTTACTGTACCGAATTCACTTGTGTAGATCATCACAGAAACCTAGACTGGAGATTTTTTCACCTTCTTTTACGCCTCAATCAAATGAAAAAAACTAAAATGCTATTGAGTGAGGGATCTTTGAACATTTGCATTGATGTCATGCCCATTCATGAGAGTTATGCGATCATTAAATTCATCCCAAATCAACGTTTAGGGTCATTTCTGGAACTGAAAGATGTTTCAACATTACTCTCTAAAAAAATAATCTAAAGAGATTTACAAAGACTGGAAATTCTGCACATGAATTTAATCCATTATTCTTTCATTTCTGGTAAACTCGAGACCTCTTGCTTGAAGCAAACATATGACTGTACTCAACCTAAACTGTTCCAAGTGTTGAGAGTAGGGCGCGCCTCATCACATTCTTTGGTAAATTTAATATTGTTTCCCCTGTGAAGCATTTACACCAGTGTATTCTTAAATTTAGTAGTCTCTTAAAATACAATGTAAAAAATAAGTACACATACAGTGAGAATGTTAACATCATCCTACAGCACACGCAATCTGTGCACTACACAATAAGCATTCAGGTTGACACTCACTGGTAATATCTGGATCTTTGAAGCTCTCAACCTCACCTGTTGTGTATGGGTCTGGTCCATCTACAAGACATAGTACATATGACTAGCAATTGGCTATATAGGCCTTTAGGTTGTTATGAACCAAAAGGCACAGTTGGCATGCCTTAATGATACACATAGGGAAGGCAGGATGAAGTATACACACATATGATGAGGCACATCATGCATCTGGTGGCCATGTTGTGGAACCAGTTCAAATACCTCACACTACAAAATGTCAAAAGGGTGACTGACATTCATGGCTCTGTGCACCTAATGAATTTAGAAACCATGCTGTGCAAGGTATTACAATACCTGTGACTTTCTCATATCTTTACAAGTCCATGTCAATGCTAAACACGTCAGACCGTAGCCATCCTTATTCCTTGATTTAACTGAGATCAGTACCTGTCAGTGCTGCATAGTAACAGACATTGTGCATCCATGTACTGTGCAGGCCCAATAAAGTTTTGAAAAAATGTTAACACCAACATGAGATATGTTCTGTGGTGACCCAATCAGCCTGTCAGACATTTGGATATAGTTATATGTGAGTGGGTGCACCTGTAACATACACTGGGCCTCATTTACAAAAGGCCTGAACAACCAGAGTGTTATTTATCAAAAAAAACCCTTATAAGTGCAGGCTGCTTGCCACCTGTACAGTGAAACACAGAGGGGCTGCTTTAAAGCAGCTCCATTTTCCACTTAATAGCTCTGCCCGCAGCGCAAGTTTGCAGCTGCCCTGAGGGCAGAGCATTACTTGTAATAAGGCACACTTTTTCTGTTTGGACATGGCGCACCTGTTTACAGAGAAAGTGCGCCCTATGTATAATGTATAATAGGGCCACTGGCCAGTGTGGGCTAATGACAGCCTAGTGTTTGAATGCCTGTGGCATGCTTCGACTATAATAATTAGTTTGGTTGGGGCATGGCACTTTGACCCTAAAACATATGTGAGTCACAGATACATTGAATACAACTCATCTATAGGCACATGAGACATAGGTAAAAAATCACAGAATATGTGTACTTACTAACATCTCCACCAACTATGACTCCAATGTAGTTCAGGAGGTCACCCTCTTGGCTGAACACATCAGCTCAGCAATGCTTTAGTTGGTGCATCATCTGCTGTCTTTTGAACAACCGTATAATGTGCTGCCACACCTTCTCCCATCTGGTCTTCTGCTCCTGCGTTGTGTAGCCCTGTATGACGTGGCCACCACTGGCTATCATGTTCTAGAGGTAGTGTGTTATAAGCCACAGGAACCCACTAAACTCCTGCTCATTCAAATTTCATGCCCTACACTTCCAAGACATGTCCCTTCACAAACTCAATCTTACTATAAAACTATTAACAACTATAAAAAAAAACCACAACTACTCCTAACAATTATAAACCCCCAAAACACAGACATCCGAAAAAACACAGGAAAAGACAATACAGTAAACAATTAAAAAACACAAAATAAATGTGTTAGACACAACAGGGACAGCACACACTACAACAATATCAAGCTACACCAATACACTCTTTGTGAGGCAAAATGAAAGTAATTTCACGCTTCCTGGTTTGCAGCATGACAGAGCCATTGCATAATTTCCTGGGTGGATGCGTCATGTTTTCATCAAATGCGTTTTTTATCCTTCCAATGGAAAAATAGGCAATGTGTGATTTTCACACAAGGCATGACAATGCACCATGCAGTAGTTCTGATGCCTCGATTGGGAAGCATCACTTTTGCCAGATGCAATGGGTTGAAAAAAATCACACATTACACTGATGCGTCTTTTTTTTACGCAATGGGGAAAACGTGTGTTTTACAGTGTAGTGTATGTTGAAATGCATATAAGCAATTACATAAATCAATATATTGCATGGGACTATTAGAGGGGACCTACATGATGCACATGAATGTGTTGCATGCACATGTTGAGAGTGCACATATGTGTGACTCATTGCATTAATGGTAACCCACTACCTAAATTGGACATTTACGGCATATTTACTAACATTTTGCGTCATGTTTGCACAAGATTTGTGGTGCATCCATGATGCAAAATGCTAGTAGATATTTACAAAACAAAGCAAAGGGCTATTTGCACCATCTTGCCTGGCTTTGTAATGAAAAGGTAATGCAATGCAGCGGCTTGTGCTGCATTGCGTTACATTTAATTCTGGGAGGCTTTCCATGATTGGAACATGGGTGTTCCCATGCATCTGCCCATGGACTTCACACAGTCCCTGGTTTAGAAAGGTTTGTAAACCTGGAAATGTGTGAAATCGCTATGCATCCCAAAAGATGCTGTAATTAGGAGAAAAAGCTTTCTTTCGACTTGTGATTTCCTCTTTCTATTTGTGCTGCAACATGCAGCACACATTGAAAAAGGAAGATGTCTTCAGTGGTTGTTTTTGTGCAGGAAGGAATCCCTTCCTGCACAAAAACAATTCTTCTTGAAAAGCAGGCACCCTTGAATCATGATGCAAGGGTGCCTACATTATCACAAGGCTGCCTGAAGTGCTGCCAGCACAAGGAGGGGGAAGAAATGCTCCATATATTTGTAAATATGGAGCATTTCTGCCCTCTCCCTTTCACACAGCACAGCACAACTTTGCTTGATACCCTGCATTGCGTGAAAGTGTAGTAAATACACCTGTCTCTTTTTGTGTAACAACACAACATACAATAATCGTGTCCTGCACTAACTATGAAAATGCACATATTGCAATGTTTGTGCTAGTCCCAGCTTTGGGGGAGACTTGCAGTGACCTGGTGACTGCAATTGAGCATTTTTTTTGGAACAGCTCCATGTTGCACAGTGCATGAAGCACCTGCCTGAAATTTCATGGGGCATCACAGATCCAGATTCCAGAGGGCTGTAATCAAGGAGTGAACTGTCACTGCACCACATGACATCTTCTTTGGCCCTGCGCCAATGTTTTGGACGTAGCACAGATGCAGAGGCAAAGTGAATCAAGCAAAGTGAATCAAGCAACCTTTGTTGATATCACTCTCAACATAAGTGGCCCATGGCTATTGCTCCTACTTGACGGGCTTCACAAACGTTTGCTGCCTCTTCTAACATTCCCATGTGCCCTGGGGAAGGACAAAGCAGGGACAAACGCCCATTCTGCCCCTGCAGCACTTCTCTGAAACCGTTCCTCTTGTTCATAATGGGATATAAATGGTAGCATTTTCTAATTTGCTGGCATGTGAATGGGCCTATTGACTAATCATTGATGCTGTGCAGTAAAGCAAGGCAAGTTAATACAATGTGTTGTGTGGAATAGAGAGGTCAGAAATCCCCCATGAACATGAAGATATAGAGGATTCCTTGTGTCTCCTTGCGCTGATGCAGTGCAGGCAGACTAGCACCAACACAGAGGCACACTTGCAGCATGTTGCAAGGATGTCTGTGTTGTTTACACAATTGTTTATGTGGAGAAAGAGATCCCTTCCTGCACAAGAGATAATAACTAAAGTTGTTCCCTTTTCCCTTTGTGTGCTGCATAATAAACATGGAAAACGTCAATGACAATGTCATAGACACATTTCTCTCATGGTCACACCATCCTCCATGAGGTGTTTGCAAAATTTCAATCCATGGAGTACATAACTTGTCTGATGTTTTTACGTGTAATCTGTGGGTGGATGCATGTTAATGTTCTTCACATAGAATTCCGGGCATGTTCTTCACATAGAATGTCTTACTGAATGATATGTAATGCATTCCAGAAGTTGAAGCAGATTTGTAGAACTTTTTTTTAGGCACACACAAGGGATGTCCTATTGCCCGTTCCCTGACTTTAGGCTTGTGTTCAGACATTTTCTGTCTAGTGCATGTGTAACAACAGTGGTGCACTGAGGACACAAAATGGTAGGTGATACAGTCAGGAATGTTCTTCATTTGTTTACATTATGCTTTTCATATACATGGATCCTGCCCCACAGAGTATTCCCTTTCTTGAATAATGGGGTGCATAGGACTCTCATACATAATGTTGGTGCAATACAAAGCAAGCATGCATAGCTGTGTGTAACCAGATGATCATTGGATAAGGGAAGTGCTGGACCTGGCCCTTTTTTGCAGGGTCATCCTCAAACTTTTTGCCTCCTTCCTCCTATTTTTTCCAACTTGTTTTTGTTGGCTTTAGGACTCTGGGCACTGCTAACCAGTGCTAAAGTCCATATGCTCTCTGTCTATAATGTATTGGTGGTGATTGGTTTATCCCTGATTGACATATTTGATTTACTAGTAAGTCCCGAGTAAAGTGTACTAGAGGTGCCCAGGACCTGTAAATCAAATGCTACTGGTGGGCCTACAGCACTGATTGTGCCACCCACATTAGTAGCCCAGTAAACATGTCTCAGACCTGCCACTGCGGTGTCTGTGTGTGCAGTCTTGCACTGCCAATTCGACCTGGCAAGTGTACCCAGTTGCCAAGCCCAAACCTACCATTTTACTTCACGTAAGTCACCCTTATGGTAGGCCCTAAGTAGGCCCATGGGCAGGGTGCAGTGTATTTAAGAGCTAGGGCATGTACTGGTATGTTTTAAATGTCCTGATAGTGAAATACTGCCATATTTGTTTTTCACTATTGCAAGGCCTATTTCTCCCATACATTAACATGGGGACTGCCTTTAACTATCTTTCAAGTGCAATTTCCCATTAGGAGCAGATAGAGATTTAGAGTTTGTGGATTTCTGAACTCACGATTTAAAAATACATCATTTGGTAGACTTGGTTTTTAGATTCTTTGAAAATGTCACTTTTAGAAAGTGGGCATTTTCTTGCTTAACCATTCTGCCTGCTGTGGAATCCACATCTGGATCAGACTGGCAGTTGGGCTGTTTGTGAATTCCCTCTAGACAAAGGGAGCTGAGGAGTGTCCTGCATATCCCGATGAGTCTCCTGGGCTAGAGTGGGGAGGGAGGAGCTAACTCCTGCATCTGTAAGGGCTGTGCATGTCCTCCTACAATGCAGGCTACAACCCTCTGGAGTGTGCCTGGGGCCAGGCCTGGGCAAGGAAGGATCTTGTGAACAACAGACTTTCCTTTGAAGTTTGCCCACTAAGGAGGCAGAAATGGGTATAAGTAGTGGACCCAAACCCCCAGACTTTTAGAATACTTCTGGATCAAGAGGAACCTCTGCCAAGGAGAAAAGCAGAACAGCTGGAGGAGTACTACCCCTTTGCTGTGTGTGCTTTGCTGGGTTGGCCTGCAGTTGCTGCTCCTGTCTCAAAGAGGACAAAGACTGGACTGTGCTGTGTATCCTAGTTGTGAAGTTTCTCCAAGGGCTTGGACTGAGCTTGCCCCCTGATCTGAAGTCTCAGGGCCATCAAAGACTTGATCTGGCAGCAACTCGGATCTTTACTTAGACCCCTACCCTGCCAATTTGTGCCACATCTAGTCCCTGGGCCCTTGAAAGGAGAAGCTGGTGAACCCAAGGTGAAAATCGATGCAACACCTGTACTGTGGCTGAAAAACTGACACATCGTCGATAAAATCAGTGCATTGCCAACTCAGCACGGATTCATTGCTGCTGTGCGTCCGGATTTTCAACGCTTCGTCTTTGGGGCGCCAAAAACTGCAACATCACTGCGCAGACCTGAGGTGGCTTGTCTGGAAATCGATGCATCTCTTCCATGCGAGGAAAGAATCACCGCATTGCTTGCCCGGCGAAGAAAGAATCAATGCACAGCCTCACTTGCAAGTAAGGAATCAACGCACTGCTTGCTTTTCCGGTGCATGTTCGCCAGTGCGCCTTTATTTTTGACACATACCAGGTACGTTTTGCTAAAACAATGCATCAATTGATTTATATGGATTAAGACTCATTTTACTGTAAACATTCATATCTTGACCTGTGCATGTTGGATTTTTGTTGTTTTGGTCTTGTTTGATTTAGATAAATATTGGCTATTCTTCTATACTGGTGTGGACTACTTTTGTGGTGCTTTCACTGTGTTATTGTGTGTGGTGGTACAAATACTCTACACATTGGCTCTGAGATAAGCCTGACTGCTCATGCCAAGCTACCAAGGAGGTGAGCAAGGGTTATCCTAGGTGTGTATCTCCCTACCCTGACTAGAGTGAGGGTCCCTGCTTGGACAGAGTGCAAACCGACTGCCAACTAAAGGCCTCATTTCTAACAGGAAAGAAGTGTGAAGCACAGCATATCTTGAGTTGGCCTCAAGGAGTTGTGGCATGTGCATTGCAGTGGTTGTTCACATTCAAGTCCCATGGAGTTTGACACCGGCCCAGGTTCTTAGACTCACATGAACATAGTGTTGGGCCCAAAATGTGCTCGTCCCCAGAAGATACAACATGCAGCACACAGAACATATCAGACAAATCCATGCCTTGTTAATGTGCATGAAGCTGCATACATGACTTTGATTGAACTTGACGTCAGGTTGGATGAAGGCACAAGCATTTTTTGCTATTACATGTTTAAATCCTAAAATTTACATTTGTCATCCTGGATATCCTTTTGTGTTGGCTGTAAAACCACCCAGCAAATCACATTGAATATACACATGAAACAGAGTAGATCAAGAAAGCATACTGGTGTGCCTTGATTTACTTAATTGTAATGAGGCCAAGATGAGCCACAGAGGTTACTTGGCATGCCCTCATAAATATGGTAGTGATGTTTGAGCCACCTGAGATCCATGTTAATATGTGCATACAGGTACTAGAGAGCTATGTCTAACAACTGCCACACCATGTCATGTTACACACACATCTGCTATATGAATTTGGGTCTTGAAGGATATGTGTTGTATGGGCACATTGCCATTATGCAATAATTCTTGTCTCATATTTTTCTTGGCATATTTTTGTTCACAACACCAGCTTGGCTATCCAAAAATGGTCTGATTTATTCAAAGGAGAGATCTGTGTGCTATTGGCATTCATCACAATATGTTGCAATATTGAGGTGTCACTTGTACTTAGGATGTGGGTATCCGTTCACACAAGATGTTCAGCTGGGCATTTATTGTCACATTCTGCCACTCTGACCTGGAATGCATCAGTGCATGTTACCTTGACTGGCTTCAGCTTGCATTTAGTCATTGCTTCTGTGTTAAGGTTACATGATTGGACTCTTTGTGTTATGTTTTAACATTCACACATTAATTATTGTTAATAGAGTTAACCTATTGTTTGTATCTGAGTGCAACACAGGAACATGGTATGAACGTCCCTGCATGGTCCATTTGCATATTAGTCTAGTGGAGCTAACGTGGATGCATTGGTAGTAGGTAGTCAGTTTTGGACTGCCATATTTGAGTATCTTGCAGTTAGATGTGTGTTTTTTATATATGCCTGCACACATTGATGGAGCATATGTGAACTGTATGGGTTGGGCTGGGTTCCCATGCACATGCTATGTGCCTCTGCTGACATCAGAGTCTGAGTCAACTCTACTGTACTTTACAAGTATGGGGCTGTACAAATACACACACATAGTAATAGAACAATATTTGCTTATACACAGATTCTTTAGTGTGTTCTGTTATCTGACATTAATTACACCACAGCAGGACACTTTATCATGAGGTGTACGAGCTTTGCCACATTGTAATCATTATTTGTGCTCTATATTCCCCAACAGACATGCTTTTGCTACTGCTCATTGGCATGGACACAATTTTTAGATTAGAAGATGTTGTATATCCCTGATTGTTACACATTGCTACATAGCTTTGTTGTGTACCAATAACTAGCAGTAATTATTTGATGATGTTGTTTATAGTAAGTTGGAATTAAGATTGCTTACACATTGTTAGTGTTCAAACATATTAGAGATTTTCTTTACCTTTTTGTCAGGTAGTCCCTGCATTTGTAATTTGCTTGAATAGTCTCATGCATCAGAGAAGAAATGATTAACAATTTGATCTATCTGCCGTGTCCCAGCAATTGTTGCAGCATTTAGATTTTGGTCCTCATCTTCCTCTTCATCCTCAGCAGGGACTTCATGGTCCACATTTTCCTCATTCCATGGCACATTGGTACGCACACAGATACTATGCAGAATGCAGCGACAAGGTTTTTTTCACAGACTATAGGGGGGGAGTAGAGCAATCTCCCCCGGACAAATCAAGATGCCTAAAGTGTGATTTGAGTAGTCCAAAAGTCCTCTCATCCATAGACCGGGTCCTGCTGAGTGCATGATTGTAGTTGCCCTGTGCATCCATCTGAGGATGTGCATATGGGATCATGAGCCATGGCTGCAGACCATATCCTTGATCAGCTGTAAATACAGGAGGGGAACAATCAGACATGGTTAATAATGGTTGCTCTGCCCACATTCACTTTCAAACTGTTTTATGTCCAGATTGACTCAATCAATTTACAAACACTACATGAGGTGTACTGACATTGTTTGACATACACGCACTTTCATTTTTGTTAAGACTGACTCTGTACTACACAAACAAGTGTACTGGCCTGTGTGTTACACATACTATTTGTCTAACTTATGAGTGCCAATGCCATGACCGTGGTCAGTCATTGATAGCATGGACAGTCAGTTAGCCATTGAGCATACACATCTTTCACACTTCTAACTTATGTTTTTTGGGGCTACTGTTGGCATTTCTGGCTTCAAACATGTCTGTTTTTCACAAATGTAGCCAGTGCAGATGATGTTGTCTCATTTATTCACACAAATGTGGATGTGAGAGGAGTAGTCACTGTTTATTAACTACTGCCATGAAAAGTCTATAGGTGCATGTCACTGTGGTACATGATAGTGTACACATGGCAGTGTACTGTGTCCACTGTGTTGACAGAAAAAAAGGGGTGAGATTATTTGGAGTTTTACACTATTCTATGTTTATTATGGGGTCCCATATGGGAACACTGCTTCCAGCTGGTTTGTTTTTTATGCAAACCAAAACTAAATTTCTTTGCTTCTTGTGGGAATTTTAGCCATAATTGAATTAATAGCAACCAGGATTATACCCGGTGTAGCCATTGTTGGACAGCCGAGCAGCCCACCATAGGGCAGTATTTAATGTTCGCATCACAAACTGTATTAATCATCTGTATAATCTTACTAAATGATTATATGATGGGTATAGGTCTGCTGCCAGTAATTTTTGTGTATTTGGATATAGTGTGTAGGCAGCCAGAACAGGACCTGTAGCCTCGTCATTGCTGAGGGGACCTAGTCTAACATTTTTAATAACATAAGCAACGGTGTCTTGGAATCTATTTTGATGTTCCAGTTATGTTAATGGTATTTAAAAGTAATTATATGCTCTGTATTGTTGTGGAATGTTTGGTACTGTGAATGTGTGAAATGTATTTGTATTGACATCAACTACAGGGCCTCAACCACAAATGTAACATCTCCACCCCCATTAGGTAGCCCGTTTGGAAGTACATGTTGTGTGACAGCATGTCAACATTTTACTGCAATAACTACTGGATTCACCATTTCTGTAAAATAGAATTTAGAGATAGAAACACAAAATAGGGTTTCTTTTAAGGCTCAAACTTGAACAACTTACAGACTAATATAGGTGCTACCTATATAACTGAGGTGGAATTTCCCTAACACCACAGATGTCTCCATATACAAGAGAGAACTATTCCAGAGATCCGTTAAATAAGTACATGACCTTGATACGTTGGTAATGCCATGTTATGCGGTATCTACTTTGGAAATAGGACTGCGTGTTTGGGTTGGGAGTGCCACTGAGCATGGGAGACTGAGTGCAACCCACGCTGCTTAGTAGCTGTCGGCCCAACTCCTGGCTAGCTGACAATGCCTTACCCAAACCTGCAAACCTGTAGGCGTGAAGGTGATTACAGAAACCTCAACATGACACTCTGACTCCTCAGGGAAGTCGTGGAAACAGATCGTAACTCTTTCATTCAGTTACTCATGCATGCCAAGGCGATACACAAGCTGCGGCATACGTTTTCAATATATTTATTGAAACACATGCATCCTGTTTTAAAAAGCATATGCTGCGAGAAGGTAGATGAAAGAAAGCAAGGTGACGAACATCACAGTCAAAGTGAAGAAGGTAAAAAAAAACACCCTGATGTATGACTCTAGATGGTCTTACCTAACCCTATGTCTCAGAGCATAGTGCATGTAACCCTCTGCCCGGCCTGACCTAAGGGATTAGCCCCAGCCCATACCTGGATAGGATGGGAGGGGTCTGCCTGTTGTGTAGATGGCAATCCTCTCGGGAGGCTGAGAATCAGTGGCAGCAAAGTTGTCTGCCATGTCATGACCACAATGCCCTCTAACCTTCTTTGGTCAGTGTATAGTTTAGATAATAACCCATACTACATTGGAATCACAGTCCTGGTGTAATGCTGTGTCTCTGAGATAAAAGCTGGCTTCTGGACTGGCAATATGAATTAGCATATCATGTACTGCATGTAACAGCTTTGGACAAATGTACCGATTATACATGGTGCAACACTGATTAAAATGTGCAACATGAACCTTGCCTTCTTAGAATAAAACAACTGATAAAATATGTAAAAGCAATTGCTAAAAGCAGACTTCGCTCAAACATGAACAAAATGTGTACACATGTAAAATAAGGCACAAGTTGCTAGACTGTATTTCCTCCTCCGTTACGTTTAGTGCTTTTTTTTATTGACTGCTGCAATGTGTGGGACCAGATCCAGGGCCACTGGAATTACATGATTGTGTTGCTGTGGCGTTTTTCACATAATTATAGACTTACTGCTTTTGCCACATAACCCATCATCTGCTGCATTATATGCAGATTTTAACAAAAAATGTTTGTTTCTAACTCAAATGTTTCAAAAGTTACTAAAAATGAGATGACACTTATTGCTGTGCATTGGCAGGCCCTTTGCAAAGCTGGACTTGTCACCTTTCTGTTGCTTATTGCTATATTTGGGTGTTAAAGTGGTAGTATCAGGTGCAACTAATGCCCCGATAGTGTTTTCAAGTCTGAAAATGATGAAATAATGAAGGTAATACTATTACAAAATGTGCCACATTATGCTGCATAATTTTCCTTTTCTTTCCGCATAATTTACTCAACCCTGTAGCATCATTTGGCCCACTCCTGCTGCATAATTCCAGTGGCTCTGGCCAGATCCCACTGAGTGCAGTAGTGTCAGGTGTTCCTTTACCTGGTACATCAGGAGGTGGCACCAAAAAATGATGCATTAGTGGCATTTAGTTGTGATTCACTTAAGTGTATAATCGATACAAAGAAAACTAGGCAAGTGTTCATGGATATTAGAAGAGCACATTTTCTTTATTCGTAGCGTTTAGCCAAGACAAATTAATTAGCAGCTAAATTATACAAATTATTGGCCATAAAATAAAATCAATATATGAGAAGTGTAGAGGAGAGATATTTTCTAATTGATTAGCAAATGGGCATTGGTAGTGCAATAATAACCTTCATTTGCCAGCGTAGAGTATAAGCATGAGAAGAGTAATCAGAGCAGTGATACGAGAAATGTAGACGTGTTCGCTCTGTTCAGTTTGACATTTTGGATAATCCATAAAATCAGTTCACGATCGTGTTGCTGCTCCCCGCAAACAACAATGGTAATACATAAACAGATGTTAAAATTACGCATGCAGGTAATACCTATTTGACATATGAAAGTTGTTTTGCATACATAAAATTAGTGCCAGAATGTATACATATTAACATACAGTACAGTACTAGCATAATTAGAATGACTCAGTTTTTAATATCTGTCTCAGGTACTCGCTATAGTAAGCCGCCGTATTAGAGCACTCTCTGCACAATCTAAAGGCCTTTCTCAGTCTCTGTACTCCACAGCTTATTAGGAAATCATGATCCAGTTATTTCTGTTTTGCATAATGGGAACAAGGGAATAAAAAGGGCATTTAGGTCCTCATTCAAGAAAAGTGGTGCTGCACCTAGTGCAGCACCACTTTTCTTGCGGCCCTTTGCACCCCCCTAATGCCACCATGTGTGCGCCATATCTATGATACAGTGCAAGATGGTGGTAGTTAGGGAACTAGCATCAACATTTTTTACGCTAGTTTGGAGCTTTGCAGGATTTGCTTCAAAAATATTGAGGATGCAAAGCCCATTGAGGCTCATTGAAAACAATGGCATACTTCCT
Source organism: Pleurodeles waltl (assembly GCF_031143425.1). Taxonomy (NCBI): domain Eukaryota; kingdom Metazoa; phylum Chordata; class Amphibia; order Caudata; family Salamandridae; genus Pleurodeles; species Pleurodeles waltl. Next base: position 705,574,836 of record NC_090439.1, on the reverse strand, counting down.
TTTAACGCCTGCTCTGAGCAGGGGTTAGGTGCCAAAATAAATGATGTAAAGAAATCTTTTCGATTTTTTTGTGCCATTTTTTTGCCCTTTTCCCCCCAATGGGGGAACAACCCCTTTGCATACATTAGGCCTTGCGCAGGCATAATGTAGTGCAAAGAGTTACAAAATGGTGCAATGCATGCATTGTGCCACTTTGTAAATTTGGCGTGGATGTTTTTGCCTCGTTGGGCCACCTTAGCATAAAAAGAAATTACCCTAATATGAGGCAAGGAGGCGCCAGGGGCTCCTAATTTTCAATTCACCCTTTGGTACAGTCACACAGACCTTTTTGATCTTTATTCCAGTTAGGGGTGAGGTTCCTGACAGGAGAATCCGTAATCAAAAATTAACAAGGAGGGAATGTAGACATGAAGGAGTTGTCACTCCTTCATGGTAGTGGGTCCTAAAGTGATTCCAAGCATCGTATAGAATCCTGTATCTCTGCCATCTCTCAAAAGCATTCAGTGCTAGTTTTAAAAACAGATTTGTATGAGGCCTGGCTCGTACTACAACTAATGATGATATTGGTCCACCAGTGTGTTGGGAATCTGTAGGAACAGGAACTGACACAGCAGTCACTACTCTCAAGCTATCAATAAGGCTGTCTTGATGGCCCTTGGCTGCTGGATTGGACCAACTATGGAGCCAAACGATCACAGGTAACACGTCATCAGAAGGTTGATCTTGGACAGGTGTTAAAGGGATAGCTAGAACCTTCAGTTCTTGGTGCACATTTTAGGAGAGACTAGAGGAAAGTATGCGACCCACCGGCTGCTCACCTGATGGTAAGACTTGTGCCCCAGGAAGCTCCAATTCTGGTTGCTGGTGCGTTGACGGGGGTATTTCCTGTCATTAGAGCAGACTGTAGTAGTCAGCAGTGGCTGAACTTGGAGGGTTCCTTGATGGGGTACTCTGGGCGACAGCAGCACTGCAACCTTCTCATAACAATTATACCCTGGACACGCTTCATGCATGGCATGCGGACTGGTAAAGGAGAGGAAAGCACAGTCAGTTCCTCTGTGACAAGGGGAAAAATGAACTCTGAAACGTTAGCTCTAGCCATACGATCAGTAGCATTGTACCAGCCCAAAGAACTTTAAAAACTAATGATTGACTCAGTATTTCCACGTATACGTCATTATGAAAGTGTATTCAGCGAGAACAGATTTGAAGATGCAATGACCACCAATCATAGATGCTACTTCAAGTTACCAGTCATATTTTATCCAAGAATTACAATTACACCATGCTGAATGTACATCCAATAGATATAGCTGCATGAAATACACCTGAAGATTAACAGACCACAGACGTGCATTGAAAGGACAGTAATATGGTGCATGAAATATACTTAATGACTAACCTGAGTAAAATAAACTGAAATCTAGGGAGTAATGATAGCTTCCCTTAAATCAGGTTTCTAGTCATGTGCCATGCCGTTGGTTAAATTAACGAAGCCCCATCATCTCCATGGAGCCTTGAGCATTCAGAGTTCAATTAATTCCCTCAGCCTACCTTCTGAGACTCTCCAACAAGATGCAGATTTCAATGCGTTATACCACATTCCCCATCTCACCTAACGTTTAGATGTGAGTTTTCAAGTTAATGCATGTATCTACTGGATATAACGTTATGACAGACTACTACACAGGTAATGTGCACAGTATGGCTCAGATTTAAGACATACATGTCAGGACACTATCCCTGTGGACAATGCAATGTTTGCTCCTTGACATACCAGACCAAGACACTTGATTTGGTGCCTATTGGCCGATGGAACCTGACAAAACATACTAATTGTAATACCAAGAATTGTGTCTACATGATTACATGTCCGTGTGGTCTCCGTTACATCGGAATGACATCTAGAGCCGTCAAGATACGGATTAATGAACACAGGAGCAACATAAGATGTGGGCGTATAACTACAAAACTATGTGCCCACTTTTTGGAGACACCGCATAGACCAGATGACCTACGTTGGGTCATTTTGGAATCCCCTAACTTGACTAATGATTCCTCTCAATCATTATTCAGACTTGAACAACGATGGGTGTTCAAATTACACACGGATACCAGTGGTTTGAACGATGACATCCCTTGGGTGTCCCTATCTCGGTAAACTCTTCCTATGAGATTATTGTCATATCCTCGCCATGCTTGGATAACTTCCCTTTTTCCACTTGTTGGTTTTTGCCTTTTTTGTGGTTCCTTAATTAAGGTCTTATCCCTGATTGTTTTAGGTCAATAGACATAGTAGTGACGATTTTCTCTACTGTCTATATCTCATAGCCTAACAAACCTATGAAACATAACACAAGTTGGTTTATTTCCGGGTCGGTCTATCGATGTTCATTTTTTATTTTTTCATTATTTGACAATATTCTAATTTCGAAGATTGACGCAGGCTTAGTAACTGTATCTCATAATAAGTCCATTCCTGACTCGTAATCTCCATTATTGACTTGCATATGAACCTTCTGTAAGATGGCCGCTTCGCAACTAGCGGGAGCTATAAGTCCATTCTTGACCTGCTACTTTGATCATTGACTTACAGATCAACTTTTTGTAAGATGGCCGCTACAAAAATACCGGGGGTTCCGGCCTTCGTAAAATACTTATGCCTTCCCCCTAAGTCCACTTTCAATTTCCATGACGAAACACTGACGCAACGCGGTAGCAATTAGCCCCCGCGCCGCACTTTAAATACCTCGCGTCTACCTCGGCATTCTAACTCCGGGGCCAGTACGCGATGGGTAGGTGACTCTATACGAGGACGCCTTGTTGAAGTAAGTGATAGGAAACCTTTTCCGTATACATATGCAGGCCGGATATTCTCTCCCTGTTTTGATTGAGAGAGACATGTTCTTGCCGAGATTTTACTTCACCTAATATCGATCTAATGTACGCACTGAGCTAGGACCACATATTATGGATATAGTTCTTTGACTAGCCACTTTACAAAGACAATGAGTAACCCATACTTCAAAAACACGCATTCTGCCATCTATTTATCTATTGGTATGGGATTAACTAGGTTTTACTGTTACTATAACGTTGATTCTAATATTTTTAATATTATGAATTGTATTGTACTATTATGATGACTGCCTGCATTTATACCTTTTGTCGCAGGGGTTAGCCTACTGCATACCTCGACCCCTCCATAAGGCATATACTATCTATATTTTTCTAATGATTTATAACTTCCATCAGAAGCAATAGGCCAGATCGTGTTACTCCCCAAGGGGCCCCCCACACGAAGAGGGATGGTAAGTAGATGTTTTCTATACGCTTAACATCACTTTAAGCACATATTCACCTTGGGTGTGTTTGTCATTTAACCGTGCTTTTTAGACTTTACTGTATTTTTTATTTTCTAGGGTGACCTTTTTTGATTCAGATTCTTGACGAGACAGTTTACACTGATGTAAGTGACTGTTATCTATTTACACATATAAGTTAGACAGTGTCTTCCTTTTTTTCCTTTTGTATATAGCCAGGAGAAGTCCAGTTTAATGAAGGTCCTGATGAAGCATTAGCGAAACATGTTGACCACACCTTAGGGGTTAGGTGATATTTCCCAGTACTCCAGGCTTTTCCAAAGTGGTTGAGCATTATCCTCTTTTTCCACTTTTGTATGTTTTTAATCTTGATCGTTACCCCTTTTTCGGATAACCAGTAAAACTAGATTAGTCTAGGGGTTTCTAATCAATCTTAAATTCTTTCACTCTCCTGCCATAATGAGTGTCTGACCTCCATGAACTTAACGGCAGCCACCCGCGACACTTAAAAAGATCTCCGGCAAAGAGCCCCCGAAAGGGGAGCCCGTCAGATATTGCACCAGCCGGTCTGACGAGGAGCTTCCCGATGATGAAGCATGACACCCATTTGGGTGTGTGAGGGCTCTTGCTCCTGAAACTTTAATTGTCCCCCTAGAGTTAGGAACAGTGTACCTTTTTGTGTCAGATATTCGCATTGGGAGTACGTACACTGGACCTTTAATTCTCCCGATCCCTCTCTTTGTTGATCAGATTTAAGAGGGCCTAGTGCCTCCTTGTGCCAGATTAGCAGCATTTTTTTATGCTAATGTGGCTCAACAAGGCCAAAATCACTGCGTCAGATTTACAAGTGGTAAGTATTGTTCCACTTTGTAATCCCTTACACTTTGTTATGCCTGCACCAGGCATAATGTATGCGAGCGGGGCGTTATCCCATTTGGGGTGCTGAAAAAATGGCACAAAGAAATCTAAAGGATTCCTTTGCAGCATTTGTATCGCCTGCTAACAGCATGCATTAAAAGGGGGCACTCCATTGGTTACAATGGGCCTCTATGTACTGGTCAGGGTAGGCGCCAAAATGTTGGCACCAACCCTGAACAGTACATCAAAAATATTGACCCTATTGCCTCCTACCCTGCGCCATGGTGCACCGTATTTTAAAGATGGCCCACACATGGTGGTAGTAGTTGGGCGCTAAGGGGCGCAAGAAAAGTGGCGCTGCACTGGGAGCAGCACCACTTTTCTTAAATCTGACCCATGTGTTTTATGTAACATATAGTTAAATGCTGCATTGTTATTTCTTTCAGGAAATTGGATGACTTGTAATTGGGTAGAGATACATTCTTGTATTGTTGGCATTCTTGCACTCTTCCTTCCTCCTTTGTGAACCTCCCAACCCTCAAAATGCATACTGCTGAAGTGGACATTTATCCATGAAAATACCAGTAGTGCATGTGTCTTATATGCCCTTTGACCCCAATAACATCACAGAAAGTGGTCATATGACATCACATATCCCTTGACACTGATGTTATCACAGATAGTGGTCACATGACCATTTTGTCTAAGGATATCATAGGAAGTGGCATCAATGAAATTAAGAGATGTGCAATAAGCACAATGGTCAAAAATGACACAGGAGTTACTAAAGCTGAGAAATGTTTTTTTATTCACTACTTATATTTTAACTAGGGTGCCACCAAGAAATACCAAAGACATCATATGCCAAGGCAGATTATATCCATATCCAGATATAGTTAATGGATGCTGATTCACCAACATCTAATAGAGGCGTTTGCGAAGTACATAATTTGCCTCATCCAGTGCTGGAAATTAAAGGGGGGGAGTTCACGGGGGTTTTAGCACCTGTTTCTGCTCACCCAGTGAAATATGTTAAACTTGTCCTGGTTTCATTTTCAGACATGTTATCTGCATTCCGTAGTAGCAACCTGCAGAGAGCAAAGGGATTTTTTTCACTTTCAGCCAGGCCCAAAACAAAGGCATGAAATTAAGAGTCATCCTCCTTTCTCTTTCTTTAAGTAACACCTGGCTGGGAGCCATCTGGTGCCTACCATCTATGTATCAATGCAATGGAAGGAAACAAAGACACACTCAGCCTAACTCTTCACCAGTTCTTTGGAGAAACTATTACTTGGAGAGAGGCTATTTACATGTAAGAAATATGTATGAACTGTAAGAATGCAATATTTTGAGTAACTATTAGAATAATGTAAGAGCCGCCGCTTCGCATGAGAGCGAGTAGAAGGCTCTTACATTATTCTAATAGCAACGGGACCATTGCAGTCCCGTAAAAAGTACAACAGCGGGACTGCGACGGTCCCGCAGCTATTAGCTTTTAGGCTGTAAACCATGTTTAGAGCCGGTCAAAATAAACGTTGGAATTCTGCGCAAATGTTGTAACACGACTCGTCTGGTTTCTGATGTTTATATTTTAAAAATGTTTTACTTAACAGCGTAGCCCTATGTACGGTTATTGTTTATAACTTATTTTACTCATGACTACTGCCTAGGTTTTTATAAAAGATGGGTTGTCAAAGTGTGTTGAGACCTAAAACCTACGGCTTTCGTTAGATATTATTTTAATGTCAATTTGTCTGGTCTGTACGCAGGATATCCCAGAACTAGCTTGGACATTTCACCAAACTGAAGCCTTCCAACAAGGTACAAGTATTTACATCTTTATAGCTTAGAGACCAATCAGCAACCCTCAGTGTTTTACCATTTGTGCTTTATTTGGTAATTTTTCTAAAATGTTTTTACAGGTTGCAACGCCGAAGTACAGGTTGCTGTGGATGCTCTGCAGCAAATCCTAGACGCTCAAGATGCCATAAACACAATATCGCCTATTACGACTCTTGCAGGTAAATAAAATAGGCATTTGTTGCAAACCTTATGTTAACATTAGAATAGTATAGGTTGAAACCCTCAGATGGTCTATTGGAACCAGACCTATTATTATATTGTCTTTTTTGTTTCTCCTTTACAGTCCCCATGGAAGCGTACCTGGACCACGTAGGACCTTTAAAGGTAGAACCCTTCGCAAAAAAGAAGAGTCAGAAAAGAAAGTCCAAGGCAACTGGCGAAGGGCCATTCGCAAAGAAAGGAAAGCCTCTAAGGAACAGAACAGGTGTGTCTTTCACAACTGTAGAGTTAAAAAGAACCCTAACATCTTCATCTCTCAACAGGTTACTAATCGGCATATAGTAAGGGTTGTAAAAATGTATTGTAAAAAGTTAGAAGTGTGGTACATGTAGATAGGGCCTGGTAATCATAAGTGACGTCTTATAATTTTTCTAATATGTACTTTTATGTATTCACCGCAGAGACGGCGCAAGAGAACTCTGATGGGGACTGGCGTAAGCGTAAACGAACGGTGACACCGCTCGAGGATATCAAGAAACTTCAAAAATGCCTGGGTACTGGCTAGCGCTGAGAGCGACGCAGCTCTAAATGACCCAGGTACATCATACAGCAACAACACCGTTATCCGTGTGATGCCTACACAAGACACTTTGAACACTCCTACATGTTTCACACTTCTGCAACCCTCTACGGGTTCCGGAGATTGTGCGCTACCACGCGCCGTCATACATCAACAAGGACATTCTAAACCCATTGAAGGGTCTCCCCAACCAGAAGTACAACCAAAAGTGAACAAACTTTCCCGGAAGTATAGGAGGCAGAAGCACGCACTGACGGTCCTACAAACAGGTCCTCTAGACTAATTATTAAAAAAGAACGTTAGCATTGAGGTAAACGCACAGAACCAGGGACTCTCTATTTGTTCAACACCTGTGACGGATAATACCTACATTCTTCCCGGGGGAGTATCCCCAAAACCATATGCAAATAATGATCAAGAACCCAAGGGTGGCGATCCTGAAACAGACTAGGCGGAGCAGACCTCTTACTTCCAATGTATTGACCTTCTCAAAGGGTTGGCTGGTGGTCCGGAGGGTTCTGAAGCCCTGACAGCAGCTGCGCACGTTTGGTGACCTCAAACAAGGGCAAACACAGGTACACAGTCCCTACGAAGCCTACACCACAGAGGCCTTGGGTTACTACAATAACCAATTAAGTTTCCCGGACCTGTTGTCACCTCCCACACCTCCTAAAGCGTACGACCCTACCAACCCCGTGTTGAGGGTAATAATAATGTCACCGCCCTCAAAATACCCAGACAGTAGCTTAGCTTAGAGCGAAGGTCAAAACCATAGTTTTGACACGTCTTTTAGCGACTCTCAGACCTCTGAAGTCCCAGGGTGTTCACACTGGGACACTGTTTTTTTTAACCCCCCCAGTCCCAATCTACACAAAGGCAATGTTAACAGTGAGACAGCAGACGTCCCTAAACTGGATATTTTACACCCTAAGAATGTACAGAGACATAAATTAAAGACATCCAAGGGGCTGTCAGAAAGCTAAAAGCGTTGCTCCGCTCTAAGGGGCATATTTATACTCCATTTGCGCCGAATTTGCGTCGTTTTTTTCGAAGCAAATTCGACGCAAAACTAACTCCATATTTATACTTTGGCGTTAGACGCGTCTAGCACCAAAGTTCATGGAGTTAGCGTCATTTTTTTGCGTGAACACCTTCCTTGCGTTAATGATATGCAAGGTAGGCGTTCCCGTCATAAAAAATGACTGCGATGCATATGCGTCGTATTTATACTCCTCGGCAAAAATGACGCCCGGGAGTGGGTGGGTCTAAAAAACCCGCATTTGCGCCGGATTTTAGCGCCTGGGTCAGGGCAGGCGTTAAGGGACCTGTGGGCTCAGAATGAGCCCAGAGGTGCCCTACCCTGCCCCCAGGGACACCCCCTGCCACCCTTGCCCACCCCAGGAGGACACCCAAGGATGGAGGGACCCACCCCAGGGACATTAAGGTAAGTCCAGGTAAGTATTTTTTTTCATTTTTTTTGTGGCATAGGGGGGCCTGATTTGTGCCCCCCTACATGCCACTATGCCCAATGACCATGCCCAGGGGACAGAAGTCCCCTGGGCATGGCCATTGGGCAAGGGGGCATGACTCCTGTCTTTGCTAAGACAGGAGTCATTTCAATGGGGGATGGGCGTAGTTAAAAAATGGCGCAAATCGGGTTGTGGCGATTTTTTTGCCTCAGCCTGACTTGCACCATTTGTGGACGCCCATACGCCATTTTCCCCCTACGCCGGCGCTGCCTGGTGTACGTCGTTTTTTTTAACGCACACCAGACAGCGCCGGCGGCTAACGCCGGCTAACATCATTGAATAAATACGGCGCCCGCATGGTGCTTCAGAATGGCGTTAGCCGGCGCTAATTTTTTTGACGCAAAACTGCGTTGGCGCAGTTTTGCGTCAAAAAGTATAAATATGGGCCTAAGTCGTTAAAACTGAGGCATGCTGGAGAAGGGAAGCGACCCCTGAGGGTCGTTCAGAGAGAGGTAATCCAGAGGCTGGAGCGGTGTGGAACCGAGGTTATCCAGGCCTGTGAAGCAACTGCTACGGATATAGGGGTGATGCCGGCGTGACTAGGACCGAGAAGCGTTCTATGGGACGACGGTTGAACATTCAGGGGTCCCAAATATAACAAAAAGGTAGGGGCTGTACTAACTAAAGCCCTGCATTTCTTACTAAACTAAAAATCATATAGAACACCTTCAAGTTCCAAAGACATTGCCAACTGCTTCTAAAACACCCTTCATGTTCCCAAAAGAAACATTTCTGAGAGAACACAAGGACAGTCACAAACTTCAAACCCCCTCTGCGACAGATAGGACGACTCAAAGACCCCAAACACTTAAAAGATACATCAGAGGGACCTATAGTATTGTCCTCAGAGGGTTCAGCTCAAGAGTGTGTCACTGAGATCATTCCAATAGGCAGTGGGAGACTCCCTAAAAGCGGGTGGGTCGTTAAGAAGCAAAAGTGGGCTGATAGCGCCAAAATGCAGAGGCTTTTATTAAGTAAATTAAAGAAAGCCAGAATATGCGCTGTGCAGAGGTTAAACAATACAGGCTCCCTAAATAACGGTCAGACTCTCCAAAATGACCCTCCAGAGAGTCCCCCTTCTACTATAGATCCTCAACCTGGGACTTCCGATATAGTGTTTCTAGAGAGCGTGAGACGATATAGTCGCAACGTACAGCGGTTTAAAGCTACAGAGTATTATGAGGAATTTAGGTTTGTTAACCTAGATCGTATAAACTCCTCTGATCAGGGTGTTATAGATATCCACCAGGCTGTACAAACGTTCATAGAACGATTGTTACACGATGTGGGGCCTAATGATTTCCTCCAGCTACGTTTTCAGGGGCAGGGTCTCAACAGTCCTCTGTTCACCAGATGGTCGTCTCGAGATGTGTTTGACGCTGTGACGTTTCTAGAAAACCTGTCTAAGCTTTTACAGAGCTAGGCTGAATTGTTGGCTTACGGGACCTTCAGAATCATCGCCCTCATTGTTAGGGGTCGTGAGAGCAGTGCTTCCAGAACCTTAAGGAGCATCATGCATAGTAAAATCATCAGCAAGAAATATCGGTGGTTTCTTGACTTTAACACCGGAGCTACCAATATGTGCCTGGCGGTGAGCATCGCGGGTTTGCTGATGGACAGAGCTACCCCAGACCACGTCATTATGTCTATGGCGGCGGACGCCCACGAGGCGCTCCGAATTCTGCCAGACAGACTGGTTGGTTTTGGGGACCTGGGACTTTTTGAGAATCACTTTGCCATTACGGTAAAAGTTCTTGGAAGTACTTTCTACAGATGAGCGTGTGAAAAACAGGACCATTTATGTGCTCCATCACGATAACCACTTTTACGGTATCTTGAACCTGAAGGGTTTTCTAGGAGCCAAGTACGTGTGCGAGCATTGCGACCACATAGACAACAACTGGACCAGACACAAGTGTGAAATGTACTGTAAAATGTGTCAGAGGGACAGGTGCGTTGACGATGTGTCTCAAAAGGTTAACTGTTCGACATGTAAGATATTTTGTATGTCGCAAGACTGTTTGAACGTACACGTCAGCCTCGCACAGTGCAAACGTAAATCGGACTGCCTAACTTGTGGGCGCTACAAGGCCTCCAAACACAATTGTAAAGGTATGCAATGTCCCAGGTGTAAAGCGTATTTTATAGCCGGAACCGCACACGAGTGTTACATGCTCGAAGGCTTACCCCAAAAAAAACAAAAAAAAGACTATATTGTATTTGATATAGAGTGTACGCAGGAGATGGGTGTGCACCAGCCTAACTACATTTACTCTCATCATCTAACAGCCAATGAAAAATGGGAGCTTGAAGGCAGGTTGTGTGTGAACGATTTCCTCAACACATTCATGCAGCCAAAATACTACGAGTATACCATGCTGGCTCACAACTCGAAAGCGTACAATTTATTCTTTATTCTCCAGGACCTGATTCAGGAAAAGATGGCCGTAGAGCTCATTACCCAGGACTCCAAACTTATGCTGTTAAAGGTTGTACCTTTTGAAATTAGGTTCATAGACACCTTGAAGTTTCTACCCATGAAGTTGAGTAAGTTGCCAAAAGCCTTTGGTTTTGAAGGCTGTAAAGGATTTTTCCTGCACTTTTTTTAACACATGGGCTAATCAGAATTACATTGGTCCTATGCCTCCGCCTAACAGTTACAGCATCGAGTACATGATGCCATCTGAAAAAGAGAGCTTTCTACAGTGGTTCGATGAAAACCGTGAAAATCTGTTTCATTTTCAAACAGAATTGAAAGCTTACTGTCAGGCGGATGTAAGGATCTTGCGAAAAGCGTGCAACCTTTTCAGAGACGTTGTGGTGGAGATGACAAAACGGGTCAGGATTATCAAAACCAAATCCCGTAAGAGAAGAGAAATCGTGTAATACCTAGACTCATTTAAGAACATTACGCTGGCTTCCATGTGCATGTCTATTTATCAGCACATGTTTTTAAAACCTGAAACCATAGCTCTAGTACCGCCTGACCTCTATAATGGTAAACAGAAACGTTACTCCACCCCGTCTATTCAGTGGCTCATGTACGTCTCGGAGAAAGAGAACATCTTCATTCAACATGCGTTGCAAGGCGGCAAATACCGCTTGGGCCGTTACTACCTAGACGGGTATGCGTTAATTAACCAGGTACCAACCGCCTTTGAGTTCAACGGTTGCTTTTACCACCGGTGTCCTCGTTGTTACAAACCCCATGAGTTTAACAGGTTGCAGGGCACCATGTTTGAACATCTGCATCGTCGTACTCTGGCGAAGCGCAGTATATTGAAAACACCAGCTTAGTTCTGAGAACCCTCTGGGAGCACAAGTGGTTAGACGATCTAGCAAAAGATGCGGAACTCAGCGCTTTCATTAAGAGCCGCCAGTTACCAGCACTGTTGGAACCCCGCGACGCCTTATTCGGCGGTCGTACAAACGCCATACAGCTGTACCGGGTCGCTGGTGAGGGTGAGAAAATACACTACTACAACTTCACCAGTCTGTATCCGTATGTGAACAAGGTGAAGTTGTACCCGGTGGGGCATCCTAAGATCGTATATAGGAACTTTAAGTCCCTGGACGAGTACTTTGGTCTTATTAAGTGTCAAATCCACCCTCTGCAAAAGCTTTACTTATCGGTGCTTCTGTACAGAGTCAACGGTAAGCTAATGTTCCCCCTATGTCGAACATGCGTTGAAAGTAAACAGACTAGCGAGTGTAGAAATAGTGATGAGCAAAGGCTGCTGGAGGGGACGTGGTGTACCATCGAGGTACAAACGGCCCTCGAGAAAGGGTACCACCTCGATAAAATACTGGAAATTTGGCACTTTCCTCACACCACAACCTGACTCTTTTCTGAGTACATCAACTTGTTTCTCAGAGACAAACAGGAGGCATCGGGGTATCCCGACTGGTGTGTCGCTGAGCCCTCAAAGCAAAAGTACATTGCTGATTACCACGATCACGAGGGTATTACGTTGAGACCGGAGTTCATTAAGGTTATCCCCGCCAGACGACAGTTAGCTAAGCTCTGTCTCAGTTCTTTAGGGGGAAAATTCACACAGCGTACCAACATGTCAAACACATCCATTGTCACAGATGATCTTTTTAAGTGTCTATTTGCTCTGTCTTATGATGTGTCCAGTTGTGAATTTATTGACGATGAGACGGACGTACATGCTGGAAATACGCCAAAGAGTACCCCACAACTTGTACAAAATAAACATTTTCATAGAGTGCTTCACAACTGCTCACGCTCGCCTAGAGCTTTACCGGCTGCTGGAGAAGCTTCAGGACCGCTGTTTTTACCACAACACCGACTCTGTTATTTTTGTTAGTAAAGAGGGTGATGAAGATCCTGTGCTAGGTGATTATCTAGGTGATTTAACCAGCGAGCTCGAAAAGGATGAAAACATACTCGAGTACACCTCCTCAGGACCCAAGACCTATAGTTACAAAACCTCCAACAACAGGGTTTGCGTGAAAGTCAAAGGTATCACTTTAAATGTAAGCAATACGGTTAAAATACATTTTGACAGTTGGAAGGGTCTGGTGCACGAGTACTACGCATCGAACGATTGCAACAATAATAAAGCGATAGTTGTAAATCACCCCAGCATAGTCAGGTCCAAGAAAAAAGTGTGAAATTACAACACAGCCGTTATATAAAACCCTACGAGTAGTGTTTGATAAAAGGGTCCTGACCGATGACTACAAAACACTACCGTACGGTTATTAAAAGACATTAGAGGGGCAAACACCCAACCGCTATGGACACCAGGCTGCAACACCCATTCTCCTGCATTTTAGCAGGTCCCTCAAATAGCGGTAAAAGTTATTTTATAAAGAAACTGTTAGAAAATGCTCCCGGTGTTTTATCTCAGATCCCTAACAACATTGTATGGCTTTATTCCTTCTGGCAAGATCTTTACACTGAACTATCCCTGAAGTTCCTGCACATCAGATTTATAGAAGGCATCCCCAGTAATCTCAATGACAATGACTTGTCACCTAAACACCTTGTAAACATGGTCATTGTGGACGATCTCATGCACGAAGGTGGGGACCACCCCGAGATCGAGAGGGCTTTAACTCAATATTCACATCATCGTAATCTAAGCATATGCTACATTGTCCAGAACTTGTTTTACAAGGGTAAGAGCAGTCGTTCTATAACTCTCAACGCCTCATATCTGGTCTTGTTTAAAAAAACCCGCAACAAGTTTCAGATATCATTATGGCTAAACAGATGTACCCCAGAAACACACAGTTTTTATGGATGCGTTTAACGGCGCTACCGCAAAACCCCACGGTTACTTACTGGTAGATTTAAAACCTAATACTAGAAGAGTACAGACTACGCTCCGCTATTTTCCCACCTGACTTCCCAGTCGCTTACACGCCTAAAACAGTCCCCAAAGCCTATAAAAAGACCCATTAAAAAGACTTTTATAACATTTACAGTCTAAACCTTATAATATAAGGTTGCTACCATGCTTGCGCGGCTACGGCGTAATTTGACCTCCTGAAAATGCTGGTCAGGGCCAGCCCCCTGAAAAGAAAGGCTATCCTGTGCACGGCTTCGGACGATTTAATGGCTGCCATTTCAGAAATAGCCCTAAACACCCTAAAATGTAATGTCCCGATATCAACGAGCCAGTTCCTTCTGCTGAAGAAGAAGCGCCACATTATTAAGAAGATCAGCAATAAAAGAGCATTGCTCCTTTCTAAAAAGAAACTGGTCAAACAGTCTGGAGGTTTTATAGGGTTGCTGTTGGGTATAGCTATACCACTAATTACCGGTCTCCTGTCGAAGACCTGATGGAGCACGCCCAAAAAATGTATCTTGTACCATGCCAACAGCTTAAACAGTTGGGCCCTTATACAACCGATGTCTGGGTAATACGCAAAAATCAGACGCAGCGTCTCGATGCTAAGATCAAAACCATTTTGAACCGAACAGATTTAAAACCACACGACAAAGCGGGGCTTTACTCAAGAGCCCTTCAAAACTTTTTACAGTATTACAAACAATGGAATGCAGGAAAAAACAAAATGACTCTGTATTCACCCTACACGGAACAGCCCCCAGCTGACCCTGTAGAGCCTCAAGACCCAGGACCCCTAGCCCCCACGGACGCCTTTGTCGAAGACCTTTTAAGAAATATAAGTCAGAGGTATAGCGGGGCGACACAAACACTGCTCAGTAAAATGACTGCTACTAAAGAGCTGAACACTTGGAACAGTGAATTTGTTTACAAGGGACAACCGGTTGCTGGGTCACACATGTACGATCTGGTTAGAGGTCTCACACACAACAAAACCCTATCGACCCAAAACGCTCCTAGAGGATGGGAGCAGATTCTACGTGCCTCTGAGGAACTCAACATTCCTTCCACGATCGTCGGTAACGCTGACAACCGCTGAAGGCTTGAAAGCTTGAAAGATCCAAGCCCCGGTGTTTTTACCACAAGTCCCACCGTGTCGACATCGCCTTTCTTTCTGCAGCTAACACCGCCTAGGAGCAGCGACGCTCTAACTCTGGCGCCTAAAAAGAGACTGTTCAAAATGAACACTTGGCTATCGCTTTAATGTTATCATGACATTTGAACCGTTGTACAGTTTTGTTAAAAGGTTCACGTCTCGAAAGATTTTTGCTTCATTTATTTACCATTGTAAATGATTGTGCTGAAAACTGTTTGTAATAAACACTTTTAACTTTTCAACAGTAGTCTGACATCTTTTTTAAAATGGTATGAAAATGTGTGGCTTGTGAATAAAAATGCATAGTCTGAATTTGTGTTTAAAAATGTTTTTATTTTAGACAGTCATCAGTCCAAATAGAGGCATTACAATGCCTTACACTTTTGACAAACACCGTATTCTGTTTTAACAATGCTCGACATAGTCCTAGACTTTTCATTCACATATTTCATAACAATACCATTGGTGTTTGCTAGATCGGCTGAATACAGATTAAAAAAAATTCTAAACGTCATACCCTCAGACATTTTACTAATAAAATATATACAGTGTTCCCTGCGTGTGATGGCTAGAGAATCCTGTACACGCAGCTTGTTATACTCAACCGTGGGCAATGCTTTTTTTTTTACATATTTGAATATTGGATTTGTATAAATGCTGTGCTCGGGAAACTCCGCTAAACTGTCAAACACTACAATCTTGTCGACATCCAGAAACATGGCCGCCCAATGTGTACCACTCTTGTGATGCGGGTCGGTGTTAAAGACGAGTGTGCGGGGTCTTTCTAGACCTATCATGCCCGGTAGCCCTTCGCTAGGAAATACACCTAAAAAGTATTTCTTAGCGTATTTCTGCCTGCTTAAGAAGTCACGTATCTGCACAGTGTCCATTTTACAGTCTTTTAATGATAGTCAAACATCATCTGGCGGGCGTGATTGACTTGGATGACGCTGTTGAATACAAAGAATACAATCATGTTCACATTGGTAGCCAATGCTTGTGTAAAGCATATTCAAGCTTTTTGATTTCCATTTTTGATCAAGTTGTAGTGGTCACTGTCATCCATGTCAGGAGTCAGGTCGAACGCAAACAGCGTATAGCCGGTCCCATACCCCTCTCTCGAAACAACAACTCCTGAGTCATGCAGGTGTTTCCCCGTTATCGAGACCAGACCGAGATATTCCCTGACAAAATTGGATGTTTCAAAACTCGGGGTGAACAGTTTGGCGGGAATAACAGCACCCTCGTGGACCAAAGCTGCGTAGTTGATATCGTAGTGTTTGAAGTTGAAAGGGTTAGAGGTATGGAGTCCGCTAAAAGCTGTATGGTCCACAAACCCTATGATGATGAGTTTTGGAAGTTGGTCCATAAATAGATTTTGCTGCTGTGTTAATTGAGTACCGGCGGGTATGCTGAATATCTTCAGAGCCACTCTTTCAATGGCGTACTTGGCGTTCAATAGTTGTAAAGCTTCAGCGTGGGCCAGCCTGACGCTCGTTGAGACTTTTACTCTCTTTACAAACAGGCTCGCGGACAATATAACCAGTTTATACTGTTCCGCATCACCGCTGATGAGACAAAATGCATCCTTGTTGCAGATGAGTTTGATCTTAAGATTGATACCATTGACGAGAAGCTTATCTTGGAAGAAAAGCTCTGAATGTACGCCTCCCAGGAGGTCAAACCGTCTACTGCCTGTGGCAAAGCTGGCTCTTTTTTTAAAACCATCATTGCCTCCATCCAAAGCCGTGTCCTCAAAATGCGCGTGAGTATCTTTGTAGAAGAGCTCCGCTGAAAGCTGTGTGTCCAGGGCTTCGCAATTGTAATTTAGAGTACTCTCTATGTAGGCCCTGTAGGCATACATGTTATCACTTTGCGTGACGAGTCGATCGCCCAGGTTAATGTCCACCTGATTAAACATGGTTGTGACGGGGTAGGCGATCAGCGCCACTTTAGCATCGTCATCGATGTTGGCGCTGTTCGCTTTTGTTTTGTTGAGATCTAAATACATGGCCGTGGACCCCGACACAAAAAACTCTATCACCGCCAGAAGCGTCAGGGCGGCTAGAGGCAATACTTCCATGAAAAAACTGTTTTCGATGCTGGTCTGTGTAGGCTTTAGAGAAAACAAATCTAGCTCAGATTTGGTGCATTCACCCGAGGCGAAGTGTACGAAGGCCATGATAGCTGATTTAAAAAATATTTGCACTAGAGTGTGTTCTTTTCTTCTTGGAAGATCTCTTCTGTCTTACGACTCTTCTTATGTGTGGACGTTTTGAAGAAGTCCTCAGTTTTTTATAGGGCATTGGCGGACCCCCACGCCTCAAAGCCCTTCTCTTCCTTTTAATACCCGCATGCACTTTGTACATCAACCCCGTTCCTTCTTGGGGCTGTTTGTTCATGCGCTCTGCGCAGCCGACGTTACAGAGCCCACGACATCATGGGCTATGTTCGTAGCCGCAGCTTTAACGTGAGGTTTTGCAATTTCGAAACCTCTTCTCGAGAAAGGCATGGCTCTTCTAAACAAACTCCTAAAGAAGCCCCCCAATCCTGCCCCGTACATAACAGGGCTCCTTGAAAGTAGGGCGGCGATCCGCCATAGCCAGCCAGAACGCTATAATAGTCTGTGTACATAGAGGGGTCACCGTATGTTTTAACGACGACCCTGGCTACTGCCTAATAGTCACTGTCACGGCGCGGCCTTAAATGAAGCTTAACAATAACTTTCCCATATTTAAAGGCCACAGGCTCTGACTGATTGTCATAAACCATGATGGTTATAGTGTCATAATGTTTTTTAGAAGCTGCCACATAGTCGAGTTTGTGATGTTGTATATTAACCATTGTGTTATTTTCTCCCTTCACCGGGACCCA
Source organism: Pleurodeles waltl (assembly GCF_031143425.1). Taxonomy (NCBI): domain Eukaryota; kingdom Metazoa; phylum Chordata; class Amphibia; order Caudata; family Salamandridae; genus Pleurodeles; species Pleurodeles waltl. The sequence goes on along the minus strand of NC_090439.1, from coordinate 705,557,173 downwards.
TATCAACAACAGCGAATAACTATCCCCTATCTTCTGAGGTTCGACAATGTCACTATAAACATAGAGTGTATAGAAGCCTCTGTTAATATTGGGACACGTAGGGTCTGGGTCAACCTGTCTTTTCACATGTTGTACGGTCCCTAAAACCCTATGTAATTTACTCCAACAGTTAAATTCTGTACTGAGCTCCGGGGCTTTAAGAAACCCTTTTCTCCTAACGTTATCCGACACTAGATATATATTTGCATACGTTTCAATGCTACTTATAGATTTGCTGATGGCGTTGACCACCGATGTAACGGTTGGGTAATAACAGTGAGGAAATCCTACGTGGATGCTCACAGAGTCCTGCTCACGCTTTATATTAAATTTAGCCTTGTGCTTTGTAAATGTATTTCATGTTCTAGGGTACTGTATCTCCGTTAGGGCCAACTCCCAGGACCCTTTCAGGTCCACCAGTTTAGCCAGTTTCACGTATACTTAGAAATCTGATTGTCGGGAAACATGTCCGTCGAGGCGTTTTTCCAGGACAAGTTGGCAGTGTAAAACCTGACAAAGGCTACAGTGGCAGACCTTAGATGTTTTTAAGGGCTATTATAGTGTGTGGCATAATACATGTTCTAGGTCCACTAATAGTATTTAATTTACGGCTCATGTGAGTATGTAGTACCACTTTACTAGTGATGTTTAAGTAAAGCAAATGTGCCAATTGAGTGTAAACCAATTTTGCCATGTTTAAAGGAGAGAGCATGAACACTTTATCACTGGTTAGCAGTGATAAAGGGCACAGCGTGCTAATGCCAGTAAAAACGAAATCCAGACAGCAGGAGGAGGGAAAACAAAAAGAACCTGCTCAATAAAAAAGGGTTGGTAATTAGGGCTACTTGTAGATGGAAACTTTGGTCCCATTACAGAAGCCAACTCATACCAGCAAAATATATAGGTGAACGAAGGTGGATGGGTGACTGAGCAGGTCTCCATTTCAAAAGGTCAATCCCTTGCTAAGGATGCCCACCTACCTCTCACTGTTGGCCTTTTTAGCTTCACTAGTTGTCATAGGGCATACATAACTCTCAAATATACCAGTTACTTGGTGGACTCATTTCATGTATATACTTGAATGTTTGTACCCTTTTCTTGGATGGTGTATGTGGAGCACTGATGGGACACATTAAAACCGGATGAAACTTGAGGGGTGCCATGGGCGTCACAGTAGTAATGTTCACTGAATGACCTGGACTATACACTAAGGGCCAGATGTATCAAAAGGTTTTTCCTATTATGTGTCAATGGGAAAATGTGTTCGTACATGTGGCCCTTAATCATTTACACTCACAAACAGATGCTGAGAATTGGGTTCTTGCAATGAAAATGTAGAATTTTCTTGTCTAGTGAACCTAAGTCCTGATTATATTGAAGGCATAGAGGCAGATATTACGATTTCGGACCTTGCTACTTGTATAATAACAGTTGTGAATCACAAAAACTACATTTGCAAGCAAACATTAAGTCACACACTACAGGCTGAGGAGAAGTGAACACACCAGTTTGTCTTGTGTTTAGCTTTTTCACCAGTCATCAGAAGTAGTATCCTCTTCTCTTAATGTGAAGAGAAATTAAGGGCCTTATTTCTACTTTTGGTGCAAAACAGCACTAACGCAGTTTTGCACCAAAACGTTTTGCACCGGCTTGCACCATTTTCTAGCACCAGCTGGGCACCATATTTATGGAATGGTGCAAGCTGATGCAAAGGGTAGGCTAGTGTAAAACAAAGGACGTTAGGAAGGTTAGAGTCAAAATAAATTACTCTAACCAGATTAGCGTTATTTTTTTATGCTAAGGGGCATATTTATACTCTGTTTGCACTGAATCAGAGTCATTTTTTGCACAGGAACGCCTACCTTGCACCTCATTAAGGCAAGGTAGGTCTCCACTTCCAGAAAATGACTTCAACTCCATAAATGTGGCGCTAGACGGGTCGAGCACCCAAGTATAAATATGGAGTTAGTTTTGCACCGAATTAGAGTAAAAAAAATGACGCTAATTTGGTGCAGAGTATAAATATGCCCCTAAACCTCATGAATGAAGTGGAGGAACAGCCGAAAACCCAAACACAAACAAAATAACATCTTAATTGGAATCCCCACATGGCTTGTCAAGAATATGCAGAAGGGTGGATTCTTGAGCTTCATATTTGTCTGATAGCTGAAAGAAAGAAAAAAATTATTGGGAGGCAAACAAAACATTGAGCAAGAAATAGGCAACGGAGGCATACTATTTGCTGAGTGTCTTTAATAAAATCAGTACTTTCCTGTACTATTGTAGATAAGAAAATCTGCATTTAATTACAATAACAGAGGCTCATACTATGCTCGTTTATAGCCCATTCATGACTACCAAATAGGCAGGAGCCCCAGGTTATCATAAACTGCCAGGAATGTTGATCCACTGGACAAATCAGCAAATGTAAGAAAGCCCTCTCACTTCTTCAATCAAGAGGGGCATGCAGGGCCATGTCTCTTCTAGTGGAGTAAGCCCCAAAGTCTTTTATATCGTTTTCAATCAAAGACAAAGCATTAGGCCATCTTACTAAATGAGAAGAGACAAGAACATGTTTTTTAAATAAATATTAACAAATGAGGAGAGTGCATTATTAAATCAATAGTCTCTAATTTATGTTATTTAATGTCATACTACACACAACTTTAGATGAGAAGGAAAATAGGGATACTCTACACTAGTGGATGCATTTGTCATGCATCTGATAACAGAAAGGAACACCTCTGAAGGAGAATGATGTCTTGTAGAAACACCTGGACTCCTATTATTTGAGCCTCTTTCGAAAGGAAATCTAGCAGATTTGTATGGGTAGCTTTGCAATGATAGGGATTCATTGTCAGGCTATGTTTGGAACAATTGTAGATATAAATTAACATCCCATTTTATTGAATCATAGGGTATAGAGGGTGGAATATTTCCATCAGCTATTTGCAGGTTAACAAATGTCCCCTATGAGTTTGCTGTCAAAAGATTTGGGGTCAGCAGAGTAGCTGATCTGTATCTATCAAGAGTCCCGAAAGACCTGCCTTGTGATGCCAATGAGGAAAGAAAATTCATAACTGAAGGGACAATTGCTAAAAGAGATTGTGATTCCTTTTCATAAACCAACCAACTCCAGGATTGCCAAGTTTTCTTTTAAGTCTTGATGGTATTTGGGACTCAGGAGGATTTTATGAGGCTAGAAAAATCCCACCAGAATATTTCAAAGTCATTAGCGTAGATGAGCAGATAGGAACAGAATGTTACTCTTGCTGTGGGGATCTGAGGAGGTGAGGTTGAATACACAAGAATTCACGAATATTCATGGCCATTTTGAGGAGCGTTTGGAACAAGAACTGAGCCATCCAGACTGGGAAGATTAGAAATGCCAAGGGATTCTGTCTAAGAATATGAGTCATACACCTGGAAATCATGACAAAAACAGAAAAAGTGTAAATATGACCAATCTTGGAAGAACATTTCTGCAGGAAGAAACTATAAAGGTGAGGTAGTTATCAGATCAAGCCTGAGAGAAATATCTAAGATCAACGATCATAGTAATGAAGAGGTCACAGAAGTTATGCTTAAATGTACAGTGCCAAAACCTCTATCATTCTGGTAAATTGCCAGAGAGCTGTATTACAGTCTGGACTCTGGAAGTTGTAACATTTTCGATTTAGAGTCTACAGAGAAACTTGGTGAGACATGGAGTAGAAAACATACATTAGTAAACTCTGCTCTGGTGATGAAATTAAAGGAACCTCCTATGTTTCTGACAAATTGAAACAGACAGTTAAGAGTCTTTAGGGTTAAGCTTCATCATCCATTCTTTCCTGGAAAAACAACGTTCCTGAAATAAACAATGACCTCCATTTGGAAGTGACTTTTTCTGTTCTTCTCATTTTCCATCTTTTGGGCACATTTGATCACAAAAACCCTTGGGATGGAGTGAATTCTCTTTTGTGGCTCTCCTGGAAATAAGCTTTCCGATATTGTATATGAACTTAGGTTCTTTTAGAGAGAAATGAATAGGTCTTTGGGGAAACCTTCAAACAAAGGAGAGAAAAACCCTATGAAAAGAAAACCCCTGTATGGTTTAAATGACCCACAGATGCTCTGAAATTGGTTGCTAAATTTGAAGAAACACATATTTTGCAACCAATTAACAGAATAGAAGAAAATGGGGTGCTGAGTTTCAGAAAAACTCTCCATTACGTAGAAAATATTGTATTAATCACACAGATTACAATAAAGTAAAATTCTCCGCAGCAACTTCTAAGAACAGATGTATGAAAATAATGTAAAATGTACTAAACACAAATTGGTAACACTTTATTAGCTAGGTCTTTATATTTAATTAATTTGATAACAGCGTTATTGATTTTCATGATTAAATAATGTCTGACAGGCTCTGCTGTTGTACCTATTTTGTCATCAGAGACGTTGCAAGTGAAATCTTTGGGTTAAGAGTTTCTGACAGATGCATAATATATGAGAGAGTGTTTCCTCATACCGACAGAGTTGGTAAGCATTCTTCTCTTTCAAAGACTGATTGCACGACCTCTCAAACTCACAGAAAAGTATATAGAGCAGTCTAAATCTTGCGTACTTCCTTTCTGTAGAGCCTTGCAAGTTAAAGCTGATGTATTCATGAAAACGTGACAAATACGACTCAAGTACTAAGCCCATATGTTTATATTCATTAGTGAGGTGAGGTCTTTCTCTCCTTGGCCATAATATAAAGTCTTCTGTACAATACTTTTCGGTGCCACTTGGCTTAGTTTAACCAAGGTCTGAAAGTTTGGTAAGTTATGTTCTTAATTACTTTGATTAATGACAAGACGTTAAATTCCATATCCTTGTTTGAGTTGTTCCTAAGATCTATATAAATCAAATAATTTAAGGTTGTAGAGTCTGCCCCAGCACAGTTACAGAGTTAGTTCACAATAGTGCTCTTGTGGAGTGATATTAAAGATTCCTGGCTCAAGTCCAGCCTAATAGCACAACTAGGGCTAGCTGTTTAAAGATGTAGGAATTGTAGGATCCTCTGCAAGTAGGCCTTTTCAGTATCAGTTATAGTCTCACCATTTAAGGCTGGCAATGCATAAAGTAGTAAGGGAGTAAGTTTCATTCTTAATGCTTTTAAGGATGAACCAATTCCTCTACCTACAAATAGGTTTGCAAATGCCAATATTCATTTAGTGGTAACAGTGGATTTAAGTTTTCTGGTTGAAAGGTGGTTAGTCCATGATAGCCTAGTATCAATCAAGCCTCTGAGGTAAACATATTGATTATTTTGATAATAGTGCTAGCGCGCCTTATCCTTAGTAAGTAAACTTACAAGGGGACGCATATAGGTCGATGAATCTTTTGGATCGCATAGGGTATCCTAGTCAAGTATAGCGAGTAAGAGACAGTATCAACAAATCAATCCAATCACCCTTAACTTACCATGAACTAATCTAATCAGGCAAAACCACCATGACTCATATGAAAATTAGTTCTGTTTATTCCCTATTAGTTACAACTCTAATAATAAAACCTCTATTCAACAATATCATAATTTAAAAAAAAATCTTAGCAACATAAGCAATGAATTCTCATCACCTTATTAATATGCAATCAACTTTAAACAAAGCAGCAGCAATTCATGAGATATCAAATGATTCAGCAATATTAGTCAGTCAGTCTAAGTCACCCTTGTCAGCCTACCTATCTCCAGATTAGCATCAGCATGTGGGTCTTCATGCTAAAACAATTTAGTCAAAAATCATTAATTTGGAAAAATCTAACTAGTAAAGAAAAACGTTTAAATCAGCGCAGTTGGTACCTAGAAAGAAAAGCATTCATTAATCATTCTTGTTATAGCTACCTATCCAAGATAGATTAGCAACGAGTCAGACTTCGTCTCCAGGTCATCAGTCATCAATAAAACTCGGGCTCACAAGAAGCAAGCCCAAGTTTCAGCATTTCGGACAGCGTCTCCTGACGTCATCAACTTTTGCCTCTCCGTTCTGACTTTTCCCCTCATGTCATGACTTTTTATTAGGGTCTCTCAGTCCATCCCACAATTTGCCCATTGGCCAACCTTATCAGGGGTTATGACTCTAAGCTATTATTTTTGTTTACCACTTATCTACGTTATTTTGAGAGTCAATTTCCATTAACATGATTGGTTCTTCTGTCGATGAGAACATCATCCGGTTCTTTAGGCAACAAAATTGTTGCTCCCAGCTCTCAGTCTGTAGCTCCATTGTTCAAGTCCTGGGAAAGTACATTTAGCCTACTCTACACATAATTGTATCAATTTGTTCTGTTCGTCTCCTGTCCGCTGGTGAGTTTGCAGTTTTTCTCTCAGTACAGCTCGTCGTTGAACTCTGTACAGTTCAAGGTTCTTCTCTCCAGTTCCAATCTACGGCAGCTCATTGCGTCTCCATGTTTAAGCAGGCAAGGCCCAGAGCCGACTAGGCCTCTGGCTAAACTAAGAACGTATCGCATTACAAAACATAGATTATATCGTTAATTATGATATGTTAATACAACTTTAAAACACTTTCACATTATTCAGTTGTGTTAACACAAATGGTGACCACTCCCCGTGGGCACATTTTGCACATTACACGTAAATTTCACTCATTAATATAGTTCCTCTTATTAGTATCTATACGCAAATCATTAGCATATTCAGATATGAGCATATCTTCTGCAACAGTAACATTACCTAATACCTAACATATTTTCTTACGTTTCCTTTCCGTGAAATATTGGGTTGTTGGTTGACTGAGGTGTGAGCCCTGGTCAAGCAGCAACCACAGTTCTTGCTAGGGTAAGGAACAAACAAACCCGAAATTAACCTGTGATCATCCTCTGGTAGCTTGACAAAGAGTAGTCAGGCTTAACTTGTAGGCAATGTGTAAAGTATTTGTTCAACACTTCAAGCAGTACAACAATGAAAACACCACACAAAAGGCTCCTATACCAGATTAGAAAAACATAACCTATTTTAATAAATAAAACAAGACAAAAATGACAAAACTCCAAATGGTAGAACTTGAGTTATGGATTTTTAAAGAATACATTATTGTTAGAAATGGGGTCTTTGGTTGACAGTCAGGTTACCCCCTGTCAAAGCAAGTCAGGGCAAAGGAGAAACAATCCTGGTTAACACTCACTCACCCCCTTGGAAGCTTGACACACACAGGCAGTCTTAACTCAGAAGCAATGTATAAAGTATTTGTACCAACACATACAGTAATATAGTGAAAACACTCCAAAATGGACACCACACCAGTTTAGAAAAATAGGTAATAGTTATCTAAATCACACAAGACCAAAATGACAAAAATCCAGCATACACAAGTCAAGATATGAATCAAAAGAATAAGAGTCTTACTCCACAGAGAACAATGGAAACGTTGCTGTTACACAAAGTACCTTGTTTGCATCGAAAATAAAGCTGCACAGGGGAGCGTGTGTCAAAAAAGTCAGCGATGCGTCAATTTCTCACTTGTAAGTGAGACCTTGTGTTGTTTTCTTCTCCGGTCGGGAGGGCGCCGTGCCATTTTCCTCTCCTGCAAGAGAGCGATGCATCGATTTCCGGACAGGCACCTCAGATCCGTGCAGGCTTGCATCAACTTTTGATGCCCAGCGCAGATGAATGTGAAATCCGCCGCATGGTGATGGAAAACTGTGCTACATGGGGTTTGTGTTGTTAGCAAGCAGGTGTTGTGTTGTTTCTCCAGTCACAATGCATTAATCTCCCAGCTGTGATGCAGGTGGAGCGTCGTTTTTCAGCCCGTTACAGGTGGTGCGTCGAAACTTTCCATGCAAGGTGTTCTGTGCATAGATTTCAGTCCTTGTTCTGCCAACTCACCTCTCGAGGGCCCAGGGACTGGATAGGACACCACTTGGCAGGGTAAGAGTCTCAGCAGAGTCCAGGTGCTGGCAGAGGATGCCTTTGATGGCCCTGAGACTTCAAAACAGGAGGCAAGCCCTTGGAGATTTTTCTCAAGCAGGAATGCACAACAAAGTCCAGTCTTTGGCCCCTTTCACAGGCAGAAGCAGCAAATGCAGGATAGCCCAAGATAGCATAGTCACAGCCCAGGGCAGCACTTCTCCCCAGCTCTTCTCGTTGGCAGAGGTTCTTCTTGAATCCTTGAACTGCTCTGAAAATGTGGAGTTTTGGGTCCACTACTTATATCCCTTTCTGCCTCTGAAGTTGGCTAACTTCAAAGGAAAGTCTCTGTTTTTCACAATATCCTGCCCAGGCCAGGCTCCAGACTCACACCAGGGGGTTGGAGACCGCATTGTGTGAGGGCAGACACAACTCATTCTGGTGTAAGTGACTAACCCTCCCTCCACTCTAGATCAGATGGCCCATTAGGCTATGCAGGCTGCACCCCAGCTCCCTTTCTATAAGTGGCATATAAAAAAACAACTTTACCTAAAGATGTATTTTTAAGTTGTGAGTTCAGAGACACCAAACTCCACATTTCTATCTGCACCTAAAGTGACACTGAACTTAAATATGATTTAAAGACAGCCCCCATGTTAACCAATGGGAGAGATAGGCCTTGCAACTGTGAAAACTGAATTTGGCAGAACTTCACTGTCAGGACATGTAAAACATGCCAGTACATGTCCCACCTTTAACATACACTGCACCCTGACCCTGGGACTACCTAAGGCCTACCTTAGGGGTGCCTTACATGTAGAAAAAGGGAAGGTTTAAATGTGTCAAGTGAGTATACATGCCAGGTCGAACTGGCAGTTTAAAACTGCACACACAGTCACTGCAGTGGCAGGTCTGATCCATGTTCACAGGGCTACTCAGGTGGGTGGCACAACCAGTGCTGCAAGCCCACTAGTAGCATTTGATTTACAGGCCCTGGGCACCTCTAGTGCACTTTACTAGGACTTACTAGTAAATCAAATATTCCAACCATGGAAAAGCCAATTACACATACAATATAAACAGGAACATTTGCATTTTAGCACTGGTCAGCAGTGGTAAAGTGCCCAGAGTACCAAAAACAGCAAAAACAATGTCCAGCACACAGTCAAAACATGGGAAGCAGAGGCAAAAAAGACAGGGGAGACCACGTCAAGGATGCCAGGTCTAACAATTGTAACATAGTGCTTAGAAGCCAAAAGCCCCATCCAGGGAAATCTGGTGGCACCAGACTGGGATAAAGTCAAGAGTTTAAGCTGACCGCAATAGGGCCCAGGCTGGCTACAGGGATCCAGTTGGACCGCTGAATAAATGTACCTTAAATATGGGTTGCGGTGCAATGCATTGGTTCCAAACTACGTAGCAGAGGGAATGAGTCACTTTACTCCAAGCAACAATGGCGATGCGCTGGTTTCCAGATGCGGTGAGGCTACAGTCTGTGTTCCTGATTCATCGATGTTGAGGATGCATTGGGCAGTCGGGGCAATGCGTCAGTTCCAATGAGCGCAAGGGCTGCGATGCAAAGTTTGTGTTGTCATCGCAGCTGCAGTCGATGGAGATGCGTGGACCTTGCATCAAGAAAAAAGCTGAAGTGTCGGTTTGGAAGGTGATGTACTGGTTTCGAGGTACAAGGTACAGTGGCAATGCACACTTCCGGTTGTGCTAGTTCCAACCCATGCAATAGGGGTGATGCATTGATTTTCTTCACACACCAGTGTTGATGCATCAATTCTGTTCTGTCTCGGTTCTGCTGGAGCAAGCATCTTAGGCTCATTTCCAAGGGTCCAGGACTGGAGTGGCACCACTTGGCAGGACAGACTCACAGAGGCAGACTCCAGGTGCAGGAGCAGGGTGGTTGGAAGTCTGTTATGTCTCACAGAGACTTCATATCAGGAGGCCAGCCAACTAACTCTTAGAGTCACCTGAACTTCTGAATTGGAGAGATCCAGGTCCAGTCCTTCTCCCTCCCAGGCAAATGGGCAGCAGGCACAGGTCAGAACAGCTAAGCAGATATCCTGCAAAACGGAAGTCCAGTAGAGTGGCAGGTCTCCAGCAGCACAGCAATCCAGAAGTGTACTGAGTTGGTGGTGTCTCAGGTCTGATTCTTATACTCAGTTGTGCTTTTGAAGTGGGGAGACTAAAAAGAGATGCATTTGAAATGCACAGTTGTCCTTCCCATTCCTGCCCTGGCTCCAGACTCACTACAGGGAGGTATGCAGTCCTTTGTGTGGGGTCAAGGCACAGCCTATTCACATGTGTGAGGCTATGTCCAGCTACTCCAATCCTGCCCAGGATGGCCAATCAAGGCCCATAAAGTCACACATAAGCTCCCATTGTGCATGGCTGCCTAGAAGGAATACACAAATCCCAGCTGTCGCCCACCCAAGACATGAGCAGAGACAGGCATCAGCCACCAAATGGCTAAGGTAGGAAAATGCCAGCTTTCGAAAAGTGGCACTTTCAGAATTAAGTTTTAAGATCCACCGTTGCTATAAATTAGGATTTTAAATTGTGATTACAGACAAACATACTTATAGGGGTTATCTCTTACCATTTGGAATTTATGCTCAAAAGGTGTAATAAGGTAATTCCATTGTTAACTCATGATAAAGTAGTTGTGAAAAACACTTTTATGAGTTTTTAAAAATATTTTTATTTGCATTTGTAAGATATAACAACAGGGGTACAGATTAGTGCCCAGCATAATTAAAAACACTGAGCGGAAGTCCATCCTTACACCAATTAAGTTGCCATACTTTAGTACATCAGACAGAGAAAAAAGTAAAAGCATTACAGTAAATCAATTTGCATGAGTCAAACAATTTGTACTAGTGATCCTGTGTGCAGAGACACATCTTCAGCAGTGTATTGCATATCTAAACCATAATAACAATCCAACTACCCCATATTTCGTGAAATGTTAGGGGACAACCTCTGCTCTTACGGATTCCTCTCTCTGCTGCCATGTAAAGGGGCATGCCAACTTTCCATTCGGACATTTTAGGTGGGTAAGAGTCTCCCCATTTTTTGACCAGATCTTGTATCGCAATCCCAGACTACAAAATATTGTATGTCATTAGGTATGCCTACGAGCACAAACTTAGGATCGTCTGGTATTGTCGGCTCTATCACTTTGCCCAGTTCTAGGAGTATTTTATACTAGTGTGTGCGTATAGTGGGATACATCCAAAGCGTATGAAAAAAATTCCCCAAGCACCCCCCCCACAATGTAGACATCCCGGAGAGGTTGCCCTGCCCATTATGTGTAGCTGGGATCTATCATAATAGATATGATGTAGAATTTAAAAAAAGGATAAGCCTTAGTCTAGACTTTATCACCACTTCCCATGGAAACATTAGTGCAACATCCCAGTCCAAGTCTTCCAGCTAGCCCACATCAGTCACCCATTTGTTTCTATGTTTCAGGAGTGTGTCAGGAATATTAATATTAATAGCTTTGTAGACTGCTTTTTCGGTTATTTCCTCCTTCAGAAGTCTATCCTCAAGTGGTGAGAAAGCAGGCGGAGCTAGGGGAATATTTTCGGCTTTCCAGGCATGAGTAAGTTGAAGGTGTTTACAGCGCTGTGTTTCACTAAGCTGGAATTCTCTCTGGAGGGTTCCGAAGGACATCAGAGTTGCCTCTTATAGTATATCTCCTATTGTGGAGATGCCCTGATAATCCCAGTCTTCAAATCCCCTCTGTTTCCCAATTTTCTTAAGGAGCCCTTTCGTCCACAATGGGGTTTCCTGGGTGATCTCACCTGCCCATCCCAGTCACTTAATAGCCCTATGCCATGCCTCAATGGCTACCTGGTTAGTGGGAAGTAGATTTCCCATTCCCTTCCCTTCATAAAGATAATGATGATAAGGGCGAATCTGAAATTGTGTGTGCTCCAGTGCATAGGTGGGACTGTCTCCATTCTGGTGGTTCCACTCATTTATAGCAATCAGGTGGGAGGACCAATAGTACACCTGTAGGTCTGGGAGCGCTATTCCACCATTGTAGGAGATATGCTGTAGAGTGTGCAGGGCTATCCTAGGGTGGGCATTATTCCATCATAATTTCCAAAGTATTAAGTCTATTTTGATGAATATGTTTTCTGGAATCCTATAATAGGTGCTTTGTAGAGCATATATGAATTTCGGAAGAGTAACCATTTTCTTACTTAGGAAGGTGAGGTGGAGAAGTGTCCATCGGCCTACATCTGCCTGGAATTCCAAGAGTACCTTCCTAATATTATGATCTATGGATTTCCCCTGGTCAGGTGTAACATAGATCCCCAGATATTGAAATCCCTCTCAAGTTTCCCGCAGTTGCCCAGGGAGGCCTATCTGATCTTAAGAGCCACAGATGGGAAATAAGACTGATTTACCCCAATTTATTTGGTATCTCAAATAAGTTACTTAGCATTCAAAGACCCGTAAGACCATTGGAAGCAATATCTCCGAGTGGATTATGTACAGAAGGATATTGCCTGCGTACAAGGATATTTTTTCTTCTGGAATCAGGGACTTATTCACCCGGAGTCCTTTGATACCAGGGTGCTCGCATACCAGACAAGTCAGTGGTTCTTGAGTTAAAGCAAACAGGAAGGGTGACAAGGGGCAACCCTGTCCGGCCCCTCTCCCGATAGGAAACTCTATGGACAGAATTCCAGTGACTTTCACTGTCGCCACCAGCTTAGTATAGAGTAGGTTAATCCATGACAGGAACCGTGGTCCAAACCCCATGCTCTTAAATGTTTCTGTCACAAAAGTCCAGTGTAAGGATTCAAAGACCTTTTCAATATCTAGTGATACCACCACATGGGAGTAAGGTTTTAGTTGGACCTCCAGTTATGGAGTCTGCGGAGGTTACCTCTGGTGGACTGCTGAGGCATGAAGCCAGATTGGTCCTTATGGACCAAGGGGGTGACAATGCATTGTGTGGCCAAATAGAAGCCAGTACTTTTGTTTCCATGTTTAGTAGAGATATTGGATCTAGTGGCAGAATTTCTTCCTCTCGGGCTGTCAGGAATCATTTTAAAAGTTGAGGGGCAAGTATGTCAGCTTGTTTTTTTGAAGAATTCTGCCAGAAGGTCATTAGGCCCCAGTGTTTTCCCTGAATTCAGTTTGGAAACTGCTGCCCATACTTTCGCAAGGGTGAGATCTGTCTCTAGTGTCTCATAATCTTCGCTCAAAAGGGTGGGTAGATTTATCTTGTTAAGATATTCAGCTATCTGTGTGGGATTTGCTAATAGGCGTATTCTGTAGAGATTTTTGCAGAATATTTTCAAACATCACCACTATCCCCTGGTCTGTGTCAAAGGGGGTACCTTCTTCACCAGCGATTTGGGGTACCCACCTAGTCTCCATGTCCAACAAAGCAATTTTTCTGCTTTATCACCTACTTCTTATAGACGGTGTTGTGTGGCAATCATCTGTTTGTGAGGTTTATCTGATGCTATGGTTATATATTCTGCTCTTATGGCTTCCACCCACCTCATTGACAAGGGAGTCAGAGAGGTTATATTAATGGCTTCTGTCCTCTAAAGTCACTGTTCTAGTTCTTTCTGTTCCCTGACTGTTATTTTCTTCTTGTGGGCGACTATATTTTCGGTTCTATCTCTCATTACGACCTTATATGCCTCCCATAATATTACACTTGAGGCCACTGAGCCCTCCTTCTCAGGAAAATAGAGGGTGGATCCAGTTGGGACCTCTCTCAGGGTACTCTCGTCTCCTAGTTCCCTGGCATTCAATCTCCAATCTTTGTTGGTGTCGCTGGGCTTCTGTCCCATTGATACCCAGAGTGGGGAGTGATCAGATATGCCCGTAGCAAGATATGCAGCTTGGTATGTCATCCGACCCTCCCCAGCCAGTGTGAAAACATAGTCCAGTCTGGAAAATACACTATGTGTACCTGAGTAGTATGAATAGCCTTGGGTGGAAGCGTCGCCATAAATCACACAGCTACAACATAGTCGCAACTGTAGCTAAAGGTGTGCTTCGAGGTGTGGCCGGGTTTGTCACAGATCTCTCTATATCTGGGGCCATCACATCATTGAAGTCACCCTCAATGATGTGTAGGGAGGACTCTGTGTCTAACAGACGTTCCATCAATTTGTATAGTGTGTGTTGTTGAAGTCTTGGAGGGGCATGCACGCTTACTATAGTAACATTTTGTCTCCCCCACAGGCCCTAAACAGCAGCATAGGTCCCTTGTGGATCACTTGTGGATCTAACCATGTTCTTTGTATGTGAAAAGGAGGGAATTTTGAGACTAGGATTGCTACTCCCTGGAACCTGATGTGAATCCTACATGCGCTAGCATAGTATAATTTCCACAAGACAGAAAATGACATTGGGTACGTCTTAGATGTGTCTCTTGTAGGAGGAACACATCTGGCTTCAAACGCTTAATGTAAGCGGTCACCAGGCCCCATTTCACTTTATTTCCCAATCTGTTTACATACCATGTAATTATAGACCGGTTTCCGGCTGTCAACTCATTAACATGCATAATGGCTGTTAGGAAGTGATGGATGCTTCATCATTCTCTTTAGATGCATTGCCTTTAAGGTGGACGCCCGCTCTCGATAATTCAACATAATAACCAGCTAAATGCATATTGTTCACATATTAATGTAGCTCTGGTGCTCCAACCCTTTTCCCACCTCCCGCCCCCTTCTTGTACACACCCCCATACCACACAAGGTATCCACATCACAGGTCTAGGCCTGAAAGGTCTGTAACCCTCCCCAACTATCAATCATGGTTAGATTGATTTGAACCAAAACAAATTCCCCATAAACACACTTTCATTCTAGAAGCCGAGAAGGGGGACGGAGTTCCCCTACCTGTACTCAACCCCCTTCTACTCAATCCACTTCATTCAGCAGCTTAATAACACTATCTCACTCTTCACATTCACCACCTACCCCATCACTAGGGAGTTTGAATCTTTTGTCATGTATGACTACAACAATGGTATTCTACATCCGCACTCATCATCACTCACATGCTCTCTCTCAGTCTACAATTCCTACACCCTTATTTGTAGCCAGAACCTTACTCAGTGGGGTGTCCTTGTGGTATAAACTCACTCTACACAAACTCAGCTTCCCAGGGAGGGCTGTGACCTCTAATATCCATAAACTGCCTACCATCCCCTCATTTTTTTAAATGCTGTTCGTTGCCCCCTCCTGCACCATGTCTGACATCTTGGTTAGGCCAGGCACATCACTGCCTACTTCATCCTCCATCGCCCATTGGCCAGTGTCTACATTTATGAGTTTTTCACCACCAGGAAATGTAAGACTTTCTTAATTAACTGACGTATTGTCAGTTGACCCGCCGGTTTGCGATGTTAGTGGTTGCTGATGTGTTAAAAGTCTGGTATTCTGGAAATCCTATTAATCACATTTGAGAACATCGCCTTGAGATTTGAGATGGCCGTTGACTGTGCTGCCTTATTGCAAAATACAAGGTCGCTCATCTTCATAGGATGTAGTTGTGGCAAGTCAACTATGTCATTAAGTTGTTAAAAGTAGTTACCATTAAGCTCTTCCTTGTCCTATGTTTTGGAGGAAATATTGCCCCATTCTCCTTTAGGGAAAAAAAGAGGAACAGTGGTATTGCTTAAAATGGCCACCGCAAGGGTACTGTTTTTACTAGTTACTGAAGTGGTAGGGCTTGATGCAACAGTATCCAGGCATTATAGGTTTGTCAGATACATGCATCTCAAACATGTTGTTAGAAATGAGGTTTCTAGTTGGCAGTCAGTTTAAACCCTGTCCAACCAGGAACCCTCACTCTAGTCAGGGAAAGGGAGATACACAGGTCAGAAAACCACTGCTCACCCATTTGGTAGCTTGGCACAAGTAGTCAGGCTTATCTCAGAGGCATTGTGTAAAGTATTTGTACAACCACACACAGTAACACGGTGAAAACACCACAAAAGGACTCCACACCAGTTTAGGAAAATAGCCAATATTTATCTAAATCAAACAAGACCAAAACGACAAAAATCTAACATACACAACTAAAGATATAAAATTTTAAGTTAATAGGAGTCTTAATCCATAAGATTCAATGGATTTGTTATTTTAGCACAAAGTAACTTGTATGTGTCAAAAATAAAGCCAGGGGTGCAGGGGTGCGCCAGAATAGCCAGCGATGCATTGATTCCATACTCGCAAGTGAGGCTGTGCATCGATTCTTTCTCCGCAGGGTAAGCAATGCATCAATTCTTTCCTTGCAGGGAAGGGATGCATCAATTTCCGGTCAAGCAGCCTCAGGTACGTGCGGTGATGTTGAAGATTTTGACGCCTAGGGACGGTGCATGGAAAATCCAGAGATGAATCCACGCTGAGCTGGCAATGCATGGAGTTCACTGGTGCTGCTTTGATTTTTCAGCCAAGGTGCAGGGGCTGCATTGATTTTTCTGCCACTCGGCTCCGGTGCATCGATTTTCACCTTGGGTTCACCAGCTTCTCCTATCAAGGGCCCAAGGACTGGATGTGGCACTACTTTGCAGGGTAGGTATCTCAGCAAGAGGGCCCAGGTGCTGGCAGATGAAGTCTTTGATGGCCCTGAGAAGTCAGAACAGGTGACAAGCTCAGTCCAAACCCTTGGAGAAACTTCACAAGCAGGATTTCAGAAAGCAAAGTCCAGTCCTTTCCCTCTTAAGGCAGAAGTAGCAGCAGCAGGCCAGGACAGCAAAGCAACAGGCAGAGTGTTGGGGCGTCCTCAAGCATCAAGCTCTTCTCCTTGGCAGAGGTTCCTCTTGATCCAGAAGTAATCTAAAGTTGTGGGGTCAGCAGTCCAATACTTATACTCATTTCTGCCTTTGAAGTAGGCAAACCTCAAAGGAAAATCTTTGCAGCGCACAAGACCCTGCCTCTTCCTTGCCCTGCTCCAGACCCACATTAGGGGGTTGGAGACTGTATTGTGAGGGGACAGGCACAGCCCTTTCAAGTGCAGGTGACAGCTACTCCCTCCCACTCTAGCCGAGGAAGACTCAGCTCTCTTTGTGTTATTGTCTAGAGTGAATTCACAAACAGCCCAACTGTCAGTCTGACCCAGACGTGTATGCAGTAGCCAGGCAGAAGCACAGAATGGTTAAGCAAGAAAATGCCCACTTTCTAAAAGTGGCATTTTCAAATTTATAATCTAAGAACCAACTTCACTAAAAGATGTTTTTTTAAATTGCGAGTTCAGAGACTCCAAACTCCAGATCGCTATCTGCTCCCAATAGGAAATGATCCTTAGAAGGTATTTCTAGGCAATTCCCATGTTAATCTATGGGAGAGATAGGCCTTGCAATAGTGAAAAATTAATTTAGCAGTATTTCACTATTAGGACATGTAAAACACACCAGTACATGTCCTACCTTTTAAATACAATGCACTCTGCCCATGGGGCTACCTTGGGCCTACCTTAGGGGTTACTTACATGTAGTAAAAGGGAAGGTGTGGGCCTGGCAAGTGTGTACACTTGTCAGGTCAAACTGGCAGTTAAATACTGCACACATAGACACTTCATTGGCAGGTCTGAGGCATGTTTACAGAGCTACTCATGTGTGTGGCACAATAAGTAGCATTTGCTCTACAGGCCCTGGGCACCTCTAGTGCACTTCACTAGGGACTTACTAGGAAATCAAAAATGCCAATCATGGAAAAGCCAATTATCAATACAATTTTGACAGAGAGCACTTGCACTTTTGCACTGGTTAGCAGTGGTAAATTGCCCAGAGTATTAAAACCAGCAAAAACAAATTACAGCACAGGATCCAAAAACAGGAGGTCAGAAGCAAATAGTGCAGGGAAACCACACCAAGAGCTGCCAGGTCTAACACATGTCTTAAGAGTGTACTTTGCTATGTATGGTAAATTGAAGCCTTGACCCATAGTCCGATTAAGTTGTAAAATAGTCACTGAAAAAGGAAATTCTGGCCTGTTGGACAAGTCTCTGAGCTTACAAGTTCACATAACTGTAATCCATCTTAAACAACAAGACTTTGGGGGTCATTATGAGTTTGGCAGACGGAAAAGGCCATCCACCAGACTCCCGCAGTCAGGTTGCCGCCAGTGCGGTCGCCTTCCTGTGGGCCCCATTGCAAGTTCCCCGCTGGGTCAGTGGGTGGAAATGGTGCTTCTGTCCACTGGCCCAGCAGGGAACAGCCTACAACATTGACGCCGGCTCATAATTGAGCCGGCGGCAATGTTGCAGTGCGTAGGGTGCACCAGCACCCGTTGCGCTGTTAACTATCTGTAATGCAGATAGTGAACAGCACAATGGGGCAGTTCATGGGGGCCCCTGCACTGCCCATGCCAAGTGCATGGGCAGTGCAGGGACACCCCTGGGGCCCCCTGCGCCCCATCTCTGCCAGCCTTTACACTGCAGTGCTACCGCCATGAAAAAGCTGGTGGAGAATGGGGTCATAATCCCCAGGGCAGTCCTGCTTGCAGCGCTACCCGGGAGGATTAGTACCGCCAGCACCGCCAGTCCCTCCTATGGAGGTAAACTGACGGTGCTGGTGGTCCGACCATGGCGCAACTGCCCTGGTTGTAATGTGGTGGTCAGACCGCTGCCAAAGTGGTCAGACCACCTCCACCATTACCCTGGTAATCTAAAGACCGCCAGGGTCGTAATGCGGACCTTTGTGTCTTTCCAGTGAGACAGCCACCTTGGCATTAACAGCAAAATACACAGCAAGTTAAGCCGTGATTGACAAGACAATCTACGGAATCCCTAGAATCCTTGGTTTGTTCTGCAAGTTCTAAAATCTTATTTAGTGGATCCTGGCAGATGACCCATGCCCTCTCAATACCATTCTTTGAATACCAGAGCCAAATCACCTTTCACTTATTTCACTGAAACTCGGAACTCTTAGTAATGGAGTTCACAAATGACCACTGAGACCCTTAACTTTCAGACTGAAAGTCTTACCCCTTAATCCTTTGGTAACAAATGACAGTATTCCCTTTGGGGAGGATTTAATCCAATGGTGGCTGTGGAACCTGGGTGCTGAATATGATATGAATCAAGCACAGGGTTAACATTGGTACATAAAACAACTTGCATTAGTTCTGGGAAACTCCTGTCTTTAGAGACAAGTGCAATGGATATCTTTAGTCTTTTTGAGGATCAAAACCAAAACCAAACGGAATCATTCCATTACCAATGTCTGAACCAGAGGTTATAATTATCACAATCATACTTTTGTGCATTCTCTGGAACAACAGTAAGTTATTTCGCTGTCTTGCTCTGGACCTCCAGTTATGAGGGTCAAAGAACTGACAAAGTATTGTTACCATTGGGTAGTTGAACTTCACGCACACAATATTGATAGTCAGGTGCCCATTGTATTATTGACCACCGGACCTTTAAGAGGTTTAGAAATCAGAGGTAACACACTCACGTAACATGTAATGTTCATTTTTACTGCTCGTCCCTTGCATGAAACAAGCTGACATTTTTATGCAACCCTGTCAACCATTCCCTTTAAAATGTTTTCACCAATGCTTCCTCATAAAGACCTGAATAGGTGTTCGAGGTGCAAACCATAAATACCTGTGGGCAGTCATTGAACCAATACTCAGTAGATTCCTTCTTTGCTGATTCAATCTTACAAAGCAATGCATGCTTATCATTGTAGCATCCATGTCTTGTCTTTACTGTAAACAAAACCTCAGTGCAGGAAATGTAGTGTGCAAGTAAGCAGAGTCGTCCAAGTAGCAGAAAATGGAAAACAATGTGCAAAAAATCTATCTATATATCTGGAAACAAAGCAAATGAGAAGCACAATTAGGTGAAACAGCACAACTAAGCCCAAAACACTATCACACGTGCAATTACAAACAATTTCAAACAAATTTTCTAACAACAGACTACAGATAGGAGTAATTTGGAGTACCAAACTCATGGCTAAGCAGCAAGAAAAGAGGATGTTAATTTCTGGTGATTTCTATATATATGCTTAGCTTGTGACTGGTTGTTTCACTTGCCCTCACCTGTATTTTGTAACCCAGAGTTTGCTGGGAAATGTAGTTTTCGTGATTTCTCCCTGCTGCAATAAACATAGCAATTTGAGAAAGGATAATGTGAGCCTCCGGTCTTGTAATAAAATCACCCCGGAGAGTCCCTGCTCTAGCTGATAGCCTTCGTTGGCAGGTGGGGGTAGGTAGAAGAGTTTTTAGGTATCCTTAGTAACCGAGTCACTCAGGGGAGTCACTATTTCATAAGGTACAGATTCTTGGGCTCTAAAACGGTACAATGCTTTACATACATGTAATTTCCAATGTTAGAAAGCATCTCATTGATTCACATCTAAATTCTACTGTTCCACGAGTGATCTGCACATGGTACTTTTTTCACCAAGACAAGTTTTATGTTTACTGCCTCTAAAAAGGAGAAGCTATTTTTGCAGCCAGAGAAGGACTTTTATTTAAATATAAGTTTGGAGCTCTGCCACATGTAATTCCCACTGGCAAAATGGTATGGACATCGCTGAAAAAATAATATAACAGAAGTGACAACCGAAATTGCGATGTCAGATGCCTTTACCTTTCGCACAAAATAGTTTTTCTGTACTGAATAGTCATAAACGGATAGCTTCAGAGCTTAATTTGGGGTAGTATCTGCAGGTGGAAACAGTGGTGGCTGCTGCAATTCTCAAGGGGAAGGGTGGGCAGGGGGAGAGACAGGGATGGGGGTGGAATAAACAAAAAATGTACAAAAAATGTACCTGTTCCTGTCGCCGCCACCAGCTGCATTGCTCCTCTGCTCTTCTTCTGGTGTCCCAGCATTCCCTAGGACACCAGCACAGGCTCCCCAGCAATCCTGATGCTGCTCTCATGCTAAACGTCACATGAGAGCAGCATCAGTGTAGGTCTGAACGGCTTGGACTGCTGCTCAGACACTGCTCTGGGGACTGTGCAGCTTCTCCAGCGTTAGAGAAACCTAAGTGTGAATGTGTGTTTGGCCAGCCTGAGACAGCCGGCCAAACACACATGTGAACTTAGTGCACACATTTCACTCCCCCCTCCCGTGGCCCAGCCCAGCCCCTTCCTGCACCTGCTGATGGCCGAGCCAGCAGCTTGAAGAAAAAACCATAATGAAATATTGTTTTGTCTTTCATCTCCTGGCTTAGCCAGGGAGGTGACGCTCCTTCGCCATTGCACAGGAGCCACTCCTAGGTAGGACCCACCTGCCCTCAATTATGGGGATAAGGATATTTTTTTCATAATCAGACTTTGACCCAGAACAAGAGAAAAAGGCTGAAAGGGAGAAAAAAGGATGAAGAGAAGACAAAGAGAGAAAAAAGAGTTGGAAAAGAGCCTTCAAGGGTGAGATAAAGGGAAGGGTGTGTGTGATAATGGCTGGAAGAGACATAAGGTGAAATCAAGCCCAGGCAGCCTTGGTATTCGCCAGTTCTGACATTCAGCAGTGCAAATAGCAGGCCTCTGAGAAAAAAAACTTTGGGCTCTGGCAATTATTTTTATACAAATTGGGCACTGGAGGGCGCCATCTTGAGGACAGTAAATTCCGCAGTGTATATATCCTCAGCAATTCTTCCAAACAAGAGGGAGTGCTGATCCAACCTTGGTGAGGAAGGTTGAAAATGCACAGCCAATTGGGCGCCACTTTTTTAAGTGCACACCTTAAAGGGAGGATCTAGGCTGCAAACAGAATTACCAGCTCATTTTAATCCATGTGCCTTTATCAAAAATATAAAACATTACTTCACAAAGATCATGGGCACATCAAGCTTTGTGAAAGCTATATAAGACCCTTCTCATTTAGGGGAGTTAGTATAAAGACTAGAACCTGAAGAATTTGAAACAGGCTGGCGGTGCTTCCCAGCCCATTCTGACCGCGGCGCTAACGCCGCGGTCAGAAAAGGGAATCCGGCGGTTTCCCGCCGGATTTCCTCTGCATGGGCTGAATCTCCATGGCGGCGCTGCAAGCAGCGCCGCCATGGAGATTCCGACCCCCTTCCCGCCATCCTGTTCCTGGTGGTTTTTACCGCTAGGAACAGGATGGCGGGAAAGGGTGTCGTGGGGCCCCTGGGGGCCCCTGCACTGTCCATGCCACTGGCATGGGCAGTGCAGGAGCCCCCTAACAGGGCCCCATGAAGATTTTCACTGTCTGCATTGCAGACAGTGAAAATCGCGACAGGTGCAACTGCACCCGTCGCACCCCTGCAACTCCGCCGGCTCCATTCGGAGCCGGATTCATTGTTGCAGGGCCTTTCCCGCTGGGCCGGCGGGCGCTCCTTTGGCGGGCGCCTGCCGGCCCAGCGGGAAAGCCAGAATGGCCTCCGCGGTCTTTTGACTGCGGAGCGGCCAAATGGCGGTTTACGCTTGGCGGGCGGTGCCCGCCTAAGTCGGAATGAGGGCCTATGTGTCATATTTACAAATTACTACTGCACATCAGCTCTGATGCACCAGTTTCCTTGTGTAGCCCCGTACCCCTCCCAAACGACACCATGGTAGAGCTGAATTTACAATGTGAATGTTAGCACAATGCATCAAAACGTTTGATGCTATTGTGGCGTTTTGCTGGACTAGCGCCAAAAGTTTTGATGCCAGTCCAGCAAAGCAAAGCTGGGGGAGTCCCGTAGGAAATAGCCTAGCGTCACTGTAATGTCTGCCCTGGGCAGGCATTGAAAAATTACACTAGAATGGTGCAGTGAAATCTGGGTCTCCCTGCTGGGGAATGCCCCTCTTACATACTTTGTACGTGGCACAGGTATAATGTGGTGCAAGGGTTTAGAAAGTGATACAACGCTAGCATTGTGTCACTTTGTAAATGTGCTGCAAGGTGAGGGCTTGTTTAACGCCACCGTAGCATGAAAAAAAACTGACGTTACGGTGGCTCTAAGAGGCGCAAGGGGCTTGTAAATATTCTCAAATATTTTGTAAAATTACCAGTATTTTTGAAGACTTAAGGCAGAGAGGGAGATAGTGTGTGTGCATTTTTGTCTGTGTGAATGGAAAACTTTCTTGCGAAATCCGAAAGACACCTCAGCATATCCAACTGAAAGCACATGCACCCATCTATTTATTGGAAGGGTGTAACACCCCAAACACTCAACAGCCCCCCCCCCCACACACACACCCCGACGCTACGCACCTCACTTTCATAGCAACTACATGCTGCCATAGGACTACAGAGAGATGTTAATAAAATCGAATGTAAAAATCCTGGGTTCTCCGCCCGATGTTATACCTGTAGACAACACTAGATGGCAGCAAATAAATATTTTATGGAAGAGTTAACATGCCGGTGACAAATATTACTGTATCAAAGTAATGGGTCTTCATTTTATTTCTACATTATCATTACAACATTTTACTTCGTGTTTGGATTACTCTTTGGTGGGAGCTCACTTTCTTACTGCGAATTCATACTTATCTCTGGATGCATTACAACTGTTCGCAATAGCAAAACACTTATTGGAGAAAGTTGTTTCGCAATGGAGTGTTGTTCTTAAACAGATCGGAAAACATTGATTAATACATGTTAATCAATCCGTGCCGTTCCTTGGTTTTGAAGACTGACAACAGGAGCACAATGATGAAACGTTCCTGGTTTACAGCGTTACAATGACCGCATGACCCCAAGCTCTTGCGTTCAATGTATGCAGAGCACTACGCTCGTGCACCGGCAAGCCTAGCTAGTTCAATTATACCACACTGTTCACGTGAGGTTTTAGTTTGCGTCAGTCTTCATTTATACGTCTTTGAATAACTAAAGTGACTTACTGACACCTGCCATTAGGCTGCCGTTTCTTTTATCTCTTTCACCCGAGACCGCGGTTCTTGAAACTTTTCTTTCCATGCTGCATTTATAGGGGCATATTTACAAGCCCCTCGCTCCCCCTTTGCTCCCCTTATCACCGCCGTAGCATCATATTTTTTTACGCTACGGCGGCGCTAAGCAGGCTCTCACCCTGCGCCATATTTACAAAGTGGCGCAATACTACCGTTGTGCCGCTTAATAAACCCTTGCGCCACATTATACCTGTGCCATGTATAATGTATGCAAGGGGTGTGTTCCTCTACAGGGATTCCCCAAAAAATGGTGTAGTGAAATTTACAAGATTTCACTGAGTCATTCTAGTGTTATTTTTTAACGCTTGCCCAGGGCAGTCATTAAAGTGAGGCTAGGCTATTTCCTATGGGCCTCCCTGAGCTTTGGTGGACTAGCATCAAAATATTTGGTGCTAGTCCAGCAAAGTACCACAATAGGGTAAAAAACATTGACGCTATTGTGCTAACGTGCGCCATGATGCCCTGTATTGCAAATACAGTGCTACCATGGTGTCGTCAGGGGGGCGCAGGGCCACTGAGCCAGTACAAGGCCTTAGCGCCACTGAAGCCTCACTTTTTGTGACGCTCTGGTGCTGCTGTGCAGTGAGCCACATTTACAAGGCACTGCTAAGCCACTTTGTATGGCTTAACGCCATCTTGTAAATGTGGGCCCCTCCGACGCAGTTTTCTGCCTCAGACGGGAGTGCAATGGGTGTTGCTGTGGGCATTCCAACACAACACCCATTGCTTTTGACGCGCTACTGATTTACAAGAAGGCGTAAATCTGTGGCAGAGTCAAAAACTAACGCCACCCTAGATGTGGCTTTAGCATGGCACAAAGAGGAGCAATACGTTTATTCCTCCTTGCTTTTTGCTTCTTCTCTGTGTGATACATTCTGCTTCAGACATAGAAAGTGTAAAAGGTCATGAATGATTGTTTATGTGCAGGAAGGTGTCCCTTCCTGCATATAAACGATGATAAAAAAAAATGATGATTTGGTACTTCTTTGTGTGCTGCATTCTGCAGCAAACATAGAAGTGCCAAAGTGCCTTTGTAGATTGTTTATGTGCAGGAAGGAACACCTTCCTGCACATAAACAATCAATCCCCTCAATGTAGACCCCCTTGCCATGTGGTGCAAGGATGCCTGAGTTGGCGTTGGCAGCTAAATTTAGCTCTGGTGCAGGGAGAAATACAGGGGTGCACTGTTTTTCAGTAATTATGGTGTATCCCTTTGTTTATAAAGTGGCACAGCGTGGTGCTGCAAATTTTTCTGCAGCACCACGCTGCACCACTTTTTAGTAAATCTGGCTCATAGTGTCTTAAATGTATAAAATAAGGTCAGAGAGAAATCAGATTGACACTGCCTGTTGATGGGTTGTTTGCATGGTAGGTAAACCTGGGTTTACATGGTAGGTAAACCCGGCACCGGCACTGTTTACTTAAGCGCTCCAAGCCTGATTTAGGTTAGTTTAGCACTTTATAAAAATACGATGATGGTGAGAGCTAGATAAAAATAAATCTTACAGTATTAATGAATTTAAAATTTTTATACTTTTAAAATGAACGCATTTCAGCCATAAAATGCTAAGACTTCTACTTGATTTTCCAAAATAATTTATAGTATTCCCTTTACGTCATCAGGGGCGGCTCCTCCAATAGGGCGGAGGCGCGTCGCCTCCCCCCCCCAGCAGCGACAGCTGCAAAACATTTACAAAAACAATGATAATAAACTGTGCTTATTATCGTTGTTTGGTAAAAGGACGGGGCCACGGGGGTGACGAGCAGTGAGGGGGAGTGCACAGCACTCCCCCTCAGATCGCCTGTGTGTTTGGCTGGCCGTCTCAGGCCTGCCAAACACACATGTGCGTAGGCTCTCTCCAGCCCAGCAGCCCAGCAATTGTGTTGCTGGGCTGCAGACAGCCTGCACAGGCTCCCAGTCTGCCTGGGAGCACCCTGGCTAGGTGCTCCCAGCCAATCCTGTCGCTGCTTTGAGCAGCGTCAGGATTGGCCGCAAGGCAGGCTGGGAGCCTGTGCCTGCAGTGGGGAGAAGCAGGAGCAGAGCGGTGCGTGGCATTGAGGTAAGTGTTTTTTAATTTTTTTTATTTTAAATTTTATTTTAATCCACCCGCCCCCAACCACACCCTCCGCCCTGCCCCTTCTACTTGCCACGAGCCGCTCCTGCAAGTCATTAGTTTGTGTCTATAATAAATAATAAATGCATTATTATTTGCCATCTCCAACTGCGCATTGCATTGCCATTTATATCTCATGAGCAGAAAAAAATAAGGGCATTTAAACCTTCCACCTGTGCCTCGAAATAGTTGTCACTGAATAAAACGTTTCTAGACACACCTGACTACCTCCACTCTGTAGTTTTCAGGGTTAAAGCAGCAGATGTAAACCTCTCGGACAACAGCAATTATTTTTTGTCCAAGGAAGGGGAGGCTGGGCAACCAGCAGCACTGCCTGTGGTTTTAAGATTACACTTTTGTCCAGTGGCGTAACTATAATGGAGGGGGCCCCCCTACAAAGAGCATGGAGTAGGCTCCCACTCTGGACTCACTCAGGTCAGATGCTGTGCAGAAGCACCCCCTGGAGCTCGGGGTCCCTCGCACCGCGGGGTCCTGTGTTACGCCAATGCTGCTGTCAGTCACATGTGCATTATTACGCAGAGCTATCTTACCAGAAGGATACTAGTGAAGAGTGGAATTAGCTGATGTTACAGCTGGAAGATCCAACACTACATTATTGGTTTCAATGGTTTCCCTAAATCCCACAGCAGTGTTTCTGATACTGTCTTTGTTGGACCTCACTGTGGCATGCTAACACGTCTTCTCTATATTTATGGTGTAGTATTGAGACAGCTTTCGCTTCTCACTTCCTTAAAAAAAAAAACACAAATAAACATATGCATGTTTATCAAAAGACAGGAATTAAAAATGGGTTCTACAACTGTTTTAAATACACCTGCATATCAGGATAAACTAATACTGTTCTATTATTACATGTATATGTAGTGGTGACTTTTTTAATTTAACATTTGTATTGAAAACATGTGGCTTTCATATTTACTTTTTTTCTTCTTTTCTGTTTTTGGTATTTGCTTTCAACACAAAAAAATAATAACAGCCATCGCACCAGCTTTTACAATTTTGGGCGTGGTGGCCTTTGGGAACGCGTCAGACCTTAATAAGTAAACTTACAAAGGGCCGTGAATAGGTCGATGAACCTTTTGACTTATTTAAGAAGTTCTCACCATAGCTCCAGTACATTAACCAATAATCGATTCACAATAATCAACAATCATTAGTGATCGATAAAATCAATAATCAGTGGAGTCAGTAAATGTCATGCACCATGACCTGTCAGCCACGTATAACCACACCTTTAGTAAAAGTTTAGTAATTTTATTTCCCTTATAAGAACAATGCTAAAGTCATGTAAATTAATCTCAAAATCAAATGGAACACATAAAAGAACATAACTGGTTGTCCAAAGCAGTGGAAGAAACGCAATCTAATCAAAGCTTGAATCACAACACAATCTAAGGTTACGGTACATACCAATAGCAAAGTCAGTTGCAACGAAGTAATCACGTACATAGAATTCAGCAAGTAACTCGTCAAACATTAGTCCCTGTAATTCGTCAGTCTTTTATGTGAATGCCCTCAACTAACGTCAGATTAGCATCAGCATGTTGGGCTTCATGCAAAACAATTTAGAGGCACAAATTTAGGAAATAACATCTAGCTATTGAACTATCAAACCAGCGCAGTTGGTACCTAGAATGAAAAAGGCATAAAATGCATAAAAGTCACATTTTGTCATATCTACCTATCCACGGTATGGATCAGCAAACTGAATAAGTCTTTGTCCTCAGGTCATTAATCGATCAGCAAAGCATCAGGCTCTCAGTCAGAGAGTATGAGCCCAATGACAGAATATCTAATCTCTCCTCTAAGTATCTTCTTCTCTCAAAGTCACTCTAGATCTCAAAATCTGGTCTGGTCTGAATAATTCTCCTCTGTCGCGTTGTTATATCAAAGTCACCTAATCTATCCCCTAATTCCCTATTGGTCAGTTAATTGTACAGTTATACTCTACCCAAAAATATTTCTATACCAAATCTATGAATTCTAATATTTTGCTCTTCACATGAAGTTGATTGGTCCAATTTACGATGTCCTCATCATCCGGCTCGTCAGGTAACAATATTGTTGCATCTTCAGCTCCAGTCAGTGTCTTCATTGTTTGCATCCTGGGAAAGTACATCTCACACACATTACACACAATTTGTTACACTGCTAGGAGCATCATCTCCTGTTAGTTGGTTCTCACAAAAAGCTTCTGTTAAGCACTTTTAACAAGACAATGGACATTTCACAGTTTAGTTCACTCCGTTAGTATTTTTATTAATTGCTAAGAAATAGAGCTTCTGCATGAGGCCTGGCAAATCTAGGCCAAGACACTTGCTAAGTTAAGGCCTACAATTAATAAGCTAAAGCATACTTCATAACCCTTAATATGACATATTACTACATTAATCTAATACATTTTCAATATTTCATAAGTATTAATCATCAGTTAGTACATTTTGAGAATACTGATGGCCATTCTCCGAGGTCACATTTCAAACGTGTACATTAGGTTTCTCTACATTATTCATTTTCTACAAGATTCATTATTCAAACTACATAAACACTCATTAATAATGTAGATTTTCCTAGTACATTATGACGGAAAGTCTTAATTTTATTAAAGATACAGAGGCGAGTATTATGCTTCTCTTACTTGCTTTAATTTCAATAGCAGCAGTCAAGAAACTACAACTCCCAACAGGCTTGGAACCACAAAGCCAATGGGAGCAAAAAACGAAATAACAAATGAACCAATCACAATCCTGACAGGTAACATATGTCACACTTGACTGCGACCAGCCCTCTTTCTTGATGCGAGAAGGCTAGTAGTTACGAGAGAACAGAGTAAAAATGGCAAAAATTATAGCAATTGCTAAAGTCAGAGAACAAAAGTCTTGGATCAACGTGATGCAGAACCGTAAAGAAGCCGGAATCCGAAGAGAAGAGGAAGTAATGCTTCGGAAAGAAACTGGACCTCCAGTCGATGTGACGGCATGCGACAAATTCTTCCGTTGATCAAGTAGATGCTTGAGCTGGAGTGGAAGTAGCTGCAAGGGAGGGAAGAAACAAGACAAATCAGAAATATCTCCTTGTTGAGGCGGGATAATACTCGCCTCCGTATCTTTAATAAAATTAAGACTTTCCGTCATAATGTACTAGGAAAATCTACATTTTATGGCAAGAACGGAGGCTCATATTATGCTATTTTAAAGCATATTAATCACTATTGAGGTAGCTGTATGCACTGGTTTACAATAAAAAGTCCTAAATACATTATCATTGGACCAATCAGCCGATCTCAGAATGTCCTCCAACCTGGATCCAACCCAAAAGGCCTTGGAAGCCATGGCACCCCTGACTGAGTGAGCCCCAAAGAAGGAGGTATCTATACCCGCCAGGGACATAACCCAACAAACCCATCTGGCCAGAGTTGCCGCGGACACTGGATTATGAGGTTTTTGGAAAGAGATTAGAAGTTGGGAAACTGAGGGCTTTCTAAGATCGGCTGTCCATTCCTCATAACATTTGAGACATTGCCCCACACAGAGCTTAGGTTGGTCTGGGAAATATGGATAAAAGACTGTACGTAAATTGGTTTTGGTGCGTTTATTAATGGAAAATAGTACCCCTGTGGGGGCAAACTACCGAGAAGTAACATTGAGTGCTCTAACATCAGATAAACGCTTAATAGAGACTAAGCAAAGCAACATAGTTAGTTTCGCTGAAAGCATTTTTAACGACAAATCAGCATTGTCCTGCCAGGAAAGGAACAAATTCAAAACCAAATTGACATCCCATAACTTGGAATATTTAGGTAATGGAGGAACAGAAAATCTTACTCCCTTCAACAGGCGACAGAGTAGGGGGTGTTCCCCTACCGGTTTGTTGTTGACGTATTCGTGATGCATGGAAATAGCAGACCTATATAAATTAATTGTTCTATAGGACTTACCTGCGCTAGCTTGAGCCGCCAGGAAATTAATTACATAATTTATATCTGCTGAAAAGGGATTGAGGTCCCTTCCCAAACACCAGCTAGACCAAAGGGACCAGGCGGAAGAATATGCTTTCCTGGTACCGGGGGCCCATGCCTTGTTGATGAGGTCAGAAGCTTCTTCCGAAATTGGAATGGTAGATGAGGAATGCCTGATACCTTCCAAACCGATAAAGTGAGCATATTGCTGAGCACCAAGGGATGAGGATTCCCTAAGGGATCTAGCAGAAGGGAAGGAAAAGAGGGAAGTAGAGAGGGACAATCTATTGCCAATTCCAGAAGAGGGGGAAACCAAATCTGGGATTGCCAAAAGGGGGCCACAAGGACCAGCGTCGCTCTTTGGCGCCTGACTTGGGCCAGGACTCTGGTAATCATAATGAAAGGAGGAAAGGCGAAATTGGTCGACTGGGACCAATCCTGGAGAAATGCATCTGAAGCCAACGCCGAAGGATCCGGGCGCCAACTGAAGAAAAGAGGAAGTTGGGCGTTTAGGCGGGAGGCAAACAGGTCTATCTGGAAGGGACCCCACTTGTGGAGGATAGATTGAAAAACTGAGGGATGAAGCTTCCAATCGCTGTAATCCCTGAGGAAGCGGGAATGCCAATCCGCTGTCTGGTTGAGGGAACCGGGAAGATATTCCGCCCTGAGCGAAATCTGGTTGTTTAAACAATATTCCCACAGGCTTTTTGCCAAGTCCGCCAACGGCTTCGATCTGGTTCCTCCTAGATGGTTTATGTATCGGACAGCCGAAACATTGTCCATACGGAGGAGGATGGTACACTGAACCCTGCCTTTTGCCAGACTCTTTATTGCAAAGGAACCTGCAAGCATCTCTAAATAATTGATGTGCAATCTGGACTCCCGTAATGACCATGTACCGCCAGTCGAGATTG
The DNA here is from genome assembly GCF_031143425.1 of Pleurodeles waltl. Taxonomy (NCBI): domain Eukaryota; kingdom Metazoa; phylum Chordata; class Amphibia; order Caudata; family Salamandridae; genus Pleurodeles; species Pleurodeles waltl. The sequence continues at coordinate 705,526,355 of NC_090439.1, read as the reverse complement.
GTCCACAGCGGGCGCCCCAGCCCGTCAGGCTTGCATCGGATTCTAACACAAGATCTGGGGCTGATGGAAAGATAGTTCTGCCATTCCAGGCATCTAAATGGTCTGTCCACCATTGGAGTTCGAGGCGGGATTCCTGATCCATAAAGACCATGTCCGAATAAGCTAGGCCTTTTCTGAGATGACGGATTTTTAGTCTTTGGAGGGCCCGATAATGTAAAGGGCCGGGAAATATGGCCTGAATTGAAGAGGATAAGAGGCCTACTATCCTGGCTAGAGATCTTAGAGAAATCTGGGTTTTCCGAAGAGTTCTCCGAATCTCTGACTTGATGGCGTTTACTTTTTGAAGAGGAAGATGGAGGGTAGAGGAAGAGGAATCTATTTCGAAACCCAAAAATTGAAGTCTTTGGGAAGGAATCATACTTGACTTTTCTACATTCACGAGAAAGCCTAGTTGGGATAACAGAGAACAAGTTATCTCTAGGTGAGAAAGAAGCGTGTCGCGATTCTGATGTAGAATAAGAATATCGTCGAGATAGATTAGCAGTCTGATGCCCAAAGATCTGAGATGAGTCGTCACTGGTTTCATCAGCTTTGTGAAGCACCAGGGTGCTGACGAGAGACCGAATGGCAGGGAAGAAAACTGGTACGTCAAACCGAGCCACTGAAACTGAAGGTATTCGCGGTGATCTATATGAATGGGAACCGAGAGGTATGCATCTTGCAGATCTAACCGAACCATGAAGTCGGACGGGAGGAGAATATCCCTTAAGTGAAGAATTGTCTCCATTTTGAAATGTCGGTAGACCACAAACTGGTTGAAATACTTGAGATTTATGACTGGTCTGAATTTTTTTTTTTTCTTTTGGACTAGGAATAACGAACTGAGGAACCCTGAGGGATCTGGAGTTGAGATTTGGACCGCGTTTTTGGAAAGGAGCGACTTTACTTCTTCTGAAATCAGAAGACACATTTCCGCCGAAAAAACTGGCGGAGGAGGGAGATAAACTTGGAGAGGTTGCGCGTAGAATTCTATTTGGTATCCCTGAATAGTATTCAAGACCCAAGGATCGGAAGTTAAAGAGTGCCACTTTTGAAGGAAAAAACTGAGTCTGCCTCCAACTGGAGGAGGACCAGAGGAAAGGCTTACCTTGGTTTTTGGTGGATCTGTATCCTCGTTGTCCACGGCCTCTGTAGCCTTGGCCCCTCTGAGAGTAGAACTGGGGCTTGTATGATTGGTATCCGTAATTGGAGTACGCAAGTGAGGAGCCTCTGAATCCTTGCGGATGAGAGAAACGGCCGGTAGAGCGGCTCCTGCCTGTACCGGCCCTGGTGAAAACCCGTTGATTGAAAACTTTTTTGATATTTTGCTGGGCTTTATCAATAGAGGAAAAAGTTGCCACGAACTTTCCTAAATCTTTGATAAAAGATTTTACGAAGAGACAACCATCAGCTTTGGCTCCAGGGTCCATGGACGCCAAATTAGAGAGTTTGGGATCTAATTTAAGAAGTAACCCCTTTCTTCTTTCATGCGTAATGGCTGCATTCGCGTTACCCAACAAACAGAAAGCTCTTTGCGTCCAGAGGGAGAGCTCTGAAGGGTCAATATCCGCATTGTCTGATTTGGCTGATTCTGCCAGATCCAAAATACGGGCCAGGGGCCCCACCAAATCCAAAAGTTTATCTTGGCAATTCGACCAGGCTTTATCCACCCCTTTACGGGGATCCTTGCCAAATTTTGAAAAGAACGTCAAAAGTGATTCGTCAATCACTGGAGTGGTAGTGATATTTGAGGAGAGAGATGGTCTGGGGCATTCAGATCTTAACTTGGCTCTCGTCTGCTTATCCAGGGGAAGCCGTAACCTGGACGCAATGTATTGTCCCACGTGACGCGCAGGGGACCACTCAGTAGAGTTAGGATGGTGGAGGTAAGAGGGATCGAACATGGGGTTACCGTCAGAGTCAAGAATGAGTTTTGCAGAAAAAGGGGTAGAAGACTCACGTTTAGGCTTTTAATGGGGGGAAGCCTGTGAGAGCGAGCCCCATGCGTCAGAATCATCATCATCCTCATCAATATCCCCGATGTCGTCATCGGTATCAGAAAAATGAGTGATTACCACTTGTTTTGGCGCTGTAACCGTATTCTTTACTTTAAATTTACGCTTTCCAGAAGCGTTAACAATATTCCCCTCCTTCAAAGGAGGCCTGGGAGGCATATCATCCTCAGTCAGGGGTGAAGAAACTTCACCAACCAAAGCGCCATCATTTTGTTTTACCACATCCTTATTTTTTCTTTGTCTGCTATCCCCTGCAGACTGGGCCAAAAAGGATTGGAAAACCATATTCTGCATTGAACTTTCCAAGTTCTTCGACATTTTACTCATGGAGGCTGAAACAGCCTTAGACACAGCCTCGTTAATAAAGGCTCCCACATCTTTACTGGTGGAAAAATCTGAAAAAGGAGATTGCCCTTCCATATCTATGAAAAAACTGGGATAGCAAGGGTTAAAGCTGAGCCCAGCCGGAGGAGAGAGAAAAGACACGCCCAAGAGGCGTGGTCAAGCAGGAACCCGAGAGGAAAAACCAGCCGGAAATATCTTCGTTGAAAACGCGAGGTCCGGCACCGAGAAGAACAAGCCAGGACCTCGAAATGAAAAGGAGTTTTATCCAGGAGCACAAGGATACCGAAACGCGCTGAGGAGCGGACGCTCTTCAAATGAAGGGCGCGTCCGATAGAACGTTGGAGGCAGAAGCACTGCCTCCGACGCGCTCGAGCGCGTCGTGCCGAAACCGGTGCTTAGACCGGAAAAAACGCCTCGCGCGGCGCGCACAACAAGCCAAATCTTAAAACACAGTTAGTAAACGAGCATAACACCAAAGCCATCGATATATTATAAAATATTAAGTATAAACAAGCATTAAGTACAAACATGAAAAAGAGAAAATATAACGTGACTTATCTTGACTGCGAGCAGCAAGAAAGAGGACTGGTCGCAGTCAAGTGTGACATATGTTACCTGTCAGGATTGTGATTGGTTCATTTGTTATTTCGTTTTTTGCTCCCATTGGCTTTGTGGTTCCAAGCCTGTTGGGAGTTGTAGTTTCTTGACTGCTGCTATTGAAATTAAAGCAAGTAAGAGAAGCATAATATGAGCCTCCGTTCTTGCCATAAAATTTCTAGTTAAGACACCTGCTTCAGCAATCCCTCCTCTGATGACTAAATGTGTCATAACACCAATTACCACCCACAAACTTATACAATTCGATTTCTTCAAAATGTTGTCTTCTTCTTGTATTTTCCCTGTAAATACTTTCCCTTTTCTTTTCTTCCCTCCTCTGATTATTCTTAGACCTTTTCAATTTAATCTTTTTACACAATTTACATAATCCCTATATCCCTAATAGACAACCCACGACAATTAAAATTCCCTGTAATATTTTCAGTAGTAATAGTATCCCATTCCAAATGTTGCTGAGCCAATTTCCCACTGAAGCAAGTCCTTTGCCAACCTTCTCCCAAACACCTGGTTCTTTAAATTCTTTCAAATCACCACTTGCATTAGTCAGATTAGTAAGTAAGGCGGTCATTCCTACCGTGGCGGGCGGCGGTCGTCGCCCGCCTGGCGGGAACTGCCAGAAGACCGTACCACGGTCAAAAGACCGCAGCGGTCATTCTGTCTTTCCCGCTGGGCTGGCGGGCGACCGCCAAAAGGCCGCCCGCCCGCCCAGCGGGAAAGCACCAGCAACGAGGAAGCCGGCTCCGAATGGAGCCGGCGGAGTTGCTGGTGTGCGACGGATGCAGTTGCACCCATCGCGATTTTCAGTGTCTGCCAAGCAGACACTGAAAATCAATGTGGGGCCCTGTTAGGGGGGCCCCTGCAGTGCCCATGCCAGTGGCATGGGCACTGCAGGGGCCCCCAGGGGCCCCACGACACCCGTTCCCGCCAGCCAGGTTCTGGCAGTGAAAACCACCAGAACCAGGCTGGCGGGAAGGGGGTCGGAATCCCCATGGTGGCGCTGCTTGCAGCGCCGCCGTGGAGGATTCACAGGGGCAGCGGGAAGCCGGCGGAAAACCGCCGGCTTCCCTTTTCTGACCGCGGCTTTACCGCCGCGGTCAGAATAGCCCAAGAAGCACCGCCAGCCTGTTGGCGGTGCTTCCTCCGTCCCCTACCCTGGCGGTCTCGGACCGCCAGGGTAGGAATGACCCCCTAAGTCTCTTATCTCTTTACTACTGTCAGGAATATACGAGCAACAATGCCTAGAGTTAATCATTTTACAGACTCCGCCATCCTTCGCTAAAAGAATGTCTAAAGCAGGATGATTTTGAAGAGTCTAAGCTCTATCCACAGCTAATTCAATATCTATCAGGAGTATAGCCCCTGAAATTTTTTTCAGCATGTTATCCACAATAGTAGATAACTTTCGAATCTTGATCAAATTCAGGATGACTCCCACTGAAGGAATCACTGCACCAAATATATCTCCTACTATCGCAGAAGAAGACTCCCTCCTCTGTCTCTTATGATGTAACTCAGTCACTTTTAGAAACTTTTTCAAATCCTCCATTATGGTAAATCTTTGGGAAAACTATCCCCAAATAACATGTCCCATACCATCCTATTGGAAGACCGTAATAAGCATTATGTCAGTGCGCGACTTAGGGCTATATATACAAAGCTTCCCGACGTGTAGTGCATTTAAAGCTAATTTCCCTTACGTTTTAATTGCAGTATAAGCATAATCATTCTTGTAAGTCCTTTTCTCCAAGCCTTTTCCTAATTTCCATTTTAGCGCCTTTCTCCTGTCATCGGTATGATCTAAGAAGCTCTTCTCTAAAGGTGTAAGCAAGCATGTCAGGTTCTTCTTATGTGCATATGCTGTGCCAAAAGTTAACATAGGTTCAAATAATCCTCTAACTAATACTATGTCATTATCGTTAGCTATTGTACTCAAATATCTAATTATAGGAACAAATGAAAACACAAGGTCATGATTAGAGTAGAAGTACTGAATATACTCCTGGTTATAAAACCTTGTTATTAACAGACTACAACTTATCCCATATGTTAACGGTAAACTGTGGTATGTGACTCCTTCCTCGACTGATGAAGGAATCGGCGTACACACAAGACAATTCTTCGCATCCATCATCTCAACATACTCACTCAATAAGCGATAAAAAACGTTAGAAGAAAGTTCTCTCGGTGCATTAGTATAGTCATGCAAATACTTCTCATCTAAGTTAAACCTCTCTAAAGCCGTGCAGTAGTCGTCTCAAAAGCAGAAGTATGGTTGGCTCCTTTCGCATCAAGAACAGACATACTCACAATCAATACAATAAACAATATCCCACACATAATTGCCAACCCAATGCTCATATACTTACAGTGCCTAGCATCTCTAACCTGCTTATATAAGTAAGTCATGATCTGTAAAGAATCAGAAAGCAGAAGTAATTTTAGGAAAAACTTGCAGCAAAAATAAAACAAAAATAGACAACTCTTCTTTCAGCAGTTCAGTTTCACTTCTCGGAACCCTTCTCCTCGTCAAAATCAGTTAGCAGCTTGTCAAATCAGGTTTCAAAAAGTCAAATCAGGTTATCAAATGTCTTTTCTGGTTACTTTCAACAGTCTCTTTCTCAAAAAATATTTCTAAAAAATATTTTCTCAGATTGTTTCAACAGTTTAGTTCATCAATCTTCTTCATGTCACCTCAAAATATTGTCTTGGAACTTCCCTATCAAAACAAAAAGACATAAACTTGTGTTGCCATTCTTTGAAGTTGCATACGCCCATTCATGACCTGCGTATCTTCGACTGGCTATTCTCTTTCCTTTCAACTTTTGATCGCCATTCAACTCTCCTTCACTTAATTCTTCTTTTATCGTAGTATCTATTTCTTCCTCTATGGTTGGTTCGACAACCACCTCTGTCCTTTTCTCCACTTGCGATTTCGGCCACTTATCTCCTTTCAGTGAGCCTTCTGTCAGTAATCTCTTGAACTCGAACCCTTTTCTTTCTCTGTGGTGTTTTCTCTTGACGGACCTGCAACCAGTTCAGGAGGAATCATATCGCTTTGACTTTGATCCACCTTAACTCCTTCCCCTTCTGGGTCTGTTAGTTGCTCTGTTTGTCTCTCAGAATCATCTGCTTCTGGGGGAACCATCTCTTGACTAGGTTCCCCTGTTGTTTCAGTTGAGATACATTCTCTGATACTCTCCTGGAGGTCTCCACCCTCGTCTCTCACAAGATTAACTGAACCGTCCTCAACAAGCTCAGATCTGGTCTCAGTTCCTCTTTGTTCTTCTTCTGGCCCTGAGATTTGTCTCACTGTTGTTGGTACTCTCAACAACGCTTCTTCATGATTCAGCAGACATGCCACTTTCTTCATGTGACTTGCGTGAATCCAGTTTGTGATCCCCGCACACTTCATATCTGTCGTAGTTGTTAGGACCACTTGATACGGTCCCTTCCAACGAGGCTCCAAACACGTCTTTCTCACATGCTTTTGAACAACAACCCAGTCTCCAGCTCTCAGGTTGTGCCCTGGGTCAGGGATCGGTGGAAGTGTGGTGGCTTCCACCTGCTGAGAAAAAGAATGGACTACATCAACCAGGCCCTTGCAGTAATCCAACACCATATCATCTGTAATGTTGACAAGTGCATTTGCTGGTACTGCTGGTAATCTCATTGCTCTGCCCATGCGAATCTCATGAGGCGACAAGCCTGTCTTCCTGTCAGGTGTATTTCCCATTGACATCAACACTAAAGGCAATGCATCGGGCCATTTCAAATTCGTACCTGCACACATCTTTGCAATTCTTGACTTCAAGGTACCATTCATCTGCTCCACTAGTCCTGATGCTTCAGGGCGGTAACTGCAATCCAACTTCTGCTCAATGTCCAATGCTGCACACAATCATTTAATCACCTCGTTATTGAAGTGAATTCTCTTATCTGATTCACATTATCGGTTCCCTAAGCAGCAGTTTCACTACTGTGAGACTATCATTTCTTTGTGTAGAGTATGCTTCACTCCAATGACTAAAGACACAAACAAACACCAACATATATCTCAAACCTCCACACACAGGCATCTCAATAGAAATCCATCAGCATTCTGCTGAATGGACCTCCTGCTCTTCCAATGTGGCTCGAATTAACCACTGTCCCTTTCCCCGCATTTAACTGCTGGCAAATGACACAACAATGGCAAACTGCTTCAGCAACTCGTCTAAACTGGTTGAACCAATCAATTTTGAACAGACAAACCATGGCATCCCTCCCAATGTGTGCCTGACCATGATAGTACCTTGCCATTTGAGACAACAGGCTGTTTGGCAAAACCAATTGACCCTCCTCAGAAACCCACAATTCATCTTGTCTTTGAACACATTCCATTTTGCTCCATGAACGTTTCTCCTCTTTGTCGACATTATTCTGCAAAGATTTTAATTCTTCCAAAGTGTTAATTACTCCCAATGCGTAACTGGTACATGTTGTGTCTTCTTCAGGTAACAGTTCCCACTTATCCTTGAATGATATACAGTTCAATGTGCAAAACCTTGCGACTTGATCCGCATATCTATTTCCCAGTGACACGTAGTGCTGCGACTTTAGACGTGCGCTGTATTTTACCATAGCAATTTCTTCAGGCAATTTAATTGCATATGACAACTCTTTTATTCTCTCACCATTCCTCACTGGTGAACCAGAAGAGGTCAGGAAACTTCTCTGCGACCACAATTGACCAAAATCATGAACTATTCTGAATCCATATTGGCTGTCTGTATAGATAGTGACTCTTAATCGAGCAGGAACATGGCACGCCCTTGTAAGAGTAACCAATTCCGCTACCTGGGCAGAATATACTCCTCGAAGCCATGACGCTTCCAAGGTACCTGTAATTGTGCACACGGCATATCCTTCTCTCAGTGTCCCTGCATTGTCTCTCAGACAAGAACCATCAACAAAAATAATTTGATCATTTTCTTCCAATCTGGTATCTCTAATGTCAGGTCTTGGTTTTGTGCACAATTCAGTTACTTCGAGACAATCATGTTCAACATCCTCCTCTTCTCAATTTCAGTATTTTCACTAGGAAGCAAAGTTGCGCGGTTCAGCACTGTATTTCACTACATTCTGGCAGTACTGCAATTTCAGTGGTGACACTTTATGACCATATTTTCCCAAATGGTTCAACAGGGCAATTGAGTCATACTTACACTTGTCCCTTGTCTTGGATGCAATCAATAAGTCATCAATGTACTTCACCAAAGTCGATTGGAAAGGCAATTCCAATGATTCCAAATTCTTTTTCAAGATCTGGTTGAACAAGGATGGTGACTCCGTATACCCTCGAGAAGTCTACACCAGCAATAAACTTGATCCAGGAATTTGAAACAAAAGAGAAATTGACTATCCAAATGAAGAGGCACAGAGAAGAACGCTTGTGACAAATCAATGACCGTAAACCACTCTGCATCACATGGAATTTGAAACATTATCACAGCTGAATTGGGTAGTACGGGACAACACTTGACCACAATCCTATTCATTTTCCTCAAATCCTGAACAATCCGAACCTTCCCACAGGGCTTCCTCAAACCCATAATTGGTGAATTACATGGACTGCTCAAAATTTCCTTGAGAACTCCCTGCTTTACAAAATCTGCAATTATCTGAGCTACTTTCATCAGGACATCTTGTGTCATGTTGTACTGTGGAAGTTGAGGAAACACTGCATTCGGCTTCAAGGTAACCTTGATTGGCTCCTCTCCCTTAATCAGACCTACATCTTTTCCTGTCAAATCCCACACTTTCTCTTGTACTGTTCCCTGCAAATCGGAATTAAGCTCTTTTACTGTGAACATTGGGAAAAACTCAATGAATGGGTACTCCTCATTTGTAGTTTCAAACTCAGTTTCTGGAGCCTGGTCTTCCTCATTATCACTATTTGTCTGGATCTCAATTCCATCATTTGAGCAAGTAATCAAACTCTTTGTCTTACACAACAAGTCCCTTTCCAGTAGGGATACAGGACTCGAATCGCAGACCACAAACTTATGCAGTCCCCGGAAATTACCAATTTCAACTTGCTCTGGGTCTGTGATTGGGTTCGTCAGATACTGATTTGCTACCCCCACGACCTGAACTGTTCTTCCTGAAAGGGGCATTTTCGGAACCTCTGCGCTTCTCACTGTAGAGCGTGTAGCTCCTGTGTTCACCAAGAATGAAACTCTGTGACCCATAACCTTTCCCCTCACATAGGGTCCTCTCTGATCTACTTCTATAGAAGTCGCAAGCACACATGGCTCCTCATCTGAACTGTCACTTGTCCATTCACCATTTATTTTATTCTCACTGTGTAACGGAACTTGGTGCACTGTGTTACTACTTCTGTCTTGTCTCTGACCTGTGACCTGTTGGGAAAGCATCATCTGTTGCTGCTCCATCAGGGCTTGAGGTATCTGCATTTGCTGTCTAGGTGCCATGGGAACCTGCTGCTGCATCGGCTGCAATTGTGACGCTTGTGCACAGGGCATTTGCACCTGTTGCATGGGCTGAATATTCTGCACTTGATTCACATTATTGTGGAAATTTGGATGAGAACCCCTTAGTCTTGATCCTTTCACATTCTGAAATGTATTGATGTCATTACCTTGCTGAACAACACCTTCCTGCACCATCCTTGGACACTCCCGCTTCCAGTGTCCCATGGCTCTGCAATTGTGACACGGCAATACCTTCTTCATTCCCTGCGCATCATTCTGAACCACTACAGTACCCAAATCTGGACCACGATTCATTTCACCTCCACGACCTCTACCTCTTATCTGGGGCTGAAACATGACATTTCCCTGCTGCATGTGTTGCACAAAATTTCCTTGCATGCCTGTTTGAGCTGCCTTAATACTTAATCTGCATCAACATCGCCTTCTCTTTCAACTTTTTCTACTTCAACTCTATCTCTATACAGTATTTCTCATATTGCAATACTTCATCAATTGGCTTTGCTTGCCAACAAATCAAATGACTCTTAATCATCTGACCTATTTCAGGCTTCAATTCTTCCACAAATCTGAACACAAAATGCAGCATATCTTTCGGCTCATTGCTTCTCTACCACTGTACTCCTTGAATGTCTTCAACAATCTCTCATAGTATCCATGTATTGACTCCTTTGCTTCCTGCACTGTCCTGTCAATCCTCTGCCAATCAATATTTTTAGGAGACATCCTTGTTTTCAGAAATTCAGTCACCTTATAGTACTATTTCATTACCTCAGGAGACGGTGCATCTGTATTCTTATCCCTCTCTGGTTCACTTGTTGGCCAATCTACAGTCCTCTTACACTCGACCCATAAGTCAGCTGGAACTAGTATCTCCAGTAGTGTGTTCAAGTCCTCCCACAAACACTTTGCAAGTTTCACAAACCTGTCTGTCTGCTGATACCACTCTACTGGTTTCTCTCTCAATTTTGTATAACCATTCATAAATGATAGAATGTCACTTCTAATCCAAGGGACATGAACAAAATTTCCCCCTGGGATTTCCCTCATTGACAAAATCTTCACCGGATCCTTGTCCTGTTGTACATTCTCAGTCACTTCTGGAGAGTCTCTTTTCTTCTTGTCTCTTTTCTTTACCCATCTGCCTTCCCACTTCTCTAAGGCTCTGCAGACCTGAGCACTCAGCAGCAATTCTTTAAGGTGTGCCTTCATTCCGGCTGACCTCATGTGTTCAAAATCTTTTGCCTCAAAATGTAATCTGTAACTCCTTTTCAAATGTTTCATTTTCTCGATTTCTGTGCCATGCTTTTCTGCCAAATCTGCTAATCTCTGATGTACCTTGCTCACCTCTCTCGTAATCCTTGGGCACAAGTATCTCAATTATGCCTCTGTGTAAGACTCTAATCTATTCACCCCCATTGTTCTCTCAAATAATTTGCCCGCTTCCATGCTTAGTCTGACACAATTGTTGTTCTCCCTTAGAGGTATTCTGTGGGATGTTCAGCTTGTCTAACCATTCAGTTAACTGCTGAGCTGTCAGTCCCTGTAACAAAATGTTACTTGCTTGGACCGGTGGCACCTGATGTACCACTGCACTCAGAGTTTGCGGTGTCAATCATTTCAGGCTCTGACCTGCAATTGGTCCAGTCACGGCATCTGGAAGTGCAGCAAATGGACTAAGATCTAACAATGACCACGAGCCATCAAAAGTCTGACACATGGAAGAAAATACCTGAACTTGTTCATTATGTCCTCCTCTCATTAGACTCTGAGTCATTTCTCCCTGTTCACTCACAATTGGCTTCTTTTGTGCAAATAATGGTCCAGCTGGACCAACAGTAATCAGCAGCGGTATTGCATCCGGGGCTACTCTAACACCTACACCCTGTGGGAGAGTAACTCCTATACTCTGATTCATTACCGGTGTCAAGTCTGACTGTGTCCCTGTCATTGGTGTGAATCTTGGCAATATCTGCGGCTGCACTTGGGGCAACAAAATCGGAGTCAGCTCAGTCTGGACCAGCATTGGTCTTGGAACCACTTGCTCTGTAGGCACCACTAAGTTTTGAGTTGTCTCTAGAATAGGCACATTTGGATACATTCTCTGTATCTGTGGCAGCTGCATCTGTGTCTGCACTACAGGAGTAGTCTGCACATTAGAACTACTTTGCGCCATATTCGGTGTCAGGTCAGCATTAACCTGCACTGGACTCACTGTCCCCGTTACCTAACTCGGGGCTGTTGGGTCAGCACTAGTACTCGGACCACTTTCATGCACTGCATATGGTGGTGGTCGGTCTCTCAGTATCTGTGTAACAAGATCTTCAGCATCTGATTCCTCTTCCACTATGGAAGACCTTCTAGCTTCCTTACTCTCAGACGGGCTTCTATTAGTCTTTCTAGTCACCTTCTTTCCTTCTGCCCCATCCTCCTGCGTGATAGCTGGAAACAACTTAACAACCTACAAAGTCACTGATCTCCATTTCTTCTGCTCCCAATCCCATCTTGCTTCTGCTAAAGTCTTTTCTACCCTTCTTATTCTTTTCTCGAATTTCAATTGCTGCTGCTGTCTAGCTAACAGCTCCCAAACTGCTAATGCCTCAAACTATGCTGATCTCGGAAGGGGCTTCGATTCATATAGCGCCATCTGCAATTGCTCCAAAATCCTCAAATTGAACGTCTCATTTTCAGGAAACGCTAAGTTCCCATTTTTCTCTATCAACTTACACCATTGCTTTAGCCACAGACATGGCGCAACACCTCTCTCTTCCATTGCAATGTAAGCCGGTGTATTCTCTGGCGGTGTAGGCTCCCCTACACTCGCTGTAATGTACGCATCTCTCCTTAGGGCACTTCTCAATGCTTTGAAAAACTTCATCTTTTCTACTTTTGTTTATTCAAAATCGAATCAGGAAATGACTTTTAATCCCAAGATTCCTTTCACCACGTTCTCAACCAATTGCCCCTCACAGACAGCTGCCAATCTGTGCGCGACCTTTCTCACTAACCAACCTATCCCAGCGCGGCTCCAATGACGTCACACTTACACGTACTGCGGCTGACAAAGTCTTGCGGCTCGTTCTCCTAAACTCCAATCCACACAAAAATAATGCAAAATATTGTGATTACTAGTCAAGAACAGAAAAACAAAACAAATCTGCTGGTTTACTACAGGTAAGGTAACACAATCGCTTCAGAAACCTTACGGATTTTTACTGATGGCCCTTTCGCGCATGCAGCTATTCCTCTTTCTTGGTCTCCCAGATTCGCAAGCAAAATTCGACCCGCAAATTATACTTTCAACTGATCAATGGGTCTGTCCTGGTGCACATAGGACTCGCCAAATCTCAGTCTAAATTTTTCTCTCGCCCACTTTAACGCACAAACTGACTTGTCGACGACACCAGATCAACCTACTAAACCAGACAAATTACAACAAATAACCAAGTGTGTCATACACTCTTCAATATACTCCGGAGTTTTAGACCACGCAGGGTTCGTACATAAACATCCACATGGACAATTTTTGAGCAGAAAGCGCCATACACATAAGAAGTTTGACGACTTCCCTATTCTCATACTGCCGAGTACGCATGCTCATCTGAAATCTTCATTTGGAGTACGCAACTTCCTAAAATCCTCGCAAACCTCACAATTCACCTGCGATTTTCATGAGCTTGGCAAGGGGAAACTATTTCACTCACTCTATCACTAAAACACCAGGAACATACCCAAACACCGCTAGCAGGATCCAGGATATGGGAAAGTCATTTCTGGGCTTAAGGGAACATCATTTTCTCTTCAAATGTCATTATTGAAAAACAAAATCCAAATCTCAATAACACTGAATTCTCAAAAGGATCAATCTTTAAACTGTTACCATAACTGGGGGCACCTGTCCATCAGTCTCTTACCATACTGTTAACATCTGTTTGTCTGTACCGCAAGTCTATAACCAGCTCCCAAAGAGACAAACCATCAGTCTGCTACCATATCTGCAAACGCGTCAGACCTTAATAAGTAAACTTACAAGGGGATGCGAATAAGTCGATGAACCTTTTGACTCATTTAAGAAGTTCTCACCATCACTCAAGTACATGAACCAATAATCAATTCACAATAAGCAACAATCATTAGTAATCGATAAAATCAATAATCAATGGAGTCAGTAAATGTCACGCACCATGACTTGTCAGCCAGGAATAACCACACCTTTAGTAAAAGTTTAGTAATTTTATTTCCCTTATAATAACAATGCTAAAGTCATGTAGATTAATCTCAAAACAAATGGAACACATAAAAGAACATAACTGGTTGTCCAAAACGGTGGAAGAAACGCAATCTAATCAAAGCTTGAATCACAACACATTCTAATACATATCAATAGCAAAGTCAGTTGCAACGAAGTAATCACGTACATAGAATTCAGCAAGATAACTCGTCAAACATTAGTCCCTGTAATTCGTCAGTCTTTTATGTGAATGCCCTCAACTAACATCAGATTAGCATCAGCATGTTGGGCTTCATGCAAAGCAATTTAGAGGCACAAATTTAGGAAATAACATCTAACTATGGATCTATCAAAAGAGTGCAGTTGGTACCTAGAAGGAAAAGGCATAAAATGCATAAGAGTCACATTTTGTCATATCTACCTGTCCACGGTATGGATCAGCAAGCAGAATTAGTCTTCATCCTCAGGTCATCAATCGATCAGCAAAGCATCAGGCTCTCAGTCAGAGAGTATGAGCCCAATCACAGAATCTCAAATCTCTCCTCTAAGTCTCTTCTTCTCCCAAAGTCACTCTAGATCTCAAAATCTGGTCTGGTCTGAATAATTCTCCTCGGTCGTGTTGTTATATCAAAGTCACCTAAACTATCCCCTAATTCCCTATTGGTCAGTTAATTTTACAGTTATACTATTCCCAATAATATTTCTATACCAAATCTATGAATTCTGATATTTCGCTCTTCACATGAAGTTGATTGGTTCGCTTTACGATGTCCTCATCATCCGGCTCGTCAGGTAACAATATTGTTGCATCTGCAGCTCCAGTCAGTGTCTTCATTGTTCGCGTCCTGGAAAGTACATCTCACACACATTACACACAATTTGTTACACTGCTAGGGACATCATCTCCTGTTAGTTGGTTCTCATGAAAAGCTTCTGTTAAGCACTTTTAACAAGACAATGGACATTTCACAGTTTAGTTCACTCCATCAGCATTTTCAGTAACCGTTAAGAAATACAGCTTTTGCATGAAGCCTGGCAGATCTAGGCCAAGACACTCTCTAAGTTAAGGCTTACAATTAATAAGCTAAAACATACTTTATAACCCTTAATATGACATATTACTACATTAATCTAATACACTTTCAATATTTCATAAGCATTAATCATCAATTAGTACATTTCGTGAACACTGATGGCCATTCTCTGAGGTCACATTTCAAACGTGTGCATTATTTTTCTCTACATTATTCAATTTTCTACAATATTCATTATTTAAACTACATAAACACTCATTAATAATTTCCAGTTAAGACACCTGCTTCAGCACCTTTAAAGTGCTTGTTTGACTTGGAATCTCAATGCTGCCAGCACTTCACATGGTTCCTTAAACACAAGTATTGTAGTTGGCCCCATGGTCTTGTGGCACTACATATATTAGATGTTTGTTGCTGTGCAACTCAATGGTTCTCATTTTATCAACCTTCATAGACTCCAAAGGCTGCATGTATTTGGTATTTCAATCTGCCACCGTGGATACCAATACAGATGACTGTTGTGCATTAGCCCTCTATGCCATCATAGCCAGCCTACCTATTTCTCCCAAATTTGTTGTCTTATTTGATGTATACTTGGGTGGGCGAAATTCTTTTCTGTTTAGTACGGAGATGCAAAACTGTAGACAACCCCGCACTTATGCTGGTTCCCTATCCATCCATCCCAAATAAAAAAAAAAAACGAAAAGACAGAATGGAGCTGAAATGGCCCACAGAATAAGAATTCCACATTCTGTGAAATCAGGAATGTTCAGATTGGAGATTACCTCTACATCCATCGTCCAAGTCATTACTAAATGAGGACCGCTACTAGTCTAGAAAGGTGACTTAACAGGAAAGGTTTAATTGATCCCACTCTCCTTCACGGGGTGCTATAGAAAAGTAGAATTTCCAAGCACTTCCTATTGCATTTCCTGTCTCGTGAGTTGAGGACCAGCAGTGGTGAGGCGGTAGCTGGGCTACAGTCTACATGGTGCGCTAGTAGTTTTTTCTTACTGCTGAGCTTGGGGTATATTCTAGTGGCAACTCAAAGCACCAGCTGTGGGTAGAAAGGACTGGATCCCTGAACTAAGTACATCATTTGCACTAACCAGCAGTGGTGGCCAGCGGCACCCAAAACAGGTGGGGCTACAGGAACACACGTAACCCCCTGATGGGCACAAAACCCAACAGTGCCCATTGGCTCAAAGCCAAAGCTCTCAATCATAGTCTGTTTTAAACGTAATGCCATTTACAACGGGCAAAGATTGAAAGCTCTTGAGATGAGACTGAAGGCACTGCAAGTTTTTCACAGAGCCCGTCAGTGAGTTAAACCAAGATAAAAAAAAAAAAAACTAGTGCCTTATGCTCGGCGGTCCTCTTCATTCCCGCAGCACAGGCTCCCAGAGCTCTACACAGCAACTCCCCTTTACCAATTCAGATGCTTCTCTCATGGGAGAAGCACCAGGATTGGCTGGAGTGAGCTGATGCAACGCTCCTTAAATCCCTCGGAGTCTGTGCTTGCTCTCCACCTAGCTGTCTAAGACAACCAGCCAAATTGACATGCACACTTTAAACTGAAGTGCACACTATTCTTCTCTGCTTCTGCCTATCCCTGAGACTTGGCTGTTGCCAATACAAACAAGTCTTGCATTTGCTCGAGTTAGAGCTATTAGTGTTGTAATCTCCTAACCGGACGTTTCTTGCCACACAAATCACAAGAAGAAAAACACAGCGCGATCGCGCTATGTAAAATGCAGCGCGATCACGCTGAAATTGAAAACTGAAAAACCGAGCGCCATTGTGCCTTGTAAACCCCAGTGTGATCGCGCTGCATGGAAAATATACAGATAAAGTAGTCCGGAAACCATGCTGAAAACATCAAGCCTCCAATGGTTTCGGTAGTTTACCGGTGCTGTGTAGGTGGGCTAAACATCGGAAAAGGCATGACGTATGCATGCCTTTCACAAACGAAAGCAAGCGGATTTTAAAAGGCAAGTTCACGAACCAATGAAAGTGACTGACTTAACATGGGTGTGGTTAGAAGCCCAAAGAGAGATTACAGCATTGGATGAAGCACTTTGCTCTCACCCATAAAAATAAAATGGTAATAATTCTGTTCTATTACCATTTTATTTTCATGCTTCTTGTTCTCCAGTGGAGGGGCAATGCTCCTCCGCTCTCATGGAAGCACCGCCGGTGCTAACCAGTCTGCAACTACTGATGCTTCCGGTTTTGTAATGGACTGTTGGTTTCTTTGTTATGTCTTCATTATTCCTTCATCTTTAATTTGGCAAAGGATTGTGCAGGAGTAAAGGAGTCATTTAGAGCATACACTGTTCTGCTTAGTGGATTCTTGTAACATGAGCTGAGAATAAGTGCCTTGTTTTGTGCATGCATGGAGTTCTCTGATGTTCATGCCTATGCAGAACATTTCTCAGTGAGTAAATGCGTGGACTTTGGGTTTGGGGGAGCATTCTCCTGTGAGTAGTCTCCTCTCTGCCTAAACGTAAGAGGTTGTAAGTTGGGCATGCTACTGACCACATATCTACCTACTTGGTTCTCTTGCTGTGCAGCTTTTGACCTGACTATGGAGAAGCATCAGCAGAAGAGAAGGCCTTCTCCTTGGTATCTGTATAGATCCTCTTCTCCTCCTTCCAAAAAGAGCAAGCCAAAGGACAGAAGTATTAGGTTGATTATTATGGAAATCTTTGCTTCTGCAAAGAAGGAGGAGTTGTTGGGTCAGGCTAGTGTAGTGTCCTGCTGGACACGTTCTAGTGTTTATGTCAGCCACTCGGCTGAGGGCTGGTCGTCCATGTGCACCCCACACCCACCCAACACAGGCGTCACCAGTCAGGTGACCCTGCCAATAAAGGGGGCGGGGCGCACGTGCCCGTGGCCAGTTCTAACTATCATGATACTGAGTCTGTGTCCGTTATTTTAGTAGCATGAGGGCCTAGCGCCCCCAACACCACAATGGCGACAAGTGGGTCTCATCCCACGTGGCAGCAAATAGCATCTTCTACGTTGTGCTAGAGGGGAGAAGAAGGCCATCGCATCCCCAACCCCAGCCCCAATGGTACATGGAGACGTGGTAAGTACTGGAGATCCACCATAGGTCACAGAGCGACCCGCAGAACTCTCAATACGGTTGCGGTCGCCGCAAAGAAGAAAGCACTACCACGGTCGCAACAGCAGAAGCGCTATGGTGCAGACCGCCCCACGTCAGCTGCAGCGTGGCCAGCAGCGTGTGTGAAGGCTGCTGGGACCGTGCATAATGTGGGTAAATGGTGCTGTCAAGCACCGAGAAATATGAGTAATTAATGGCCGAAGCCTGCCGTCCCCACCTTCAGGACTGCCGTGACACAGCCCGCAGCGCAAAGGACAGCTGCTGCGGCCGCATTGAGGAAGCCAAAACAGTGCTTCCATGCACCAGAAAAACAAAGAAAATGCTCAGGGCCGCTCCCCCCCACCTTTTTCAAATTTTAGTGCCAGAAGTGCGCGGCCCGCAGCGTGAACGAAAGATGCTGCGGCTGCGTATGTGAGAAAATGGTGCTACCACGGACTGAGTGGCAAATATTCTGAGCCGTCCCCCATCCCCCTTTTCAGCTGAAGCGCACCCGCAGCGTGTGGGAAGGCTGCTGGGGCCGTGAATAAGCATAGAAAATGGTGCTGCCGTGAGAAAATGGTGCTTGCCTGCACCAAAGCCAAAGAAGAAATGCCCAGGGCCGCCCCCACCCCAGAAATGCCTGCAACAGGGCCCGCAGTGTCAGGGAAGGCTGCCGCGGCCCCAAGAAGGAAAGAAAGTGTGAGAGGTGCAGACACGCACCAAAGTATAGTAAAATGCCCAGGGCCGCCCTCTTCCCCCTCAGAAGTACCTTGAGGATGGGCCCACGGCGTGACAAAAGGCTGCAGGGCCCCCTGGACACTATCGTGACGGTGCGGCCATGCACCGGAAAAAGAAAAAAAAAATAAGCAAGTGCCCAGAACCCTCCTGACTGGTAGTTTGCCTCTTCCCACGAGGCTGTGTTTTTGTTTTGGGACAAGAAAACAAAAAAACAGAAGAAACAAGAAAGGAGAGAGAAAAGTAAAAAAAAAAGGATAAAATAGAACTTACCTGCTGCTTCTGCAGCCCCCTCCAGCCTGGTGAACTCCTACCGCTGAGACAGCTCCACGTCAGGCATCAGGAAGCACGGAGGTCTCATATAGAGAGACTGGTCACCCAAAGACTTTGCATTATGGCCAGAGCACCTGAATCCTGGCGGCTCCAGCAAGCTGACCCTGCATCAACCCCCCTGGTGGCTCCATGCGAGATTAGGATGTGGTCCTGCAGGCAGCATGGCTCCTCTCCGGTGTCTGCCTTCAACAAACGAGGAGGAAAGACTGTCTTCCAGCTGGAAAGAAGTGCAATAGTGGCATCTAGTGGCCAAAGTAGGTACTGCACCCTTGTTTGTGTTTTTAACAGGGAAACAAGCTGTGTTGAAAACAAGTCTACAGCAACACCTCAGAGAGTGACTGTACAAGACCAACAGCGCACCCGCGGACGGAAACGGCGCAGAAGACAGAAACAGCGCAGAAGATGGAAATAACGTGCACGACGCTGCACAGAGAAGGAGAAGACTGCAGCTGTCCCAGCCAATCTGCAATGGTGAGAAATGGCCGTAAGTGCCACGTGAGGCACGAGAGCGCGCATGGCCTGCGAAGCCCCTGGCGGCCATCCGCCACCACCGCAGGCACATCACAGGTCCCCTGCAGTCATGGACATCACCACAAGACATGAAATGGACACGACAGGCGTCGGCAAAGGATGCCCAGAAGGAAAAAGAGACTATGGGGGTTAATACAACTTTGGAGGAGGTGTTAATCCGTCCCAAATGTGACGGATTTACCACCAGCCGTATTACGAGTTCCATAAGATATAATGGACTCGTAATACAGCTGGTGGTATATCCGTCACTTTACCGTCACTTTTGGGACGGATTAACACCTCCTCCAAAGTTGTAATAACCCCCTATGTCACATGTGCGCAGAGAGCTGCACCACAGAGAATGTGACGACACAGGCAGAAGCCCGAGAAGATGGAGCGAGCACCCAAGAGCGTGACGTAACGCAGGGACAAGAGGCCGTGTCAGCTGGCCACACAACGACAGAAGATGGCCACCGTTGGCCCATCAGTGAGCAAGTCATCAGAACTGACTGACCCTGCCAAGCTGACGGAGGCAGGAGTGACTGCCGCAACAGCGCAAGAGTGGTGCCCTCGAGTGAAGAGACGGAGGAAGAGAACAGTGACCCTCCTGCCAAGGAGTGTCCACCAAGACGATCCCAGAACGGACCAGACCGGGAAGAGGTCTGCCAGAAGAGCGGATCAAGTCCTACTTGCAGGACTCAGCCTGCGAGAGGCTGCGACCGAGCACGATGCACCAGCAGAGGTGCAGCAGAAAGTCCATGTGATGCAACATGTAACCTGTGGCACGATGCCACACCAAGGAGGAAAAGGAGAAGAGAGCATGGCACAATGCCACAACAAGGAATGAGGATAAGAAGAGAGGCGTGTGACAGACCGGTCACACCACAGATCGACTCCATCACAGGTGTGCAAGCGGAAGGAAGTAGAGTGACACAACTGAGGACTTGTGTGAGCAGATGAGAAGGTATCCATCAACACGAGACAGTCATTGGGGTGAGCAGACGTCACTGAAGACAGCTACGGGGGTGGACCCTCACGCTTCTCAGTGCGACCGTCCTGTCACTTGTCAATGACTGCTTATATAGAGAGACTGGTCACCCAAAGACTTTGCACTATGGCCAGAGCACCTGAATCCTGACGGCTCGAACAAGCTGACCCTGCATTAACCACCCTTGTGGCTCCATGCGGGATTAGGATGTGGCACTGTAGGCTGTTCCTCTGACGTCTTTGCAGGGCCTGCAATAGGCCGGCACAGTCCACACAGTCCCGTGGCAGCCCGCCAAAGGCCCTCAAGGAGACTCCTGTTTGAGGAGGTCTGGCACGAGAGGGAAGACTGTCGCTGCTCTGCCGCTGGACTCCCAGGTGCACCAGGCCGTCACGTCATCTGCAGTCTTAGGAGGTGGACAATCTCCAGAGCCGGAATGCCATCCAGAACTGTGTACAGTGGACTCCCCACTGTTCAAGATGCACCCGCATCAGAAGTTGTACATAGACTATGAGTTGTACATAGACTTTGACAATGCGAGCCCAGGCGGGACTGGACTGACAATATCCATCGATCTGTGAGGTCGTGGACAAGCGACTGAAGTATGCGGATGTCATTGGCACTGCTGTTCGTTTCCAGCGCAGTGTGATTGAACAACGGAGGCATGCTGTGATGTCGAGTTCCCAGCTGCACCTGTGCCATGCCGCATCTCAGGCCGACTGCCTGAAGAGACTCTGTGTATATTTTGTGTCTTTGTTTCTCTCCCACAGGTTGGACTTTGTTGTTTTGTTCCTCAATAAAGTTTGGGAGTGATGTAGTGTCCTGCTAGACAAGTTCTAGTGTTTATGCCAGCCACTCAGCTGAGGGCTGGTCTTCCATGCGCACCCCACACCCACCCAGCACAGACGTCACCAGTCAGGTGACCCTGCCAATGAAAGGGGCCAGGTGCATGTGCCCGTGGCCAGTTCTAATTATCATGCTATGTCTGTGTCCGTTATTTTAGTAGCATGAGGGCCTAGCGCCCCCAACACCACAGGTAGTATACTTTATGACATAGCTGCATCTGAAATTTCTGATGATTCCTCCCATTGCTTCCTGAACAGAAGAGGAAGTTTATATCAGAAGACTCATTGCCTGAACTTAGGAATCATATCAAAGGTGATATGGGCTTTCTAGCAGATGAAATTGAAGGTTCATCAAAGGACACTGTTTTCAGGGAGTTTGGAAAACATGCGAGGGTGGGTGTGCCTATACCGCAGCATGTGATGGATGTCATTGTTAAATGAATGGAAGGATCTAGAAAAATGTCAACATTCCTAGATTTATACCTATATTTTGCTCTTTGGAGGGAACGGCTGAGGAGTGACCAGTGGTGGCCAGTCTTGTTGGCAGGTTGTCTATAGTGGAAGAAATGATTCTTAAGGATCCAGCTGAAAAAACAGACGCTGCTTTGAAGAAGATCTTTTCTGGATCTCATTTGGCATTACACACAGTGTAAGGGGCTTCTACTGCTCAGTTTCTCCATTCTGACTTTAAGGAACATTTTAAAGATATGGAAGAAATATAGCAGCATTCAGATATTCTTGACGATGTGGAGAATCAAATGGAGTTTTTTTATGACATCTCGTTTGACACTGTGCTCACGTCTGCTTTGGATTGTGTGGCTTTGATTGAAGCACGTCAGAATATTTTTCTTAAAGATTGTAACTCTGACTCAGCAGAGAGGAGTGCACCCTTAAGAATACCTTTCAAAACTATTAGATCCTGCACATCTAACTCGGAACAGGAATCAAAACATCTTTCTCATTTAGAAAACAACAGCTGAAAGCTTTGAGTCCATTCAGACCCTGATGATCCTTCAGCTACCGGTGCTGAAGACACCAGAATATTCTAAATCCTTTCCCTCAAACTTTTAGAGGGTAGAGAAACAATATTCCTCAAATAAAGACCGGAGCTCTTGACTATGCCTGCAGTCAGGAAGCAAGTGGTCACAAGTTAGAGGTTGGTGGGCGCAATCAATTACTTACTGGAAACCTGGAAGCAGTCCACTACAGACAGTTAGATGTGGAGCACTGTCAGGAGGGGATGCAAGTTTGAATTAATTGCCCCTCCAAGTCACTCCAGGATAATTTTTACTCCCTTGCCATTGTGCCAGGAGAAGTTTAATTCTTTGGAAGAGGGGATACAGCAACTCTGGACACAGAAGGCAACTATCCCTGTTCTTGAGAATTATGACATTTGTCAGTTTCGTTGGAGCAACACTCAACTTGGCAGAGTTTTATTCCAATAGAGAGGATGGGTCGATTACAGTTCCTATGAAAGTCACCCCTGACCCAAAACAAAGCTTCAGCTTGGTGATTAAAGGGCACATGGTGGCATTTGCCTTTACATTGCAATGGGCAAGATTTCACCTGAGACTACTGCTATAGCATGCTCATAGGCATTGGTCACCACCATCTCTGTAAATGCAGCAGATGATTCACACAACCCTAAACATCAGCTTGGCTCTTCAATGGTAATTTAATTTAGATAACCTTATCAAAGGAGTTCTAGTGCTTTTGGAACAAAAACCGGTGTTGATTACAGATTACAGTACAATTGGATGGGTGCAAATCAGGGATTTCTTATAGTACAAGCAAGATGGAACTCAGCGCAAGCATACAAATAATACAATTGGAGAGCGTTAACAGTGGTGTACACAGCTCTTCTCCATTTCAGGAAACAGCTTCTCCTCTCCAATGTATTAGTAAGGTTTGACAATACTGTGGTGGCGGTTTGTATTAATCATCAGGGCAGCACACACTCCTGGGCCCTGAATGAGGTAATATGCTGTCTGAATCTCTTGCCAGAGAAACATCTCTTGGTTTCTGCAGTTCACAACAGAGGTTCTGACAATGTGGAGGTGGATCATTTGAGCAGATTTGTTTTTCTTCTCCGAGACTTTGACACTGACTAAACCAGTCTTTCTAAATATTTACAGGAGATTTGGGATCTTTTTAATGGATTGTTTTGATTGAAAATGATGTTAACTTTCTAAAATTTTGCGCAAGTTTGCCATCGCAGAGAGCCTGGGGAGGATGCACTAATTCTGAAATGGCCAAAGACACTTTAGTATGCTTTTCGTCCATTTCCTCTGATTCAGAGGTTATTGTTAAAGATCCAGTGAAAGAAAGCACACAAACATGTTGTTTTTACCTTTTTGGCCCAGCAGAAACTGGTTTGGTTCATAAAGAGGTGGCACTTTAAATTCCTTGAGTTCTTCCTCGCTTTCTTTCTCTTTTGAAAACAAACAGCTTAACCCTCCCTGTACTAGTTAGCTAAACAGACTGGAGTTTGAAAGATTTAATTTTTTGCACAAGGGGCTCACTTCAAAATTGTTTGTAGTCTTTTCATGATTCTAGGAGATCTTCCACTCCTAAGTCTTACTCAAGGCGTTGATCCACATTTGATTCTTGGTGTTCTTCTTACAGTCTTTCTTTGATATATTTTTCTGTCTCTGCTATTTAAAGGTTCTTATTAGATGAACGTAAGAAGAATCTCTCTATTAAAACTGCAGTGGTTTGTGATGATTCTATGAAAGAGTATGGTTTATGGTTGGAATGTTCAAAAGGTTTTCCATCTCTCACCCCTCTGTGATTCTTCACTTCCTTCTTGAGGTCTGCAATTGGTTTTGAAATATTTAGTTCTTTCCTTTTGAGTCTCTTGATATGGATGATTTGAAGTTTTGTATACTCCATATCTTGCTTTTCAGTAGACTTCTGGTTGAAGGTTAGGTGAGCTTTCATCTCTGTTGTTTCATCTCCCTTTTTAATACCTTCAGATGATATTGTTATTTTAAGATCCGACCTTTCTTTTTTGCCTGTTATGTCAATCAACGTTTTATACTTCTAAAGAAGTTATTCTCCCTGTTTCCATTCTCCTTGTTTCTGTCCCTCCCCCCTCTTCTGAGGAAGAATGATGACTACATTTTTTTGGACGTTAAGCTTTATATGTTTATCTTGATACATAAGCAAACTCAGGAAAACAGTTTATCTCTTTGTTAACTTTGGCCTTTCTGGGAAATGGAAGAACGCTTTTAAAGTGACTGTGTTCTTGGATAAAAAGATGTTTGTTTGCATGTTCTAACTTAGATAATTCTGATCCAAACAAAGTTCAAAGACATTTCACCAACAGTGCCTCTGCTTCTTTTGTTGAATTGTAAATGGTTTCTTTTGAAGAGATTTATAGAGTTGGTACTTGGGCCTCAGAGTATACGTTTATTAGACAATGCAGACTTCAAAATGTTCAGAATGTTTACTAGACATTTGGCCTGGAAATATTAGACTCTATAAAACCATGAATGTTAAACTTGTGCTTATATTGAATTTTGATCACTAGTGTTTTGCTAGTAAGTCACGGAGTTAGCATTGTTTGGTGGTAATGAATTTTGTCAAAGGCTGTGTTATCTTTTTATAGGTTTCATTTAGTAAGGACTATAATGAGGTTGAGAGACATAGTGGTAATGCAGAGATTACTTCATTACTCCTATTCCAACCCGCCCTCGTCCCATTCATTCCCTAGGTCCAGGGCTTCGAAAGGGCTTTGGGTTACTGGAAGTGTTGGTGCAATACTACCTTTTATAGCACCTAGCTGAGAATGGGTGGGATCAATTAAGGAATTGTTGATTATTTTCTTGTCTTGGAGATTGGTAGCAATCATCATTTAGTGATGACTGGGACAAGGATGAGTTGGGCTAAGTGTAGTAAAGATTACCAATAAGTAATCCAGGAATTTCTTGTGCGGGCTAACATTGTCGAGGCAGACAATGTAATTGCCTTTCTGGTATTACACTAAGTTAATTACACTGGCCCAGCTCTGACGGTAATCTTCTAAGCAACTTTCCCAGCAGGGAAGCTTGAGTGTGGCACCTACCTGCTAAAGCAGGAAGACCCTGCAGACAGACACTGCGCATATTTCCCGGCAGGGGAAGTTGTTTTGAAGTGCAGTGTAAGGGATCCGTGGCAATGTGTTTACCTCGATACAGTAAGCATTGAGCTAAATACATTACCAGGCCCTTAACAGTGCTTTTGGCTTTGGACTTTTTTCTGCCAACCCAGCAGCAGATCAGCCCCAATTCTGATTTGCAGGCAAAGAAAAGGGCATATTTAACCAAGTTACCAGGGTAGCAGAGCCTTTTTCTGAGCTAACCAGGTTACCTCGGCCTGCTCTTAATCCTGAAAGTCTTAAAGAAAATCCTTCCCCTTCTTCTCCCAGAGCTGAAGAAGACTGTAATTTCGGCCTTCGTAATCTCATGGCTTGATTATTGCAACAAGTTGTATGTAGGCTCTCAGCAGCGCATACTTAGCAAGTTGCAAATGCTCCAAAATGCAGCAGCTCTATATTTCAGAATATTTTTTATTTGCACTGGTTGCCTATAAGGGAATGAGTAAACTTTAAGGGCCTGTGCAGGGCCCACAAGGCCCTTCACAGGGTTGGCCCTCTCTCCCTCCAAACGTCCTTTAAGTGGTATATACCTACTCATACCCTGCGATCTTCCACCTCCAATATGGTAGTGGTCCCTAGGATTAAGAAAGACCACTGGGGAGGAAGAAGTTTCTCCCACATTACTTGTCAATGGTGAAATGCTCTCCCAGAATATTGCAGAGCAAAACCCAATTTGCTTTGTTTTAGAAAACACTTAAAGACATGACTGTTCCTCTCTGGCTATTCATTATTTAGGGTCAAAGTTTTTCCCTCCCCGTCCAGTATTGTTTCTGAAATAGAGCCAAGACACATTTGTTGGTATTTGCATGCTTTATAAATGTATTAACATTAACTTGTTTTGAAATATTCCTGATTTGATCTCTACCCCTAATGTATATCAGTTTTAAAATCATCTTTTTTGTGACATTGATTTTGGCATTGTCTTCTTACAAACATCCCTTCCGTTTCACAGACCAAATCCTCACAGTTGTATGTGTTGTCCTCATTGTAACACCTTCAGCAATGGTCAGCAAAAGATCTAGGCAGAGTTCAGACACTACCACTCATTTCATCCTCAGTTCAGCAAGGCTCTTACTTCTATTGGCTCTGCCTCTGTGGTACTGAGAATTGTTTTGTACTGACTGGGACAGTTTTTCACTTGTTGATTTTACTTTCACCTGGCACCGATATTTCAAACTACGCTACTCCATTAGGACCTTACTTTAGGCCAACTCACAAAGATTTTCATGAGGAAATTTGATTTACTCCTAGAAATTTAGGATAGAATCACACTTATAGGAACTGCCAAACATTCAACTTCTTTGGGATTCTTCCACCCACCTATTTTCTCATCTTAAAATCTAAAAATGTATAGTAGGAAAAAGTAGTGACTGAATAAATTTTTTACTAAGTGTTTTCAATTTATTTCTGTGTCTGTTTCCCTGCGCCTATACCAATAACCATCAAAATGGATAATAATAACATCTATATTTACACGCATGTATCTATATGCGTAGTAATGGCAGAAATGAGATATGAAGCTCTGTCAGCTGCCTTAAGGCCAGGAGTCACTCGACTCGCCGAGCAGCTCCACCAGCCTGCCTCTGTGCCCCCGACCCCACCCTTGCTACTGTCGCGAGTTCGAGGCCCTCCACCACCGCAGGCACCCGCCTGCGCCTCATCCTTGGTGTCTAGTGGTTTGCTGTAAGTATTGTATGTGTGTCTGTAATCTGTATTAGTGCCCTTTTGTGCCTTCCTTCTGTGCCTTTTTGTTAACTGACGTTTTCCGCAGTTTTTTGCCAGTTTATTGCCCCTTTTCTCAATGCCTTGTTTTTCCCGAACCTCTTCCTCTCCCTGTCCCGCCACTGCGTCCCCTGTGGCCCCGCCCCCCTCGTGCCCCTATTCGCTACCGCCTCTGCCTCCCAGCTGCTCCTCCTTCCAACCTCCCCTTCTTAATGGCGGCCGCTGCGAGGTGCTGAGTATGACCCCTGACCTGCCTTAAGGCCAGGAGTCACTCAACACGCCGAGCAGCTCCACCAGCCTGCCTCCCAACACCACCGCCCTCAACCTCAAACAATGGCTCGACGACTGCGCCAACACCATCACTCCAATCAAGAAAACCACCATCACCCGCGCTAACAAGAAAGCTCACTGGTGCACCGCAGACCTTCTGGCCTCCAAACAAGAATGCCGGAAAGCCGAGAAGATCTGGCGCCAAGAACAATCAGAAAGCAACCTCACCACCCTCAATTCAGCCATCCGCAAACACCACCAGCTCATCAGGACCACCAAAAGATCCTTCAACAAAGAACGAATTGACAACAAAGTGCACAACAGCAAGGAGCTATTTAGCATCATCAAGGAAGTCACAAACCCCAAGTCCTGCTCCGCCGACCCACCCCACTCGCAAGACCTCTGCAACTCCCTCGTCACCTTCTTTCACCGCAAGATCACAGACATCCATGAAAGCTTCGCACCGCTGACCCCTACCCTCATCACATCTTCAATAAAGCCAGCCACATCATTGCTCCCCAGCTCCGGACCATCATCAACAGCTCCTTCGATACCGCCAACTTCCCGGAAAGCTGGAAATACGCCGAAGTCAACGCAAAAAAGCCCACAGCCGATCCCGAAGACCTCAAAAACTACATACCTGCTTCCCTACTCCCCTTGCCTGCGAAGGTGATCGAGAAGATAGTTAACAACCAACTTTCCCGCTTCCTGGAGGACAATGACCTACTCAACATCTCCCAGTCCGGATTCAGAAAAAAACACAGCACCGAGACCGCCCTCATCGCCTGCACCGACGACATCAGTAGTAGGCTCGACAAAGGTGAAACCGTTGCCCTCATCCTCCTTGACCTTTCCGCAGCCTTCGACACTGTCTGTCACCACACCCGGTGCACATGCCTCTTCAATGCCGGAATTCGCCACAGAGCCCTGGATTGGCTCACCTCCTTCCTCTCTGGAAGAACACAAAGAGTGCGTCTCCCCCCGTTCCTGTCTAAGGCCACCAAGACCATCTGCGGAGTTCCACAGGGTTCCTCTCTCAGCCCCACCCTCTCCAATGTCTACATGGCTCCACTCGCCAACATCGTCCGATCCCACGGACTCAACATCATCTCCTACGCAGACGACACTCAGCTCATCCTCTCTCTCACGAAAGACCCAGCAACCGCTAAGAACAACCTCCACACTGGACTCCACGCCATCGCCAACTGGATGAAAGTAAGCCGCCTCAAGCTGAACTTGGAGAAGACTGAGATCATCATCTTTGGACCCAACAGATCAGCATGAGACGACTCCTGGTGGCCTGCAACTCTGGGGTCGGCCCCAACGCCAACCACCCACACATGCAACCTTGGCTTCATACTGGACTCTTCGCTCTCTATGACCCAGCAAGTCAATGCCATCTCGTCCTCATGCTTCAACATCCTTCGAATGCTCCGCAAGACCTTCAGATGGATTCCTGCAGAAACCAGAAGAACGGTCACCCACGTCCTCGTCAGCAGCAGACTGGAATACGGCAACGCCCTCTACGCGGGAACAACGGCCAAGCTCCAGAAAAAACTCCAGAGCATCCAGAACGCCTCAGCGCGACTCATCCTCAACCTCCCTCGCCACGAACACATCTCAGCCCACCTCAAAGATCTCCACTGGCTACGCGTCAACAAAAGGATCATTTTCAAATTTCTAAACCACACCCACAAAGCTCTCCACGACGCCGGACCGGCCTACCTCAACGAGCGTCTCAACTTCCACGTTCCGACACGGCAGCTATGATACGCCAACCTCGCCCTTGCATCCGTCCCCCGCATTCACAGTATCACAACTGGCCCCCTTGGCGCTTCACTGATAACTCAATTTAATCACACCTGAGGCAGTCAGGACAGGAGTCTTTTTTTTTTTTGCCGGGACACGGATACTCAGTGATTTTTGGGAGGATGCAGCGTTCTCCTCATTACGCATTGGGCGCAGGTTGCTCTGCCGCCAGGGTTCCTAGAGCAGCACGCACTGCCAAACAAAAACGCCGTGTACCTTCAGATAATCATATGCACAAGGCTCCAGCTCCAGTACCTCTCCTACCATCCGTTACAGATTTAACCTCTAACCCTACTTCACCCCTATCTCTTAATCTACCACCCTCCGGGACTAACTTGACAAGCCCTCTCCTCAGCTCGGACTGTCCATTTGACAAATCAAGGGCTCTGCCAGGCGATTCGGATCCGAGCCCGGGGTCATTTGAAGGCTCTCCACTGCTCACTCAGTCGACCCCTGGCTGGAACTCTGAGACCTCTTGCGGTCAGGCGACAGACATGGACTCTGCTTCCAGACCCCTCTATCCCTTGTTTGGGGCAGGGAAAAGCCATAAGGAGGGTACCCCTGCACTAATTAGCAGCTGCACTCCTGCCCCTCAGGTAGACAGCTCTGCCTCTCTACCAGTGCACGAGTCAATCAGGAGGGGTGGGACAGACACAGCAGCTGGATCTTCTCCCCATGTTGCTATTACTACTGTGCCTTCCGGATTTAATGGCCAAAATGGGTCTCTCTCTCAGAAGCCGAAAGATACGGCAAGCACTGGCGTTCCCCCGGAAAACTTACTTCTGCAGATATTAAGGGAGTTAGAAACGCTGAAAGTTTCCCAAGACTACGCACATCAGAGAACAGAATCACAATTGAACTTGATCTGTAGAAATATCCAGCAACTTAACTCATGAATTACGGATATTGAGCAATGCGTTTCCGACCTTGAGGACGTCCGTGTGACTGTAGAACCATCTCTGGCAAAATGTCAAGCTGATCTGTTAGATCTACAGATTCGACTCGACGACGCCAAAAATCGATCACGTAGATCTAATCTGCGATTCACGGGAGTCCCTGAAGGCTGTGAAAACGGGCAGACAATCATAGATTTGGTAACTGGTCTTATTAAAAGTCATGTTCTAGTAGGACCAATGGACAAGCATCCGGATCTCACCATCATGCTGGCCCATCGGGTCCCCGCAGTCCAGCCACCAAACCCCAAATATCCTCGCACTATTCTAGTGAACTTTGGTGACTTTCGTATCAAGGAACAGATTCTCCAGCAAGCAATTAAGACTAAAATCTTCCAGATTCCCGGCGACTATGCGTTCAAGATTTTCTCAAACATGTCGGTGGTGGCTGCGCATCGGAGAAGAGAATTGAAAGGGATGATTCCGGCATTTCAAGAAGCAGGGGCTCTGGCTGGACTTGTGCAACAATCCAAACTTAAAGTATTTTTTCAGGGTCGCTCGAATTTTATTCACAGAGTTGATGCTGCTAAGTCCTTGCTACATGTAATTCAAAAGTCTGAGCAGTTAGGACGAATAAAGGGGGGTGGGGCCGGGGCCGGGGCAGAAAAAAATTAATAAGAGACCACCAGGGCGACATATTGGACTATGAGGATAATGAGGATAATGATATTGTAAGAAAATGCTGCTTTTTTTTTTTTTTGCCCACAACGCATGTTCAGGCTATTCTATTTTTTGACTCTCTAGTCTATGGCTTAGGGTGCTATGACAAGGCACCACGCTAGGGAAGGATGGGGGCAAGGGGTGGGGGAGGGGTGTGGCCTCGGTTGTCCGGGCGGGAGGGCTCCAGGTGTGGGCCACTGAGGGTGAGGGATGGAGGGGTAAGCAAGGGGGAGGATGGGGGGAGAGGTATGGACACCAGGATCCGTCTTTGTCACCTTAGAGGATGGTTATGTCTTTGATAGTGTATTTCACTCCAGATTGGGGGAGACCATATGCAGACTAAGCCAAGGTATAAATCAATGATAAAATATTTTCTTCCATTAAGAATACTTTCCTGGAATGTTAATGGATTAAATAACCGTAGGAAAAGGTCTGTAATCGAGGAAAGGGTAGCTGCTTTAAATCCCTCAGTTATACTTCTTCAGGAGACTCATATTCCGGTTAATAAAGTCCCGGATTTTAACATGTTTAAAAAAATGGCTGATTTTAAAGTAGGCGCTGCAGCTTCAGTGGCTCATAGAGGTGTGGCAGTCTTTTTAGCCAGAGCCCTCAACGCACAACCATTGGATTTTTTGTCTGACCCTGATGGGCGTTGGTGTTGGGTTCAGTGTTTAATTGCCAAGGAGAGATTAATTTTTGTTCGTTTTTATGCTCCTCTGATAGATGAACCAGCCCCCTATATAGGCCTGCTTCACTCCCTCTTGCAATTGACAGGCAAAATTATTATTGGAGGGGATTTCAATTTCCTTCAGGATCCAGTTTTAGATACTACGATAAGAGGTAAGAGACAGCACAAACCTAAAGTTGCAAAAATCTTCAAAGATTATGTTAAGGTTTTGACGCTGTGTGATCCCTGGAGAATGAACACTCCTGATGCGAGGGAATATACTTGTATTTCCACTCGGTTTAAAAGCTCCTCACGCATATATTTTTTTCTGATATCAGAAACATTGTGCTATAGATCTCAGTCGGTCCAGCACTCTGGTCTTTCAGACCATGCCTCTGCTGCTGCTGGAAGTGTCTCTCTATTCCACAGCTTATACAGTCCAGACCAAAAGGTGGATTTTTTATCTCCGGCTCCTTTCGGATGAGTGGTGGATACAGACTTCACAGGCCTAAATAAGGATTTTTTCAAATGCAATCAGGGTTCCTCAACTCCAGCAGTAGTCTGGGATTCATTTAAGGCCTTTTTTAGGGGCTGGGTAATCGCCAAAGAGGCAGCTGATAAACGGTTCCTGAGACAACAAATTGCTGTATTGGAAGATGTATTTCAAAAGTGTTTAACTGCCTATCTATATGCCCCCTCAGACACTAATAGGCAGTCTTTTGAAGCTGCCAAGAAGGCGTTGGCGGATAATTTTTTTAAGAAGGTGGATATAGATTATCAGACCTATAAACAAAAGGTCTACGAAGAGAGTAACTTTACAGGAAAATGTTTGGCATGGCAAGCTCGAGATCGGATTGCTGGTAATGTCATACACACTCTAAGATGCCCGGTCACAGGGGCTAGACGCACTGACCCCGGAGACATCGATAAAAGTATGATGGAACATTATAGACAAATCCATAGTTATGCCCCAGTTATAGATACCAGGACTACTGAAAATTTCCTGAGGGACCTGGATATTTCTAGCCTCTCAGAGGAAGATTGTGTGGCGCTGTCACAGCCATTTACGAAGCCAGAACTTTTAGACGTTGTTAAGAACCTTCCCACGGGGAAAGCCTGTGGACCGGATGGCTTCCCGGCTGAGTTCTATAAGACTTTCATAAATACATTCGCTGAGGATTTTTTGGCCTTAATTAATGGCTTGCTGCGGGGCGAGCAGATTCCTAAGACCTGGCATTCAGGAAACGTGGTTAGCTTTCCTAAGAACACCAAGGACAGGGAGGATCCAAATGCATATCGTCCAATTTCGCTGTTAAACTCAGATTATAAAATAATCACAAAACTTTTGGCCAATAGGCTTAATGGGGTAGTTAATAAACTGGTACATCCCGATCAAAATGGGTTTATAGCTAACTGACAACTGGCTACAAACACACATTACTTAGCTGAGGCTCTTGATTATTTTGCTACTAATAAAGTCCCTGCCATTATTCTTTGCTAGACGCGGAAAAAGCATTTGACTTGGTTGTTTGGGACATGCTTTTTTCAGTCTTGTCTAGCTACAAGGTACATTCTCAGGTCACCGCACTAATTCAAAGATTGTACTCAAACTCAGAGGCCAATATCATTATAAACTTGAAGTGCGTCGGCCAACTTAAAATACAACGAGGGACTAGGCAGGGATGTCCTTTATCCCCCATTTTATTTGCCCTTTTTATTGAGCCTCTCACTATTAAAATTAGACAACATATTCAAATCCAACCTCCGTTAAAGTCAATGGGAAAGATCAAACTTTACGCGGACAATATCATTATGTTTTTAGATATAGAACGTTCTTCTCAGGAAGCGGTCTTTAATCTATTTAATGAATTTGAGCAAATTGGTGGCTATAAGATTAACATGAGTAAGACTGATATTATTCTTTGTGGCACTTCTCCTATCAATCTCCTTCCTGAATTAAGAGGCTGTGTAAATGCCAATCCAAAGAGATATTTAGGGGTTTATTTCTCGGCCAATATAGGAGATCTGTACGATTTAAATTTTGCTCCTTTACTTCAGAAAACTCAGGCTCTGCTGGCTCGTTGGGGGTCTCTCCCCCTCTCTATATTAGGCCGAATTGCTTTAATTAACACCGACCGCCAGGGCAGAAACAACAGCCACCACGGCGGCGGCCACCTACAGCCAGGCGGAAGACACTGTTCCGCTCACCGTATAATGGCAATCCAATCCGCCACCTTTTCTGGGGCGTTACCAACGACATCAAAAGCCTGGCGGAAACACTGCACAGAAGTTAAACGACTCACCTTTGGAAACACAGGGAGCAACCACGCCATGGAGCCCGAGCTGCCGATCTTTTCAATGATCGTCAATGTCCTGTTCTACCACGAACACCAACGATGGCAAAGACGACCACGGTGAATACAGCCGCCTAGCTCACAGGGGAAGGGGAGGAGGAAAAAGAGACTGACACACACATGCACAACACCTCCCCCACCCCCAGCACCATACACACAATCAGATGCAGTAAGAAAACATATATACCCCATACCCCTCAGGAATAATGCAAGGACAACATGAATAGATGAAAGTGAGTGTAATAAATATAAATGCATAAAAAATACATACATCCAATCTAAAAGTATATACATATGTACAAATCAAGAGACTCTGCCCAGTCCTCAATGTGCGTGGGCCACAGGGCCACATGACAAAGTCCAAGGCCCCACTTGTCTCCTGCAACAACACTTGAGAGAAAACTGCAGGGACATCAGTTTGAAAATAGTCAGGCACCTCAGGGGGATGGGGAGCAGGGGGCACCTCAGCCGGCAGATGGAACAACACCACTGGTCCTGGAGGGGGCAACATGCCTTGTGCTTGGTCCTGGGGAGTGCAAGGCCACAGTCTCTCAAGTGGGTGACTTGCCCACATGCTCTGGAGGGGGCAACATGCCCTGTGTTCTTCATCCTAGGGAGGATGGGGTGAGTGGGTGCCATACCCCCTGGTTCTGGAGGGGGCATCGTGCCCTGTGATCTTCATCCTGGAGAGGATGGGGTGAGTGGGTGGCTTCTGATCCTGGGGAGTGCAATGTCACAGCCTCTCACCTGGGTGTCATACCCACAGGGTTTGTAGGGGGCAGGCCACACAACAGCCCATGGAGGCAGGTCTACAGAATGTCCACTGGCAGTGACGGCTGA
Organism: Pleurodeles waltl; assembly: GCF_031143425.1. Taxonomy (NCBI): domain Eukaryota; kingdom Metazoa; phylum Chordata; class Amphibia; order Caudata; family Salamandridae; genus Pleurodeles; species Pleurodeles waltl. The sequence continues at coordinate 705,491,655 of NC_090439.1, read as the reverse complement.
TCAGTGGTGCTGCTGCTGGTGTTGGTTGTGGGGGGAAGCTTCAGCCCATACCCTGCAGCCTCGGACGGCTGCCCACTGCTGGTGGCAGTGCTGGTGGTGGTGGGGGGAAGCTCCTGCCCATCCCCGGCAGCCTCGGACTGCTGCCCACTGGTGCTGCTGCCGGTGGTGGTGGGGGGGGAAGCTACAGCCCATCCCCTGCAGCCTCGGACGGCTGCCCACTGGTGCTGCTGCTGCTGGTGGTGGTGGGGGAAACTCCAGCCCATCCCCTGCAGCCTCGGACAGCTGCACAACCATGGTTGGTGGTGGGTGTTCCGACTGAGTCCCTGCACCAGGCCCCTTGTCCTTCCTGTCTGCTGGTGCAGGACCCTTGCCCTTCCTGGCTGCAGCTGGGGATAGCTCCTTACTATTCAGGGCAGATGCTTGTGCAGGCCCCTTGCCCTTCCTGGCAGCAGGTGGGGATGGCTCCTTGATCTTCAGGACAGCAGCTGAAGCCGGCCCCTGGCCCTTCCTGGCAGCAGCTGGGGATGGCTCCTTGCCCTTCCTGACAGCAGCTGGGGATGGCTCCTTGCCCTTCCTGACAGCAGCTGGGGATTGCTCCTTGCCCTTCAGGGCAGCACTTGGGGCAGGCACCCTTTCCGTGAGGCTGCCTGGTGCCCTGGATCCTTTACCATCATGAGTTGCTGTGGACACTACTGGGCCCGTGGACTGGGTGGCTGAGGTGCTTGCGTGCGTTTTACCCACCCTGCCCAGACATGAAGGACGGGGGTAGGGGTAGGGGTAGGGAAGAGGTCAATAGTGGAGAGGAATAACTTCTTAGGGACATTGGGGCGGGAAGAGGAAGAAGGTTTGTGAGTGGAGGAAGAGGTAGTGGTTGTAGGAGGCATCTGTCTGCTGTGTTTGGGTGCAGGTGCATGGGCTGAATGCTGTTGTGAAGTGGAAGGCTGTTGGGTGTCTGAGTGCTTGTGTTTGTGTACCTTGAGAGGGGGGGCACAGACACAGTGGGAGAGGACACAGGGGACGTGTGCATGGCTGTTGGGGTGGTGTCTGCCAGTGAGCTTTGTGTTCTGATAGGTGTGTTGGTGATGGCGGTAGTGGATGAGGATGTAGTGCATGCAGGTGTGAGTGTAGACGCAACTGGGAGGGAGGTGGAGGAGGAGGGGGACACAGTGGAGGCAGTGGATGTTGGTATGTCTGCATCTGGATGGTGTTTGTGTGATTGCCTGTGGGATGAAGTGTGGTGCTTGTGTATGCCTGAACCACTTTTGTCTGTTGTCTTGTGTGCATGCTGGTCTGCCTGTGTGCTTGGGATAGGTTGGGGTTGAGGGAAATGGGATTGGGTAGAGGAAGTTGGAGGGGGGACGATAGAAACAGGGACAATGACTGCCATCAGAGTGGAGGCTAGAGCCTGGATTGATCTCTGTTGGGCCGCCAAGCCAGTGTGAATGCCCTCGAGAAATGCATTGGTTTGTTGCATTTGGGCTGCCATTCACAATGGTTGACTGCCCAACAGAGATGGATCGCAGGAGTTCAATAGCCTCCTCACTCAGGGTAGCAGGGCTAACTGGGGCAGGGCCTGAGGTGCCTGGGGAGAAAGAGATGCCCACCCTCCTTGGTGAGCGTGCACGGGCAACTCGCTGAGGGGCTGCTGGAAGGGCGGTGCTGGTACGGGGGGTGGTGGCTGTACCTGTAGCTGTGATGGGCACAGAGGTGTCTGCCACCATCAGGGAGCTTCCATCGGAGGAGGTATATGTGTCCGAACTGTCCCCTCCAGTCTCCTCCGTGGTGCTCCCCTCGCCCTCCGTCCCACTGGTGCCCTCACCATTGGTGGACTCTGCCTCCTGGGTCCTGTGGGATGCAGCTCCCTCCATCACCGGTGCCCCTGCTCCTCCGCTAGATGATGCTAATGCACATAAGGACAGGATGACAAAACAAAAAGGGGGGAAGAGACAAAGGAAACACTTGGTCATTGGCTGCACCAACATCACCTTTGGCGTACCCAGCACCCTAACACATGGTGAACAGCCCTACGCACTATGCAGTGCACTACCAGTAACAATGCTAGTCACCAGGGCATGGGAGGGACACATACCGCCAACTGCAGCATACTTGGGACCCACACAGCCCTGCCCAGTAGTGGATACCTACTAGCTAGGGAGGAGGAATATCACATCAGAACCCTGGCCAACATGGGACCTACTGTGCGATGTCAGGCCTGGCCTAGGGGCATCCACAGACACACATCCCCAACCTGGAATCCACCCTACAATGTGTAAGTTGTAATGATGGGAACTGTACTCACCTCCTTGTGGCTACTGTGATGCCCTCACGTGCCCACCCAGCTCCGGATAAACCACTGCCAGTATGCGGGCCATCAGGGGGGGTCAGGGTTGACAGGCACCCCTTCCTCATTGGGAGGCCATCCCCAGCTGGTCCGCGGGCTTCTGTGCCCAGCATCTCAGGTCTTCCCACTGTTTCTGACAGTGGGTGCTCCGCCTGCCGTAGACCCCCAGGGTCCGAACGTCCTTGGCGATGGCACGCCACATACCCTTCTTTTGATGGGCGCTGACCTGCAGAGAAAATACACACAGGGAAAGGTATTAGTCAGACCGTCCTGCCTGTTACACTCATGGCCCACCTCACCCCTTCCCATCCCCAATTGCACACACATGGCCCAGCACACAAGCTGCACGTCGCCCAGGGGACATCCACCAACCCCCCCCACACGAGGCCTTCACACACACCACTCCATGCATTCATGCCCCATGCATCATGCTCACAGTGTACTCACCTGTTGGTTTGGAGGCCCATACAGCAGTCAGTACTGGGGTAGGACCCCATCCACCAGTAGCTCCAACTCCGCTGAGGTGAAGGCAGGGGCCCTTTCCCCAGTCACACAAGCCATGGTAGGTTCCAGACACAGGTCACAGCAGCACATGCAGTGTAGGTCCTCTCCTGTTGAAGGTCAGGTAGCAAGTGAGTGAACAAATAGAAAATGGCGGTGACGTCCGCAGCGGTGCATACCGTCACCACCAGCTTAAATCACCAATGGCCACTGTACCCCATAGGGCCCAATATTATCCAATGAGGCCTTGCACAGCGTTTCCCGACTGCCTTCCGCAATGGCACACAACGTCAGAGGAATCACCTTACTTCCATCTGTCCCACCACACAGGACAGACGGATGCCATTTTAGGGGTGGGGGCAGGCCCTGGATTATAACTGCATCACAGTTCACAATTGCACATATAGGACAAATGCCACATATAAATTTCAAAATAACATTTTGCACTGTACTATTGTGGCTACAATGTACAGCTTATGACCGGCTCCTCCCTCTTTTGTCCCATAGATTGCAACAACTGCAGATGAATAGGAGATGGACATATACCCCCGTGTACAGACCCCTGGTAGACTTGGCAACAATGGAGGACAGGCACATTATCCTCACCTACAGACTTGACAGGGCCACAATCACGGAGCTGTAGGCCCAACTGGAGCCTGACCTGATATCTGCTATCCGTCACCCCACTGGGATCCCCCCTCTTGTGCAAGTGCTATCTGTGCTCCATTTCTTGGGAACGGGTTCTTTCCAAGTGACAGTGGGCTTGGCCGCAGGAATGTCACAGCCAATATTCTCAATAGTGCTGACCAGAGTGTTGTCTGCCCTGATTAAACACATGTGCAGCTACATTGTTTTCCCCCAGGTGGAGGATTTGGCCACAGTGAATACTGACTTCTATGCAATGGGAGATATTCCCAACAAAATTGGGACGATTGATGGAAATCATATTGCATTTGACCCCCCCCCCCCGGCAAAATGAACAGGTCTTCAGAAATAGAAAGAGTTTCCAGATGGTGTGCTTGGAGGACCAGTACATCTCCCATGTCAATGTGAAGTATCCTGGGTCTGTTGATGATGCCTTTATCCTGAGGAATAGCAGCATCACAAATGTGATGGGCCAACTAGAGAGGCACAGGGTGTGGCTAATAGGTGAGCCCTGGTTCCCACCCAGTGGATGTTGGTGTATGGGTGTGGTGTGGACCATAAGGGATAGTGTGTGGCTAAATGTTGTCCCTCGATATTTGCAGGTGACTCTAGTTACCCCAACCTATCATGGCTACTGACCCCTGTGAGGAATCCCAGGACCAGGGCAGAGGAACGTTACAATGAGGCACATGGGCGAACAAGAAGGATCATTGAACGTACCTTTGGCCTCCTGAAGGCCAGGTTTCGGTGCCTCCATCTAACAGGTGGATCCCTGTGCTACTCACCGAAGAAGGTCTGCCAGATAATCGTGGCATGCTGCATGTTGCATAATCTTACCTTGAGATGCCATGTGCCTTTTCTGCAGGAGGAGGAGGCTGGAGATGGGCGGGTGGCAGCAGTGGACCCTGTGGACAGTGAAGATGAGGAGGCAGAGGATGAGAATGAGGACAACAGAATTGCAGTGATTCAAAAATATTTCCAATAATACATAGGTAAGACAGTGGTACTTCACATTTCATTGTCATTTTTTTTTTTAACATTGTCACTGGCAGGCTGTTATTTCCCACTTCTATGCCCACTCACTGTACCCTTTGGAAATTCTTTTTGCAGATATTGGTGCTCCACTATCGCTCCTGGTGTGTTCACTGCAGCCAACTACAGGTCTCTCCTATGTGCACATTAATGTACAGTTGATTTGCAATGTTTGAACCTTGTTAAATGAATTCATACTCAAATCATTTGACATACTCCTTACTTTTATTTTTTCAAATTGTGTTTATTGCAGTGCTAAGAAGAAAAGGGGGAAGTGTAATGGGCTGGGGTGATGATGGAGGAAAGTCCACAGCATTGTTCCTGTCTATTTGTAGCACAGGTGCATTGTCCAATGGGGCATAGGAAGGGGAGCAATGGCAGTTCAAGGTGGACAGGATGACAGAGTGGGACACAAGGGTGACAATCAAGAGAGTCTTATTTCCTGGTTGGGGTCTTGGCAATAGTCTCTGGCTTCTGCCTGGATCGCATGGAAGGTTTGCGGGGTGGTTCTCCTTCTGCAGGGGGTGTTGCTGGTGGCCTGTTGTCCTGTGGCTGGGCCTCCTGTCCACTAGCAGCAGCAGAGGTGGAAGGTTGTTCAGATGTCTGGCTAGTGGCAGGGGCCTGCTGTTGTAATACTGCCTCCCTCATAATGTTGGCCATGTCTGCCAGCGCCTCTGGTGCTGTCCCTCCTGCAGCCCCCTGTTCTCCTGCACGTTGTCCAGGATCTGGCCCAGCGTATCCTGGGAATGTTGGTATGCTCCCAGGATCTCAGTGAGTGCCTCCTGGAGAGTTGGTTCCCTGGGCCTGTCCTCCCCCTGGCGCACAGCAGTCCTCCCAGCTTCCTGGTTGTTCTGTGCCTCTGTCCCCTGAACCGTGTGCCCACTGCCACTGACCCCATGTCCCTGATTGTCTTGGGGCAGAGGTGTGCCCTGGGGTCCCTGTAGTGGTGGACACACAGCTGATTGACATGTCCTGGGGACAGAGGTATGGGTATGCTGGGTGGGTGCTGTGGTGGTGCTTCCAGATGGGGGAGGCTCTGTGGTGGTGTGTGACTGTGCCTGGGTAACCGACTGTCCAGACGTCCCTGATGGGCCAGGTTGGTCATCCAGATCCAGGCGAGCAGAGTCGTTGTCATCACTGTTGGCCTCTTCTGTGGCGGGACTGGCTAGTGCTGGCACCTCTTCTCCAGTGACATTGGCTGGGATACCTGTGAGGATGTAAATGCAGTGTTATTGTTTCTGTGTGTGACATTTTGTGCATGGGTGGGTTGCCCTCTTTGGTTACATTTGCCCTGGCAGCTTTAACTTGTGTTAGTTGGTATGTGGTGGGCTATCAGATTCTCTACAGTGTGCATGCTATAGTGATAGGTGTCCATGCAGGGCTGTGAGTGGTGTCCATGCATTGGTGGTGCATATAGGGCTTGGCATTGGGATGAGTGCGTTGTGATGGTGGGTTGTGTGGAATGGAGTGGAGTGATGGGAGTGAGGGTGTGGGTATGTGATGGCAAGCAGGCAGGGGGGGCTGATAGTAGTAAAAAGTTGACTTACCAGAGTCCAGTCCTCCTGCTACTCCTGCCAGGCCTCAGGATGCATGACTGCCAAGACTTGCTCCTCCCATGTTGTTAGTTGTGGGGGAGAAGGTGGGGTCCACCGCCAGTCCTCTGCACAGCTAGTTATGGTCTTGCTGCAGTGGAATGCACCTTCCCCCGTAGGTCGTTCCACCTCTTCCCGATGTCATCCCTTGTTCTGGGGTGCTGTACCACGGCATTGACCCTGCCCACGATCCTCCGCCATAGCTCCATCTTCTTAGCAATGGATATCTGCTGCACCTGTGCTCCAAATATCTGTGGCTCTACCCGGCCATGGGTGTTGTGGGATTAGTGTGGGTGTGCAGGGTGATATGTTGGGGTGTGTGTTGAGAGGTGTGTGGGTGGTGTATAGGTGATGGTGGTGTGTGGCTCTGGTCTTGTCTGTGGTCGTGGTGTCTGTCTCGTGCCAATAGTTTGTAATTGGAAAGGGTTGTGGGAAATGTGGGTGTGTGTTTTATAATGGTGTGGGTGTGTGTATGGGTGTCAGGTGTGTGTAGTATGAATTGTCCAATGTGGTGTTTTTTGTATGTGTGTGTGTATTTTGAGCACGGTGGTATGTACCGCCAATGATTTACCGCCATTGAATGCCCGCCATGGTGATTCGTGGGTCATAATGTGGTGGGTGTAGTTCTGTTGGCATAAGGGGGTGGGTTTTGATACCGCCAGTTAATCCCTGACCTTTGGTGTGGTGGACTTGTGTCTGTGGCTGTATAGTGACGGATTGGTGTGTGTGTGTCATAATATGGTGAACGTATATCCGCCGTGGCGGTGGTATGTTGGCGGCAGTCAGCATGGCAGTAAGTGTGCAAAGCTCCTCCACAAGGTGCAAGCTGCACCGGCCAACCGCCGGCCACCTTCGTGCCTCCCAAAGAACCTGAGGCCTATTGCCTGCCACATGACTGTCCCCAGAAAGCTTACCTATCACTGTTGCAATGCTGCTGACCAGTTCCAGGTAATAATCATGTGTGTGGCTCGGACAGTAAGGCATCCCCAGTTGACACCAGAGGGACGGCAGGTCGGCAAAACAACAATGAGGGTGATGTGAGAAGGACTGGCCAGGACCGCGGACCCACCACAAACTGGTGGAGCAGCGGACCGGCGGGTCAGGTGAAGCAAGTGCCGCAGGAAACATGGAGGAAGGTGCAACCAAGACTGGGTAATCACAGGGGTGTCACAACCCTCCTTGGCTCCCCCAGCCAGTCTCTGATGCACCTTCAAAGTCCGCTTGCGGCTTGCTTTGCTCCCCATTGTACGCAGCTCGCTGCTCATGCTCCTTCACTCTCCGCCATACCCTCGTCAACTCAATGCTTACTTAGAAATCAAGGGAGTATGAATACACCTTCTAAAGGCTGCTCAGGCATCATTTATTATTATGAGTCGATGCTAGACGCTGTGAAATGTGAATTGTTGCAAGCCAAATATTAATTTTCCATTTATTTTTACTTGCTTAGATAAATGTTTATTAGTCTGTCCTTACTGCTTTGCAGTGGATGGAATCAAAAGAGTGTTGGAAATAATGCAACAGTAGGCAAATGGTTGTAATTTGAAAAGAAGCAAAACAGAGCAGGTTGGAGACAGGGTAGGAATGAGAAGAGGACCTAGTCTCAGAATTTTCCATATCTTTTTAATTCTTCAAATTAACATGATTGGTTCGTTTCTAATGTGTACTTGTAAAGCAGATGTTTTCTTCTGCACAACACAGACCAATGGAAGCCTACCCAAACCTTTCCATATCCTATAAAATTGTAATTAGGGGTCTGAAAAAGCTTAAATTACAAGTTGCCAACTATTGATTTCTGTGACATTGTCAGTGCTTAATTTGAGATGGTGGTTGCAGGTGGGCCCCACAGGCGCTCATTTTTTGGGACTGTCAATTATTTTTCCTCATCATACTTCAACCCAGAGCAACAGAGAGAACTGCACAAAAGAGGATGAGAAAGAGGAAAACAGAAAAAGAATGACAAAGGGAATAAGCAGGAATCAAAAAGAACCTGCAAGAATTAGTAAAACGAGCAGGGAGTGTCTGGTGGTGGATGAAAGGTGCATGAGGTGAAATCAAGACTGCACAGACCTGGTATGTGGCATGCCAACATACAATAATGTCGGCTGCGGGCTTCTGAACAACACTTTGGGCACAGACACTCATTCTTTTACACATTTTTTACTGGGCACAGTTATAAGTAAAGTTTACAGACAAAAGTGGTTGTAAGTATGAGAAAAGAAGGTTTATCGTAAACGGGACAGAGTCAACTTTGCTATAACGAGAGGGCTCAATTTGAATGCTTCTGCATTCCTCTTGGGCAGTGCTTGAAATAGAAATAATTAAGTGCAGGTAGTCACTGTACCAGGGTACCTGTTTGCTACAAGGAAGTGCTGGTACTTTCCTATCAAAAGTCCTGAATCTTTGCTAACACGTGAGGATACTCTATATTTTAAATTATAGAAGTACAGGTACTCAGTACATGACCTTACCTGACAGTACCTACCAAATTAAAGCACTGCCCTTGAGCCCGGCGAACTGGGATTCGAGGCAATAGTCTCTCCATCCCTGGAGCCTCCTTTACCTAACACCCAACCCTACCGATGCCTATGTCTTTTCCCTATTTGCCTTCTTTCCCTCTAAGAGATGAAAGATGGAGAGGTAGGTAGGACACTTTGTATTTCCTTGGCAGTAAAGGCTGCTGCCCGAAACATTCATCCCAAGTATATATCCAACGTATGTATGGATGGACGTAGAACAGGTTTTAAGATCTGACTAAGGACAACTTCAGCTCTCTGCCACACTCTTCGTTACCGATTGTTTAAAATTTACAAAGAATGGGCTTTGACATTCACCTCATCTAACGCTGGTGGCTGTTTGGTCTATCACTCCCCCTACTAACGGAGTGCATGCATTACAATGCTAAGGAACTATTTTCCACCTAAAAATGCACTCAACTAGCACACATTCAGTTATTTAATTTAATCAATCCTTTATTCGATTATTAAAAAATGATCAGAAAAGCTCATAACAAGACACATATCTTATCAACAAAATAAAAACAGGCTTTAAAAACGTTTACCTCTAAATACATAATTAATATAATTAAAATATTCTTACTAATAAAATGATGGAGCCAACATCAGTTTTTTCTCATAAAGTTCGAATGTATGACTTTTAAAAACAGCCCATCCTGACACACAGTGCAGGTGAAGAGAGCATTCGCAAATAGCACATGGCGGGTCTACATGTGTTAAAAGTAAGTTTTTTCAAAAGGGCTATCAAGTAAAGGGCTTATAATACCTGCAAAGAAGGTAAAATGCAACAATGTCTGTGGGGACAATTCATTACGTAGGCAAAAGCTGATTTAATATGTATCGTATTGGCCCGAAATGAATAATAACTGACAAAGGATGGAACTCAGTCCAAAGTTAGTGAGAATAACTCGTTACCATACATTTATTACACTGTCAAGCCCCAAAAGAGTATGGATCACTACTTAAACATAAACCCTAATCACAGATTTTAGCTTCTCTCTTTAACCATCTAACTTTAATAAAAGATTCCTTTATCCATAGTTTATCTTTAACACTTATTGAATCTGGTGCCATAAATAAAGATGGTCTGCCTAACTCAGTTACAACAGTGTGGATATATTGAAACTAGGGGATTTTGTGGAATCTTCAATAATTTCTCTGGTAAAGGAGGTGTTAGAAATGGGGGATTTGGTTGGCAATCAGGTTACCCCTTGTCCAAGCAAGGACCCTCACTCTAGTCAGGGCAAAGGAGAAACACACCTGGTTAACCCCCACTCACCCCGTTGGTAGCTTGGCACAAGCTGAAAGGCTTAACTCAGAAGCAATGTGTACAGTATTTGTACCAACACACAAAGTAAAACAGTGAAAACACTACAAAATCGACACTACACCAGTTTAGAAAAACAGGCAATATTTATCTAAATCAAAGAAGGCCAAAATGACAAAAATCCAACTTATTCAAGTCAAGATATGAATTTTCAAAAGAACAAGAGTCTTACTCTATGGGAAACAATGAAAGTGTTGATTTTACACAAGGTACCTGGTTTGCTTCAAAAATAAAGCTGCACAGGTGAGCGTGCATCGGAAAAGTCAGCGATGCGCTGATTTCTTACTCACAAGTGATAGATTGTGTCGTTTCTTCCCTGTACAAGCCACATCGGATCCGTGCGGGTTCACGATTACTTTGACGCCCAGCGACGATGTGTGAGAAATCCAGTTGCACGGTGTTAGAAAACCAAACTGTGTAGGGTTTGCGTTGTTATTAGCAGCCACAAGCGGGCGTTGCGTCGTTTCTCCAGCCACGATGCAGGTGGTGCATCGCAAATTTGGCCCACGGTGTTCTGTGCGAGGATGTCAGTCCTTGTTCTGCCAACTTCAACTCTTAAGGGGCCACTTGGCAGGGCAGGAGTCTCAGCAGAGAGTCGTGGTGCTGGCAGAGGAAGTCTTGGATGGCCCTGAGACTTCAAAACAGGAGGCAAGCTCAGTCCAAGCCCTTGGAGATTCTTCTCAAGCAGTAATGAACAACAAAGTCCAGTCTTTGTCCCCTTTCACAGGCAGACGCAACAACTGCAGGATAGTCCAACAAAGCACAGTCACAGGCAGGGGCCGCACTTCTCCTCAGCTCTACAGCTCTTCTCCTTGGCAGAGGTTTCTCTTGGCTCCAGAAGAGATCTAAAGTCTGGGGTTTTGGGTCCAATGCACACCCCTTTCTGCCTTTGAAGTAGGCAAACTTCAAAGGGGAGTCTCTGTTGTTTACAGGATCCTGCCTTGCCCCGGCCAGGCCCCAGACACACGCTAGGGGGCTGGAGACTGCATTGTGTGAGGAGAGGCACAGTCCATTCAGGTGTAAGTGACCACTCCTCCCTCCACTGTAGCTCAGATTGCCCATCAGGATATGCAGGCTACACCCAAGTTCCCTCTGTGTTACTGTCTAGATGAGATTTACAAACAGCCCAACTGTTAGTTTGACACAGACACGGAATCCACAAACAGGCAGAGTCACAGAATGGTTAAGCAAGATAATGCCTACTTTCTAAAAGTGGCATTTTCAAATTAACAATCTAAAAACCAACTTCACTAACAGATGTATTTTTAAATTGTGAGTTCAGAGACCCCAAACTCCATATTTCTATGTGGTCTCAAAGGGAAACTTTAATATATTTAAAGGCAGCCCCTATGTTAACCTATGAGAGAGATAGGCCTTGCAACAGTGGAAACCAAATTTGGCAGTATTTCACTATTAGGACATGTCAAACACACCAACACATGTCCCACCTTTAACATACACTGCACCCTGACCCTGGGACTACCCAGGGCCTACCTTAAGGGGTGCCCTACATGTATGAAAAGGAAAGGTTTGGGCCTGGCAATGGGTACACTTGCCAGGTCAAATTGGCAGTGCAAAACTGCACACACAGAGACTGCTCCTATACCATGCTCTGAAGCATAAGTCTGCACGACAAATTCTTTAGAGAAGTCAGGTGCCTTCAGCCCGGGTGCCGTGCACATGGCTGCCTTCAGGGCATCAAAAGCTGTCTGCCAAGACTCAGTCCAGATCACCTTCTTTGGCTGCTTCTTAGAAGTTAACTCAGTCAAGGGAGCAACAATAGTGCATCCCCCGTGACAAACCTCCTATAATAGCCCGTGAGACCTAAAAAGGCTCTCACCTCAGTCTGGCTCTTGGGGGCTCTCAAGCCAGAATGGTGTCAATCTTTGGCTGAAGGGGTGCCACCTGGCCACTCCCCACCTGGTGCCTCAAGTACACCACAGAACCCTGCTCTATTTGGCACTTTCTTGCCTAAATAGTGAGGCCTTCCTTCTGCATGGCCTACAACACTTTGCAGAGGTGCTGCAAGTGTTCCTCCCAAGTGGAGCTGAACACAGCAATGTCATCCAGGTAGGCTGCACTGAAATCATCCAGTCCAGCCAACACCTGGTTAACCAGCCTATGAAAGGTGGCATTCTTCATCCCAAAGGGCATTGCCCTAAACTGGTAGTGCCCATCTGGGGTAGAAAATGCAGACCTCTGCTTAGCCCCCTCAGCCAGAGCAATCTGCCAATACCCAGAGATGAGGTCAAAAGTACTTAGATATTTGGCAGCCCCTAATCGATCAATTCGCTCATCAGCTCGGGGGATGGGGTATGTGTCAGTCTTAGTGACCACATTGAGTCCCTGCCAATCCACACAGAACCTGAGTTCTGGAGTGGCACCAGTAGCAGCAGCTTTTGGGACCAAGACCACAAGGCTGGCCCAATGGCTACTGGAAAACTCAATAACCCCCAGTGCTAACATCTTGGACACCTCATCCTTGATGCTCAGTCACTCTGTAAACCTTATGTTTCACAGGAGGACTGTCCACAGTGTCCACAGCATCTGTACACAGATGAGTGATCCCTGAGATCAAGTACAATAATGAGGCAAACTGTCCCAACACCTGGCGACAGTCCCTCTGTTGCTCTGGGGTCAGTGAGAGGGAGAAGTTTACACCATCCACAGACCCATCTTTCTCCTTAGTATACAGGAGGTCAGCAAGAGGCTCACCCTCTTCCCCCACCCCATCATCTGTTATGAGGAGCATTGTCACTTCTGTCCTCTCAAAATGAGGCTTGAGGCTGTTCACATGTAAGACCCTCAAAGGGTTCCTAGGAGTCCGCAAGATCACCAGATAGGTGACATTACTCTTGTGCTCCGACACCTCAAATGGCCCAGTCCACTTGTCCTGGAGAGAACTAGGCTCAGCTGGGGCAATTACCCACACTTTCTGGCCAGGCTGAAACTCAACCAGAGTGGCATTCTGGTCATACCAGCGATTCATATCTTCCAGGCTTGCTTCTAGGTTCTCTTGGGCTAGTTTCCTGAAGCGGGCTGTCTAGCTCCTAAAAGCCAGCATGCAACTGAATATATCCTGGGGGGACTTAATGGGGGCTTTCCCCAAGCCTTCCCTAATCAAACTCAAAGGTCCCCTGACAGGGTGGCCATACAGTAACTCAAAAGGGCTAAATCCAAGACTCTTTTGAGGCACCTCCCTGTAGGTGAACAGAAGGCATGGCAAGAGGACGTCCCACTTTTGCCTCAAATGCTCTGACTGGCTGTAGGAGGCTGGCCTGGCTTGTGGTGGGTACCAATGGTACTTACACCTTATACTAGGTCCAGTTATCCCTTATTAGTAGAGTGTAGTAGTGTTCTAGCAGCTTAGGCTGATAGAGGTAGCCATAGCAGAGCAGCCAAGGCTAAACTAGCAGACATGCACAGCTCATGCAATACCACTTATATCATATAGGTACTATATCATAAGAAAGACAATACTCATGGTTACTAAAAATAAAGGTACTTTATTTTAGTGACAATGTGCCAAAAATATCTCAGTGGATATACGCCCTTAGGAGGTAAGTAACATACACTAAATATAGAAAAACTAACCAAATCAGTTAAGTAAAACAGTCAGAAAGTAGTGCAAACACTGTAAAACACAATAGAATGCAATAAGCCTAGGGGAAACACAAACCATATACTAAGTAAGTGGAATGCGAACCACAAATGCACCCCAAGGCAAGTGTAGTGTGTAGAGGGCCACTGGGAGTGTGAGAAAACACTAAGGGTGTAAAGGAGACCCCATTTCAGGACCCAGGAAAGCAGGATTAAAGTACTTCTATTTGCCCCAAAACATACTAAAGTCGTGATAAAGGATTTTGCAAAGATCACAACAGACTGCAAAGCACTGAAGACGGATTCCTGGATCTGAAGACCTGTAAAGGAAGGGGACCAAGTCCAAGAGTCACTAAAGTGTCCAGGGGGGGCAGGAGCCCACTAAACCCCGGATGAAGGTGCAAAATGACTGCCTCCGGTTGGAAGAAGATGCTGGTTTTGCACCAACGAAAGGAGGTAGGAGATTCTGCTTTGTGCAGAAAGTGTCCCACGGCGTGCTGGTGGATGCAGAGTTGTTTCCTCAGCAAAATACCGCAAACAAGCCTTGCTACCTACAAGAGTCACAGTTGAAGAAAAAGGGTGCTGCCCGGACCAGGAAGTCACCACTCAGGAGGGGAGCCAGAGGGGGCCTTCAGAAACATAGAGAGCCCACTGGATGGAGGGAAGCACCTGCAGGAGTCCTCGAACATGGGTTAAAGAAGACTGAACACAGCGGTTGTCTCAACACTGCAAAGAGAGGTCCCATGACACCAGAGGTCAACTCAGGGAGCTGAGCATCACAGGACAGAGTGCTGGTGACCTAGGCTCCGCTGTGCATGCAGGATTTCTTGGAAATGTGCACAGAAGCCCTTGTAGCTGCAGATCACACGGTGCTCAGGATTACTGTCTGGGGAGGGGAGGCAAGGACTTACCTCCTCCAAATTCAGTTGGACCTCTGGACAGTCTGGGTCACTTGGGTCCACCACTTGTGTTCCAGGGGCCACGCTCGTCAAGATGAGAGGGGACCCAGAGTACCGGTGAGGGTGTAGTTTGGTGCCTGCTGAAGCAGGGGGAAGACTCCGTCAACCCACTGGAGATTTCTTCATGGCTTCCAGTGCAGGGTGAAGGCAGGTAGCCCCCAGAGCATGCACCACCAGGAAACAGTCGAGAAAGCCGGCAGGATTAGGTGCTACAATGTCGCTGGTAGTCTTCTGGCTACTTTGTTGCAGTTTTGCAGGTGTTCTGGAGCAGTCAGCAGTCGATCCTTGGCAGAAGTCAAAGAGAGTAGTGCAGAGGAGTCCTGGTGGATTCTTGCAAGTCGTAATCTGAAGAGAAGCCAACAGGAGAGACCCTAAATAGCCCTGAGAGGAGGATTGGCTATCTACCCAGGTGTGCACCTATCAGGAGGGGTCTCTGACGTCACAGGTTGGCACTGGCCACTCAGAAGCCTCCAGAGTGTCCTCATACCTCTGAAAACAAGATGGCAGAGGTCTGAGACACCCTGGAGGAGCTCTGGGCACCACCCCGGTGGTGGTGATGGACAGGGGAGTGGTCACTCCCCTTTCCTTTGACCAGTTTCGCGCCAGAGCAGGGATCGGGGTTCCCTAAACAGGTGTAGACTGGCTTATGCAAGGAGGGCACCATCTGTGCCCTTCAAAGCATTTCCAGAGGCTGGGGGAGGCTACCCCTCCCCAGCCTGTAACACCTATTTCCAAAGGGAGAGGGTGTAACACCCTGCTCTCAGAGGAAATGCTTTGTTCTGCCTGCCTGGAACTGGGCTGCCCAGAACCCAGGAGGGCAGAACCTTGCCTGTGAGGTGGCTGCAGCTGTAACTGCAGTGCAAGCCTCAGAGAGCTGGTTTGGCAGTACTGGGAGTCCACAGTGGAGCCCACAGGATGCATGGAATTGGCTCCCCAATACCAGATTTGAAATGGGGGGACAATTCCATGATTTTAGACATGTTACATGGCCATATTCGGAGTTACCATTGTGAAGCTACATATAGGTATTCACCTATATGTAGTGCACGCGTGTAATGGTGTCCCCACACTTACAAAGTCCGGTGAAATGGCCCTGAACTACATGGGAGCATCTTTGCTAGTGCAAGGGTGCCCTCACAGTTAGTAACTTTGCACCTAACCTTCAGCAAGTGAAGGTTAGACATAGAGGTGACTTATAAGTTACTTAAGTGCAGTGAAAATGGTTGTGAAATAATGTGTGTGTTATTTCACGCAGGCTGCAATGGCAGTCCTGTGTAAGGGTTTGTCTGAGCTCCCTATGGGTGACAAATGAAATGCTACAGCCCATATGGATCTCCTGGAACCCCAATGCCCTGGGTACCTAGGTACCATATACTAGGGACTTATAAGGAGGGTCCAGTATGCCAATTTGAATTCGTAAATGTAGTCACTAGCCTATAGTGACAAATTTAAAGGCAGAGAGAGCATGAGCACTGAGGTTCTGATTAGCAGAGCCTCGGTGACACAGTTAGGCACTACACATGCATACACATTAGGCCACAAACTATGGGCACTGGGGTCCTGGCTAGCAGGATCCCAGTGAGACAGGCAAAAACATACTGACAAACATGTAAAATTGGGGGTAACATGCCTAGAAAGATAGTACTTTCCTACACTGGTGTATGATCAGGCCTTTCAAGATGCTGTTGAATCTCTCAACCAGACCCTTACTTTGGGGATGGTAAGGAGTGGTGAACTTATATGTCACCTCACACTCCTTCAACAGGGTCTTCAGATATGTTGATATGAAGTTGGTACCCCTATCAGATACCACCTTCTTGGAGAACCCCATGTGAGTAAAAAACCCAATCAATGCACATCCCCCCACAGCGGAGGTGATTGACCTCAAAGGAATGGCTTCTGGGTACCGGGTGGCATGTTACACCAATGCCAGAATAAACCTGTTGCCCATGACTGTCTTGGGATCCAGGGGCTGCACAATGTCAATACCAACCCTTTCAAAGGGGGTGCTGAACACAAGAAAAGGTTAGAGGGGAGCCTTACATTTCCCCAACTCTTGCCTCTTGCCTGACAAGTTTGGCAAGACCTACTGTGGGCATCTGAGTACCTGCGCATTTGGGGCCAGTATAAGTGGGTGACAAGCCATTCAAAGGTCTTGTCCTGTCCCAAATGTCCAGCTAAAGGCACATCATGAGCCAGACCCAGTAGGAAGGCTCTGAAGCATTGGGATACCACCAGCACACCGGCTGACCCAGGCTCAGCAACCTTAGCCTCAGTATATAGGAGGCTGTCCTCCCAGTAGATCAAGTGTGATCCAGGCTCATTGCCAGACACCTGGTCTGCAGGCTACCGCTGCAAATCCTCCAGAGTAGGTCATGTTCTCTGTGCCTCGCAGAATGCTTCCCTGCTGGGTCCCCCTTCCTGCTGCCACTGAGTCAGCTCAGGGATCTCCCCCAATTCAGCCACCTGTTCCCCTGTAGGCTCTGGGGTGTCCCCCTCAGGTTCAGCCTCCTCCGGACTGTGGGAACTTCAGGGGCCAGTTTCCCACGCCCCTTGCCCTTCCTCGTTCTGGCCGACACCAGGGCCAGTCTTTCAGGCTCCAGGGTCTCCTGATCACCCTGACGTGCTGCCATTGACCAGGTGTACACACACACTCACCCAGGCAGACCCAACATCTCCAAGTGAAACCTGTGTTGCACCTCCTCCCAAGGGGAATCCTCCAGGTCATTGCCACGCAGACAATCTACAGGCATGGTTGGACTCACAGCTACTCTCAAGGCACCACAGCCCCCTCCACTTCAAAGAGAACCTACGCCACTCTCCACAGGTGCTCTGAGTTGTTTACCGCAACTACTTGGTGAAGTACATGGGGATCTATCTGCTCTTCAGACACCAGGTGATTTCTCACAGTAGTCACACTGGCTCCTGTGTCTTTCAGAGCCTCCACCATATGTCCATTGATGGTCACCCACTGCCTGTACGTCTTAGTGTCTCAGGCACAAGGGTTCTCTAGACCATCTCACTGTCCCCTTGTTTGACAAGGGTCATCTCAGCTGGCTCCCACCCACCTGGAACCAACTTCTCCCCAAGCGTTACACTGGCCAAACCCTGTGCTTGAGCACCAGTGGGTGCCTGTGTCCACTTGGGACATATGGGATCCCCCCTCCCATGACCCACCTGGTCACATGTATAACACTTGCGGGAATCCCCCTCTGCAGGTTTCCCTTTAGAAAACCATGGCCTCTGTTCAACTGGGGGCTGGGAATCCTTACCCCGGGAACTAGGTTGGGGCCCGTTAGAGAACTCGCCCTGTTTACCCGCACCCCCCTGTGTCTTCTGAGAGGCACCCTACCCACCCTTGGTGTGGTCTTTCCCATACCTCTTTTAGACACTGGTGTTCTCCCAACGGTCTGCTTCCTGCACATGCTTCCTGGGGTCAGTCAGCTTGCTGTCAATCAGGTGCTGGTGCAGCTCTGGAAAACAAAGACTGTACAAGTGCTCCCAAGCAATTAAGTTGTAAATCCCCCCTTAAGTTGTTACCTTACTGCCCTTCATCCAACCATCCAGTGACCTGATAAAAGAGTCAACACATTCTAACCGTGTTTGGGATTCCTTCTTTTTGTAGGACCTAAACTTATCCTTGTACTGCTCAGGGGTGAGACCATACCTTGTGAGTAGGGCATCCTTCATGACAGAGTAAATGAGTAAGTGAGGATCCCCTAAGGATGTCAGAGTACCCCTCCCCTCTATCTCAAAGTGCTTCCACAGACCTGCCCCCATAGTGCTTCCGGGACCATGTTCCTGTGGAGAGCAGACTCATACCCCTTAAACCACAAGTATGTCATCATCCCTTTTGTAATCTCATCTAGGTCTTTGGGCATGTGCGCCCTCCTCTCAGGCTGCACAGTGGTATTACTGCCACCATCTCTACTAGACTGGCTCCTCTGATCCCTAAAACTAATCTCATGAGCCAGGAGCATCTTCTTCTCTTCTATGGCCATCCTCCCCTCCTCCATTTCCCTTTCCATTTTCATCCTAAGCTTCTTTAACTCCAACTGGTGTACCCTCTCTGCCTGTCTGTGCTGCAACTCTTCAGGAGTCAGACCACTGGCTGACACACTACTACCTGCCCTGGAGACATTCCCCCTAGGCAGTACAGGTACCTCTACTATGCACTCGTGGCTGTCTTGCACCTCCTCTCCCTCATTTTCCTCCTCTGTGTGCACAGCAACCTCCTTGGCTGTAACTTAGGCCCTCAGTGCCTTTTGCAGCTCCTCCTTCCTGGCGGAGCTCCTAAGGAACAGGCAAGATCCTTACTGAACTGCTTCATTTGAGCCACTGAATAACTTTCCAGCTTCTTCAACTTAAAGACAGCTCCAGCTGGTGCATCTCCAGATTGAGACATGATGGCAAGACAAAAGTGCAAAGTTCCAAGGCAGAGTAAAAAGAGTTCCCAATGAGAAGTTCAGAAATCACAAAAAATGGAAGCAGATCAAGTAGAAACAGTTAAAAAAACAAAAACACAAAAACAAGTGGTATGTGGCCACATAATGGTCTGCACTGAAAACAGTAGTGTACGCTTAACCCCTTCGCTGCCAGGCCTTTTCCCCCTACTGTGCCAGGCCTTTTTTTGCCTATTTGGGGCAGTTCGCGCTTAGGCCCTCATAACTTTTTGTCCACATAAGCTAACCAAGCCAAATTTGCGCCCTTTTTTTCCAACATCCTAGGGATTCTAGAGGTACCCAGACTTTGTGGGTTCCCCTGAAGGAGGCCAAGAAATTGGCCAAAATACAGGGAAAATTTAGTTTTTTTCAAAAAAAGTGGAAAAAGTGGCTGCAGAAGAAGGCTTGTGGTTTTTCCCCTGAAAATGGCATCAACAAAGGGTTTGCGGTGCTAAACTCAGCAGCTTCCCAGCTTTCAGGAACAGGCAGACTTGAATCAGAAAACCCAATTTTTCAACACAATTTTGGCATTTTACTGGGACATACCCCATTTGTGCAATTTTTTGTGCTTTCAGCCTCCTTCCAGTCAGTGACGGAAATGGGCATGAAACCAATGCTGGATCCCAGAAAACTAAACATTTCTGAAAAGTAGACAACATTCTGAATTCAGCAAGGGGTCATTTGTGTAGATCCTACAAGGGTTTCCTACAGAAAATAACAACTGAAAAAGAAAAATATTGAAATTGAGGTGAAAAAAACATAAATTTTCTCTACGTTTTACTCTGTAACTTTTCCCTGCAATGTCAGATTATCGAAAGCAATATATCGTTACGTCTGCTGGACTCCTCTGGTTGCGGGGATATATAGGGCTTGTAGGTTCATCAAGAACCCAAGGAACCCAGAGCCAATAAATGAGCTGCACCCTGCAATGCGTTTTCATTCTATACCGGGTATCCAGCAATTCATTTGCTGAAATATAAAGAGTAAAAAATTGCTATCAAGAAAACCTTTGTATTTCCAAAAAGGGCACAAGATAAGGTGTTGAGGAGCAGTGGTTATTTGCATATCTCTGAATTCCGGGGTGACCATACTAGCATGTGAATTACAGGGCATTTCTCAAATAGATGTCTTTTTTACACACTCTGCTATATTTGGAAGGAAAAAATGTAGAGAAAGACAAGGGGCAATAACACTTGTTTTGCTAATCTATGTTCCCCCAAGTCTCCCGATAAAAATGATACCTCACTTGTGTGGGTAGGCTAGCGCCCGCGACGGGGAAACGCCCCAAAGCGCAACGTGGACACATCCAATTTTTTTAAAGAAAACAGAGGTGTTTTTTGCGAAGTGCCTAGCTGTAGATTTTGGCCTCTAGCTCAGCCGGCACCTAGGGAAACCTACCAAAGCTGTGCATTTCTGAAAACTAGAGACCTAGGGGAATCCAAGGAGGGGTGACTTGCGGGGCTCGGACCAGGTTCTGTTACCCAGAATCCTTTGCAAACCTCAAAATTTGGCTAAAAAAACACATGTTCCTGACATTTCTGTGGCAGAAAGTTCTGGAATCTGAGAGGAGCCACAAATTTCCTTCCACCCAGCGTTCCCCCAAGTCTCCCGATAAAAATGATACCTCACTTGTGCGGGTAGGCCTAGCGCCCGCGACAGGAAACGCCCCAAAGCGCAACGTGGACACATCCAAATTTTTGGAAGAAAACAGAGGTGTTTTTTGCGAAGTGCCTACCTTTAGATTTTGGCCTCTAGCTCAGCCGGCACCTAGGGAAACCTACCAAAGCTGTGCATTTCTGAAAACTAGAGACCTAGGGGAATCCAAGATGGGGTGACTTGCGGATCTCGGACCAGGTTCTGTTACCCAGAATCCTTTGCAAACCTCAAAATTTGGCTAAAAAAACACATGTTCCTCACATTTCTGTGGCAGAAAGTTCTGGAATCTGAGAGGAGCCACAAATTTCCTTCCACCCAGCGTTCCCCCAAGTCTCCCGATAAAAATTATACCTCACTTGTGTGGGTAGGCCTAGCGCCCGCGACAGGAAACGCCTCAAAGCACAACGTGGACACATCCAAATTTTTGGAAGAAAACAGGTGTTTTTTGCGAAGTGCCTACCTGTAGATTTCGGCCTCTAGCTCAGCCGGCACCTAGTGAAACCTACCAAACCTGTGCATTTCTGAAAACTAGAGACCTAGGGGAATCCAAGGAGGGGTGACTTGCGGGGCTCGGACCAGGTTCTGTTACCCAGAATCCTTTGCAAACCTCAAAATTTGGCTAAAAAAACACATGTTCCTCACATTTCTGTGGCAGAGAGTTCTGGAATCTGAGAGGAGCCACAATTTTCCTTCCACCCAGCGTTCCCCCAAGTCTCCCGATAAAAATGATACCTCACTTGTGTGGGTAGGCCTAGCGCCCGCGACAGGAAACGCCCCAAAGCGCAACGTGGACACATCCAATTTTTTTAAAGAAAACAGTGCCTACCTGTGGATTTTGGCCTGTAGCTCAGCCGGCGCCTAGGGAAACCTACCAACCCTGTGCATTTTTGAAAACTAGAGACCTAGGGGAATCCAAGATGGGGTGACTTGTGGGGCTCGGACCAGGTTCTGTTACCCAGAATCCTTTGCAAACCTCAAAATGTGGCTAAAAAAACACATGTTCCTCACATTTCTGTGACAGAAAGTTCTGGAATCTGAGAGGAGCCACAAATTCCCTTCCACCCAGCGTTCCCCTAAGTCTCTCGATAAAAATGGTACCTCACTTCTGTGGGTAGGCCTATTCAGTATAAATCGCGAGCTTCTCTGAAAGCGATGTTTCTATTGTATATGCTCTGGTGGTGTATTTACTTCCGTCTTTGGCATAACAGTCTAACCTAAAATACTGATTTCTGACATGAGTGAATGATCAACATTTGTGTCTCCAGGTGTATGAGTCCGCTAATGGAGTGCTTTCATTGCCATTGATGCTTCCCAGGAGTGAATGGTCATTTACATGAGAAAGAGTGATCACAAAAAAAATCATAAATGAGCATGTCCACAAAACAGATAAAAAGTCTGGAAATACTGAGGGGCTGCTCAAGTCCTCAGGCCATCTCAGAGCATGTAGTGCCTCTTTTCAAACCAAACGTGTATCCTCTTCACCAACATCCAGACAGTTAATTGGTCGATAAGTTGTATGAGGACCCCGCGGAGTACTTTAATCTTCATTGATTCATGCTAGGAATGAATGGACATAAACATAACACAGACATTGATTACAGTGAACATATAGTGATTAGTGTCTCAACTTGTTTGAGACCTCCTACGGAATGCTTTTATTGCCTCTGATTCATGTTAGGAGTGAATGAGCATAATCCGGAGACGGACACTCATCGTCAAAGGGTGTCTAGTGAAAGAGCATGTCCACATATTATAAATTTTCCGGAAACACTTAGTGGCCGGTAAAGTCCATTGCTTTAGCTCTTCCCTGACCACGCACTGGTGATTAGTGTTTCACGTCTAAACATATAGGCCCTCATTATGACATTGGCGGTAAGTTCCGCTTACCACTATGCTGACTGCTGCCAACATAACACCGCCACGGCGGTTTACCGTTACCCATATTATGACCCACACATAGCAATCCGTCACTATACAGCTACACACACAAGTCCGCCAGACCAAAGGTCAGTGATAAACTGGTGGTAGCAAAACCCACACTGTTACGCCAACAGAACTACGCCCACAACATTATGACCCACGAATCACCATGGTGGACATTCAACCGCGATAAACCATTGGTGGTACATACCGCTGCACTCAAAATACACACACACACATAGAAAACAACACCACATTGGACAATTCAAACTTACACACACCTGACACACATACACCCACCACACCCACACCACTATAAAACACACACCCACAGTACCCACAACCCTTTATGACTAGAAATAATTGCCAGCAGAGAGAGACAGCAAGAGCACTCACACAACCAGAGCCACATACCACCATCACCTATGCACCTAACATCACACACTCCAACACATCACCCCACACAATCTCACACACACCACACACACTACACCTATGGCACCACTAAGACACCCCAGGTTCTCTGAGGAGGAGCTAAGGGTCATGGCGGAGGAAATCATCCAGGTAGAGCCACAGCTATTCGGATCACAGGTGCAGCAGACATCCATTGCTAGGAAGATGGAGCTATGTCGGAGAATCGTGGACAAGGCCAACGCCGTGGGACAGCACACCAGAACAAGGGAATCAGGAAGAGGTGGAACGAATTACGGTGGAAGGTACGTTCCGTGGTAGCAAGACACCAGATAGCTGTATGGAGGGCTGGCGGTGGACCCCCACCTCCTCCCCAACAAATAACAACATGGGAGGAGCGAGTCTTGACAATACTGCATCCTGAGGGCCTGGCAGAAGTAGCAGGAGGGCTGGACTCTGGTAAGTCAACTCTTTACTACTTTCACCCCCCTACCTGCATGCCATTACATATCCTCACCCCTACCCTCACCCCCATAACCCCACCACCTCACATACACCCCAACATCACAACCCACCCATCCCAATACCAAGCCCTGCATGCACCACCAATGCATGGACATCACTCACAGTCCTGCATGGACACCCATCACTAAAGCTAGCACATTAGAGAGAATCACTTAGCCCACAAACTCACTACTCACACAAGGCAAAGCTGACAGGGGAATCACAACCATACCGGGCAACACACCCATACACAATATGTCATACGCAGAAACAATAACACTGCATTTACATCCCCACAGGTCCCCCACCCAATGTTACCAGCAACATCCAGTCCCCCCACAGAAGAGGCCCACAGTGATGACAGCAGCTCTGGACACCTGGATCTGGTGACCAACCTGGCACATCAGGGATCTCCGGACAGTCGGTTACCCAGGCACAGTTCCATACCACCACAGAGCCTCCCCCTCAGGAAATACCAGCACAGCACCCACCCAGCGGGCCCATACCTCTGTCCCCAGGACATGTCAATCAGCAGTGTGTCTACCACTACAGGGACCCCAGGCAACCCGACAAACACAGGATGATCAGGGACCTGGGGTCAGTGGCAGTGGGCACACGGTTCAGGGGACAGAGGCACAAGACAACAGGGGTGCGACAGGGGGAGGACAGGCCCAGGGAACCGACTCTCCAGGAGGCACCCACCAACATCCTGGGAGCATACCACCAGTCCTAGGAGAGGATGGGCCAGATACTGGACAAGTTGCAGGAGACCCAGCGGCTGCAGGAGGGACAGTACCTGGGGATCAGGGAGGACCTGAAGAACATACACACCACCCTGGTCTCCATTGCAGGGGTGCTGGCAGACATGCCCAACACCATGAGGGAGGCAGTGACACACCACCGGGCCCCTGACTCTAGCCACACTGATGAACAGCCCTCCACCTCCGCTGCCGCTAGTGGACAGGAGGCCCACCACAGGAACAACAGGCCACCAGCACCCCTCCCCCTGAAGAAGGAGAACCACCTCGCAAATGGTCCCTGCGATCCAGGCAGAAGCCAGAGAACATTGCCAAGACCCCCGCCAGGAAATAGGACTCTCATGATTGTCACCCTTGTGTCCCACTCTGTCACCCTGTCCACCGTGAACTGCCATTGCTCCCCTTCCTATGCCCCCTTGGACAATGCACCTGTGACACAAATAGACTGGACTCTATCCTGGACTTTCCTCCACCATCACCCCAGCCCATTGCACATACCCCTCTACTTATTAGCACTTAAATAAACACCATTTGAATAAATACAAGTATGGAGTCTGTCAAATGATTTAACTATGTATTTGTTTAACAAGGTTTAAACACTGCAATACAACTGTACAGTAATGTATACATAGGAATGACCTGTAGTTGGCTTCAGTCAACACACCAGGTGCCAGAGTGGGGCACAGATATCTGAAAATAGAGATGCCAAATGGTACAGTAAGTGGCCATAGAATTGTGAGAATCTGCCTGCCATGTACAATGTCAAATACAAAACTGTCAATGCAAAGTGAAGTTACAGTGTCTTACCTGTGTGTCACTGGAACTACTGTTGTATAATAGCTGTTCTGTTGTCCTCATCATCTGCCTCCTCATCTTCACTGTCCACGGGGTCCACTGATGCCACACACTCATCTCCAGCCTCATCCTCCTGCAGAAAAGGCACCTGGGGTCCCAAGGCAAGGTTATGCAACATGCAGCATGCCACGATTATCTGGCAGACCTACTTGGGTGAGTAGTACAGGAATCCACCAGTTAGATGGAGACAACGAAACCTGGCCTTCAGGAGGCCGAATGTCCTTTCTATGATTCTTCTTGTTCACCCATGTGCCTCATTGTAACGTTCCTCTGCCCTTGTCCTGGGATTCGTCACAGGGGTCAGTAGCCATGAGAGGTTGGGGTAACCAGAGTCACCTACAAATATCGAGGGATACCTGTTAGCCAAACACTAACCCTTATGGCCAACACCATACACCAACACCAACTGAGTGGGAACCATGGGCTCACCTATTAGCCACACCTGGTGCCTCTGGAGTTGAGCCATCACATATGGGATGCTGCTATTCCTCAGGACATAGGCATTATGCACAGACCCAGGATACTTAGCATTGACACCACAAGCTTCCAAGGGGAAGGGCAAGGAGGCACCACCAGCTTCGAAAGGGAAGGGCAAGGGGCCTACACCTGCAGGCAGGAAGGACAGGTGGCCTGGTGCTGGGACTGATTCTGAGCCCCCACCATCAACCATGGTGGTTCAGCCGTCCGAGGCTGCAGGGGAAGGGCTGGAGCCTCCCCCCACCACTGCCTGCACCACCACCAGCACCGCCACCAGCACCTCCACCAGCAGCAGCAGCCCCAGTGGGCATCCATCCGAGGCTGCAGGGGAAGGGCTGGAGCCTCCCCCCACCACTGCCTGCACCGACACCAGCACCGCCACCAGCACCTCCACCAGCAGCAGCAGCCCCAGTGGGCTGCGGTCCGAGGCTGCAGGGGAACGGCTGGAGCCTCCCCCCACCACTGACAGCCCCGACACCAACACTGCCACCAGCACCTCCAGCAGCAGCCCCAGTGGGCAGCCATCCGAGGCTGCAGGGGAAGGGCTGGAGCCTCCCCCCACCACTGGCATCCACGACACCGGCACCACCACTGCCACTACTGAGCAGCCATCACCCGCCGGCGGGCAGTGCATAGTCCTGCCTCCATGGGCTGTAGTGCGTCCTGGACCCTGCAAATCCTGTAGGTGTGAGACCCAGGTGAGAGACTGTGACCTTTGCACTCCCCAAGTGCTGCATCACAGGGCACAAGGCCCCCTCCAGGAACCAGTGGAAGAAGCCATCCACTCACCCCCTCCTTGCCAGGATGAAGCACACTGGGCACAAGGCCCCCTCCAGAATCACTGAAAGAAGCCATCCACTCACCCCCTCCTTGCCAGGATGAAGCACACTGGGCATAAGGCCCCCTCCAGAACCAGTGGGCAAACCACCCACTAGGGAAACTGTGGCCTTGCACTCCCCAGGATCAAGCAGTGGGCAAACCACCCACTTGAGAGACTGTGGCCTTGCACTCCCCAGGACCAAGGAGTGGGCAAACCACCCACTTAAGAGACTGTGGCCTTGCACTCCCCAGAACCAAGCAGTGGAGAAGCCATCCACTAGAGAGACAGTGGCTTTGCACTCTCCAGGACCAAGCAGCGGGCAAACCACCCACTTAAGAGACTGTGGCCTTGCACTCCCCAGGACCAAGCAGTGGGCAAACCACCCACTTGAGAGACTGTGGCCTTGCACTCCCCAGGACCAAGCAGTGGAGAAGCCATCCACTAGAGAGACTGTGGCTTTGCACTCCCCAGGACCAAGCAGTGGGCAAACCACCCACTTGAGAGACTGTGGCCTTGCACTCCCCAGGACCAAGCAGTGGGCAAACCACCCACTTGAGAGACTGTGGCCTTGCACTTCCCAGGATCAAGCACAGGGCATGTAGCCCCCGCCAGGACCAGTGATGCTGTACCATCTTCCGGCTGAGGTGCCCCCCCATTCCCTGTCCCCCTGAGGTGCCTGTATATTTTCGACCTGATGCCCCGGCAGTGTTCTCTCTGTGTTGTGGCAGGAGTGAGGTGGGGCCTTGGCCTATGTCATGTGGCCCTGTGGCCCGCAGACATTGAGGACTGGGCAGTGTCCCTCCTTTTTATATATGTATTTACTGTTTTGATTTTGAAGCACACTTTCTACTTATTTATCTTATTACACTCACTCTAATCATTTCCTTTTGTCCTTACATTATCCCTGAGGGGTACAGGGTAGATATGTGATGTGATTGCATTTGTTTGTGTGAATGGTGTTGCGGGTGTTGCGTGTGTGTGTCTCTCTCTTTTTCCTCCCCCCTTCCTTGTGTGCTAGGCGGCAGTACTCACCGTGGACGTCTTCACTGGTGTTGATGATCGTAATGCATGAAGAGGTAAAGCAGCATGGGGAAGATTTGCAACTCGGGCTCCATGGCGTCGTGGTTCTTCCTTGAGTCTCCAGAGGTGAGTCCTTTGCCTTCTGTGTACTGTTTCTGCCGTGCTTTTGATGTCGTTGGTACCGCCCTGGAAAAGGTGGCGGAGAGGTGTGTCATATTACTTTGGGCGGAACATTGTCTTCCGCCTGGCTGTTGGCGGTTACCGCCGCGGTGCTTGTTGCTGGTGTCGCCATGGCAGTTGGTGTGTTAAAGTGGCGGTCTGTGTGGGTGGTTTCCGCCATGGTCATAATTCCATTCTTTTTACTGCAGGCCTGTTGAGGTATTACCGCCGCTTTATCACCGACTGCCAAGGTTGTAATGGGGGCCATAGTGACATTTTCTATACTCTACATATTTCGTATGCTCTACATTGTGTGGGCTTCTTCTAGCTAGTCTGTTCATAGTTGTTTGGTTGCATATTTTAAGCATAGCCTGATGTCTCTCCTCGGAGCATGTGTTAATGAAACGTTCTACTGCATAAGCTTTATTACTGTATCAAGTTCTGGCCTGGGTATGGCAGAACAAAGGGAAATAGCAACAGAAATGTTGCTTCAGTGAATGTAAGGTGATTAGTGTCTCAGGTTG
This sequence comes from Pleurodeles waltl, assembly GCF_031143425.1. NCBI lineage: Eukaryota > Metazoa > Chordata > Amphibia > Caudata > Salamandridae > Pleurodeles > Pleurodeles waltl. Next base: position 705,463,599 of record NC_090439.1, on the reverse strand, counting down.
TGTAAGTCATTCCCACCGATTCTTGCCAGGAGTGACAGAAGACAAATACTGATTACAAAAGGATGCCTCATGAAAGACACATTGAAAGTAACTGCAAATGCTCAGTGGATGCTCATATCCAAAGCTTAAGGTCTGCTCTTATCGTGCACTGGTGATTAGGGTTTAACCACTGAGTACATTTATTCTGCTATGAGTGCTCTGTCATGTGGTTTGCTGCTATTTTGGCCTAATCAGTCGTTTTAGTTGCCTATTAAGACTATAGGCTGGCGATTAGTATCACTACTCAGAACGTGTGCTAATGAGATGCATATATTCCATTGGTATTGCTATTAACTGTTTTCTATAGCATAGGAGAGAAAAAGCCAATAGAAATCCGGATGCAGTGAACATGCAGCGATACATGGTGCATGCTGCACGAGTCTGCTTACGAAGTGATGTTGATATTGAGTCATGCCAAGTGTGAATGTGCATGAATAGGAAACAGAAACTGATCAAAAAGGATAATTAGTGAAAGATCATGCCCACAAAGAAAATCAAAATAATCTGCAAATGCTTAAGGCAGGCTCTTGCCAAGTGCTTAAGGTCCTCTCGGAGCATGGGCTGTTGATGTGCAAGTATGAATGAGGTTCATCTGCTGTGCATGCTCTGGTTGTGAGTGCTGCTGTTCTGGCCTTCACAGAGTGCAATGGGACTCATAAATAGAACACAAACCACATTTTTTGTACCTTTTCTTTGGGCACGTAATAATGAGCTGTTTCAACTATGGTCTATTTACTGGTATCATTAGAAGGGCATAGTAAAGGGAAGAAGAGGAATAGTGCTGGAAGTGTGACATTAGGGAATGTGATGTGGTGTATATCTCACGTTGTATGGACCCATTTAATTAGTGCATCCATTGACACTATTTTGTGCCAGAAGTCCAAGGGCATGAACAGGAGACAAATACTTATCACAAAAGTATGACTCATTAAATGGATGAATGAATAGGGAGATCATGGATGAATGAACAGCATATGCAGGAGAGAAGAATAGCCACTGTCACCGACATCATTGTAATCATCCATGTATTCATCCTTCGTACCCATTCATCATCCGTGTGCTCACCTATCCATCTGGCTATCTGTCCAACTATTCACTCATCCATTCATCAATCTATGAACTCACCCATGTGTACTAAATTACCCACTCATCCATGCATCCAAACGTGCACATCCATTCATCTACTCATTAACTCACTTTTATATTCGTTTACTCAGTAAACCACACAATCAGTCAAACAAAATGCCGGCCAATGAAGAAAATCTCTCATTAAAATAAAAAATAAAAAAACAGATATATTGGCATTGCCAATGCCAGCAGGGTCTTTGAGTCACTCCACAAGCACCTGATAGACTGTCACTACGTGAATTCAGGTTCTAAAAACAAAGTACTAGAACCTCCAAAGCTGTCTTCTTATATCACCATTTGGTTAATGTACAAAGAGACATTTTGATGCAGAAAGGTAGGCAGGCTTGTGAGTAGGTTTGAAGAAAGCAGATATTCACAAAGACACCATATGTATCTTGTGATAAGTGCAGCTGTACCTCATAAGCAGCACTAATGTGAACTACACACATACATCTCGACTGGCAATACTTCACTTGTGGATATTATCAACCTCATTACAAATTATGTGGAGAGACAATTCCACTGCTATTCGGTGGAGTCTCCACACCGTATGATCCGAAGTTTTACCAGGTGTGGAATTGCACCAGTGCGTCTGCTGAGTGCAGAAGGAAAATATGAGCGAAAACGAAAGGAACTGGAAAGTGGGTAATACTCAGAATAAATGGCAAACTTGTAATGGTGATTAAATGGGGAGGAAAAAACACCCAATAATAGTAACATTGGACACAGTATTATTACCCTATTTTACTGGCATACTCATGAGGAATTATTTGTGTAGATAATTGCAGTTAAAAATGCTACACGAGAAGCGGAAGAGCCATCAACATCTAAATATTTGCTTATGAAATAAATCCTTGCATAAAAATATGTAATAGAGACAAGGAAAAGTTGAAAAAAGTATGTACATATACTGTTTGTAACGTAGGATAAGTTTTCCATAAGAAAGTGGGCTATTAGTTGGGAAAGATGTGGGTCTTTCTCAAGAAATAAGCCTGCAACCTTCTGTCTACCGAAATCCAGGCACCCCCTTGAAACACCTAACTCGCTCAGAGTAGAGAGGCAGATAAGTCCAAGGCGTACTCAGGGGAGGTAGTGTGAGCTAGTACCCCATTCCACAGACACCCTTGTCCAGTCAGTACTTTTACTTATAAAAGGACAAATATTTTATTACACACACACACACACACACACTGCTCAATATCATACATCAATTTATATATATGTACATGAAAGCAGGTGGAAATTCCTTTGGCGGCACCTTAGGAATTTGCACCGCTAGAGGGCCCAGGTCTCTGAAAACACAATACCCCACATATACTAAACCCCACACAAGAGAGTGTAGTTATCAAAAGTGATACAGCTTGTTGGGGGAAAAATCATTTACATAGCGGTGATTGCAACAAAATGCATTTACCATGATGCATTTACAACGCATATGCGCATGGCTTTACCACGCATGCCTTTACCACGAATATACCTTTACCATTTCGTTGTAAAGGCATGAATGGTAAAGGTGTATGTGTGGTAAAGGTTTTAAAGGTAAGTACAGGTAAGTATATATATATATATATATATATATATACATGGTGTTTAGGGTGGGTAACATTATTGGTGGTAAGTTTATGGGTTTAGGGTGGGCCTGGGTTTTGGGGTGGTAAGGGCATTTTTAGGTTTTGGGTGGTCATGGGTTTTGGGGTGGTAAGGGCATTTTTAGGTTTTAGGGTGGGTATGGGTTTTGGGGTGGTAAGGGCATTTTTAGGTTTTAGGGTGGGCTGGGTTTCGGGGTAGTAAGGGTATTTTTAGGTTTTAGGGTGGGTATGGGTTTTGGGGTAGTAAGGGCTTTTTTAGGTTTTAGGGTGGGCATGGGTTTTTGGGTGGTGAGGGTATTTTTAGGTTTTAGGGTGGGTATGGGGTTTGGGATAGTAAGGGGTGTTTAGGTTTTAGGGTGTGTATGGGTTTTGGGGTGGTAAGGGCATTTTTAGGTTTTAGGGTGGGTATGGGTTTTGGAGTGGTAAGGGCATTTTTAGATTTTAGGGTGTGTATGGGTTTTGGAGTGGTAAGGGTATATTTAGGTTTTAGGGTGAGCATGGGTTTTGGGGTAGCAAGGGCATTTTTAGGTTTTAGGGTGAGGATGGGTTTAGGGGTGGTGAGGGCTTTTTTAGGTTTTAGGGTGGGCATGGGTTTTCGGATGGAAGGGGTATGTTTAGGTTTTAGGGTGGGTATGGGGTTTGGGGTGGTAAGGGGTGTTTAGGTTTTAGGGTGGGTATGGGTTTTGGGGTTGTAAGGGTATTTTTTGATTTTAGGGTGGGCATGGGTTTTGGGGTGGTAAGGGAATGTTTAGGTTTGAGGGTGGGTATGGGGTTTGGGATAGTAAGGGTATTTTTAGGTGTTAGGGTGGGTATGGTTTTGGGGTGGTAAGGGCCTTTTTTAGGTTTTAGGGTGGACATGGGTTTTGGGGTGGTGAGGGTATTTTTAGCTTTTAGGGTGGGTATGGGGTTTGGGATAGTAAGGGGTGTTTAGGTTTTAGGGTGTTTATGGGTTTTGGGGTGGTAAGGGCATTTTTAGGTTGTAGGGTGGGCATGGGTTGTGGGGTGGTAAGGGCATTTATAGGTTCTAGGGTGGGTATGGGTTTTGGAGAGGTAAGGGCATTTTTAGGTTTTAGAGTGGGTATGGGTTTTGAGGTGGTAAGGGTATTTTTAGGTTATAGGGTGGGCATGGGTTTTGGGGTAGTAAGGGCATTTTTAGGTTTTAGGGTGGGTATGGGTTTAGGGTTTGTAAGGGATTTTTTAGTAAGGTGGGCGTGGGTTTTGGGGTGGAAAGGGTATGTTTAGGTTTTAGGGTGGGTATGGGGTTTGGGGTGGTAAGGGGTGTTTAGGTTTTAGGGTGGGTATGGGTTTCGGGGTGGTAAGGGCATTTTTAGCTTTTAGGGTGGGCATGGGTTTTGGGGTGGTAAGAGAATGTTTAGGTTTGAGGGTGGGTATGGGGTTTGGGGTGATAAGGGGTGTTTAGGTTTTAGGGTGGGTATGGGTTTTGGGGTGGTAAGGGCATTTTTAGTTTTTTTGGGTGGTTATGGGTTTTGGGGTGGCAAGGGCATTTTAGGTTTTAGGGTGCGTATGGGTTTTGGGGTGGTAAGGGGTGTTTAGGTTTTAGGGTGTGTATGGGGTTTGGGGTGGTAAAGGGTGTCTAGGTTTAGGGTGGGTATGCGTTTTTGGCTGGTAAGGTAATTATTAGGGTTTAGGATAGGTAGGGTTTTTGGGTGGAAAGGTGTGTTTGTGTGTGTGGGAGTGTATATATGTTTATGTATATATACATACATATGTTATATGTATGTATATATATATATATTAATGTATACATATATATATATATATCAAAAACGAAGTTGTCCTCATGTGAAAGCGCACTCCCAACAGGTTATATAAACGGGAAGAAAAAGCAAAGCCAGCAACTCACAGTGAATTCTTTAAGCAGTTTCATTATTCCAGGCCTTAAGTTATAAAATCATCTCTGGACACGTGTTTCAAGGTCAATCCTTTCTTCAGCAGAGAAAAATATAAAAGTGTTTCACCCTCGTAGGTGCAGCCAGTGCTGGAGGTGTTCCAGGCATCTCTTTCTTACTGAAAAGACCGGCATGGCTTCAGCTTGTCTAATTACAGGCACCTGATTAGTCTCTTTAAATACTAGTCCGCCCCAGTGGGCCACTCAAGTGAGCAGTGCATGCTGGTTGTGGTGGTCCTGCAATTTTTTCATTTTGCCCCAAGTGGGTTGCTGGAGCCAAACAAAATAATGACCCAAAGTGCAAAACCTTTGTAGGCGAATCCAAAGTAAAATTGTCAGATTTGCTGTGAATAACCCAACCTGATTGCTCTTATGTGACAATCCATTTTTAGTCACACAGACCTGCTTCGATGTGCAGTGGTGCTGCCTTCCCGGCTGGACAGGCCGGTTAATTATCAAAAACGAAGTTGTCCTCATGTGAAAGCGCACTCCCAACAGGTTATATAAACGGGAAGAAAAAGCAAAGCCAGCAACTCACAGTGAATTCTTTAAGCAGTTTCATTATTCCAGGCCTTAAGTTATAAAATCATCTCTGGACACGTGTTTCAAGGTCACTCCTTTCTTCAGCAGAGAAAAGGTGTTCCAGGCATCTCTTACTTTTATATTTTTCTCTGCTGAAGAAAGGATTGACCTAGAAACACGTGTCCAGAGATGATTTTATAACCTAAGGCCTGGAATAATGAAACTGCTTAAAGAATTCACTGTGAGTTGCTGGCTTTGCTTTTTCTTCCCGTTTATATAACCTGTTGGGAGTGCGCTTTCACATGAGGACAACTTCGTTTTTGATCATTAACCGGCCTGTCCAGCCGGGAAAGCAGCACCACTGCACATCGAAGCAGGTCTGTGTGACTAAAAATGGATTGTCACATAAGAGCAATCAGGTTGGGTTATTCACAGCAAATCTGACAATTATACTTTGGATTCGCCTACAAAGGTTTTGCACTTTGGTTCATTATTTCGTCTGGCTCCAGCAACCCACTTAGGGCAAAATGAAAAAATTGCAGGACCACCATAACCAGCATGCACTGTACTCACTTGAGAGGCCCACTGGGGCAGACTGGTATTTAAAGAGACTAATCAGGTGCCTGCAGTTAGACAAGCTGAAGCCATGCCAGTCATTGCAGTAAGAAAGAAATGCCTGGAACACTTCCAGCACTGGCTGCACCTATGAGGGTGAAACAATTTTATATTTTTCTCTGCTGAAGAAAGGATTGACCTAGAAACACATGTCCAGAGATGATTTTATAACCTAAGGCCTGGAATAATGAAACTGTTTAAAGAATTCACTGTGAGTTGCTGGCTTTGTTTTTTCTTCCCGTTTATATAACCTGTTGGGAGTGCGCTTTCACATGAGGACAACTTCGTTTTTGATAATTAACCGGCCTGTCCAGCCGGGAAAGCAGCACCACTGCACATCGAAGCAGGTCTGTGTGACTAAAAATGGATTGTCACATAAGAGCAATCAGGTTGGGTTATTCACAGCAAATCTGACAATTTGACTTTGGATTCGCCTACAAAGGTTTTGCACTTTGGTTCATTATTTCGTCTGGCTCCAGCAACCCACTTGGGGCAAAATGAAAAAATTGCAGGACCACCATAACCAGCATGCACTGTACTCACTTGAGAGGCCCACTGGGGCGGACTGGTATTTAAAGAGACTAATCAGGTGCCTGCAGTTAGACAAGCTGAAGCCATGCCGGTCATTGCAGTAAGAAAGAAATGCCTGGAACACTTCCAGCACTGGCTGCACCTATGAGGGTGAAACACTTTTATATTTTTCTCTGCTGAAGAAAGGATTGCCCTAGAAACACGTGTCCAGAGATGATTTTATAAACTAAGGCCTGGAATAATGAAACTGCTTAAAGAATTCACTGTGAGTTGCTGGCTTTGCTTTTTCTTCCCGTTTATATAACCTGTTGGGAGTGCGCTTTCACATGAGGACAACTTCGTTTTTGATAATTAACCGGCCTGTACAGCCGGGAAAGCAGCACCACTGCACATCGAAGCAGGTCTGTGTGACTAAAAATGGATTGTCACATAAGAGCAATCAGGTTGGGTTATTCACAGCAAATCTGACAATTTTACTTTGGATTCGCCTACAAAGGTTTTGCACTTTGGTTCATTATTTCGTCTGGCTCCAGCAACCCACTTGGGGCAAAATGAAAAAATTGCAGGACCACCATAACCAGCATGCACTGTACTCACTTGAGAGGCCCACTGGGGCGGACTGGTATTTAAAGAGACTAATCAGGTGCCTGCAGTTAGACAAGCTGAAGCCATGCCGGTCATTGCAGTAAGAAAGAAATGCCTGGAACACTTCCAGCACTGGCTGCACCTATGAGGGTGAAACACTTTTATATTTTTCTCTGCTGAAGAAAGGATTTACCTAGAAACACGTGTCCAGAGATGATTTTATAACCTAAGGCCTGGAATAATGAAACTGCTTAAAGAATTCACTGTGAGTTGCTGGCTTTGCTTTTTCTTCCCATTTATATAACCTGTTGGGAGTGCGCTTTCACATGAGGACAACTTCGTTTTTGATAATTAACCGGCCTGTCCAGCCGGGAAAGCAGCACCACTGCACATCGAAGCAGGTCTGTGTGACTAAAAATGGATTGTCACATAAGAGCAATCAGGTTGGGTTATTCACAGCAAATCTGACAATTTTACTTTGGATTCGCCTACAAAGGTTTTGCACTTTGGTTCATTATTTCGTCTGGCTCCAGCAACCCACTTGGGGCAAAATGAAAAAATTGCAGGACCACCATAACCAGCATGCACTGTACTCACTTGAGAGGCCCACTGGGGCGGACTGGTATTTAAAGAGACTAATCAGGTGCCTGCAGTTAGACAAGCTGAAGCCATGCCGGTCATTGCAGTAAGAAAGAAATGCCTGGAACACTTCCAGCACTGGCTGCACCTATGAGGGTGAAACACTTTTATATTTTTCTCTGCTGAAGAAAGGATTGACCTAGAAACACGTGTCTAGAGATGATTTTCTATCCTAAGGCCTGGAATAATGAAACTGCTTAAAGAATTCACTGTGAGTTGCTGGCTTTGCTTTTTCTTCCCGTTTATATAACCTGTTGGGAGTGCGCTTTCACATGAGGACAACTTCGTTTTTGATAATTAACCGGCCTGTCCAGCCGGGAAAGCAGCACCACTGCACATCAAAGCAGGTCTGTGTGACTAAAAATGGATTGTCACATAAGAGCAATCAGGTTGGGTTATTCACAGCAAATCTGACAATTTGACTTTGGATTCGCCTACAAAGGTTTTGCACTTTGGTTCATTATTTCGTCTGGCTCCAGCAACCCACTTGGGGCAAAATGAAAAAATTGCAGGACCACCATAACCAGCATGCACTGTACTCACTTGAGAGGCCCACTGGGGCGGACTGGTATTTAAAGAGACTAATCAGGTGCCTGCAGCTAGACAAGCTGAAGCCATGCCGGTCATTGCAGTAAGAAAGAAATGCCTGGAACACTTCCAGCACTGGCTGCACCTATGAGGGTGAAACACTTTTATATTTTTCTCTGCTGAAGAAAGGATTGACCTAGAAACACGTGTCCAGAGATGATTTTATAACCTAAGGCCTGGAATAATGAAACTGCTTAAAGAATTCACTGTGAGTTGCTGGCTTTGCTTTTTCTTCCCGTTTATATAACCTGTTGGGAGTGCGCTTTCACATGAGAAGACCCAGCAACACCACTCCTGGATCAGCGGGCACAACCTTTCCCATAATTGCTGTGCGTTGGAGGTGATGCCCAACCAAGAAGCACAACCATCTAACAGTTAGGACGATTAGGGCTTGGTTCCAGAATTAGCTTACTATTGGAAGTATTTTAGGGAATAATGACATCATTTCCAGGATCCCTCGCATGGTATAAGGTCCCCCTTATATGGTTTAATAGGCAATCGGAGGATTCCAGTAAGGGTAATTATTTATGCTACAACATTTCCCAGAGTCCTCATGTAATGGTATTGTTTGTTTTTCTCTAGGGATCATCAAACCTCTATATTGTTTTCCCCAACTCCAATGTTTTATGCGGGAAAGAAGGAAGTTCTTGGTAAGCTGGACTTAGGGGAGGGAAACAGGATTATTGTTTAGACTCTGTATCAGAAGTTCCCTCTATATAAACATGTTTCTTTCATTTGTTAGATGCGTATGGACACACTCCTTAGCGACCTGTGAGGGAACCAGTTTGAAATACCTACACTAGGAAGGACCAGACCAAGCAGAGATTTCTCTTCTTTTTTCCACTTCCCTTTCCCCTGAGTATTGGTGCAGTTTGAATCTTCTACCAGAAGTTCGGGAAGTGTCAGTGTTTAGGTGGCTACGGGAACTAGCTTTTGGGATTGCATCTTGCTCCTATGGGATTGGGCAACCTGAGGAAGTAAATAAGAAACAGTTTAGTGCCAAAGCATTGCAATAATGGTTTCTACCACGGAGATGGAGATCACAGGGTCTGTGAGTAAAGGACATTATTCACAAACATGCAGACCTCATATTGCTGGCCCCTGAATGTTATACCTCTAACTTTGGCTTGTCTCATAGTGCTAGCTAGGGGCTCCACAGCAAGGTCAAATAGGAGTGGAGACAAAGAGCAGCCTTGTCATGTGTCCTTGTGCAGGGTCAAGGGTTATGAGAGGGTGCCACTAAGCTTAATCCCCACCTGAGGATGTTTGCAGTTAGCTATATACTAGCCTGTTATCGTAGGGCCCAAATTCAATACATCTAGCAAAGCGTCTAGGTACTGCTGGCTAGAGAAGGATCACTGGATATATCTATGTGTCAACTTCTCTACCAGGTAGGCAATTCTCCTGATGTTATCAATGCCTTGTCTGTCTTACAAAGCCAACCTTGTCCACATCTACTAGGCATGTGAGAAGTGGTGTCCATCTATTTTCTAGGACCTTAGTGAAAATCTTCAGGTCTACATTCAGCTAAACAATCAGCCTGGAGGCCACACAGAATTTGAGGTTTTTACCCACTTTATGAATCCGACAGATATCTGTGCATTGCATAGAATTAGTAACAATTGAATGCCTACTGAAAGAGAAGTGTGAAGCCATCAAGCCCAGGGTATTTGGGGGGAGAAAATCTCTCCCAGTGCCTTCCTGATTTCTACAACATTGACAGGGTATTCTAATTCCTCATTCCAGTGGCCATCCAAGGGTGTCATATAGCAAGTCTAAAGACATTATGTAATCTTCAAAGTCCCCAGGGTCTTGGGAAATGGAGGGCCTGGAAAAATAATTCGGCATTGCTTCCCTTTGTTCCTCTCTTTAATTGCATAGGTCCCATTACCTTTCTTTAGCTGTCATATGTACCTCCTAATGGTCTGAGCATGGGACTGGCTTGCTAAAAGAGCATCAATTTTATCTTTATTCCCCTTTTCATAGAATGCATGTTTCAGCTTCAGCAGTGTCTTCTCTGCCTTATTGATTTGTATGACAATCAATTCCTCCTCAGGGTAGCTACATATCTTTTGAGTTCTAATGGGGGAATTTTATTCATCCAGTTTTCTAGAGAGGTTAATTCTAACACTGTTTTCTGTCAGTCTGATCTCCCTTAACCTGGCAGCCATCTTTGTCATGCCCTGCCCTCCTCTACCTTCTTATTGTGGCCTGAAAAGCATCCCATCTCATTGTCTCTGATAAGACAGTAACTAGCCCAAATGATCAAGGATGTTTTTGACATAAACAAGGAAGGGGATACCTCAGAGACAATGAGATGGTATGGTTTTAATTCTCCCATTATAACTCACAGAAATGTAGCTATTCTGAAGGTTATTGGAGAGAGGTCTTAAAAGATTTGGGTCTTAGTGCTTTCTATCATAATATTCTCCTTTTTCTGTGCTGCAGTGACAGCGTGTTTCTTGAGGGTAGCAATGTACTCTGGTGATTACATCTGATGTGGGCTTGCTCGGATTTCTTGCCGGACCCACCCTATGTGTTCTATATAGCTCAATACTCTTGGGACACCAGGATGGAAAAGGTTCCTGAAGGATGAACAAACAAAGTCTGACAGGTGACTTTCCAGAACAAAGGTATCCCACGCATTCTAATAAGATGAGATCTATTTTGCAGGCCTTTAAAGGGGCTCTGGAGTTGGACGTTTTACTCCTGTAGCAGCAGCCCCCCCTGCTTAATTTATTTGTGTTCCTCTTCTCTCACATTCCTAATCTCTTCCAACACGACGACTAATTTCTCCAGCCCATTGATATCCTTTTTAAGGTCTGAGAGTTCTTGGGTGGTATCTACTTGGAGGGATTACAGCTACTGTTGTGTGACTGGTGGGCCATCTGGCTCCAGATCTTCCATTTTACTCAAGTTGGATTGGCTGGCACCCTGCCTAGCTCTTCTCTTCTTCTGTCTTGAGATTCTTCACTTATATGTCCCTAAGGCTATTCTCCTTCTTTCCCTTATGCAGGGACATCATGGCTGTTAGGGGCAAAGAGCTGAGCCTCACTTAGATCAGGGGAAACCAAGTCCATTAAAGGGTCACTGAAGGCCAAGCCCTCAACTGTGATTTGCAAATACCTAGGCCCTCATTACTTCATTGGCGGTAAATCCCGTTTACCGCTGTGCAGAAGACCGCCAACACACCGCTGCGGCCGCAGAATTCCGCCACAGCTATTACGACCCACAGCTCGGAATCCATCAAAATCTAGACACCCACACAAGTCCGCCACACCAAAGGTCAGTGATAAACTGGCGATAACAAAACCTCCACTGTCACACCAAGAGGAATACGCCCACACTATCACGACACATGAATCCACGTGGCGGTCTTTCAACCGCGGTAAACCATTGGCAGTACACACTGCCGTGCTCAAAATACACACACTCTTACAAAACACTACCACATTGGACAATTCCAAATACACACACCTGATACACATACACACACCACTCCCACACACCCAATACAATATAAAACACCCTCCCACATCACCCACAAACCCTTACTGCCAAAAATGTTGACGAATGCCAGAGAGACAGCACAGCAAAGACAACACCATCATACAGAGGAACACAACACCCTCACACATACACATCCACGCACAAAACACCACACACCCCTAAACATCACCCCACACATCACAACACACACCACCTCACACATCACCCACACCACCCCATGGCACCACAAAGACACCCCAGGTTTTCTGAGGAGGAGCTCAGGGTCATGGTGGAGGAAATCATCCAGGTAGAGCCACAGCTATTCGGATCACAGGTGCAGCACACCACCATAGCTAGGAAGATGGGGCTATGGTGCAGAATCGTGGACAGGGTCAACGCAGTGGGACAGCACCCAAGAACACAGGATGACATTAGGAAAAGGTGGAACGACCTACGGGGGAAGGTGTGTTCCATGGAGACCATAGGCTGGGACATCCCTGAGTATGCCGCCATCTCCTCACCTGCCCCAGCGGACGTGCTCTATGGATGAGAACAGCGAGCAGAGGCTAAGCCAACACTGAGGTACGAAAACACAACTTTATTCCACACATTTGTCAATCCGCTATGTGCCTGTCTTAGTGTGTATGCAAGGCCTAGATATGTGTGACGCATTTAAAATTAATGCCATGTGGCCCCCTGAAATGGCGGCTGCCTGACCTGTAAGGTGGGACAATGGGATTTAAGGTAACTGCGCTGGCGTTGTACACCGTCGCGGTAGGCGGTCGAAGACCGCTGTGCAATCCTGCATTGGTTAACAAGTCCCAGGAGCCAATGACGATGTACGCCGGCAGTGACGGTACGCACCAGCGCGGACGTGACCGCCATTTTATGTCTGTTCACTCACTTGATACCTGATCTACGACAGGAGAGGACCTACACTGCAAGTGCTGCTGTGACCTCAGTCTGGAAGTGACAATGGCTACAGTGTCTGGGGAACGGGCCCCTGCCTTAATTTCGGAGGAGTTGGACAAACTAGTGGATGGGGTCCTCCCCCAGTACACGCTACTCTACGGTCCTCCAGACAAACAGGTGAGTACACTATGAGCATGCGGTATGGGCAATGCCTGTTTGGAGTGGTGTGGATGGGGGATGGGGAGGAATGAGGCGTTCATGAAATGACGGTGAGTGTATGTGCGTCAGGGCAAGGGTGGGAACATGGGCCAATGACTGTGATGGTCCAGACAGTTATATTTTCTCCTTTTCCCCTGTACTATTCCTCTAGGTCAGCGCCCACCAGAAGAAGGATATTTGGCGTGCCATCGCCAAGGAAGTCCGGACCCTGGGGGTCCACCACAGACGGAGCACCCACTGCCATAAAAGATGGGAGGACATTTGCCGCTGGAGCAAGAAGACGGCGGAGGCCCAGCTGGGGATGGCCTCCCAACGTGGGAGGGGTACCCGTCGCACCATGACCCCCCTGATGTTCCGGATCCTGGCGGTGGCGTATCCGGAGTTGGATGGGCGCTTGAGGGCATCACAGCAGCCACAAGGGGGTGAGTATACTCTCATTCAGCTGATTCAGTGTGCGTGGGTGGGGGAGGTGGGCAGTGGGTCACCCTAGGCCAGGGGGAGTTTTTCCGGCAAGGACCCTTTGTTAGCCAGGCTCAGTGGCACCCTATCCCCACCAGTGGTAAGAGCCATCTACCCCTAGTCAGGCTCCTGTGACTTCCATGTGTGCAGCAATTGGGCATAAGCCTTGTACCCCGGGCCCTGTGATTAATTAGGGAACTCTAAGTGCATGACGTAGTGCAGAGGGCTGCTGTGTCTGTAGTGTCCGCCAACAGTAGCGGTATTGCATGCACTGAACATGCATTTCTACTTTCTTTCCTTCCCTTTTTGTGGTCTCCCTGTTCTTACGTGCATTAGCATCATCAGGCGGAGGAGCAGTGCCATCGGAGCAGGAGGGAGCTGCATCCCACATGGCCCTGGAGGGTGAGACTATGGAGTCTGAATTCACCAGTGGGACGGAGGGCGAGGGGAGCTCCACGGCGGGGACAGCAGCTGAGACCAGCGACACCGACTCCTCCTCTGATAGGAGCTCTCTTGCGGGGCGGGCCCCTCTGTGCCCACTGCATCTACAGGTACTGCCGCCACCCCCCCCCACCAGCACCGCCCTCCCAGCAGCCCCTCAGCGTGTGTCCCGTGGCTGCTCACCCAGGAGGGTGGGCATCTCCTTCGCCCCAGGCACCTCAGCCCCTGCCCCTGTCAGCCCTGCAATTGACCTCCTCAGATCCCTCACTGTTGGGCAGTCTACCATTCTGAATGCCATCCAGGGTGTAGAGAGGCAGTTGCAACAGACAAATGCATACCTGGAGGGCATTCATTCTGGTCAGGCAGCCCAACAGCGAGCTTTTCAGACTCTGGCCTCAGCACTGATGGCAGCCATTGTCCCTGTGTCCAGCCTCCCCCTCCAACTTCCTCCACCCAGACCCAATCCCCAGTACCTCAGCCTATCCCAAGCACACCATCAGACCAGCATGCACACACCTCAACACACAAGGGTAGCTCTGGCAAACATAAGCACCACACATCCCACAGACACTCACACAAGCATCATACCCATGCACACATGCCAACATCCACTGCCTCCACTGTGTCCCCCTCCTCCACGTCTCCCTCCTCCCTCCCTGTCACGTCTCCACTCACACCTGCATGCACTACATCTTCAGCCACTACGTCCATCACCAGCACGCCCATCACCACACACCGCTCACGTGCAGTCACCACCCCCACTACCATTCACACATCCCCTGTGTCCTCTCCCAGTGTGTCTGTGAGCCCTCCTCCCAAACCACACAAACGCAGTCACACACCCACCCAACAGCCATCCACCTCATGACAGCCTCCAGCCCATGCACCTTCACCCAAAGTCAGCAAACTTACAACTTCTGCAACCACTACCTCTTCCTCCACTCACAAACTCCCTCCATCGACCCATCCCAGTGTGTCTAAAAAACTTTTCCTGTCAAACCTTGACCTCTTCCCTACACCTCCCCCACCCCTTCCATCCCCTAGGGCCCGCCTGTCCAGGTCCCAACCCAGCACCTCAGCCACCACATCACCGGGAACAGTGGTGCCAGCAGTAACCGGCTTCTGGAGTGCGCCAAGCAGCAGGGCAGCCAGTGTGCCAAGGAGCCAGGCCAAGGACATTCCCCCACCTCAAAAACTAAAAAAGTTGGCCACAGCCCAGAGGGAGAAGGCCAAAACACTTGCCACCAAGGGCTCTCCCAGGACTACAGTTGTGAGTGGCAAGACAGCTGCGCCACCATCCAAGGTGAGGAAGGGCCAGAGGAAGAAAGGGAAGTCGCTGCCAACCTGCACTGCGGACAAGACCGCCACCGGCACCGCCACATGCACCGCCACCACGGGCACCGCTGCCCAGGACACCACCGCAAGCAGCACGCTCACTGAGCCACCCACCAGCACCGCTCCCCAGGACACCGCCGCCAGCAGCATGCTCATTGAGCCACCCACCAGCACCGCTGCCCAGGACACCGCTGCCAGCAGCACGCTCACTGAGCCACCCACCAGCACCGCCACACAGGACACCGCTGCCAGCAACACGCTCACTGAGCCACCCACCAGCACCGCCGCCCAGGACACCGTCGCCAGCAACACGCTCACTGAGCCACCCACCAGCACCGCTGCCCAGGACACCGCCGCCAGCAGCACGCTCACTGAGCCACCCACCAGCACCGTTGCCCAATGAGCGCCGTAGGCACCGCCGCCACTGAGGCCGCCGCCAGCACCGCCAGCGGCTACACCACATCCTGTGCCAGTGGCACCACCGCAGACATGGCTGCCATCCCCACTGGTCAGTCGTACGTGGCTGGTGGTCAGTTCCAGGGGCCTGGACAGCTTCCATGTTGGCCCACCATCAGTGGAGAATGACATCCACTACCTCTGTCCTTGGCAGGATGAAGCACTCTGGGCACAAAGCCCCCTCCAGAACCAGTGGAGAAAAGCATCCACTATCCCAGTCCTTGGCAGGATGAAGCACCCCGGGCACAAAGCCCCCTCCAGAACCAGTGGAGAAAAGCATCCACTAACCCAGTCCTTGGCAGGATGAAGCACTCTGGGCACAAAGCCCCCTCCAGAACCAGTGGAGAAAAGCATCCACTAACCCAGTCCTTGGCAGGGTGAAGCATCCTGGGCACAAAGCCCCCTCCAGAACCAGTGGAGAAAAGCATCCACTAACCCAGTCCTTGGCAGGATGAAGCACTCTGGGCACAAAGCCCCCTCCAGAACCAGTGGAGAATGACATCCACTACCTCTGTCCTTGGCAGGATGAAGCACTCTGGGCACAAAGCCCCCTCCAGAACCAGTGGAGAATGACATCCACTACCTCAGTCCCTGGCAGGATGAAGCACTCTGGGCACAAAGCCCCCTCTAGAACCAGTGGAGACTGTTATCCACTTGAGAGACTGTGGCTTTGCACTCCCCAGGATAAAGCAGTGGGTAAACCACCCACTGGAGAGACTTGAGAGACTGTGGCTTTGCACTCCCCAGGATACCTCAATGGGTATGGAGCCCCCTCGTGGAGCTGGCGTCGTGCACTCATCCGGCTGAGGTGCCCCCCTTCCCTTCCTCCTGAGGTGCCTGTTTTATTTCGATCTGATGCCCTAGCAGTGTTCTCTCCGTTTGGATCGGGTATCTTGTGTGGGCCTCGCCCATGCATTTTTGGCCCAGTGGTCCACGGACTATGTAGGTGCAGTACATGGACTTGAAATCTTGGTGTACATATTTGTTAATAGTGTATATATATATTTTTGACTAATGGATTTTTACTCATTATAATCATTCAAATCATTTCCTTTTGTCCTTGCGTTCTTCCAGGGGGGGTTGGGGGGGATAAATGTAATGTTTCAACATGTATTTGTGTGTATGGTGTTGTGGGTGAGGGTGGGGGTGTTGCATGTTGCGTGTGTGTCTCACTCTCTTTTCCCTCCCCCCTCCCCTGTGTCATAGGTGCAGTATTCACCGTGGTGGTCGCCGCCGTCGGTCGTGCTCCTGGTAGAGGAGCAGGAAGAGAATGGCAGGTAGAATTTGGAGTTCCGGCTCCATGGCGTCCTGGTTCCTCGTGGGGTGTGTAGAGGTGAGCGTTTTCCCTTCCAAGTCCTGTTTCTGCTGTGTTTTTGTTCGTATTGAATCCGCCCCGGAAAATGTGGCAGATTGGCCTCTCATAATGGTGTGAGCGGTACATTGTCTTCCGCCTGTCTGTTGGCGGTGACCGCCATGCTGTTTGTTTGTACCGCCATGGCGGTCGGAGTGTTAAAGTGGCTGTCTATGTTGGCAGTTTCCACCATGGTCATAATTCCATTTTTTTTACCGCCGGCATGTTGGCGATCTTACCGCCACTTTAACACCAACCGACAGGGTTGTAATGAGGGCCCTAGTGTGCTGTAGTCCAGAGTTGAGGAGTTTCTATCTCTTTCATGGCAGAATGAATGGGCTCCAAACACCAATGGTCTTTTCATTGTTATTTGCTGGAATTCTTGGCTTTCAGCCCAGTCACCATCTGTGTGGAGATGGGAAACAGGTTTCATAGTCTGAATCATTTCAGCAATGTTGTACTCCACCTGATCTCTAGGGGGTAGCCACACCTAGCAAATCTCCCTGAGGGCGGTGTTGGCAAGATCAGTAAGGTGTAACCACTCAGTTTTTGGGGACCCATTGATTGCCTACGGTCCCGGCAGCCCACAATGCCAATCAGTTTAGGTGAGGGGTTGTTGGGGTACCACTAGAATGTCATGATTTCACTGTTTATTCCATGGGTGGCACCCCCTCAGCTCCTGATCTTGTCTCAAACACTTTCCCTATTTCTGAGTGTCTATGATTCCCAGGGGCAGAGATCTTGACTTTGCCAATAGCAGTTGCCTACTGCTATCTCTTTAAATTAATTTCTGTTCCTGTCCCCCAGGTTTCAGGCCCACACCGCCAGGGACAGTGCACATTGATCAGCAGGCCTGGCAAACACAGTACCTTCGGTTAGGGCTGTGTCTCCAAGGAGATCTGCTGTCCTCAATTTCTCATGGGCTACCCGCTTGGTCAATGGGGGGAAGAGGCTAAACAAGTTCACCTCCATCCCCTGGTGATTTATTTTCTGATTTAACTACTCCTCTCTTTTTTCCAGGCACTGCCCATAATTTTGAAATACTTTGCCACAGGTGGGGACAGGGTATAAGTGTCTGCTCTTCTCAGCCGATCTCCAGAGGCCCCAGCTGCAACTCAACCCCCCTAAGGTCCAGTGAGGATGAATCTCTGCCCCTGTGGGCCCCAGTGATGCAGGCATTGTGTAGGAATTGGGGCCATGACACGGAATGACAGAGCTCCACGACCACCTGTGGTGCCATCTTGGCTACTCCTCAAAATTCGAATTTTTAATTAATGTCACAGTCTCCTGAGCCATTTAGGAAGTGATCTGCTTTGACTAGTTCAAGTTCAAAAACTTGAAATTGCTAATATGATGGTGGAGTTAAATAATGATGCATAAAAACTTGAGTAGATGCACCCACTGAATCGGGTTAGCCTTACAGTAAGATCAAGATTCTTTCAGACAAGCCTAACCGAGTGTGAGAAATTATCCATTGTTGCATAGTCACCCCCAATTATTTTGCTGCTAATGAGGCCCTAGAGCATGTGCTCTTGCCCCTAAAATATGTAAAAGTTAGCTAACTCCTAGCTGGCATATTAAACATTCCTATAAGACTATGGTACATGGTGCAGAAATATACCCATTGCATGGAAAGTTATATATCACCTGTGGACTGTAGCACCTATTGTGCCATCTATTAGTGTGACAAGGAAACATGGCTACAGGCCTGCTATTGTTCCTGAACAAAAAATGTAAAGTGGCGGTGCAGTGAAAGTGAATAAGGGAACTTAAAGTGCACCAGTGTTATTTACAAATATATACAAATAAACATGATTCCATTATACGACATCCATCACTGAGTGTCACAAATCCTTAACTAAGTATTTCAACAAGGAAGTGTTGGCGGCCATCTTCGGACTCGGCTACAGCTGAGTCCCACAAAAAAAAAAAAAAAGAAAAGGGGCCAGGATAGGGTCACCCTGAGTCCCTAGCGTTGGTCTAGGGGTCCCCCACGGACCCCACCAGGGATAAAAAGCATTTTTTATTAAATCTCTGAAAAATATGCATATTTCTCCGACATTTAAATAAAATAAAAGGGGCCTTCCATCCTTTTTTTGTATTTTGCCCCAGTTGGGCCTGGTCCCGGGGGCATTGGGGGATTGAGAAAGGATGGGGACACATGGGGCCCCTCCTTGGGCTTATATTAGCCCTGGGGACTGCCAACTCCTCATGGCAATTAGATAAAAATATTTGGGGGGCCACTACCTCCCCAGGGCACAATCTTTATTTTATATGGAGGAAGCCCTTACAGCCTCCTCTAAAGCCCTGGGGACCACCACCCCACTGGGGCTAAATAACGAGTTTGTGCAAGGGAGCCAGTGCACCCACCTCCACAGCCCCATGGACTGCTACCTCCCCAGGGGTGAAATAAGATAATGAAGGGGGTCCGTTGTAGACCCCCAAATCTGGGGACCACCACCTCCCTGGAGCAAAGTTTAAGGTTGGAGGGGGCCCTCGTTGAGCCATTAATAGCCCTGGAGACCACCAGGGTCGGCTACTGCTATGTCCTGGGGTGCCCACACCTGGGACATAGCTGTTTGCTCTGACTTGGGGGGAGCTGTAAAAGCTCCCTCCAAGTCAGAGCAAACACAAGTCCAATCCCAGCAAGCGAGATCTGTCAACAGCACTTGCTTGCTGGGAGCGGAGGTTTCCTCTGTTTCCCTGCCCATAGAGATTCGGGTAGGGAAACAGAGGAAAGTATTGCTCTCACAGACAGGGAGCTGCATGTTTAGCAACTCAATGTGTATGAAAGCAATGCCGGCTCTCGCAGGAGGCCGGGAGCAGGCTGGGACTACGGTGGCCTTCAGGCTCCCCCGCGGTTACCACTGCACAGTGGGTGCCCTGGAGAGATGGCCAGGTCCTGGGGAATGGGGCCATGAGGTCAAAATTGGCCTGGGGAGGGGGGCATATAGCCCCTTTCTTCTACTGAATAGAGGTGGGCCCCAGGGGATGGGGTCCCCAGGGCTGGAATTGGCCAGGTGAGGGGCTGTGCAGCCCCTGGCCCTTCAGGAAAGGACATGAAAGAACCCACTCCTCACAGTCACATACAGATTGATGTCCAATAGATCAACGATGCATTCACTCCCACAAAGGATTTCCGATCACTTTCAATATGGAATTGCTGAGCAAACACACTTGCTTCGCCTTCGCAAAGCCCAGGAATTAGGATCATTTGTCCTTTCCAGAGGTGGAGTTTCAACTGGTGCACCTGCCACATTTATATTTGTAAGTGCTTCCGGCTGAGGTTTGAATTTCTGTGAAATAAGCATTATGGCCAGAATGGAAGCTCACCTGGTTGTTTATCCTCCAAGAGTCCACAGTTTTGCACAAAATGTCTACCCAACTGAAGTGCTTTCTACTGGTTAATTAGTAAGTGCTATCTCGTCGGGTAAATGTCCAGTGTGTATTCTACACTACAGCTGCCTAATGGGCCAAAAGCAAATGTTTCCAGTGACCTTGTGTGCATTTGGCAATGTGACTGTTACTTGTGGGATTTTCTGTGATAACCTGAATCCTCCTACAGAGAGGCCAACAAGGCTACAAAGATGCCCCAGCGGGCCCCCTAGTGTGTTTCCTGCCGATTTTGATGGTGCCTTCTTGATGGGAATATGAGGACATCTCCACAAAACAAAGAAGCATTTACTTCATATAGATAAGAAGAAGGACTCTCGTTGGGTGGAGATGTATGTGTTTGTTGTCTTGTTGGTCTCTCTATAGGAGGATTTATGTTATCACAGAATTCTAGAGAAACAGGCAACAGGAACAATCATGTTGCCAAAATGCACACAAGGCCACTGGTGACATTTCTTGTGCTCCATCACACAGTTGTCATGTAGAATACATGGTGGACATTTACCCAAGGAGGCAGAAAGAACTCCACTTGGGTACGAATTTTGTGCAAAGCTGTGAACTCCTGTTGGATAAAAGGGCAGGTGAGGTTCCTTTGTGGCAGAGTCACTCACACATCTACTCACACACCCACACAAACACTCACACACCTACTCACAGAATGTACTCAGACACTCACTCAGATACTCACGCACCCACTCACAGACTCACTCAGATACTCACTTACCCACTCATAGACCCCTTACACACTCAGGCACCCACTCACAGACCCACTCAGAGACTCATGTACCCACTCACAGATCCAAGCAGAGTCTCAAGCACGCACGCACAGACCTGCTCAGATACTCACATACACACTCACAGACCCACTCAGGCTCACGCATTCACTCACAGACCCACTTAGGCACTCATGCACACACTCACAGACCCACTCAGACATTCACACACCTACTCACAGACCCACTAAGATACTTATACACACACTCACAGAGACACTCTCACACCTACATTCACACCTAGAGACATCCTCTTACACCTACTCTCTCACCCAGACAGTCACTCTCACACCCACACTCAGAGCCAAAGACAAACTCTCACACCTATTCTCACACCTAGAGAGACAAGCCATGTGACCAATTCACCCTGCGGATGGCCAAAGGCTGTGCGCAGCACTGGGTTCGGTGGTTGGGGGGTTGGCCACAGGGACTGGATGCTGACTAGGCCCTGCGATCAACCATCGGCCATGCATAGCGGTGGTTGGATTAACATATAGTAATGAAAATTCCTTTACGTTAACAAAAAACATAGAAATTCACTGAAAACAACAAAGGTTACAGGGACATTATAGCTAGGTTCTGAATTTACTCGCACAAAACCAGAGAAATTCAGCAGTTATAATCTGAGTTATTGCAAGTCTAAGGTAACTATAACTCGCACCCTCACCATGCACTGCTAATTGACTAATTACTTCAGATATTACAGCATTCATGACAACTTTTATAATGTCAATAAAAATAGCAATGAAACTTAAAGAATTCAAATTATTAAAGAAAAACTTTGCACGGCGGGGGCGCAACTTAGAGTTACTGTAGGCCACGAGTTAAAGTTATTTGGAATAACTCTAACTAGAACTGCTGGATTTCTCTGATTTTGTGTGAGTAAATTCAGATCCTAACTATGGCCCTCATTCTGACCTTGGCGGGCGGCGGAGGCCGCCCGCCAAAGTCCCGCCGTCAGGTTACCGTTCCGCGGTCGAAAGACCGCGGCGGTAATTCTGACATTCCCGCTGGGCTGGCGGGCGGCCGCCTTCAGGCCGCCCGCCAGCCCAGCGGGAAAGAGGCTTCCACGATGAAGCCGGCTCGGAATCGAGCCGGCGGAGTGGAAGCTGTGCGACGGGTGCAGTTGCACCCATCGCGTATTTCACTGTCTGCGCAGCAGACAGTGAAATACATTTAGGGGCCCTCTTACGGGGGCCCCTGCAGTGCCCATGCCAGTGGCATGGGCACTGCAGGGGCCCCCAGGGGCCCCGCGACCCCCCCTACCGCCATCCGGTTCCCAGCGGGCGGACCGCCGGGAACTGGATGGCGGTAGGGGGGGTCGGAATCCCCTCGGCGGCGCAGCTAGCTGCGCCGCCTTGGAGGATTCCAATGGGCGGCGGTACACTGGCGGGAGACCGCCAGTGTTGCCGGTCCGACCGCGGCTTTACCGCCGCGGTCGAAATGCCCATTGGAGCACCGCCGGCCTGTCGGCGGTGCTCCCGCGGTCCTCCAACCCAGCGGTCATGGACCGCCAGGGTTGGAATGACCACCTATATGTATTACCTAAACTATACATATACGTATGTGTATATATTTATATATATATATATATGTATATATATATATATATATACACAAATATATTAGATATATATAATTTAATTATTATATATTTTCTTCAACAAATAAAAACATTTTTAAATTTGTATCACGTTGCCTAATTTATGATGCAAGTTTTTGTTTTTATTTAGTTTCAGTTTCCCTTCGTGCTTCCTGGTTTAGGTAAGACCAATTTAAAATTATTTTCTGAGGGTTTAGTGTCAGGTGGAAGTGTTAAGAGTTAATTTGGATGGTGTGTGTTAGTTACTGATATTTTCATCTTTACAAGTTTATTAACAAAGTGCTTACTTAATAAAAATGATTGCACATGGAAATATAACTTAAACCATCACATAGGATAGGTTATCCAAAAGTTTTTTTTAGTGTATACTTTGTTAGTGTAGGGAGTATTAGCTATTTTAGGATAGTGCAGTAAACCTTATTGTAAGTTGTCATGTTTATATGCTTTTTGCATGTATTTTTATCAATTTACTATTGTTTCTAAAGCTTTTCTACTATGGTGTGTTTTATATGAGTATTGTACATGTAATTTGGGTGGATTTATATGTATTTCATTGACAGTTTTGTTCAGTCATCAGAGTTTATTTCTAACCCGGATGTGTTTATTTATTTTTCAAGGAAATTTAGTAGTTCATTTTTTAACCAAAACCTTTTTTTTTCTTTTTTTCTTGGTTGTTTTCCTTGAGCATTTACTTAATATTGGGGCTTAGGATGGATTCTTTAGTTTTTTTGCAGTTATACTGAATGGTTATTTTTGTGTTGTTTATTTTTGCATTTTTGTGGACTCTTTTGTTATTGGTTTGTTGTTACCTGATGGGGAATCATCATTCCACTTACCAGGACTTCAGCTACAAAACTGTAAGTGTCATTTTATTTTATTTATTTTGGTTACTGGATGGGCAAAGTTAAGTCAGTGATGTTATGTTTGTTGGTTTATTATGTGTTGTTACACTTTTTATTGTGTTAAAATACATGTATAGGTGTTAGAAACATGCTATTTAACTTAATTCTAGTTTTGTTGGTTTATAAATTTATTTTTTAATATTTATCGTCACAATTTTTATTTGTCAGACTGAACTATTTTGTTTTGAATATTTGATTGATATTTGAAAGTTGTTTTAATAACATTTAGAAATATGTTTCAATAAAGTATGTGCATTTGTTTTTTGAGAAGTTTTAAATTGTGTAGTTGTTTTGTATGATGATTGTGAAGTACAATTTCTGCTACTGATTCTAGATATGGTATGACTGTTGTTAGGAAACAGCCCTACTTTGCATGCCAGGATGTTATGCGTGTGTTTAATACAGGTTTGACTTGATTTGTGTTAGGAATTATTCCAGTCTTATTTCATTGTAGCTTTGTTCTTTGTTTCGTGTAGGGGGACTTTTTAATGTGTTCCTTAGAAGGAACTTTGCCTTTATTCCATGGAACTACTTGTCGTTGCCTCTTGGGACATTGTGCTATCATAGACATTCTACCAATAAAAGTGGTACTTGGGATGGCATATGTGTCCTGACCAGTACAGGCAACTAACCCAAACATATTTTCATTGTAAACTGCAGTTTGTTTGTTAGATAACAGTGTATACACTAAAAGGCTGTTTGTGGTCTGGTATTGACCAATATATTGAGCATATTTGGCTGAATGAGGGAGGGCATGACTTAAGTATGCAATCAAACATCCATGGGTACATTGTTTTAAAGTTAGTATAATGTAATTCACATAAATTATTATTATTGTATTGTTGTTTCCATGTAGTAATAGGTGTCTTTGTATGTGTGGTTTGTAAGTGTTGGTTGATGTTTAATTGGTCATATGTTTAGGTGGTATTGGTTTTTCCCTAGATGCTTTGTGTGTTCCATCAATTAATCTTTTTAGGTTTGGTATGCCTGCTCAGGAACATTTGAAATTATAATTTTAGGTATTGTTCTTGTTGATGCTTGTGAGCTCATACTGGGATATTTCAGGTCCTGTAGAACAATCTTCACTTATTTTTCTGCACTAATAAAGATGATTATTTTCCCTAACACTTTCTACAATGCCATTTTAGCGGTAGCCCTACCATAGTATGTGTTTGAGTAATATTTGTATGCATTTCTACTGTTATTCCCCATTGGTAAAGTTGTCCCTACTTAACAACTTGGATGTTGTGTTTACTTCAGCTTTTTGTAGACTTCTGTCCTGCAGGGCTATCTGCTTGTATTTTTGGTAACAGTTTTCGTTTGTTGCAGTCCCCTCAGAGAAAGCAATATGTTTGTTGTGTTGGTTTATTATGTAAATATTTTTTATTTGGTTTTTAAATTATATGTACACATTATTTTTACTTTATATTTCATGCTTGTGCTTTATTTGTAGTACTTACTACAAGTTTGTCTTTCATGTACTTCAGATTTTTTTATGTCTGTAGCTTGATTTTTAATTTTGTTTCGGCATTTTGTCTTCTTGTAGTGGATGCTCATGTATTTTGGAAAAACAATATCTAGAACAGTTTTAGAGATTTCTTATATGTATTTAATTTTATTTTTAGTTATTCTAAGTTGACATTACTTATTTTTTTATTTAAATGGTGGTGCAGTGTAGATTTCCTATGCCGAGTTTCAATCCTGTAGAGTGACACTGCCATCTGCAACTGCTTTAAAGGATGAAGTTTGTTGTATGCTTTTTTGTAATGTTTACATAGTTTTTTAATTAAAAAATCACTTCTATTTGCCAACTGTTTTAAATTTAATTTGAGAGGTTGCTTGGAGATTAGTTTGAATTAGTGTTTTTGTTGTGAAGTATTGTATATTCATGTTATTTGTCATTTTTCATATGTATTGGTATAGTTATTGTAATTTGAATTGATTTTTTAACAATGCTAATTATATGATGTTCGCTATTTTGGTATTCATAGTTTTTGTTATATTTCATTAATTTAAACATAGTGGTGATATTTGGTATTTCTTTATTTCTGATTTCGATATTGTTGAATTGGAGATATTTTAGTCAATGATATTAATGTAAATATTTGTGTTTTTACTTTTTAAGTATGAGGTTAGTATGCCTAGGTTGCCAATATTTTTTTGGCAATAATCTGGTATTTCAATATTTCAATTCTGTTTTCTTCAATATATTGTTATATAACCAGATATTTGATTCTGTTTTTGATAATTGGCATATTTGTACTTGCATGAAAGTGAAACACTTGAACATACCAATACAGAAGACAGGTCTGCACAACTGAAATAGTCTTTAAAAAAGTCAACATTTGAAAATTTCACAAATTAGTTAATGTGCAAATGGCACCACCAAGCTCTGTGTTTCTCTTATACTTCTTATTACTTCCAACTAAAGGCATTTACTAAATGCTGTTGCCTTCCAATTATGGTATCCTGAACATGTATTCGGTATTCTAAGGGTCACTTATGTATAGTTCAGGCACCAGATCTTTCCTTACGTTTATAACATGAGACAGAGGATCAGACTTCATTAACAGTTAACAGTTAAATTATAATCTCCTTGATTACAATTCAATAAATCTCTCATTTGGTAAACCCACAGTGATAGCTCTCCTCATTAAACATTATCATTAATGAACTGAGGGCCAGATGTCCTAACACTGGTTGAAAAACACTGCTCACAATGTGTAACCCAAAAAATTGCGGGCAGTGTGGAACTTTGCAAATCAACCTATGTACTCAGAGGTCAGTTCGCAAAAAAACAAATCATAATGGTTTGTTATTCAACCCACCTCATGAAAACTAAGGAAGGATGTCACAAATTGTGACCCATTACGATTTGCTGCAAATACCATGTTTGGGATTGCTTTTTATTAAAGCAAACTTTTTTTTAATGCAGCCTGATTTCGTTAAAGGGAACTGGACTGTTTTTAAAAGAAACAATTCTGTTTGTTTGTTAAAGAGGAGACAGCAGTCATATGTACCTCTGCCTCCTCTTGTTGTTTTATCTTTCCATTCCAAAGAGGAAGGGGGGTCCCAAGAGGATCCTTTCCCTTCTGCAAATGTAATACCACGTCCTGAGGTGTCAGTAAAATATCAATGTTTTGTGACTGGATTTAGGTTGCAAAACGTTAATACATAGCATATCAATTTTGTATTTGGTATAATTGATGCCTACAACACGTCCCTTCCAAATACCAAATCATAAACATATTTAGCGATTTGGAAACACTTTTCTGAATTTCTAACTGTGTTTCATACATAGGAAAATGGTTTTAGCATTCACAAACCCTTTCATTTATCTATTCTGAGTGTTTGTGAACTCTTAAACTGTTTCTACATCTAGTGCCTGAACTCTGAAATATAAATAAATTAATTAATTGTACCTAATGAACAATGATTGATTATCCCATTTTTGATGTCTTGCTTGGCTTTATTTGTAAGCTTGGCACACCACACTGAAGGCTAGAAATCTCAATTAAAAGGGCCTGAAGAAGGGTAGTGAACAATCCCTATAGAAACCTCTATATGAAACATACACCTCCAATCAAGTAAAAGCACTACTGCTGTGACCTCAGCCTGGTGCACCATGAGCAGCATGGGCCTTCACATGCCATATTCATCAGATGACGTGTTCTGGCTTCATAATGATAGGATAACTGCCTCCATGAAGAAACACTGGCTCTGCATCTACGCAAAACTTTTGGATTTAGTGTATATGTAGCTGATCCAAATTGCTCTTTGAAAGTATGGATATTTCTTCATGGCCCCATTTGCACATCTGTAAACCACCAATGTTGTTTACAGTGCTCCTTACAAAGAAAAACATTTTTGCAAACTCACTTGCATTGCAGACACATTGTACCCACACCAATAAAATATACTTAGGATGGGATTTGGGTCTGCCTCTTGCTCATGATTGGATTCCTTTCTTGCCTATTCCAATTCCTGATCCTGATTTGATAGCTGTCCTCCCTACTGCTGTGTTTATTCTTTCCTGAAGTAGTTTCACCATGCTTCTTGAATGGTTAAGTGCAACCTTCTACTGGTATTGCCAGGTAACTATTTGGCCTTTTTTGTTCCCGGTGTCCAGTGTCTGCCCCCACCAAAGGAGGCCAATTAGGAGTAAACTCCCTCTATCTGCCCCCAGAATAAGTAGAAAGACCGTTGCTTCAGTTCTGGGGTGGGGAACGGTCTGATGCCTGGGCAGGAGCCCCCTACTCTTTTTTCCCCTTCTTTTTCCCTGGTGTCTAGTGGGCTTTCTCCTCCTTGAGCAAGGCAGACGGGGTATATTCCCCTAAAGCCCTGTGAGAGGGAGCAGAAAGTCGGCTGTCCCTTTTCTGGGGTGGGAGCATGGGTTCATGATTGGGCAGGTCACACTCAACCCTTCTGTTTTTTGGCCTCTTGTCCCTGCTGTCTAGTGGGCTTTTCTGCCTGCAAGGGCGGTGAATTGTGAGAAAATTCCCCCAATCCACTCCTGAAGGACAAAAATACTGTTTTGCCTGTTCTGGGATGTGAGCACTGCCTAGTGCCTGCGTGTGCCTCTGGCGCCCTATTCCTAACTTTGTGCCCCTGGTGTCTAAAGGCCTTTCGGCTCCCTGGGAGCAGATTGGGAGGGTAAACTCCTTGAGTCCACCCCTAGGGTGGCAGAATAACTGTTGCGTCCATTCAAGGTGGGCCGATGGTCTGATGCCTGGTGGGGCGCCCCACCTCTTCTTTTCTTTGGACCTTTTTGCCCCAGGTGTCCCCTGGGGGGAATTGGAGGAATACTCCCCCATTCTGTTCCAGGGGTGGGCATAGAGTCAAGTCTACAAACTCCCACTTTCGGAGTTTGTTTTTGAAAACAAAATACTTTGAAAACAATTTGACAGCTGTCCACCAAACATATTTTTACCTTGTCCACGACGGAGGGTACTGTCACAGTACAGTTATTACTGCTGGGCTAGCGGTGATCTCTAAATATAGCGGGTAGTAAATTGTCAAGGTGACTGCTGTAATGTCCTCCCCTACTCTGACAGTTTGCACTCCATCAGCCAAGTTTTAAATCTAACCCTTAGACAAAAAGAGAATGAGCAAAATACAGTAAAAGAGAGGGAGAAATAAATACATATGTGGAGAAAGGGGTAAATAGAAAGATGTACGAAGAAAGAGAGAGAGAGAAATAAAAAGGTGACATCATAAAGAGAGATGTTGTTTTAATTCTATCACCTTACTTTTTCTGATAGCTTTTTGTGTGCATATCCCTTTCAGAGAACTGGCAGAGAAAAAATGGAAAGACAGTGTTAATTGATATGATGATGCCAGAGAATGAAAAGTGAAGAATGTATATAATTAATTTAGCAGAGAAATTTTGAGTGAAGCCACAGAAGGTGGCCTAACTTCAGGCCATATGGCCAGTGTCGAAAAAGTAGACTATAAGATAATGTAATTTACCTGCAGTTATTAGAATAGAGGAAATTATGTTACATGATCTTTGACCCTGATG
Organism: Pleurodeles waltl; assembly: GCF_031143425.1. Classification (NCBI taxonomy): domain Eukaryota; kingdom Metazoa; phylum Chordata; class Amphibia; order Caudata; family Salamandridae; genus Pleurodeles; species Pleurodeles waltl. The sequence continues at coordinate 705,434,600 of NC_090439.1, read as the reverse complement.
AGGGTGAATTTATATTCTTAAAGCAATATATCTTGAAACTTTGAAGCTGCATCTTGGCACTAAATAATGATTGACAACAGGGACAAGGCAACAGCTACTACAGCCAGTAAATAGAATGTTTTGCTCTTCATGATCGTGTCTTGTCGATAGTCCCAGGTGTTGCACAGCAGTGACCGAGGGCTCGTGATTGTTACCTAGATACTCTGCAATGAGTCTATTAATTTAGAAACTACACCTCAAAATATCATTTGTCAGAAACTGGTGTAGGGATGAAGATTAACAAAGAGAAAAGCCAGGGATCAAAATCCTTTTCTTGGAGCCTCTGAGGTGACAAGGTACAAATCATAACGTTATTGGATAGAGAAGGGGAAGAAAGTAGATGCAGGCGACTTTCATATTTCACCTGCTAGGGCACGTCTCCAAGTTAACACTCTCGAATCTTTTTTTAGCATACCATCCTGCGCACGCTTCCAAAGCATTTTGCAGATTCTTTGAGGAGGGGGCTCATTATTATAAATCTTTTAAATCTGAGACAAAAATATACTCAGCAGCAAGGAACTGCGGCCAATAATTTAGTATCTAAATTCAATGCTATTTTTCCCTCCAATGTGCTTTCCTTTCTTACATGGAAGCTGTCCAAGGAATTGTGATTTCTGGTGTTCTCCCTTCTCTTAAGGGGAAAATTCACATAGGTTATCACAATTGCTTTGCCACATGTAATGAGATTAGAATTGATTCCATTTGCAGAAATCACACATGGACTAGCAGTGCGCTCTTACCTTCTAACCAAATGAGTTCACTCTGCCCTTCAATAACTCTCGCAACCCTTAAATGTCTTAGAAATAATATGCTGGGATATTACTGAACTGTAACTGAAGCATCATTTGTGCTAAATGTGACACTGCACAAATGATAATCTTCAATAAATGCTCAAACTACATTAATCTCCCTCGGAGGGCCGCTGACTGCTCAGCACTTTCAAGCAGTCAGTCAGCACATTGTCATGCAGGTTTTGTCCTAAGTACATGCAGGTTGTATAATATTCTCAGTGCACTTACCGAATCACAGAAGGGGTATGTCAGCACATTCAGAGGAGGGCATTATGTAGGACCCGCAGAGGGTGCCGGCAATATCACGTTTCCGCTGATCAGCGAGGTGGGCTTTGTGGTTAAGGCACAAGGTGTGGGGAAGGTTTCTGAAGGTCACGTGGGCACAGCAGCTAAAGAAGAGACCCGTACTTCCGGATAGTATCTCTTCAAGAACAGCTCCTGCTTTTTGCCTCAGGTGTGCTTGGTGGTAAAGTAAAAACAATGGGAAAACGGTCGTACAAATGGTAGTTCCCTTTGGAGTCTTTATGTGATCTTTAAATCATGTTTTTCTTTCCATGGGCTTGAGAAAACCTGCTGTCAGAGTTAGACAATTTCTCACACAGTTTGGCATCTATGACACAAGATTGCCTTACTCACGCTTCTTAAAAACAGGAGGGATTCATGGTACAATCAGATTGTTTACCCCTGATTAAGCTTTAATGTTAGGGTCGCCTGTAACAATGCCATCTTTGAGGCTGGCCTTCAGATTAACCCAGACATTTAAAAAGGGATGCTACCTCAGTCAAACCTTGCAAAGCACAAGGGGAAGTTGCTACAATCTACTTAGCTTCCATTAAATGTATGTGTGTATGTATATAGTATTTCTATATTGCAAACCTAGCAAAAGGCTGTGGAGTAGGTACAATGTCTACCTCAAGCCTAAAGACAGTGAGTAATAGGAGAGGAAGTTGAATTGTGGACTGTTAATGCATTGTGATGTAGTGTTCTTTAACCTCTTAGCTGCTGGGCCTTTCCCCCACCCCCAGGGCTGAGCCCTTTTTTGGCTATTTGGGATAGTTTGCGCTTAGGCCTTCATAACGTTTTGTCCACATAAGCTATCCATGCCAAATGTGCGTCCTTTTTTTCCAACATCCTAGGGATTCTAAAGGTACCCAGAGTTTGTGGGTTCCCCTGGAGGAGACCAAGAAATTAGCCAAAATACAGCTAAAATGTAGTTTTTTTCAAAACAATTGGAAAAAAGGGCTGCCGATGAAGGCTTATGGTTTTTTCCCTGAAAATGACACCAACAAAGGGTTTGCTGTGCTAAAATCACCATCTTCCCAGCTTTCAGGAACAGGCAGACTTCAATCAGAAAACCACATTTTCAACACAATTTTGGCATTTTACTGGGACACACTTCATTTTTACTATTTGCGGTGCTTTCAGCCTCCTTCCAGTTAGTGACATAAATGGGTGTGAAACCAATACTGGATCCTGGTAAGCTAAGCATTTCTGAAAAGTAGACAAATTCTGAATTCAGCAAGGTGTCATTTGTGTAGATCCTACAAGGTTTTCCTACAGAAAATAGAAGCTGAAATAAAACAATATTGAAATTGAGCTGAAAAACAGCCATTTTTCTCCACGTTTTACTCTGTAACTTTTTCCTGCAATGTCAGATCTTTTAAAGCTATATACTGTTACGCGTGCTGGACTCTTCTGGTTGCAGGGATATACAGGGCTTGTAGGTTCATCAAGATCCCTAGGTACCCAGAGCCAATAAATGAACTGCACCTTTCAATGGGTTGTTATTCTATACCAGGTATACAGAAATTCATTTGCTGAAATATAAAGAGTGAAAAATAGGTATCAAGAAAACCTTTGTATTTCCAAAATGGGTATAAGATAAGGTGTTGAGAAGCAGTGGTTATTTGCACATCTCTGAATTCCGGGGTGCCCATACTAGCATGTGAATTACAGGCCATTTCTCAAATAGACGTCTTTTTTACACACTGTCTTACATTTGGAAGGAAAAAATGTAGAGAAAGACAAGGGGCAATAACACTTGTTGTGCTATTCTGTGTTCCCCAAAGTCTCCCAATACAAATGGTACCTCACTTGCGTGGGTAGACCTAATGCTTGCGACAGGAAAGGCAACATGGACACATCACATTTTTACATTGAAATCTGACGTCTTTTTTGCAAAGTGCCTAGCTGTAGATTTTGGCCTCTAGCTCAGCCGGCACCTAGGGAAACCTACCAAACCTGTGCATTTGTGAAACCTAGACATCTAGAGGAATCCAGGATGGGCTGACTTGTGGGGCTCTCACCTGGTTCTGTGACCCAGAATCCTTTGGAAACCTCAAAATGTGGCAAAAAAACACCTTTTCCTCACATTTTGGTGACAGAAAGTTCTGGAATCTGAGAGGAGCCACAAATTTCCTTCCACCCAGCGTTCCCCCCAGTCTCCCGTTAAAAATGGTACCTCACTTGTCTGGGTAGGCCTAGTGCCTGTGACAGGAAATGCAACAAAACACAATGTGGACACATCACATTTTCCTAAAGAAAACAGAGCTGTTTTGTGCAAAGTGCCTAGCTGTGGATTTTGGCCTCTAGCTCAGCTGGCACCTAGGGAAACCTACCAAACCTGTGCATTTTTGAAAACTAGACACCTAGGGGAATCCAGGATGGGGTGCCTTGTGGGGCTCTCACCATGTTCTGTTACCCAGAATCCTTTGCAAACCTCAATATTTGGAAAAAAAACACTTTTTCCTCACATTTCGGTGATAGAAAGTTCTGTAATCTGAGAGGAGACACACATTTCTTTCCACCCCGCATTTCCCCAAGTCTTCCAATAAAAATGGTACCTCACTTGTGTGGGTAGGCCTAGTGCCCGCGACAGGAATAGATCACACAACGGTCAATGTTGGTCCTTACATGAGACAACTGTTGACCCAGGGGTGATCCATTCCTGACGCAGGCACTAGGTATAGGCACTCAAGTAGGGTAGTGTTTTTAACAGGACAGGTGAGGAATCACTGGGTGGTTGGAATTTTGTGGATCCCAGCATATTCCTGTAGTTTGTGTGACAGAAATGCAAGAAAAATAGAGTTTTTATTCAACATTTCAGCTTTGCAGGGTATTCTGGGTAAGAAAACTTTGGGGAAACCACACAAGTCACACCTCTGTGGACTCCCCCGGGTGTCTAGTTTCCAGAAATGTTTGGGTATGTTTCCCTATATGGCCGTCGAACCCAGGACCAAAAACACAGGTGCCTGCCTTACAAACCAGTTTGTTTTGTGATAGATAATTTTGATGTCTCCGCAATGCGATTTGGGCAGTGGAATTTGGGGCTGAACTAAATTGAGGAGCTCCCAAGAGAGCACTCTCTCTGTGCTTGCCGCCGCATTCACCTGCTCTCTGGTGTGGGCTAACCCACTATTGCCCCGTTGCACAGACTGTGCTTGCGAAGGGACAGCAGGACTGTCCTCATCACCTCCCTCATAATTTACTGGAAGAGGAGTTATCCAATGGGACTCCTCTGACTGAAAAATCACTCCCAGAGTCTGTGCCATTGTCCTATCCCTCAGATGCTGTCTCAGTATCTGCTGTCTCAGTCTCTGATCATATGTCAGGGCTGTCCTCTATAACCTGAGTGACAGCATCAGCAGCAGTCCTCCATCAAGATGCCATCTCTGCTATTGGCTAAACTGTTGCTCTAAAACACTAGCCTATGTAGACAGTCACAAAATTGCTGGTGTGTGTGTGACACGTGCAACAGTAGAGGCCACCTTACCTGCGCTTCTTCCCTCAATCAGCACGTTCTTACAAGACACTCAAAAAACACCTTGTCACATGCCATTCGTCACAGTCTTTAGCACCTCCTGCGCCCAGTCCAACAATCATTATTGGTGCTCTCACTCCCATGTCCTCCTCCTCAGATTCCCTCATTACCACCCATCAAAAGTGCCCTGTATCTCTCCATAGCCACCCACTACCCGCACATACATTTCATTTGTATTATAGCGCAGGTAATGGCTGACTTTACTAATGTACTCAGCTATTTACATAAAATACAGATTTGCTCTTTGCAGTAGGAATATAAACCTTCTGCGCTTCTTTAAGGCACTAAAACTGCCACTAGACAAAAGTCTGATCCTTTTGTAGCAGAAACATAATCAAAAGACTTACTTTACTTTTTTATTGCTGCCTAAAAGCTACAGTTGAAATGCGTCAGTTGAAGTATGTGCATTGCTTTGAAGACGCAAGCTACAACTGCAAGACAACTGGTGGCAAATATATATATATATATATATTTATATATATATATATATATATATATATATATATATATATATATATATGTGTATATATAAATATATCTACATATATATATGATATATATATATATATATCACCAGAATTGCTTCTTCACCAAAGAAGACAACATCTTAGTCACTTACTTGTTTCAGTCTAAGGTTGTTTAATCAGGCAAACAAACAAAATGGCAAAAAATACATACCAACGCGTTTCAGGAGACCCAGCTGCCTTGTTCACAGAGATATATTTGGTGTAGAAGCAATTCTGGTGATTTGGAAGGGCTCGCGATCCTTTCGTAGTCTGCCGTGTTGGGTGCAGACTGAAAAGCACCTGTTAAGTATTGTTTTATATATATATGTATATTTATATATATATATATATATATATATATATATATAGAGAGAGAGATCACTTTTATATGTGGGTCCGATTGCAGCCCCCAGGGAAACCACACATGCATTGACAAAAGTGTTCTCTCTCTCTCTCTCTCTCTCTATATATATATATATATATATATATATATATATCAAAAACAACAAGTGATGGACGGAATGCTGAATATTGTCAAACATTCACCCCAGTACAGTGATCTGGGCCTAAATCCATCGTTTTTTTGCTGCCCATACCATTCCAGTTTGGACCCAACGATATGCAAATCAGTCTTGACCCTGTTCCCCATGGGAACAGTCCAGCCCGAACTGCTAGGCCAGGTCTTCCCTGGACTGGAAACAAGCATCCTGGGAACGGTTTCGGGGTTTCACCCCTCATCAGCCAGGTTAGCTTGAATCCAGTGGCATGGGAAGCAGTCAAGACTGATTTGCATATGACTGGGTCCAAACTGGAATGGCATGGGCAGCAAAAAAACGATTTATTTAGGCCCAGATCACTGTACTGGGGGTGAATGTTTGACAATGTTCAGCATTCCGTCCATCACTTGTTGTTTTTGCTTTGTCGCCCTAAGTGGGAAGGGTATGCCCAGACGTGGGTCCCGTGCTTTCCATGCCACTGGATTCAAGCTAGCCTGGCTGATGAGGGGTGAAACCCTGAAACCGGTCCCAGGATGCTTGTTTCCAGTCCAGGGAAGACCTGGCCTAGAAGTTCGGGCTGGACAGTTCCCATGGGGAACAGGGTCAAGACTGATTTGCATATGGCTGGGTCCAAACTGGAATGGCATGGGCAGCAAAAAAACTATGGATTTAGGCCCAGATCACTGTACTGGGGGTCAATGTTTGACAATGTTCAGCATTCCGTCCATCACTTGTTGTTTTTGCTTTGTCGCCCTAAGTGGGAAGGGTATGCCCAGACGTGGGTCCCGTGCTTCCCATGCCACTGGATTCAAGCTAGTCTGGCTGAAGAGGGGTGAAACCCCGAAACCGGTCCCAGGATGCTTGTTTACAGTCCAGGGAAGACCTGGCCTAGCAGTTCGGGCTGGACTGTTCCCATGGGGAAAAGGGTCAAGACTGATTTGCATATGGCTGGGTCCAAACTGGAATGGCATGGGCAGCAAAAAAACGATGGATTTAGGCCCAGATCACTGTACTGGGGGTGAATGTTTGCCAATGTTCAGCATTCCGTCCATCACTTGTTGTTTTTGCTTTGTCGCCCTAAGTGGGAAGGGTTTGCCCAGACGTGGGTCCTGTGCTTCCCATGCCACTGGATTCAAGCTAGCCTGGCTGATGAGGGGTGAAACCCTGAAACCGGTCCTAGTATGCTTGTTTCCAGTCCAGGGAAGACCTGGCCTAGCAGTTCGGGCTGGACTGTTCCCATGGGGAACAAGGTCAAGACTGATTTGCATATGGCTGGGTCCAAACTGGAATGGCATGGGCAGCTAAAAAACGATGGATTTTGGCCCAGATCACTGTACTGGGGGTGAATGTTTGACAATGTTCAGCATTCCGTCTATCACTTGTTGTTTTTATATATATATATATCTGTATATATATATACATATATACATAGATTGATATATCTATCTACATAGATATCTATAGATAGATCTATATATATATATATTTATATATATATATATATAGATCTATCTATAGATATATCCATGTAGATAGATCTATCTATCTACATAGATAGATAGATCTATATATTTATAGATCTATATATATATATATAGATCTATATTTTTTTAGTAGTTGTATGGTTTCCCTGGGGGCCAAAATAGCCCCCAGGGAAACCCTACAACTACTAAAAAAAATTATTGTCCCCACAGAGGGTAGCCCTGCCCACGGGCGACCCCCTGTCAATTTCTTTATTTTATTTTTTTTATTTTTATTTAGCACCTGGGGGGGGGGGGTGATAGAGCGCGATCGCACCCCCCCAGGGGACACCTACCTCCAAGTAAAAAAAGATGCCCCCGGGGGGAGGGGTGGCTCGTTTTCCGAGGGGGCCGGCCCCCCAAAGTGAAATCCCTTGTGTCTAGTGGTGTTTCCTAGCCCTCGATCGCAGCTGTGTTCAGGAAGGCCTTGTGTAAAAGGGGAGAGTCTCCTCTTTCATACGAGGCCTTCCCGAACGTCGGGAAGGCCATTTGTGGCCATTTCCCCCATCGGAGCAGGAAGCGGCTGTAAAATGGGGAAAACAACACTGTGACGTCAGTGCGCTTCGCGGCGCGCTGACGTCACAAAGGGGCAGGTGGGGGAGGCACGGAAGATCTTCTGTGTCTCCCAGGGGTTTAAAAAAAAAATCCTCAGGTGCGACGTACCTGAGGATTTTTTATCCGCCACTGGTCGTGACCCGCACCAGGGAGGTAGTGTGGGCGTTGTCCAGGGACGACCACCACACCTAATGGATTAAAGAGGTGAGTCCTAAATTCTTTCTTAAATTGAATCAGCTTTGGGCAGGTTCAGATACATTCAGATCATTGGTGGGTTATTTACGGCATCTTTTCTTTTTTTCATATGAGCAAAGCAAAAAACAAAAATCAAAAATGTATCTTCTCAAAAAGTGTTTCACTTATTTACAAAATTCTTGATCTTAGGGTTTTTCTCTACTTGTAAATGTTCAAAATTACCACTAATAGTTTTGAAAGTAAACCATCTGATAATCAGTTATGAGTACTTCCAGTAAATAATATCTCTGTTCATCAAGCGGCAGTGAGATTTCAAAGTTCAGTTCCAAAGCAATTGCAAGTTCCAGAATGTTCAGCTGAAGTCGAATCTTTAGCAGAAAAGGCAATGAACTCCTTCTCCCAATTAACAGCTGCGTAATAAGTGCATTCAGGAGCTGAATATTGTGTACTCTTTTTCTTTTTGACCTCCTTGTAGCATGACCTTCAATATCACCGTCATTTTGATCTGACTCTTCAGTTACTTCAGCAACAGTAGGAGGCACATTTATCATTGGATTTGGACTTTTCTTGGGCCACTGGTCTCCAATCACAGTTCTTCCCTCAGTCATAACTGGGATTTCAGTGTTTTCTGAGATAGCAGGAGTCAACTCACTTTGACTCGACCCTCCTGCACCTTCGACTGCAACAGACTCACTCAGAGTTTCACCAGATCATGCATTTGTCGCCACAGCCACTTGTCCAGTCCCCACAGTTTAGCTGACATGGACCCCTTCCTTTGCTCACTGTACCTAACCCAGGCACTGTTTGATCAAGGGGAGCTGAAACGTTGCAAGTGTGTTTCACATGTTTCTAGTTCGTTAGACCAGCGCACTTCACAGCAGTCGTTGTGACTAGGACAATCTGGTATGGCCCTTTACAACGCGGCTCTAAGTATGACTTTCTTACATGCTTCTTCACCAGAACCCATGTCCCAGGACTCAGGCTGTGACACAGTTGTTATTGTGGTTGAGCAGTTGCTTCTACAACGTGAGGAGACAAAGAACAGAACACACCAGCTAGCCCTTTGCAATAATCCAGCACTAAATCATCTGTAATGTTCAGAAGTGTATTTGTGGGCACAGCTGGCAACCACAAGGCATGCCTCATAATTATTTAGTCGGGGGAAAACCTGTCTTTCTGTTGGGTGTGCTGTGCATGCTCATCAGGACAAGAGGCAATGCATCCAGCCATTTCAGTGTTGTAGATGCACACCCTTTCGCCAGTTGAGACTTCAAAGTTCTATTGAGCTGCTTGACTAATCCTGAGGCTTCTGGTCTGTAACTGCAGTGCAATCTTTGCTCAATTTGGAATGCTGGACACAACAATTTTATGACTTCACTGTTGAAATGAGTTCCTTGACCTGGTTCTAGAGAAGTTAGAAAACTGAATCGGGGTATCAATTCCCTCAAAAGCAGCTTTGCAACTGTGAGGCTATCATTCCTGCAAGTTGGGTAAGCTTCTACCCAATGCGAGAAGACACACACCACAATCAATCAATCAATCATTCAGGAATTTGTAGAGCGCACTACTCACCTGTGAGGGTCTCAAGGTGCTGAGGAGGGGGGGAAGAAAGGGGGATGTGCTGCTACTGCTCGAACAGCCAGGTCTTGAGAAGGTTCCTGAAGGTAAGGAGGTCTTTGGTCTGGCGCAGGAGGGTGGGAAGAGTGTTCCACGTTTTGGCGGCGAGGTGCAAGAATGATCTACCGCTGTTTGTAGTTCTGCGGACGCGTGGGCCGGTTACGAGGGCGAGGTCGGCAGAGCGGAGATGCCGGGTCGGGGTGTAGAAGGAGAGCCGTCTGTTGAGGTATTCTGGTCCGGTGTTGTGCAGTGTTTTGTGAGTGTGGGTGAGGAGTTTGAAGGTGATTGTCTTGTTGACAGGGAGCCAGTGCAGGTTTCTCAGGTGGTCTGTGATGTGGCAGTGGCGGGGGATGTCCATGATGAGTCGTGCAGAGGCGTTTTGGATGCGTTGCAGCTTCTTTTGGAGTTTGCCCGTGGTTCCTGCGTAGAGGGCATTGCCGTAGTCCAGTTTGCTGCTTACGAGGGCTTGGGTAATTGTTTTTCTGTTTTTGGTGGGTATCCATTTGTAGATCTTTCGGAGCTTGCGGAGGGTGTTGAAGCAGCTGGAGGAGATGGCATTGACTTGTTGGGTCATGGATAATGAGGAGTCCAAGATGAATCCTAGGTTGCGTGCGTGGTCGGTGGGAGTCGGAGTGGCTCTGAGAGTGGCAGGCCATCAGGACTCATCACATTCGGAGGGGGGTGGAGCCGAAGATGAGGACTTCCGTCTTGTCAGAATTGAGTTTGAGGCAGCTGCTCTTCATCCTTTCGGCGATGTCCTTCATTCCTTTGTGGAGGTTGGTCTTGGCAGAATCCTTGGTGAGGGAGAGGATCAGCTGAGTGTCGTCGGCATATGAGATGATGTTGAAGTTGTGGGATTGGGCGATGTTAGCAAGCGGGGCCATGTAGATGTTGAAGAGGGTCGGGCTGAGGGACGATGATATTGGTGGCCTCCAAGCGGAATGGGGGGAGGCGGTCTCTCTGGGTTCTGCCAGTGAGAAAGGAGGTGACCCAGTCCAGGGCTCTGTCGCGGATTCCTGCATTGCCGAGGCATGAGCGTAGGGTGTGGTGGCAGACGGTGTCGAATGTGACCGAGAGGTCCAGGAGAATGCGGGCCGTGGTTTCGCCATTGTCCAGTATGATTCTGATGTCGTCGTTGGCGGCAATGAGGGTGGTTTCAGTACTGTGGTTGCTGTGGAATCCAGATTGGGTGCAGTTCTCCTCGAGGAAGTGGGTTAGTTGTCTGTTGACAGCCTTCTCGATGACTTTTGCCAGGAAGGGAGGCAGGGAGATAGGCCGAAAGTTCTTGAGGTCCTTTGGGTCCGCCTTGGGTTTTTTGAGGAGGGTGTTGATCTCAGCGTGTTTCCAGCTCTCCGGGAAGGTGGCGGACTCTAAGGAGCTGTTGATGCTCTTCCGTAGTTGGGGGTGCGATGACGGAGCTTGCTATGTTGAGGATGTGGTGAGGGCAGGGGTCAGATGGAGAGCCAGAGTGGATGGTGTTCATGATTTCAATGGTGTCGTTGTTGTTGACGGGGATCCAGGAGAGCAGGAGGTTGGTCGGAGGTGAATCTGTGGTGTTGGTGGTTGTCGGGGGTGTCTGGGTGCTGAAGCTGTCGTGGATGTCTGCAATCTTGCGGTTGAAGTAGGAGGCTAGGGAGTCTCAGAGGTCTTGGGATGGCAGGATGTTGTTGGCGTTGGAGCCGGGGTTGGAGAGTTCGTTCACGACGTTGAAGAGCTCCTTGCGGCTGTGTGCATTGTTGTTGATTCAGTCTTTGAAGGCGGTTCTCTTGGTGGCTCGGATGAGTTGGTGGTGTCTTTGGATGGCATTTTTTAAGGCTGTGTGGTTGTCCAGAGTCTGATCTTGGCGCCACTTTCTTTTGAGTCTTCGGCAGGTTTGCTTAGATTTGTGGAGGTCGGCTATAAACCAGAAGGCCTTTCAGTTGGTGCACCTGTTGGAGGGATTCTTGATTGGGGCGAGAGGATTGGCACAGGTGTCGACCCATTGCCTGAAGTTGCGGGCAGCTGTATCAGTGTCGGTGGTGTCGATGAGTGGGTTCCGGGAAAGGGTCGCGATAAGTTGGTCTTTGGTGACCTTGTTCCAACTGCAGTGGGGGATCCGTTGTGGATGGTGGTGTGTTGTGGATTTGTTGAAAGAGAAGTGGATGCAGTGGTGATCTGTCCAGTGGAGTCCAGTGGTGTGGCTGAAGGAGACATGATTACTGGAGTAGAAAATAGGGTCAAGTCTGAGTCCTGTGGAGTGGGTCGGTGTCGTGACGAGCTGTTTGAGGCCGAGGTTGTCGAGCAGGGTGGCGGTGTTGTCGTTGGTGTTCTCAAGGTGGAAGTTTAAGTCCCCGAGGAGTATGTAGTCAATGGATGTGAGAGCGTGCGTGCTGAGGACCACAACCAAAACATATCTCAGTCCATTACACACAGGCATTTCAATGAAATCATGCATTCTGTTGAAAAGACCTCATCTTCCTATGTGACTCAGGTTAACCACAGTACATTTCCCTACATTAATTTGTTGACATGTTACACATCTGTGACACACTGCTTCAGCAACCGATCTGAATCAGGGAATGTACCACATTTGTCTGAATGTTCTGATCATTGCATCCCTACCAATGTGAGCTTGTTCTTGGTAATACCTTGTCATTGGGGACAACAAACTATTTGGCAACACTGCTTTTCCTTCACTGGAACCCTAAACATCATCCTTATCTCTCTGAACACAACCTGCTCTACTCCAAACTCTTCGTTCTTCTTCTGACACTTCTTCCTTATTTCTTTTGACTTCTTCCCAAGTATCAATTAGTGTTATAAAGAAGTTTTGATTTGTCTCATTGGTGCTGCTTCCATCACTCCATCCCTCATTAAAGAATGTGCCATGAAGAGCACAATAACGTGCCACTTGGTCAGCATAGGCATTGCCTAACGAGATGCAATCACTTGGCTTTTGATGTGCTTCACACTTGACAACCTTAATTTTTATAGGTAACTTAATGCTTTCAACAATTGATAAACCTTGTCACTGTTTCAGATTGGTAATCCAGAAGGGGTCATGAAGCCTCTCTGGAACTATAACTGTCCAAAATCATGAACAACATCAAAACCATACTGGTTGTCAATGAATATGGTCTCTTAAAGCTGTTTAGAAACACACAATGCTCTAGTAAGAGCAACCAATTCGGCAATTTGGACAGAAAATACTTCTTGAAGCCATGAAGCTTATTTCACACCTGAGACTGTGCAGACTGTATATCCAGATCTCAGATTTCTATCAGCATCTCTTAAACAGGAGCCATCGATGAACTCCTCATTACAACTCTGGCGGTCGGAGTAAAAGTGGCGGATGTAGCAAGGGCCAGATGTAGCAAACGGTATTACCCATTCTGTGTCTATGGGAAAATGCTTTAGTACATATGGCCCCAAATCCTATCAAATTTGTCTGATTCTGCAGCATTGTCCTTCCAGTACTTTGATCTGTTAAAACAGTATTAAAACTTTGTCCTGTTTGGCTCTGAGTAACATTTGGCATTGACTGAACTGGGGTTAACATGTGCATTGACTGAGGTTGGGCACAATTTTAAACAGGCTAATTCACATAAGGTGTGGACACTGTTTTACTCACAACAGGACTTGGCATAACCTGGTTCGTAACTGGGCTTGGTACTACTTGATTTGAAACTGGGCTTAGTTCAGCTGAACGTTATTCACACTCAGGACAGGTGGATGAACCACAGGCACATGTGTCACTGAATATGCAGGTGTACACAGAGCTGTCTGATTCAGGGTCCGTGCAACTGGATCAGTTGGCATACTTAGGGTTATACTTTGGCCTGCTTAATTTCTACTATCTCAACTGTTAATAAGGTGGGGGGTTAATTTACCAATAACTGATTTATGAATTCATCATCTGAATCACTATGATATGTAATTGTCTTTTTATTCTCAACTTCTGCTGTCTGCTCTGCCTTCGTTACCTATTTCTTTCTTGTCTTAGGCTTAGTACTGGCTTCCTCTTTACCTGAAATACCTGGAAACATTCTCACTTCATCTAATATGCCTGCTCTCCCTATTTTCTCCTGTGCATTCCATCTAGCTTCTGAAAGTGTAATAATTGCTTTCTGCATTCTGTTCTCGTATTTAGTTGATATCTTGTCACAAACAATCAACTCCCAAACACTAAGGGCTTCAAATTGTACATGTCTCGGGGGCAGTTTCACCTCATGCATTGTTCACCTCAGGTTATCCAGAATTCTCAAATTAAAAGCTCCATATCGGGGAAAGGCTCAAGCACCTTCTTTCTCTGTAATTTTGCAATGTTCTAACCAAATACAATACTGACATCCTTTATGAGCTGTCACAATATAACTTGCTAAAAAAATAAGAATGAGTGTCAGCATGATCGATTCTATTCTAGGAAAAGGGACATGCCAAGGGGCAATGCCAATCAGTTTAGAGGGGTATACCTCTCCAAGATAGAGCATTTAAAGATTATTCATCAGCAAATCATCTGGATCAGCAACAAAATTCTGTCAGGAAGGATGCAGAGAGAGAGGGAAGAAAGGGTCTAATGAGGGTTTGCTGACCTGCGATTCTGACCTAAACTTTCAAACTCCGTTCCTCATATAAAACACATAAATCATGTTGATTTGCTGGATTGGCATTATCCAGTCATCGGCAACAGGTGATCTTGAAGTTGCCACAGTCAATCAAATTCTCAGACTTTTCCTAGGAGCAATGTTCTATCTGTGTGACTCCATACCGTGAAGGCAACCTTTTATTTCATGTTAAATCTACAGGCCAGGATTTTCCTTTCAAGGCCACTAAACTAAAGGTCTCTGTGCAATTGAACACTGAATGTATTGCTTCTTGCAAAGCTTCTCATGAGAACAGAACCTAGAGAAGAAAGAACAATGATTCATCTTTTTAACATGACTGCAAAATATGAGCTCTGCAGGCCTCATTTAAGCAACAATAAGAAAAACAGTTGCATTACGGTTAATCATTGCAATTTAATAAAATATATAAAATATAAACTTATAACCTCATCAATATAAATACTTCATTAGTACGAATAATAAATTTGACTTTAAATTATAAATTATAACTAGTACATTTCAGTAAACGTGGTAGAGGAGTGCAATTATTTCATTTCTGCGCATATCTTGAAACTCATAAATCACACATTAAACATTAAAAAACGAAATTCTTTTTAAGACATAATTATTCTAGGGTATAAACTATACTTTAACATCAATTTTATTTCACTAACATGTTATTTAATGAGGAAGGCACAATTGTGACCACCAGAAAATGAAAACATTAGCACATTTATTATGCGTGTCAGTGCAGCTTTCTACTTTACACTATCAAACATGAGACATAAATCGTCATCTTCTGCTGATGTATTGGTCACTAAAAGCATTACTAAAATTAACGCTCCAGCACCTCTATTTCAGGTGTTTTTGAAGTTATCAGATGTATACCGACCATTGCTGTCTCTATTCCAATAGGGAGGTGGAACAAACGCAAATGGGGTTAATCTTCATGCCTAGTTTATGATCTCTTGCAATTATCTTGTCACTTTTAACTGAATGTTAATAACAACTGGAATCCTGCAATGGTCACACTGGTTCAAGATTAGTTTTTCAGCATGGGCAACAATAGCCTGTTCAGAGAGTGCGGAAGCTAGTTTTGTAGTCCTATTGCAAGGATTCATTAATGTTGTTTTGGAAATGTGGTGTAGAAAGCTCAAAGGGATAGATACATACATATATATGCACACATACATACATATAAAAATATATATACACACACACATACATATACATATATTTTAATATATCACACAATATAGCACTAACTTTGCTGTGCTACATTATTTAAAACTGAGAGAGCAAGAGAGTGCAATAAGTATGAAGATATGTGACTGCTGCTGTCATCCTGTGTGCTGGCACATTTTCCTGCTGCCTACTGCCCCACACACACACCTTTGCATTATAGTGCAAAGGTGATTGCATGAATCTACCATACGTTTTGTACTGGTATGGTGCAGTTCCACTGCAAAAATAAGGGGATAAGTTAACAGGTTTTTGCGGCTATATTGACAGTTGATTTTACTATGATAATACTGGGCCTGTATGCCGCTTCTAAGACTTTAAGCTTACCAGATCTTGATCTGGCACTCCTGGACTCTTTACTATTGATTCCAATTAAATGCATCCTCCTAGAATGGAAATCTGTCAGTCATATTCCATAACACACATGGTAGGCTTGGGTGACACATTTGTGCAGAATCTAATTCTCCCAGCATAAGCTACCTGGCCACCCCAATATCTCCCAACCTATCTGGAAGAGACTAGATAACTTGTCCTTGCCCTGGCCCTCCCTCGCAAATAATTCTCCTGTGACTACCCATTTTTTGCCTTTCTTCCATATTTCCTATACCTATTTGAAGTACATATCTACAGATATCCACCAATGTTCTTTCAGTGCCTTTGGCTTATACATAAAGTTCTAGCTTCTATTATGTCCGCCAGAACATTCGTTAGTGTTTCTAGTACTCTACACTAATGTAGTTCTCATTATGTTCAATACTGATGATGTAGTTTTTGGTCCTTTTTGTCTTTGTGTTCTTTTTAATTGTTCCCCTGATAAACACCGTAATAAAAATGTATTGAAATAAAACAAATCTGATTTTTTTTCAAGAAAAACAATCTGGATACATATTTACCTGAGAGGAAAGGAATGGAATATTTGAGGTTTTTATGTAGGTACTTGTGCATATTGAACTAACTGTAAGGGATGCAATTTTTGTCAAGATTTAAAAACTGTGATGCAGAAAAGAATGGTGTTACATTTCACAGTCTCAGCATCAAAACCCACCTCAACAAATCCACTTAGCCTCAACCCCTCATATTCTGTCCAGTCAGAATGGCCAGTAGTTCAGAGAAACATTTGACTCCTCTACCAGCAGGCAGAGCTAAACTGTGTTGACAAGTAGCAAAGTCTGTCAGACACAGGTGATTAAAATGTCACTTCCCCATGCGTGAGCATGACAAAAATCCTTGGTTATGGTGGACCATGGACATCAATTAGGGGTCGCCAGGGGTCACAGCTGCATCTCTGGCTTGCCCTTTACAACCCCTGGTTCTGTCTTTGCAACCCGTGGCCTCAGAGGTGGCAAAAGCCGTCCCAAGAGGATACAGTGAACAGTCTCCTGGCTTAAACTGTGAGCCAGTTCTGTGAAATAAATTCAGAAGAGCAATGAACACCAATAAAAGAAAACGTGAATTAAGAACCCACATTGTTAATCAGCTTCTCATTTTTCATGATGGTGAATACATGAAAAATTGTCTGTTTGACAAAATCCTTTACTTTTAACCTTAGCAAGAGAGACACTAACTTTCAAATGGTCATAAAACAAAACATTTTAATATTGATAAGGAATACTCTCAGCCAATAACATAGTTCATGTCAAAATATGGTCCATATAAGTTAATACAAGTGGGCTTAGCAATTATCTGTTTTTAAATAATTTGCTGTGACATATAAATACGTTTGTTGCACATTAGGGGCATTCTTACATCATGGCCGTTTTTGGTAGAAACAGTTTTGGTTCCTAGTGTTGATCTATTTTTCATGGCGCCATGTCCTCTACTTCGAAACAAAAGAAATGCATAATGTTTCCTTGAGATACCATGTCAGCACCCCTATAAAGATACACATAGTTCCTAAGACATTTATTTGTGTTAGTAACTGATGTCTTATTATAATAATTGTGTACTTAATATAGCGTCAAATTTTGGTGATTCGACCTCCATGCGGGGGGCACAGCTAATAAAATGATAAAAGTGGATCAGTTGAGGAGATAAAATCTGTACTCAAAACTACAAGATCACATGACATCTAACAGCGCTATAGGATTCCGAATAACCAATGCCACATCGCTCTTTAAAGGCGGCTGTAATTGAATAAGTGGCCTCATATAAAAAATTGTTTCTGACAGGGTCAGCGCTGCCAACCCAAGGACAGTAAAGTTAAGAAAGCAGCTTTACTTTGATTTCCTATTATTCAAAATCACTAAGGAAGTTCGAGGAATCAAGGACCAGCATTTTCATGTTAAACGACAGATGATTACTTTAAAATACATTAGCTGCTTTATGTGCCCGGCCCGGCGACTAAATTAAATACAGTGAAGGTGAGAATAATTAGTGAAGCGCCTAATGATCAGATTGATAGTAAGAACCTGAGTATAAATCCTGATTTAAATTCACAAATGGAGAAAAACCTACTGAAGGGTGTTATGATACAAGTATTAACATTTTTTAACGAAATTGAGGTGAAAGTCAGGACTGCAGCAGAACAAATGCTATCCCTGGCTAAGAACAAGAATTAGTTATACTTAACACTCATACAATTATATTGGATTTGTAAAATCGCTAAAAGGCATGTGCATGGTATTATTCGAAAAATGTAGATTTTCCTAGTTTTAATGACGGAAAGTCTTAATTTTATTAAAGACACCGAGGCGAGTATTATGCATTCATTTCTTGCATTATTAAAAAAGCAGCAAGTGAAGAAAAACTACAATTCCCATGAGCGTAGAGAAACCAGCCAATGGGAAACAAAAGGTAGTTCAATAACAATAACCAATGAATAACTACATGTGCTATTATGACGTAACTGGACTGCGAGCAACCCTCTTTTCTTGCGCTTAAAGTTCAGCTGGCACGAAATAAAGGAAAAATAGAAGCCAAAATTAGAAGAGCCATAATGAAAGATAATAACTCGGTGCAGAAGTTCATAAGTCCAGGGAACTGCCGATGAAGGGAGGCACACTGGTGATCCGCCAAACAAAGAAGAGGATATGGAGACAGCGTTGACGTTGGTGGGCCATCCACACCATGAAATGATGACCTAGGTAGCAGGTTGGACAGACGGTGACACTAGAGGGAGGGAGAAATATAAACAAACACTAGTTACCAAGAAAACAACGGGTGGGATAATACTCACTTTTATGACAGGACCGGAGGCTCCTATTATGCATGTTTAAAGCAAATTAATGACATTCGTAACCACATTATCAACAGGCTTACAATAAAAAACTCTAAACACATTGTCATCAGACCAGTCTGCAGATCTAAGAATGTCCTCAAGACGTGAACCTGCCCAAAAAGCTTTGGATGCCATAGCGCCTCTGGAAGAATGGGCTCCAAATCCCAGCCAAAGACATAATCCACTTGACCCAACGAGCCAATGTAGCGGAAGACACCGGCTTGTAAGGTTTTCTAAAGGAAATAAGAAGTTGAGTATTTGAGGACGTTCTTAGATGAGCAGTCATATGCTCGTATACTTTTAAACATTGTGCTACACATAATTTGGGATGATCCGGACAATATGGATAAAAAACAGAATGTAAATTTGTTTTTGTTCTTCTAGATACAGTAAATAATACCCCCGAAGGAGTAAACTGTCGAGAGGAAATGTCTAAAGCTTTGATATCAGAAATAAGACACAACAACATAGTGAGTTTAGCCGACATCTTCAGGGTAAGAGAAGAATTGTCAGGCCAAGAAAGAAAGAAATTCAGCACGATATTAACATCCCACAAAATTCTGTATTTAGGAAGTGGAGGATTAGAAAATGTTACTCCCTTTAAAAGCCGGCAAATAAGCGGGTGTTCCCCCACTGGCTTTCCATTGACGAACTGATGATTCGAGGAAATGGCTGACCTATACAGATTAATAGTACGAAAAGCTTTACCCTTGCTACTTCCGCAGTGAGGAAATTCACTATAAAAGTGACATCTGCTGAAAGGGGATCAATGTGTTTTCTCAAACACCAGCTTTGCCATAAAGCCCAGGCATTCCTTGTTCCAGGGGCCCAAGATTGTCTAATGTATTCCAAAGCTGGTGACGAAATGCAAGGGAAAAATTGGGAATTCCCGAAATTTTAAGCTGAAAGGGAAAGAAGATTGTCCAAAATGAGGTTGTGAGGTCGTTGGAGAGGGTCTAAAAGAAGGTCTGGGAACGAAGGGATGAGAAAAGGAAAGTCTATGGCCAGTTCCAGAAGTGTAGGAAACCAAATCTGGGACTGCCAATAAGGAGCGATAAGAATTAAGGTAGCTTGCTGACGACGGACCTGAGCAAGAACTCTGCTGATCATAACGAAAGGTGGAAAAGCATAAGAAAGGGACTTGGACCAGTCCTGGAGAAATGCATCGTAAGCCAGGGCTGAAGGATCCGGTCGCCAACTGTAAAATTGGGGAAGTTGAGTGTTGAGGCGGGACGTGAACAAGTCGATCGTCATGGGCCCCCATTTGTCTTGTAGGAAATGAAAGATCGCAGGATGGAGTTTCCAGTCGCTTGAATCGTGTAGATGGCGGGAGTGCCAATCGGCAATGGAGTTGAGAGTTCCCGGAAGATACTCTGCATGAACCGAAATTTGGTTTGAAAGGCAATATTCCCAGAAGCTCTTTGCCAATTTCGCTATGGGTTTGGATTTTGTACCCCTGAGATGGTTGATGTATCGGACCGCTGAAATATTGTGCATCCTTAGAAGGATAGCACAGCATACCCTGTTCTTTGCGAGGCTCC
Organism: Pleurodeles waltl; assembly: GCF_031143425.1. NCBI lineage: Eukaryota > Metazoa > Chordata > Amphibia > Caudata > Salamandridae > Pleurodeles > Pleurodeles waltl. The sequence goes on along the minus strand of NC_090439.1, from coordinate 705,414,477 downwards.
TGATTGCAAAGGAGCCTGCAAGCATCTCTAAACAATTGATATGCAATCTGGACTCCTCTAATGACCATAAACCTCCAGTCGAGATTGGTCCACAATGGGCCCCCCAACCGGTTAGGCTTGCATCTGGCTCTAATACAAGATCTGGGGCTGATGGAAAGATAGTCCTTCCGTTCAAAGCGTCTAAATGTTCTATCCACCATTGCAGTTCTGTACGAGAATCGTGATCTAGGGGAATAATATCTGCGTAAGAAAGGCCTTTGCGCAAATGTTGAATCTTTAACCGCTGAAGAGCCCGGTAATACAAGGGGCCTGGGAATATAGCCTGAATGGAAGAGGAAAGGAGACTGACGACGCAGGCAAGGGTCCTCAGAGAAATGGACGAATGACGAAGAACTTGAAGAATCTCTGACTTTATAGATTTGATTTTTGCAGAAGGGAGAAACAGAGTGGCCGAAACTGAATTTATTAGGAAACCTAAAAATTCTATACTTTGGGTAGGAAGAAGAATAGACTTTTCTTTGTTGATGATAAAGCAGAGTTCCGATAAAAGAGAACAGGTGAGGCTGAGGTGGGATGTGAGTAATTGAGGAGATTGACTCATGAGGAGAATATCGTCCAGGTAAATGAGAAGTCTCACTCCCTGGCCCCTGAAATGCACCACCACTGGCTTCATGAGTTTGGTGAAACACCATGGAGCTGAAGAAAGACCGAAAGGAAGAGATGTAAAATGAAAGAATTGGTCGAGCCATTGAAATTGAAGAAACTTCCTGTGGTCCGGGTGAATCGGAATGACCAGGTAAGCATCCTGTAAATCTAAACGAACCATCCAATCGTTCTGAAGCAGAGAGTCGCTGAGATGGAGAATGGTTTCCATCTTGAAGTGGCGGTAAACTACAAATTGGTTGAAGAACTTGAGATTGATAACGGGTCTCATTTTCTTGTTCTTCTTTTGAACCAAGAAAATGGAGCTGGTGAAGCCTAACGGGTGGGGTTGAGTAAGAGCAATGGCTCGTTTTTGAAGAAGGGATTGGACTTCCGAGGAAATAAGAGCGGACATATCTGTAGCAAAATGGGGAAGAGGAGGAGCAACGAATTGTATTGGAGTTGAGTACAATTCTATCTTGTAACCTCGAATGGTGTTTAGAATCCAAGGATCTGAGGTAATTAATAGCCAATTTGGGAAAAAATTACAAAGGCGACTGCCCACGGAAACAAGAGAAGGAGATTGATTTACCTGTTTGGTTGGCATTTCTGGTATTCCTGAAGCCTCTGGTGCGAAAACCTCTGGTCCTTTGCGGGTAAAACTGTGACCTGAAATCTTGGTATGAAGAGTTGTAGTTGCCATGGGAGCCTTGGTTGTAATAGGATCAGCCGGCAAAGCGGGTCCTGCCTCTGCCGGCCCTGGTGAAAACCCGTTGATTGAACCTTTTCTTTAAAGACTTTTGAGCCTTATCCAGCGAGGTAAAAGTAGCAACATACTTGCCCAGTTCTTTAATGAAGTTGTCCCCAAATATAAAACCTTCTGTTTTGGTCTGCGCTTGAATTGTGGCTAGATGAACAAGTTTGGGATCCAATTTAAGCAAAATACCTTTGCGTCTTTCTTGGGAAATCGCAGCGTTGGCATTGCCTAAAAGGCAAACAGATCTTTGGACCCATAAGGAGAGTTCCTCCGGATCAACAGCGGAACTATCAATTCTGGCGGCCTCAGCCATGTCAAAGATACGGGTGAGAGGGCCAATGACGTCCAATAATTTGTCCTGACAAGAGGACCAGGCTTTATCTACCCCTTTCCTGGGATCCTTGCCAAACTTAGTGAAGAAAGTGTGGATGGGTTGGTCAATAGTAGGTGTAACAGATGACTTATGCTCTAAAGAGGGACGAGGACACTCTGATTTTAATTTAGAGCGGGTTTGTTTATCCAGAGGACAAAATAATTCTGCCGAAACTTAATCTCCCACTTGAGTGGCCGGGAACCATTCGGTTGAATTGGGGTGTAATATGAAAGGAGGGTCAAACATAGGCAAGCCTTCACAATCTAGAAGCGGAGAGGAATTAGAGAAAGAAAATTTCGTTTTTTTGGGAACAGGCGCGGAGTCACAATCATCTTGGTCAGATGGATCAGCATCTGAATCCGCATCGGGTACCTCATCATCAGTGTCCGGAATGGAGGTAATAATTAAAGGGGACATAATATTTTTTGTCAGGCAGAAGACGACGAGCTTCTGAAGGGAAAGGACGTGACCAGGACAAGAGGCTGGAAAACGCCTGAATTCTGCAGAAACGCGGTGAGGTACACCGGAAAAAGCAGCTCTGAGTCGATAGAGGGCATGGAAGTAACTCATTCCTCATGTGCTGTGTAAAACAATGGCGCGACGTGAGGAACGGTTAAAACCATTTGAATGAAGCCGAACGCGCGCCGGGGAGCGCAAGGACAGAACTATTAGTGCGGCAACATGCTGGCTAGGAGGGAAAAGCATAAATTAATCAAATAATAACATACCGCTTATATAGAAATGAAATAACAGTAACAATTACAATCAAACACAATATTGTAAGGGAAATATTTGAAAAAACGACTTAACTGGCTGCGAGCAGCAAGAAAAGAGGTCTGTTCGCAGTCCAGTTACGTCATAATAGCACATGTAGTTATTCATTGGTTATTGTTATTGAACTACCTTTTGTTTCCCATTGGCTGGTTTCTCTACGCTCATGGGAATTGTAGTTTTTCTTCACTTGCTGCTGTTTTAATAAAGCAAGAAAAGAATGCATAATAGAAGCCTCCGGTCTTGTCATAAAATTAAAAGCACCAGGTATGACTGTTTGCTTTGGAGCCCAGTACTTAGTGTCAGGTGATATACAGAACTAAGCAACCGTTCACAAACTCGGAAAACGTACTAAAGCTGTAATTATTCTCTAGAAAGAAAACTCGCACAAGGCAGATATTAAAATCAATTAAAATGTAACACACTGCCACCTACTGATTGAGATTGTCTCCTAATTCTAGAGTGATGGGTGTTTATCTAACACATGAAGGTCAAAGAGGAAGCGGACAAGGGTCCTTCTGCAGAGGGTCTTGCATTGCAAGCACACATAATAGAGCCAAATGCAGAAATAGCGGCTCTCTAATTCATGGACAGTCAAAGAATGATAAACAACCAATTAAAATTATCACTGGCAGAAGATGTCTTCCAGTAACAACCAAATTAATTTGCAGACTGACTATACTGAAATCAAACCAAAACACCTAACTTTTATATTATAGATCACGTCAAAAGTGGTCTATAATATCTTAAACAATAAGATTTTCAAGGCTTTCAGAAAATTGACTCATTCCTTCTGTATTCTAAGAGAACTGATTGTTTTGATTTCAACCCAGTACTGCTTTGATTCACCATAGGTTACTCTTGGGCCATCACTTAGAAAGTCAACCTGGTTTGCTTTAAAGACTGTAGATAAGCCTTGCAGTGTCTACCTGTGAAAAATAAACTTCTTCCATCTATAGTCCACTTTCAGATACATTGGGTGGCCTACCAATGCTTGATATTCTTGCACCTACCATTCTCTTTTGATGCTTAAAAGCTCTGTTTTCTTAGTTAAAGTGGCGAAGTTCAGGTTCGAGAATAACAGTTAATGCCTCTCGTTTATCATCACTGTTTTACTTGCACTGCAGCTCTCGTATGATATCCCTCAAGTACCATTATTGTACCTCTGACATTATTCCAGACAGCCCTTTTTACATTGTCAGTATATAAATATACATATAAGTATGTAGGATGAATTTTTATGTTTCCTCACTTTGCGAGTTCAAAAGCCCAGCCACAGTTCTGCAATATAGTTTATGAGCACATTCGAAGAGTCCTCTGGCAGCACACACAGGGTCCTAAGATGTGTGTTCCTCAGCAGGTTGTCTTACATGTCAAAACAGCCTTCCATTTTTTACCAGGCTTTAAACTGCAGTTCTCTGAAAGGATTCTACCATCTGTACTCCACTTACAGCCTCTAACAGGAGTCCCTCCAAGTTGCATATAGAAGATCCCTGCTTCTCCCACACTTTCTATATATGTGTCAGTCTGCTTCAGGTTTCTGCTGTATTCCAGCTACTGCCTTTTTAATCACACATGGCCAGTCGTGTAGAACCATTTGCAGTTTGGGTATGGGTTACAAGTGTTCTCTTCCCCATTGAGACATCTCCTTGGATGTCTCTGGTCCATAGAGTCTCAGTCTGAATTGAATTGAATTGATTCTCAGTGTTCTTCCCCACTCTTGAGGCATTTACTCTTTTATTTTTTCCAGCCATCCCAGCGTATGTTATGATTTGGTGCCTACGCTTAAAGATCGGCCTTACTGCTAGCTTTTTAGTAGATGTGATCCATAAAATTTAACTAGGGTTATAGGTGAGGCAGCCTTACAGCAAAACTGTTGGCTCAATTCAGGCCTCCAATGTCAGAGGAGCACACCACTGTCAGCAGTGGAGATTGCTCATCTCTCTGACTTGCTCCAATGCTGCTCCATTATCATGAGCTCCTTTGTGAGAGCTGTGGTTCCAGTTAAACCACAGCCGTCAACTCACCAGGTCAATTCACCCTTGTTTCCCAGTCAGTACTACAAGCACCATTTTATTCATGCTGCTTCTTTGTTCAGCTAGTAAGCGGAAAGGCATGTGGGTCAATCGTAGAGATTATTTCTACCTCTAAGTACCAGTTTTCTCTACTTCAACTCTTCTCTCCTCTACTTCTTTGCAGCAGCATTTTGGAGCCCAGAATGAAACCAAAAAGTGGCTGAATGGGGCCTCAATCTGGCTCTTGCAGAGTACTGCCATCTTGGAGACCAGTTGGTCGCAACCCCTTCATCCAATTTTAGCGGGACTGGAGTAAATATAATAAATATTACCCAATCTACTACAATCACTTTCCCAACATGTGTTAGATTGGTTGTCAGGAACCACAGTACACACTCATTTGTACATGCCAGGCAGGCACAGAGATGCATTTCTGAAAACTTCATATTTGCTTGAACCTTCTGCTGCAGAGGATCGCAGCAGTATGTGCAGAGGGTGGGTGCCTCTTGATGTGAGGCTTCAAGGCTGTGGTGCTTGCCCTACATGTCCTAGAGTGGCACAGAACGCTCACAAGACTTCCAATAGTGACCCATCTTGGATCCATAGAAAATACATTTCTTGTGTTTCAGAGCATTCCTTGGGATACTTAGTTGAGGCAGCGGAACCTTGTTGCCAGGAAATTGGAACTCATCATACTTTCATATGAAATTAAAGGAATTTTGGATAATCACGAGGTGGCAAGGGTAAATACAGCATCAACGGACACTGGCCTTTCACTTGGACAATGGCTATGGGAAGGTAAGGCCCTGGAGCATGTTCGGCTTACTTTGAGGTGCCCCCGTTGAGTGATTGTGAAGCGTGATGTGCAGGCCTGCTCCCATCTATCAGCACATAGGACATGCGGAGCCTGCTGGCCCGAAAGGAAGAGAGAATCAGCTGATCACTGCCACAGGCCCTAGCACTCCACACAGAATGTTCCTTCATCGCACATTAGAAGAGCAGAGGGAGTGAGGAGTGAGACCTCCTCTCCCGTCCTCCCTAAATGCCGTCCTCCTACCACTGCGCTAGGTAGCTCCAAGCTGTGGCCCCTCACCTGATGGGGCCACCACTGTCACCTTCACACAGCCGTAATCGGCTAAGGGGAATTGCACCCAGAAGAGACATAACCACATTAGGTAAAGTAATTTTGGCATCTAAATTGACTTTGACACTACCTGATCACTTGCTTATAAGGGCCCCTTCTGTACGTAGGGGCCCCATTGGCAGCAGACAAGCCTCAGCCTTCACCGGTGTATACTCTACATAGGGACCATAGATGACCCCAACCACTACAGCGGTGCTAGTTTAGGAGCGTACCCTCATCCCCAGGGTCCCTTCCAAGTCAAATACTCACAACAGCACTCTGCCTCCGACCCAGGAGCTGCCAGCCCCCATCACCTCCATTGCATTGCCCAGCTGTGCTCATGCCTTAGAGGGGACATGTCTGATTGTTGTCGTGTGGTGGGCAGCTGTACCCTTCTTCTCCCCCCCAAATAACTACAATGAGGACTGCAGGATCTATGACACAGAAAACGGGCAACGTGGATCCTGAGAAGAGCGTATTGGCAATTGGCGGTGAGTGCCTTGATGGTGTAGGGAACTGTAGGAGAGTGATGCCCTGAATTGCCCATCTTATTGTATGAACCAGAGTGTGCCAGGCCCTCGTCTGCATATTTGCTACTATCGACCTGCTCTGCTAGAGCAAACTTTCCTGTACTGACCTCAGGTTTGACCTGCATGCTTGGCATCTGGAACTTCATCTCACCACCTTCTCCTCACCAAGGCCATGGTGCAAAGTAAACCTGCCTCTACTTCACCAGTGGGGCATCAAGACATCACAATGGATCTAATTGTCAAGGAAATCACTGCGGTGGGGCAATAACTTGAAAATGATGGACACTAAAATTACATACATCACCACCTACACAAAAATCATCCAAATGGAGATCAGATCCTTCCAGGGCCAATTGAATGGCATAGATAATCACACTGGAAACTAGGGTGGCCCATTCAAACTCTTCAGACTCAGAACTCTGGTGCATACCGCACAAGGTTGTAGACCTGGAAGACAGAAACCATAGGGACATTGTCCGCTTCTTTGGCTTCTCTGAGCAGGTGGAATTGAAGGGCATGAAGTGACTTGATCCCCTGCATCAGTGGCCTCACCTTCACTAGAACTGCAGAGGGCCTACTGCATACTCTCCCTCATGCCTAATACTGGAGACAGAGTGCGACAGATCATTGCATGTTACCTGAGAAATGAGTAGTCCCAACAGGTTTTGACTGCGGACAATAAACACAGACCCTAGGATTGTGAGGGACACAAGATCCACATGTCAGCAGACATTTCCAGGGAGACAAACTGCTGTATGACCCACTAGATGAGTAGTTGCTGTCTTTGTATTTACGTTTTCTCTCAATTTTTTAAACAAACTTTGTTTCTTGGATTTTCTCACATGTAAAGGTATATGGTATGCAGCGCAATAACATTTCTCTCATGAGAGTACATCATGCCTATGTGGCGTTAAATACAACATCTGCATGCCTTTGCATGTTCCATACCTGACTTCTAGCATAATCACAGAAAAGACTGCAACATATACAGAACGCCTCCGCGCACCTCATCTTGGACATTCCTCACCACAGCCACATCACAGCCCACCTGAGAATCCTGCACTGGCTCCCCGTCAACAAGAGAATCACGTTCAAGCTCCTCACCCACACTCACAAAGCACTGTACAACGCTGGACCGGAATACCTCAACAGACGTCTCACCTTCTACACCCCTACCCGCCAGCTTCACTCCGCTGACCTTGCCCTCACCACCTTTCCACGCATCCATAGAATGACTGTCGGTGGCGGATCGTTCTCCCACCTCGCTGCCAAGATGTGGTACACTCTTCCTCTTCATCTGTGACAGACACATGACCTGCTAACCTTCAGGAGACACCTCAAGACCTGGCTGCTCGAGCAGGAGCACCACCCCCCCTTAGCACCTTGAGACCCTCACAGGTGAGTAGTGCGCTTTACAAATGCTATGATTGATTGATTGAGATATATGGCATCACAGTAGTGAAACCTCCCACGAGGTACAATAGGCCGGGATAAACTAGTATGGTGTGTGTTCATTCGTATAATGTAGAACATCCCTAAAAAAACAATAACCATAACCAAACACTGTAAATGGTAGGGTCTGGCCAACAGTCCAGTCTTTTAGCCACCATGCAAGAGTCTAGGGATCCAGGCTAGGGATCTCCCACAAATATTCAGGAAGGTGGAAATGACACAGTCCCTTGCAGCATTCACTCTCCATATCATGTATTGTTTGATTTGATCCTTTCTGGGTTCTTATTTTTCTGGGATACAACCCACCTGATGAATGGCTGTACCATACGGCCTCCCCATGGGCAGGACCCTGATCCTGCAGTATTAAGACAGAATATCAGATACAGAAATATTGTGGGACAAGGTATGATGTCAAGAATATTGAGGACAAAAATGTTGTGAAGTTAACTTTCTATAGATAAGCAAAGTATTACTATATATATATATCGCTCAAAAAACCAAAGGTTACAGGGACGTTATAGTTAGGTTCTGAATTTACTCATACAAAGCCATAGAAATTCAGCAGTTCTAGTTAGAGTTATTTAAATAAGAATGCCTTGCGGCCTAAGGTAACTATAACTTGAAACACCTGCCATGCACCTATTTTTCTTCAATAATTTAACTTCTAATGTTTCATTGATATTTGAATTGATTTTCTAAAAGTTGTCATGAGTGCTGTCATATCTAGGGTAGTTAGCAGTGCATGGCGTTGGCGTAAGTTTTATTTACTTTAGGTTGCAAGTTACAGTTACTGTAACTGCTGAATTTCAATGGTTTTGTGCGAGTAAATTCAGAAGCTAACTATAATGTCCCTGTAAAGTTTTTTTTTTTTTGTGAAATTCTAAGGTTTTTATAATTATATTTCCCAACTATAGTAACCCTGTAACCTTTGTTTTTTAGTGAATTTCTATGTTTTCTTAACGTAGAGTAATTTTAATTAATCTAACCACTGACGTGCATGCCCTTCAGCCGTGTATGGTGGGGGTTGGCCACAGGGCCTGACCTGCAGCCAGGCTCTGTGGACAACCTCCTATAGCCACCCAATCACAGGCAGTGCATGGCCAAAGGCAGTGTGCGGCAGGGTTTGGTTGCAGGGCCTGGCTTTTGGTCAGTCTCTGCGGCCAACCCCCCTGACCACCCAACCCCATGATGTGCGCAGCCTTTGGCCATGCGCAGTGGGAGTTGGCCATAGGGCCTGTCTCTCTGGGTGTGAGAATAGATGTGAGAGGGTGTCTCGGGGTGTGAGAGTGGCTGTGAGAATTTCTGTCTGGGTGTGAGAGTGGGTGTGAGAGGATCTGTGTGGGTGTGAGTGTCTGATTGTGGTCCAATAGTTGAAAAATGCATTCACCTCCACAAAGATTTCATATAGTTTTTTAACGTGGAATTGCAGAGTAAACATACTTGCTTTGCCTTTGTGAAGCCCACAGGTTAGGATAATTTGTTCTTTCCAGAAGTGGAGCTTCAACTGGGGCACCTGCTACGTTTATATTTGTAAGTACTTCCTACTGAGGTTTAATTTCTGGGAAATGAGCTTCATGGCCAGAACAGAAAATGACCTGCTCCTTTATCCAACAAGAGTCCACAGTTTGCACAAAATGTCTACCCAGCTGGAGTGCTTTCTACTAGTTAGTTGGTAAGCCCTACCTTATTGGGTAAATGTGCAGTGTGGGGAGAGGGGCCATGCAGCCCCCCTTCCCTGACCCATTTTGGCCCTGGGGATCCCATCCCCTGGGCTGGGCCTTAATAAATGGAGCATCCCCCCCTTCTCTGGGTGATTTTGGCCCCAGGCTCCCCATCCCCTGGCCTGAAGGCCACCGCGTTCACAGCCGTCTCTCCCCGTCTCCTGCAGGACCCGGAATTGCTTTTGCAGACAGGAAGCTGCTAAAGATGCAGCTCCCTGTCTGCAAAAGCAATTGTTTTCTCTGTTTCCCTTCCCACATCTCTGTGGGTAGGTTAACAGAGGAAACTTCCACTTCCAGCAAGTGAGAGCTGTTTGACAGCTCCTACTTGCTGGAACCGGAGTGTTTGCTGTCAAAGCTCCTGCCAACTCAGAACAAACAGCTGTATCTCGGAGTGGACACCCCAGGACATATCAGAAGCAATCCCTGTGGGTGGCGGTCCCCAGGGCCATCTATAGCACCATGAGGGGGGCCGCGTGGCTATCCTCCAACAATGTATTTGGCCCAGCGAGGTGGTGGTCCCTGGGGCCGGGGGGCTGCTACGGACTCCCTTCATTCTTTAAATTCAGCCCCAGGAAGGTGGCAGGAAGGTGGCAGTCCTTTGGGCTGTGGAGGGGATTATGTGCCCCCTTAATTTAAATGAGCAGCCCAGGGGAGTTGCTGGTCCCAGGGGCTGCGGAGGGGCCATGTTGTCCGTCCTTAATTTACATTAGTAGCCCCAGGGATGTGGCAGACCCGGGGATGTAGGGGGCCATGCAGCCCCCCTTTAATAAACATGAATAGCCTCCAGGAGGTGGCAGTCCTTGTGGCTGGAGTGGGGCTGCACAGCCCCCCCACATTATTTATTTCTTTAGCACCCGGGAGGTGGCGGGCCCTGGGGCTGCAGGGGGGCCCCCTGCATTCTTTATAAAAATAAATTAGGTCCCAGGGGTGGCAATGGAGCCATATTTTTTAATGGACCTCCTGTAATACCCAGTGAGGCCTAAGAAGGCTCTCACCTGGGTCTGAGTTGTAGGGGGAACCCAATCTATGATAGTTTGGATTTTCCCCTGAAGTGGTGCAATCTGTTCTCCACCTACCAGGTGTCCCAGATAAACCACTTTCCCCTGCCCTATCTGGCACTTTGAAGCCTTGATAGTGAGGCCTGCCTTCTGCAGGGCCTCCAAACCTTTCCACAGGTGGACCAGGTGATCATCCCAGGTGGAGCTAAAGACAGCTATATCATCTAGATATGCTGCACCGAAAGCCTCCAACCCTTGTAGGACTGTATTCACCAACCTCTGAAAAGTGGCAGGTGCGTTTTTCAAACCAAAGGGCATTACTGTGAATTGGTAGTGCCCTCCAATGGTTGAAAATGCAGTTTTTGCTTTAGCATCCTCTGAAAACTTGATCTGCCAATACTCTGCAGTCAAATCAAAGGTGCTTATATACTTGGCAGATGCCAGTGTACCTATGAGCTCATCTGTCCTGGGTATAGGGTGAGCATCAGTTTTAGTTACCTGGTTGAAACCTCTGTAATCTACACAAAACCTCATTTCTCTCTTCCCATCTTTTGAGTGAGGTTTTGGTACAAGCACCACAGGAGAGGCCCATGGGCTTTTAGAATGTTCAACCACTCCCAGTTCAAGCATTTTCTGAACCTCTTGTTTTATGCAGTCCCTGACATGGTCAGGCTGTCTATAGATCTTACTTTTGACAGGCATGCTGTCTCCAGTATCTATAGTGTGCTCACACCAAGAAGTGGTGCCTGGCACAGTAGCAAAGAGTTCAGAAAACTGACCCAGGAGATTTATGCAGTGGTCTTTCTGCTCAGCAGTAAGACAGTCTGCCAAAACTACACCTTCCACTAGACAATCCTGCTCTTTGGAAGAGAAGAGATCAGGGAGAGGGTCACTCTCTTCTTCCTGTCCTTCATCTGTTGCCATGAGCAGGGTGAGATCATCCCTGTCAAAGTAGGGCTTTAGGCGATTGACATGGAGCACCCTAAGGGGACTCCTGGCAGTGCCCAAGTCAACCAAGTAGGTGACTTCTCCCTTCTTTTCAATAATGATGTGGGGTCCACTCCATTTGTCTTGGAGTGCTCTTGGGGCCACAGGCTCCAAGACCCACACCTTCTGTCCTGGTTGGTACTGAATCAGAACAGCCTTCTGGTCATGCCATTGCTTTTGTAGCTCTTGGCTGGCCTGAAGGTTTTTACTGGCCTTTTTCATGTACTCAGCCATTCTGGATCATAGGCCAAGTACATAGTCCACTTTGTCTTGCTTAGGAGCTTTTAAAGGTTGTTCCCAACCCTCCTTTACAAGTGTTAGAGGACCTCTTACAGGGTGCCCAAATAGGAGTTCAAAGGGGCTGAAGCCCACTCCTTTCTGGGGTACCTCCCTGTAAGCAAAAAGAAGGAGGCAAGGTAACAGGACATCCCATCTCCTCCTGAGTTTTTCAGGGAGTCCCATTATCATTCCTTTGAGAGTTTTATTAAACCTCTCTACCAGTCCATTTGTTTGTGGATGATAAGGTGTGGTGAATGTGTATGTTACACCACATTCCTTCCACATGGCCTTCAAGTATGCAGACATAAAGTTGCTACCCCTGTCTGATACCACCTCTTTTGGGAAACCCACCCTGGAAAAGATTCCCAGGAGGGCTTTTGCCACTGCAGGTGCTGTAGTGGTCCTTAGAGGAATTGCTTCAGGATATCTTGTGGCATGGTCCACTACCACCAAGATAAACCTATAGCCTGAAGCAGTAGGAGGGTCAAGGGGGCCAACTATATCAACCCCTACCCTTTCAAAGGCAATCCCAACCACAGGCAGTGGAATAAGGGGAGCCTTTGGTGTGCCACCAGTCTTGCCACTGGCTTGGATGGTCACATAGGACTTACAAAAGTCTTTTGTGTCCTCTGACATCCTAGGCCAATGAAACAGGGGGACAAGCCTTTCCCATGTTTTAATTTGCCCTAAATGTCTAGCCAAGGGAATGTCGTGTGCCAGAGTTAGGAGGAACTCTCTGTATTGCAGGGGAATGACCAATCTCCTGGCTGCTCCAGGTTTTGGGTCCCTTGCCTCTGTATACAAGAGGTTGTCCTCCCAGTAAACTCTATGTGAGTCACTGACTTCCCCATTTTGCTGTTTGACAGCTTGCTGTCTTAGACCCTCTAATGTGGGACAGGTTTGCTGTGCCACACTCAGCTCCTCCCTGGCAGGCCCCCCTCCACCCAAAAGCTCAGCAGTGTCTGCTTCCAGCTCCTCTGGTGAAGGTTCTGCACAGGGGGGGAATTCTTCTTCCTCAGAAGTTGAATCATCTGTAGAGGGAGGGATAGTGGGTAGGGATTTACCCTTACTAACCCTAGCTTTAGGGAGCACTTGGTCCATTGTTCCAGGATCCAAGTCACCCTGTCCTTTGTGCTTTTTGGCTTGAGCCCTTGTCAAAGCAAAAATATGCCCAGGAATGCCCAGCATTGCTGCATGAGCCTCCAACTCCACTTCTGCCCAAGCTGATGTCTCTAAATCATTCCCTAGTAGACAGTCTACAGGTAAATCTGAGGCAACCACAACTTTCTTTGGACCAGTAACCCCCCCAGTTGAGATTCACAACAGCCATGGGGTGGCTAAGAGTGTTGTTATGAGCGTCTGTCACTTGGTACTGGTGACCAAGTAGGTGTTGTTCAGAGTGTACCAGTTTCTTTATTACCATGGTAACACTGGCACCTGTGTCCCTGTAGGCCTGAACCTCAACACCATTGATTAGGGGAAGTTGCTTGTACTTCTCCATATTAAGGGGACAAGCAACTAAGGTGGCCAAATCAATGGCACCTTCAGAGACTAGCACAGCCTCTGTGGTCTCCCTAACAAGACCAACCCCAACTAAATTACCAAAAGTGAGCCCAGCTACTCCCTTGGATTGGCTATTAGTAGGTTTTCTCCCACCACCACTGCTATTACTAGGGGCACTAGGTGTAGCAGTAGGGGTTGTGGTAGTGGGAGGCTTGGTGCTTTTCTTTAGACAACTGGCATCAGTTGTCCAATGGCCTTTTATCTTTCCTACACTCATTGCCTTTCCTCTTTGCCACTCGATCACACCCCCAGTATTCCTGCTGCTACAACAAACTTAGTTTACCCAGACAACATCTCCTACTATCACTGCTATTGCCCGGCTACACACATTGCCCCTACTCTGTAGCAACAAAGCTTTATTCTGTTCTTTCATGGAACATACATGGCCTCAAATATTACACTAAATGCAAGAAGTCTCTTGCATATCTGGACTCAAACTGTGGACATCACCCTATTGCAAGAAACTCAACATCCTCAACAGTGTAGAAGCAGACAAACCCAAATTGGACTCAGTGGGCAAGGTTATACATAGCAGCCATACACGTCAGCCAGACAATGGCAGTGCTACCAGGTTTGGGAAATGCAGGGTGGCCATTCTGTTGTGCAAACCACTCCCATGCGCAGTGCTCAAAACATGGACTGACATAGAAAGCTGATTTTTCACAACTTAGAATACGTGACAAGGTGGTGAGCGTGGGCACGGTTTACACCATGGTGAGGACAAATGTGACATTCTAACTTTGATTGAAACGTATCTTGAAGTAACTGGGCACCACGCTGGTGCTCCTGTGGGTGACTGGAAACTGGCCCCTATGCTATAATAGATTGCATATGGCTGACTGATATTGCCAACAACATTGAAAAGGCGATCATATGTGACATTCTGTCCGACCAGGGACTCCTGGATGCCTGCCAATTCTTACCTCTCTCTGAGAAGGAGTATACTTGTTTCTCCTGTGTTCATGGTACTCTCTATAGGCTACATTATTTTTTCATCTCCCGCTCTCTAATTTCAATGGTCGAGAATACCATGATCCTTAAATGCACACTCTTAGACTAATCCCTGACACGCTTATTGGTCAGTTTGGGAGTGGCAAAGCCAATTTGTAAGCCTTGGTCCCTGAACATCTCCCACTAAAAGAAGGTCATGAAGAAGTAGCTCCTCCAATTGTACCTTAAAACTTACCTAGACCATAACATTGGGTCGGTTGCATCTGCGCATCTTTATGTACTGCAGCAACAGCCACCATTAGGGTGCAACTCATGCACACCACCGCCTTACACATCAAATAAAGAGCAGCACAACAGGTCTCCCATGAGACTGAGATCCAGGACCTAGATCAATCTCCAGTAGGGCCCTAATAATGATGCTCTCCATAATGAGAAAGGGCACAATATACTGTGACAGTAATCAACACATCTTTCTCCCCAGTGGAAACGTCAAGATCCTAGGCAGCATACTATCTGCCCTCCTCAAACAGGTAATCCCCACACTCCTCCATTACACACAATTGGGTTTCATTCCCAGAAAGGGCATCCTTCAATCATCTCTGAACCCTGGCCCACATACTGTGTCTTGGCAAGGACAAGCCAGATGAAGCACTGGCCCTATCTCTCAATGCTGAAAAGGTGTTCTACCACATTGAGCGGGAATATCAGTTCATGACTCACCACAAACTCGAAATCGGTGATGACTTTATCATCAAGGTCAGTTAGCTCTACGAGTCTCACACGGCCCTGGTGAACTGTGAAGGCTTTTTATAGGCCCCATTTCCAGCGCAGGCCAGAATGCGAAAGGGGTGCCCTCTCCCTCCATTACATTTTTTACTTGCTCTAGAGCATCTAGCCACCATGTGGTAATCAGAGGACATTGTGGACATTGCCACATTAGGAGGCCCCTCATTCTGTGCTTCTCTACGCAGACAACATCCTATTGATACTTACTGATCTACCCACTTCTTTCTCAATGCTTCTGAGGCTCTTTACAGCATTTTCTGCACAGCAATTGGGACAGGAGTAAAGCTTTACACATATCAAAGAACATGACAAAGGGGGCCATACTAGCCTATCAGTTAAATGGAAACTATTCCACCTCAAATACCTAGGGGTATAAGTCAACAGGGACTTGAAAGCAATGGCAGTGGATAACCTTGAACCCCTTCATAGTGTGGACCCAGGCAGACTATGCCAAGTGGACGCTGTTGTGATTCTAGTTAATTGTTGTTAGTAATTTGTTGGGCAGAGTACTGTAAGCATCACCTTGTGAATGAGGTAAACACCTGAGTATTCTAGAATGTTATCAGCTATGATCATAACAGTCATAGGAGCAAAGATTACCAGATGTGTCTCGCAGTCCTCCTCAAGTGTGCTGGTTATGTATTAATGGAAATAAAACTACAGTGAACTCATCCCGTGTGCAGAGCCATCACTACAAATTTGGTGATGAGCTCTGGCACACTTAAACCTATCAGCGTGCAACATACGAAGTTTTACAGGATTTGGACTTTGTGACACCTTTCATTTCTGTGTGTCATTTTCAAAGGAAGTACTCAAAAATCTGACCTGGAGGAGGATCAGGACTTGTGCAGCCACTATATAGTTTATGTGCTATTTTGAAGAATCAATTTACAGCATTATGGCATTTGTGTTCTCTGCAACGGTTACCCTGCACAACTCATGGGAGATCAACTGCCAGCGCTCGCTTCTCCTGGTGCTCAGCTTTTTGACCGCATTGGAAAGAAGAGGGCTTGTGCAAGTGTTTCCTTGTACGTATGGCGTTTGGAATATAAAAACACTTATGTGCCGCCATTTTGGGACAACAATCTGCCTGACTTTGAGTGCAAAAACGCATGAAGGTGTCAGCACCAGAATACTAATGCCTGACTTTCAAGGTAATTGTTTAGCGTCTAGTGAATTAATACTATAACGGCTGTGCTACCTGACATCGTACTGTGCATTATGTGATACCACGCCCTCTACTCTTTCAGTCAGATTTTTTGGGGTGTCATTTGGAGGAGAAGTAGGAACTTTATTTGAAAAAAAACATTGGAATTAGACAAGTCCTAGTATGTGACATTTTCTTTGCTGACTCGCCCATAAATTGTGTACACACAAGATTCTCTGCAAAAAGACATATGTCATATGATATAAACAGCTGCCTTCTAGTCTATGTGTGCAGCTTAATTCACCCATTGCTCAAGTTAATCCAATAATTAAATAAAGTAAGTAGCATAACATGGCAAGAGGCAATGTGTGGAATCGTACTTCTCCAAAAGCTTTCATACCGGCTTCTGGTGAACCAGTGCTGAAGTGGAGGATTGGCGAGGGTATTTTACTAACTATATATCAATATTTGAAGATGATGAGGATTTCACCAATGAAAAGAAAAATACAATTTTACTGCATTGCTTGGGACCTGGTGGTCTCAAAGTGTATGATCGTATTAATGAAAAGCAAAGACTAGAAGGACAAGGAGATGTTTACTCTAATGCTCTGGAAGATATGAATAACTACTACAAGCCTACAGTGGGTGTAGCTGTGGATTGATACAAGTTATTTCACAGAAAACAGGAAAGAAGGAGTCCATCTGAGACTACGTGTCTGTGTTGAAAAACCTGGCACTCACTTGTCCTTTTGGGAACTTGCACAACAAACTCATTAGAGACCAGATTGTTATGCAAGCAACGAATTCAAGCATTCAATAAAGTTTATGGGCTAAAAGTGAAAAACCACTCCAAGATGTGGGGGTTGTGCATTAAAAAATGGCACAAGTCCAGTTAGAGCCATGATTTTTTTACTCTAACCTGACTTGCACCATTCTTTGACACCTAACCAGGCCGCAGCACCGGCTAATGTCAATCCATAAATAAGGCACCTGCCTGGTGCGTTGGAATGGCGTTAGCTGGCGGTGCATTTGTGTCAAAAAGTATAAATATGGGCCTAAGATTCTTGAGATATGCCATAAAGGACATTTAGGAATGGGAATACCAAGAGCAGAGTGAAAAATTGGAACTGGTGGCCAGGTCTAGATAATGAGATTAAAAAGAGTGCTAGGGATTGTATGCACTGTGAGAATTTTGGCAAGGCCCAGGTCACTCTTAAGCCACCTTTACACCCCATAAACAGCCCAGATATGCCTTGGGAAAGAATTGGAGTGGATATAATGGCACCCATAAGTGAACAAGAAGGACAGGCGTATGTGATTGTTTTAATTGATTGTTTTACCAGTTTGCTGGAAATAGGCATTTTTACAAAAAGCTGATAAATGCAGCGTTGTTAAATTCCTGGATAGGATTTTTATGTGAGAGGGGTTACCAAACAGTATTTTAAGTGGAAATGGTCCCCAATGTACATCTGAAAGTTTCAGAATGTACCTAAAGAGAATTAGTGTTGAGCTTAAGACCACTTCCGTTACCACTCTGCAGGGAATGGTTCAGTTGAGTGGATTAACCATATATTAAAAGATATCATTCAGTTAGCAAGCAGCAGCAATCTCGTGTAGTTCAAAGAGGTATTCAAAACAATGTGGACCTACAGAAATACTCTGTGTATAAATACGAGATGCAGTCCTTTTGAGCTCATGAAGGGGATAACGCCCATGTCCAAAGAAAAGATAATATAGGATGGTTAAAAGTGGCCAAAAGAGTTAACTGGATACCAGAGGAAGTGAATGAAAAATTGAAGGACGTGCAGAGAGTGTATACAAATATTGGGGGTGATTCAGACCTTGGCGGACGGCGGCGGCCGTCCGCCAAGGTTCCGCCGCCGAATGACCGCACCGCGGTCAAAAGACCGCGGCGGCCATTCAGACATTTCCGCTGGGCCGACGGGCGCTCTCCAAAAGAGCGCCCGCCGGCCCAGCAGAAATGCCCCTGCAACGAGGACGCCGGCTCAGAATTGAGCCGGCGTAGTTGCAGGGGTGCGACGGGTGCAGTTGCACCCGTCGCGTATTTCAGTGTCTGCAAAGCAGACACTGAAATACTTTGCGGGCCCTCTTACGGGGGCCCCGCGGCACCCCCTACCGCCATCCTGTTCATGGCGGGTTTCCCGCCATGAACAGGATGGCGGTAGGGGGTGTCTGAATCCCCATGGCGGCGGAGCGCGCTCCGCCGCCATGGAGGATTCATTGGGGCAGCGGTAAACCGGCGGGAGACCGCCGGTTTACCCTTTCTGACCGCGGCTGAACCGCCGCGGTCAGAATGCCCTCGGGAGCACCGCCAGCCTGTTGCTCCCGTGGTCGGTGACCCTGGCGGTCACCGGCCGCCAGGGTCAGAATGACCCCCATTATCACATAAAACGCATTCATTGGAAAGAACAAAACTTGTACCCTAAGGTAACTATTACTTGTGTTTCCACCATGCACAGTTTTTTTCTTCAATTATTTGACTGCTAATGTTTCACAATTATTTTTATTACCATTAATAAAAAGTTGTCATGAGTGCTGTAATATAGGTTCATAGCGAGGACACGAGTTATAGTTACCTTAGGGAGCAAGTTATAATTACTTTAAATAACTCTAACTATAACTGCTGAATTTCCATGGTTTTGTACGAATAAATTCATAACTTAACTGTAACATCCCTGTAACCATTGATTTTTAAGTGAATTTCTATGTTTTTTAAAAATTCTGGGTGTCATTTTGACCTCGGCGGTCTTTTTTAAAGACCGCCGAGGGACCGCCGTGTGGAAGAACGCTATTGGTGGCGGTTTGCCGCTCGCCCTATTATGACCGTTGGCAGCTCTCCGTCCTTTTACAGACGGAGAGCCGCCAACAGCCATACTGGCAGGAGGCGGGGAAGTGGAGGTTGCTCCACCGCCACGCCAACAGAACCCCGCCCAGCTAATCACGTCCTGTGATTCGCCGTGGCGGTGTTCTGTTGGCGGTGTGGTGTCGGCGGAGCTGCCCCCATGGCTCCCGTCCCCTCCCGGAGGATCGTCGGACCAGGTAAGTCAATCGTCCGTGAGGGGTGGGGGAGAGGGGGGCGTTGTGTGTTGTGTGGGTGCATGGGGGTGGGCGTGTGTGTATGTAGAGGGGGTGTGTGAGTGCGTGTATGCCTGCGGGGTGTTGTGTGTATGGGAATGAGTGCGTGTATGTCTGTGGGTATGTCTGTATGGATGTGTGCGTGTATGTTTGAATTTGGGTGTGCGTGTATGACTGTGTGTGTGGATGTAGGCATGTATGTCGGCGTTTGTGCGTGTAAGTATGTAGGTCGTGTGGGTATGGGTGAAGTGATGTTGGGGGTCAGGGTGGGGAGGGGGGCCCTGCCACCTTTGGGGGTGGCAGGGGTGGTGGGGGGGTTAGGGGAGGGAGTCGGGGTGGGGGTGGGGGGTGGGGGAGACCCCTATCAGTGCCAGGGAAGGAATTCATGGCGGTTCAAACCACTGGAAATCCACGTCGGTAAGCCAGGTCCAAATACCGCCGGCGGTATAGTGACGGTCACCGGGCTGGAGACCTAGGTCTCCAGCCTGGCGGGCGGAACGGAGAACCGGCGGATGACCATGGCGGTAACCGCCATGGTCATAATTCCACAAACTAAGACCACCAGCCTGTTGGCGGTCTTACCGCCGGTTCTCCGCCTTCCGCCAGGGTTGTAATGACCCCCTCTATTTCCTAACTATAACATCCCTATAACCTTTGGATTTTACATTGAATTTCCGTATTATTTTTTCAGGTAAACTAAGTTTAATTACTATACGTTAATCCAACCCCCGCCACGAATGGCCTTAGCCGTGTATGGTGGGGATTGGTCGCAGGGCCTGGCTGTGGCCAGACCTTGTAGCCAACCTGCTACAAATACCCAGCCCCATGTCACACATGGCCTTCAGCCATGTGCTGCAGGGGCTGGCTAGCAGCCAGGCCCTGTGACCAACACCCTATAATCACCTACCCCCACATGCATAAGTCTCTGAGTGGGTCTGTGAGTGTGTGCATGAGTACCTCAGTGGGTCTGTCAGTTGGTGATTGGGTGTGTGAGTAGGTGTATGAGTCTCTGAATGGATGTGTGAGTGGATGCATGACTGAGTAGGTCTGTGAATGGATACATGACTGTGTGAGTCGGTTTGTGAGTAAGTTTGCGATTGTCTTAGTGGGTTTGTGCTTGGGTCTTAAGTATCTGAGTGGGTCTGTGAGTGAGTGCATCAGTGTCTGAACAGATCTGTGAGTGGGTGAATACGTGGGTCTGAGTGGGTGCATCAGTGTCTGAGTGGGTCTGTGAGTCGGTACATCAGTGTCTGTATGGGCCTGTGAGTGGGTGCATCAGTGTCTGAGTAGGTCTGTGATTGGGTGCATGAAGATTTGAGTGGACCTGTGAGTGGGTGCATGAGGGTTTGAGTGGATCTGGGAGTGGGTGCATGAGGGTCTGAGTGGATCTGTGAGTGGCTTCATGAGTGTCTGAGTGGGTCAGTGAGTCGGTGCATCAGTGTCTGGCTGGGTCTGTAAGTGGGTGCGCAAGGGTCTGAATTGGTCTGTGAATGGGTGCATGAGTCTCTGAGTGGGTCTGTGAGTGGGTGCATGAGGGTATGAGTGGGTCTGTGAGTACGTGTGTCAGTGCCTGAGTGGGCCTGTGAGTAGCCGCATGAGTATGAGTGGGTCTGTCAGAGGGTGTATGAGTGTGTGACTGGGGGTGAATTATTTTTATTTTTTGTGATATTTGTGAATTTGTTGTGATGTTACGCGGGGTCACACTGGTGGTCGTGATGTATTCATGAATATTACACATGTAAAAAAAATAATCAATGTATTATACATATAACTGGTCCCTCAAGCACCCCTATATTCCAGCCATGAGGTCAGAGTACATCTACCCTGACCCTTTAGTGTACAAAACACTATAATTTTGAGTCACAGGACTATGTCCCGGGACCTTAAAATTGTGGCTGCAAGTTTCTAGTCAGGTTGGGGCCAGCCAATCAGCATTCAATGTGGTGTGCACATTCACTAATACACTGTGATCTTTGTGAATGCGTGGAGACCTCAGATATATAAATTTGGGTTTTCCTTTATTTTATCCTGAATTACTGAACAGATTTACACCAAATAGTGAAAAGGCCCTTCTGCGGACCAAAAGCTACCTTTTTGCCAAATTTGTTCAATTCCGTCCATCAGTTCGGGCTGCAGGCATGTCTAAAGAGCCTATGGGAAATTAACATGGGGAACACAACTTTTTTGACCCCCCTTCCCCATTTTTCTCAGCCCCCACAGATGGATTAAACCTAGATCTGTGACTGGGGCTGAATGTTTAATTTTTTCTGCATTCCGTCCATCAACTGTTCTTTTTGCATTTGTCGCCCCAAGTGGGAAGAGTGTGCCCAGACCTGGGTCATGTGCTCACTATGCCATCAGATTCTAGCTAGCCTGGCTGAAGAGGGGTGATACCCCAAAACCAGTCCAAGGATGCTTTTTCTGGTCCACGGAGGACCTGGTCTGGCAGTTTCGGCTGGACTGTTCCCATTGGGAACAGGGTCAAGACTGATTTGCATATGGTTAGGTCCAAACTGGAATGGCATGGTGAGCAAAACAACTGATGGATTAAACCCAGATCTGTGACTGGGGGTGAATGTTTGAATTGTTCTGCATTCCATCCATCAACTGTACTTTTTGCAACAAAAATCACAGGTGCACTCCTTTTGGAAAATGTAGTGAGGATTTGTCAAACGGCACCAAAGAAACATGGTCCTAACTATAACTATTTACTAACGACTGCCAGTAGGTAATTAACTTATTGTTTATTGTTCTCTCTTTTCTTTATTGGTATTTAGGATTTAAGATTTAAAACATCTTAGTCTTATTTTACATATGTAGTAAATTTTTTATTTTTCATAAAAAGAGGGAGATGTGTTGTGATGCTAGTTGATTGTTGTTAGTAATTTCTACACTATAGGACACGTACTGTAAACTTCCCCTTGTGTATGAAGTAGACACCTGAATATTCTAGAATGTTATTAGCTGTGCTCATAACAGTCGTAGGAGCAAAGATTATAATTCCTAACATTCTACTGGCATTCCTCCTTAAGTGCTGGATACGTATTACTGAAGAAAAAAAAACTACAGTGAACTCATCCGTGTGCAGAACCGTCACTGCAGATGCACCTTAATCTGTCACTTTGGGTCAGGAAACAAGTTGTCAGGAAAACTATTGCCAGCGTTGTTAGGTTCTTCCCTCAGCAAAAACTATTCCCCTTTTCCTTGTACCCACGTTGGTTGTAGCGGCGTCCTCACTCCAGGTGGCTCTTGCAGAAGCTGTTCTTAGAAGATGGTGGCTGCAAATCGTTGTGAGGTCAGCGCTCTAGTGTTTCTACCTTAGTCTTGTGCTGAAGCTTCCCTCCAGCTGTTTCTCTCTGGGGGCCCTGCACTTCAACTGTCATCCTGGGAAGAATAAGCAGTGTTCCTGAGGTGCTTCATTTCACAGAGAATTCTTCCATCTTTGAGCAATTAATTCTTTTTCTTGTGACGGTGTGCACACCAGCTAAGTTTTCCTTTTGAAGAAGCTGAATTTTTTCCTTCTTCCAACAACTGCCTATCGGCTTTCTGAGGAGAATTTGTTTTGGCTTACCAGAACTTCAAGCAACTGCAGTAAGGAATCCTTTTGTATGATTTCCAGACTTGCCAAAATATATATTTGCAAATATATTCAAGAACTCTTTGCTTTGCAGACTTGTCAGACTTAAAGACAAACCTCAGTGCTCATACTAATTCCTAGAGACTCTGATTGAGAAAACTGAACCTTGAGAAGGAGTTTTCGTTTCCTTTAAAAGATATTAGTAGTTTGTTTATTTGTGAACTTTTGAACTGTTCTCCAGAGAAGCTTGGAAACCTCTGCATCTTGGAGAAAAGAAGGTATTAAGTTAACATTGTTGTCTTAGAGGGAGGCTTGTCTCTCAAAAGATCCAGGTTAGGAGAACAACAGAATTGGGTGAATGTGAATGGCTGAACAGTTGAATGCACAGTAGGAATATACTTATGTATGCTCTTATCTCCCGACTGCAGGTCCTTCCTTTAAAAAAATCCCAAATAAGAAGAAAGGTGCAGGTTTTCAGAGACACACACTGAATATTCTATCTTCAAGTGGGAAACACAGGCTGGAACTGGATGTGGAGGTGGTCTCTCTTTTTCTATTCCATTCCCCTTTCCCTCTAGCGGATGCAGGGTTCAGATAATCAGTTAAAGTCTGAGCACGCATCTGTTGGATGGAGTTGGGTAAAAGGCATCTGCTCCTGTGGAAGTTTGATTTAATGGGTAATCATCTGAAACAAGTCATGAACATGGTGATACTTTCTAAATTCATTTATGTTCTGGGCATGCTCCCTCTGCTAACCCCTGTTTTATGATTACCTTCCACAGACAGAGGCATCAAAAGCTTCATATGGCGAGCCAGAAAACCATGATTAGCAATGTTGAAACTGATTGCCCACAAGAAATGTGGCAGCCTCGGCCTTCCTTTGGTAGAACACTACTGCCTTGCGCTACATCTCGCATGACTCAACTACATGCAGCAGCACATGCCAAACCCCCTCTCTAGTCCTAATGGAAAGGAACCTTTGTCACTGCCCTCCTGAATTGCACTCGGTCTATAAACATGGAGCACTCATGACAATGTACCCCAATCATATGATTGAGGCAGTGGTCTGCTCCCAGGAGCAAGCCCACAAACGTTTCTTGAATGATGCTTACCTCCATGATATGGCACCTCTCTGGTAGAAGGCTAACATCTGAACAGGGGGAGAGATGCATAACTGAACAATGTGGACACAGGCAGGCACCATGTCCCTATCCCAGTTAATTGCTCATGATACCCTTAAATCCATTGTGGAACTCAGGGAGGAATTGCAGTTGCCTCCAAACCAGAAATGAAAATACCTACAACACCACCATTGCCTTCTCTGCAAACTGGATATTCTGCCATGGGTAATACCATTCTCCCCGAAGATCTTTTATCCCCTTTCCTGGTGACGCTTTAAAGGAATAATGTCTGGCCTTCATAACATGCTAATACACCGTCTGTACTCCAAACTCCAGACAAAGCGATTAGGGCGTACATGGCAGAAGAGACTCCAAATAGATTATACAGCAGAAGATTGTTCCTGGGGAACCTGGACCATGGGGTGAGGGAGTCTACAGTAGAATGAAATTCTGTCTTTTTAAGACTATTCAAGATTGGTGCTGGACTCCTGCAAAATTAGAGGATGCAGGCTTGCTGCATCACTTATGTAATTGACACTGTGGAAAACCATGTTGCAACACAGTGCAGTTATATGATTGCCCTGACATCTGTGACAAATGGGGCACAATGGGAGACAAGCTAGGTCCCCATCCCCTCACTACTATCCTGTCACATGATAATGCTACATAGCACCAATGATACCCCCTCACTAACCAACTACGAACAACAATTTCTTTCCATGGCATTAACCATGGCTAAACTATGCATCTTTCTTCACTGGAGCTCCCCACATAAACCCACACATGTGGAATTGCTGACCAAAATTTTAAACCAGCCTTGTATGAGAGGCTCATTTACAAGCTGATGGAGAAACTTGAAACCTACCCACAGATCCTGGCTCCATTTCTGAAAGGTGATAAGTGAGCACACGAGCTGTGTAAGCTCCCTCAACCCAACTGCACTAGAAACACCACACATAGCTCTACGCCTGCACCTGAGCACTTTCTGAGGAGTTGTCAAATGTTTGACAGGGAGGACACTGTGTGCCCCCACCCACATAGGAGTAAGTTTAGCTCCTCTAGCAGGTACGACAGCCTGCAACAAACTCCTTCATCTCTTAAAGTTTGGCCCCTGGATGCACTGGCACTTGGTTAGGTGCCTCCTCTTCTCACCACACCCCTTTCTTCCTGTGAAATCCCTCTCTCCCTTGTTTCTACCCCCTCGTCCCAGAATGTTCTCTGACCCCACATATTGCTGTTTGTTTGTAATGATCACGGCCAGGACTGTCTGGTTATTACTATACAAAGTTTCAATTGGAGTTTGTTCCTAGAAGAAAAGGATGTTGAGGAAGAAAATTATTGAGAGACATATTCATGCAAGGTTACAGCATGCTGGCTTTTGGCTGTTGGGGTACCAAGAAATGTAGGCAGAATGGCTGTCCAGGTCATTGCATGAAGCAGTGCTTCTTACTATACGAGTATCATTAAGGACAGTACCTGCCAAGTTCCTGTGTTGCACTGGCTTTACCAAATGGTGTCGTAGTTTATTCATCATTTCTTAATCCCTAACCTTTCTTGTTTTCTCCCATATCAATTTCCTTGGTTTGTGATTCATTGAAATGTACTTTGACCACAGTCTTGGATATTATTTTGTCATTGTCTTTGTGCTTTTGCTTTCTAACCCTTTGCTTCAAAACATGTACCAACTTGGGCATGTTTGATCAGTTACACCGGCTTTCGACCTTTATCTGAGGTGTAGGTTCCTAACAGCCAGCTATTCTGAATCCAGTAGGTAAAAATGCAAGATATTTATGTGCATATGATTGTTCATTGGGCTACTATGCATCAACACTTATTTCTATAAATCTGTATGCTTAAGTGTTTGAGAATGCCTGTCTGTGATATTCCTATTTCAAAATACCTGAACCTCCAATGAAGACAGTGAATTAGTGGCCACTTCTTTTACCTTCCCAACCCATGTTCCTTTCTCTCCGGTATTGCATTTTCCTTATATCATTTACCTTTGAGCTGTCTGAACCTCGTTCTGGGGAGTGGGTCAGATTGGCATTAGTCGCTGCCAGACATTATTTCTGAATCTTGGCAATTCTCTCTTTCTTGTCCCATTCCCATTACCTGGGGTCTACTGCTAACTTGCATGAATATCCCGGGCATGGTTGTTTGTTTGTTCAGGGAATTGTGAATATTAGCATTGCTACTGTTGGATCTGAAATATCACATTACTGCAACTCTGGAAGATTGCTTAGCTGACATTATCATTCTAATCTAAGTGATGGATCCAGATGCTATCTTGCCTCAAACCCTAAACATAGTAATCAAGCTACACAGGAAATGAGTTCATTGAGATCAAATAACAAGATTTTACAATAGGAATTACTCCAAGCTAAAAGGGAATTAGGTTCACAAATTAAGCCAGAAAGCAAAGATGTGATTAAGATTCTACTGCTTTCAGAAACCAAGGTCATTAGTCCTTGGACTTCCCATCCCTAGTATACAAATCTAAGTTTCATATGAATTCATGCCGTCAAGTACAACCTGTAATACCTTTAGTATTCTATTGTCCCATTCACCTTTCCCCGGATCTACTGCTGACCAACATAAATGACCTTTGTATGGCTGTCAGTGGGTTCAGGGAAGTGCATATATTTTAGCATCACTCCTTTTGGATGTGTATTATTAGGTTACTGCAACCTTGACAGTGGGGCTAGAAAAGCATTTTAGATCTCCCCAATATATGGACGTTTTCCAATGTTTATGTCAATTAAGGTAGAATTATAAATCTGTTTTCCATTACATGCATTGCTTCAATGTTGTGGGAATGGAGTTAGAATAGTATACATACCACACTCAATATATGCAATTCATGTTGACGTGCATTTATAATGGTATGTATTATACCATATTTGTATTTATTTAAAATGATTCTTTGATTTAAGTTAGAATGGTAATAGACACAATTTCTATAGCTGCTGTGATGTTGGTGAGAAAGGAGTTAATATCTTATAATTTAGGGCCTTATTTAGAGTTTGGCAGATGGGATACTCCATAAAATGTTTGCGGATATCCCATCCGCCTTATTTACATATGACATATGCTATAATGCTCTTGTAAATATTTTTTTTATTACCAAATTTAATTAAAACTAACACTAATCACATATTTATGCATTCTAAACACTCAGACATGCTCTTGTGTTAACATTTAAATACACATACAAAGATTTGGTTTGTCCTAATACTAAATAATTTCTTTAAATGTTAGGCTTAAAATGCTTACAGGCATAAATAAACCTACTCAACTAATTTCATCATTTCTTTGTAGGTCTTAAGTTCAAGCACCCGCTTAAATCCATGAAAAAGTGACAGTGCATCCTAGTTACTGAAAATAAAAACACAGTCAGGTTCATAAAGACAGATGAAACATAATTTAAACTGATTAATCAATCTAAGTGGCCTAAAACTCCCCCATTGTGCACACTAGTCCTTCAAGTCTAAAAATTGGCGCTGTTTTCTCCGTTCACCCAATATACAAAGATTTACCATTTAATTACTCATCAGCATGGACCCATATCGACTATGCCATTCAGTTGTAATCTATGTACTACCTACTCAGCTATTTCCTTCATTTCCTTGTGGGCCTGAACTATAAGTTTAGTCCCCCGACAAGAAAATGGGATTGAGATACTACTTAACCAACTAATAACAGCTGGCCTACATGAGCATATATTCAGTGGCTTAAGAATGTTTTTCAAGCATGTTCTCCTGTGTTTTGAAAATGCCGAGCAGACACTACCTACTCAGCTGTTTTCTCCATTTCTTTATGTGCCTGAACTATAAATTTAGTCCCCCGACAACAAAACGGGATTGAGATACCACTTAACCAACTAATAACAGCCTGCCTACATGTTCAGTGACCTAAGAATGTTTTTCAAGTACATTCTACTGTATTCTGACAATGCCGAAAACACACAAAAGACATGTACCAGTGACTCTTGTTTGTACCCACAAAGGCGACAAGAAGGTGACTGTGCTCGCTATCTCCATGAAGGGACCATGTCTTTAATTTCCGTCATAACAAATCGCAAAAGCATAAATTGATGTTTCAATGTATGGGTGAAGGGTACTGCTAGATAATGCTGAGCCAGTAGAGATTTATATGATGTTAATATGGTCTAGGCATGTCTTCTAGAGAGCGTGTGTTTGTCAGTAGTTAAGAACAACAACCTAGCGGCAGCATTTGCCTTCTGGTAAAATTCCACTTTACCCGGGCTCATGTCCCATGCTTCTTGCAAGCCTAGTTCCTTAATAGAGCTGTTTAAGTGGTGACCCCATGTGCCTTTATCGTTACAATGCTGTTGCTCCTCAATTTCAATCCAGCATAGGTTGTTGATGGTACCAGACTCTGCTGCTCGCATTCTCTAACAAAGTTTAATATAGGCACATTTACTCTGATGTTCATGATTTTCAGACCAAATTGTAAGCAGACCTGAGCTGAGGATACTGAACGTTGGATCTGAAATACTGATTTGTAAGCCTTCATTTGAACTTGGTTATAGAAAGCTGCTTCCTTGCCCAGCATTATTTCGGCCCCATAAGTAACAGTGGGCATTAGCCGTGCTGCCATAACAGAAAGCAGATGATTATATGACGGGCAGCTCAATTTTTGTTTTAATAACTTGAATCCATAGCTCAAAGATAGGGCCTTTGCTTGAGCAGCAGCAAGCTGTGGTTTAAAGGTCAAGAGATGATCCATGGTGAATCCCAACTATTTGTCTATAGGGACAACCTCCATCTGTATTCCATTAATGAACCATGCAAAAGATTTGAACTTCAAACTAATCAACCAATCGGACAACCTTAGTTTTGCTCAAGTTCAATTCCAGACCTTGATTAATAATATATGTAGTAAGTGCATCAATGCTGTGCTGTGGACCAACTGGTGTTTGACTGAGTAAAACTATGTTGTCTGCATACTGTAACCATGCTATTCCTTTCCTGGCCAAAACGGGTGGGCGAATATTTATGGGTGCGAGGGCGTCAACCAAGTCTGCAAGGTATAATTTAAACAGCATTGGAGCTAGTACACATCCATTTGTGGTTTGAATTCTATTAGTGACTTGGCCACCCTCTCCAATTTTTACTTGCACCCAAGTACCTGAATATAAATCCATAATTGTGTTCATTAGACTGCAGGGAAGGCCCCAACTGTTCAATTTTTCCCAAAGGCGGGCTACAGATCAATAAAACATGCAAATAACCGACTGTTCTGGAGTCTGGCTTTAGTACCCAACAGAGCCAGTGCTGCCATATTGGTTGAGGCTCCCATACCAGCTCTGAAGCCTGTCTGACTTTGTGGTAATAGTTGTCTTTCGTATATCCATACCTATAGTTGTTGCAATAGACAGGCTGCATACAGTTTTGCTTACACATCAATCAATGCTATTAGCCTATAGTTTGAGGGGGATGCAGGATTACCTGTCTTATATATTGGGTGAAGATGCTGCCTTTCCAAGCGTCTGGAAGTCGCTTTGTACCCAGGAGATTATTGAAGAGCAGCGCCACATAGTAAGCTCAGTATGTAGTATCTCCTCTGAAAAGGGCATTTGGGATCCCACTCTGACTGGTGTCAGAAGATTACCCATTAAATCAAACTTCCACAGGAGCAGATGCCTTTTACCCAACTCCCTCCAACAGATGCGTGCTCAGACTTTAACTGATTATCTGAACCCTGAATCCGCTAGGGGGAAAGATGAATGGGAATAGAAAAAGAGTGACCGTCTCCAGATCCACTTCCAGCTTGTGTTTCCCACTTGAAGATAGGATATTCAGTGTGTGTCTCTGAAAACCTGCATCTTTCTTCTTAGTGGGATTTCTTTAAAGAAAGGACCTGCAGTCGGGTGATAAGAGCATCGATAAGTATATTCCTACTGTGCATTAAACTGTTCAGCCATTCACATTCACCCACTCTTATGGTTCTTCTAACCTGGATCTTTTGAGAGACTAGTCTCTTTCTAAGAGAACAATGTTAACTTAATATCTTCTTTTCTCCAGGAGTCAGAGGTTTCCAAGGTTCGATGGAGAACAGTTCAAACGTTCACAAATATACAAACTACTAATGTCTTTTACAGGAAACGAAAAACTCCTTCTCAAGGTTCAGTTTTCTAAATCACAGTCTCTAGGTATTAGAATGATCACTGAGGTTTGTCTCTATGACTGATAAGTCTGCAAAGCAAAGAGTTCTTGAACATATATGTACATATATATATTGGCAAGTCTGGAAATCACACAAAAGGATTCCTTACTGCAGTTGCTTGAAGTTCTGTTAAGCCAAAACAGATTCTCCTCAGAAAGCCGATAGCCAGTTGTTGGAAGAAGGCAAAAAAATCAGCTTCTTCAAAAGGGAAAAAGTAGCTCATGTGCACACAGTAACAAGAAAAATATTTAATTACTCAAAACTGGAAGAATACTCTATGAAACGAAGCACTTCAGGAGCACTGCTCCTTCTCCTCAGGATGACAGTTGAAGTGCAGGGCTCCCAGAGAGAAACAGCTGGAGGGAAGCTTCAGCACGAGACTAAGGTAAAAACACTAGAGCGCTGACCTCCCAAGGATTTCCAGCCACCATCTTGATTGGCAGTTAAACCTGAAGAAGCTAGATCTAAGAACAGCCTCTACAAGAGCCACCGGGAGCGAGGATGCCGCTGCAACCAAGTAAATACAAGGAAAAGGGGAATCGTTTTTGCTGAGGGAAGAACTTAACAACGCTGGCAATAGTTTTCCTGATAATACCCCCTCCAAAGAACTCCCTTCCACAGAAGGTTTGTTGGGGAAAGTGTCGTGAAATTTCTTTATCAACCTTGGAGCATGCACATTTTGAAAGGCATTCCAGGACCTTTCTTCTGGACCAAAATCTGTCCAATCATTGAGGTAATACAATGTTCCTTTTTTAGGGTCGAGCCTGCGTTGCATTGGCTCGCGCATGCGTATCGCAGCGAGACGCTTTTGTCTTTAGAAAAGGGCTCGGAGCCCTGTCAACTTCACGTCAGTGTTTTTTATTGGTTTGTGGGCTTGCCTAATAAAATCTGCTTGCTTTCATTAGTCGAAGGCAAGCATACGTCATGCCTTTTCCGGTGGCTAGCCCTCCTCGAGATAAACGACCAAGTACAGAAAACATGCGAGGCTCGCTGTTTTCCATCTGGCTTGTGGACTTCTTTTTCTCTAATTTACGAGCGCGATCTCGCTTGGTAGAAGTCGAGCAATTTACATAGTTAATTTCACTTTTTCAGGTTGTGTACACAAATGCACTTTTGCCCGATAGGTGAAAAGTCGGGTTAGGAGTTTACAACGCGATCAGCTCTAACATGAGCAAACGCGAGACCCGTTGCATTGTAAATGCTTGTTAAACTCTGAGTCTAAAATTCTATTCACTTCATATTCTAAATGTGAATCTACTTGGATGGGATCTGGAGGGGTGGTTGTCCTAAAATTTGGAGGGCTTCTTTTAAGTAGCGAGACATGGAATACTGGATGAACCTTAATCTGAGGAGGCAAGGCGAGTTTGACTGTTACTGGATTTACAATTTTCTTTATTTTAAAGGGTCCTACATATCTAGGCTGGAATTTTTTGTTCCCTCTTAAATGTAAATGTTGAGTGGATAACCAGACCTTCTCACCCTCGCAATAACCAGGGTTGCCTCTCCTCGTTTTGTCAGCATGTTTCTTGTAAGAGACCTTCGCCTTGGTCAAGTGTTCTCTATCGGATTGGTAGGTCTTTTGAATTTTCTTACTGACTTCATTTGCAGCTGGAACCAAGCCTCCTGACCATCCTAAAATAATGTTTGGGTGCCTACCAGAGTTCAAATAGAAAGGAGAATAACCAGTGGAGGCATGAATAGCATTGTTGTACGCAAATTCTGCTGTCCAAATGAAATCTGGCCAATCATTATCTTGGTCGAGGAGATATAAGCGTAGGTACTGCTCTATCTCCTGGTTAACTCTTTCTGTCTGTCCATCCATTTCTGGAGGATAACTGGTAGAATAACTTGAGTCTATTCCAAGTTGTTTCATAAAGGCCCTCCAGAATTGGGAAACAAATTGGGGACCTCGATCTGAGAGTACAACCACCGGAATGTCATGAGCTCTCACTATGTGCTGTGAAAATAACTATGCTAACTGAGAGGCTCGAGGAACCTTCTTCTGAGTGATGAAATGACTCATTTCAGAAAAGGTGTCTACAAAAACTAGGGTTGTGTAAAAACCTTGACTTGAAGGTAAATCTACAATCTAATCTATAGTAATGGTGTACCAGGGATATGGTGCAATGGGAAGAGGCTGAAGATCACCTTCAGGAACTAATTGTGTTGTCTTTCCCCGAATGCATTTATCAGAGGTTTGAACGTATTGTTTTATTTGAGGGATCATAGCAGGCCACCAGAAATACCTCTTAATTAATTTGGTAGTTTTCAAAATTCCTTTCTGGGCAGCTAAAGGATCCTCATGACACGCTTGTAGCGCTAGTTCTTGCAACTCACAAGTGGGCAAATAGAAAGCATTTTCAACAAAAGGAAGATTTTCTAAAACGCTTCTTACTTCTTTTTTGTGGGCCCAATCTGAGATTTCTTGGTCAGACATGGATTCTCAAAACTTCCTTTTCATTTCAGAAAATTGTAACGTACAAACAAACTTGTCTGCTGGAATAATTGGAATCTTTTCAGCTTCTCCAGCTCCAGGTATATTATTCATTCTTGATAACGCATATGCCTTGCCATTGGCAGAACCAGGTTGATAGGTAATGGTAAAATTAAAAACTGCAAAGTACAAGGACCATCTCAATTTCCTTGGAGGTAATGTCTTAGCAGACTTTAAAAACTAAAGATTATTATGATCGGTAAACACAGTGACTACATGATGAGCCCCTCATAAATAATGCCGCTATTCCTGAAAGGCATCCTTCATTGCCAATAGCTCTTTATCAGCAATTGGATAATTTCTTTCAGGAGGAGCTAATTTTCTGGATCGAAATACCACTGGGTGAAGCTGACCTGTTTCCTTGTGTCTCTGAGACAATACACCACCAATCGCTTGGTCAGAGGTGTCAGCTTCCACAAAAAATGGCTCCTCAGGGTTAAGATGGAGAAGGATCAGGGCTGTCGTAAAGGCTCTTTAGAGGAACTCAAAAGATTCTTCAGCAGCAATTGACCAATGGAAGGGTACTCATTTTCTTAAAAGTTTTGTAATGGGGACAACCTTTTTAGAAAACTCCTTTGTAAATCGGCGGTAGAAACTGGCAAAGCCAATAAAAAATTTCAGCTCCTTCACCATTGTAGGAGAAGGCCAATCAAGGATTGTTTGAATTTTAGCAGGATCCATGGAAACTCCATTTTCCGATAAATCAAATCCCAAGAATTCTACTTTCTTCGCATAAAAAAAAAACTTTTCCAACTTCACATATAGGTTATTTTCCAACAATTTCTTTAGAACTGCTCTCACGTGATCTACATGGTCCCGCAAATTCTGGGAGAAGATTAAAATATCATCAATGCAGACTACTACAAATTGATCTAAAAACTCTCTCAGAACATCATTTACAAAGTGCTGGAAAGCGGCCAGTGCGTTACATAGCCCATAAGGCATCACTTGGTACTCGTATAGACCAAACTGGGAGCGGAAGGCTGTTTTCCACTCGTATCCTTTAGCAACTCAAATTAAATGATACGCTCCATGAAGATCTAGTTTGGTGTAGATTTTTGCATTTTTTTACCTGATCTAGCAGTACTGAAATCAAGGGCAGGGGATATTGATTCTTCACCATAACTTGATTTAACACTCTAGAATCAATACAAGTTCCTAACTCTTCATTCTTCTTTGGGATGAAAAAAAGGGGAGAAGAGTCTGGGTATTGAGAGGGACGAATAAACCGTTTGCCAAATATTTTTCCAACTATTCTTTTAGGAACCTGTTCTCCTTTTTAGTAAGGGCATAGATTCTGCTGCAAGGTATATTTGCACCTGGCTCAAGTTCGATCCTGCAATCAGGAGATGGTGCACTACTTGTCTCTTGAGGACCATAACAATGCTTCTGACAATAACTTGAATTTAATTGGACTGTCATCTTTTCCCACTTAATTTCAGGGTTGTGTTCCGTAAGCCATGGTAAGCCCAAGATCAAATGAAATTCAGGAGCATCTATGAGATTAAAAGATATCTTTTCTTGGTGTTCTAGATGATCTTTCAGAACTATAGGTTCAGTTTAAACAGTGATAGGTCCTGAAGACACGTTTGTTCCATCCACCGCACAAGCATGCTCTGCTATTCTCTTTTGTACAAAATGTATTCCCATTTTTGTGGCATACTAGATGTTGCAGAAATTTCCTGTACCACCTGAGTCAATCATCACTGAAACCTCCTGCAGCTTCCTTTTTCTGAAGATGAGGTCAAAAGAGATGGTAAGATGAGGGGAAGCAGACTATAAGGTGTTTGCCACTAATTGGGATTCAGGGGCTGGTTGCTGTGGTAAGGCAACTAGGACTACTCTCTTGGTAGAATGCGTTTTCACTTTTCCTGAATTATCTTGTTGATGCTTCTTTGGGCATTCTCTTACAAAATGCACAGACAACCCACAGTAGCGACATAGATTCTTAGATCTTCACTTGTCTTTTTCCTCTTTAGAGAGGGACCTCTAACACTGATGATTTGCATTGGCTCTTCCAAAGAGTGTGTCTCGGAGGTCTTGATACTTTCCACTTTACTCCTATCGAAACGTGGTGGGATAGGACGAAATTCTCTCTTGTGTTCAGCTTTTCTTTCAAACAGACGCTGATCAATCTGTAAAACTAGATCAATTAATTTTAACACATCAGTAGGTCGATCTGGAATTTGCCCTAGCACATCTTTTATTTCTTCTTATAAACCTCTATAAAAAACCACAGCCCTTTTGCTCTCGAGCCAGCCAGTCTCCTCAATTAATTTGTTCGATTGGGCCAGATAAGAGATCAAATCCCTATTAACTTGTTTTAAGTATAGTAATTCAATATCTGTAGCTTGGGAAATTGTTCTGCGGTCAAAGATTTGAAGGAATTTGATTTTAAAGACTTCAAAATCATATAATATAGGGTCATTTCGTGACACCAAAAGCATGGACCATGAAGCCGCATCTCCACTCAAATAGGACAAAATGAACCCTTTTTTTGACTGATCCTCTGTAAAAATGATGGTACGACAAAGGAATTGTAAGGACCACTGGGTTAAAAATATATGCGCCTTGTAAGGATCTCCAATAAAATGCTCAGGTGGGGCCAGGGGAGTGATAGGGGAGATGGAATGAATGACTTGTGTGGATATGTCTGAGGTAGAGGTAGGGAAGGTTTTACCTGAAACCCCACTGTTCCCTGCGGTATTCCCAGAAGTGAAATTATTTATTTTTGCCCATGAGCTGTTGGGTCTCAACATGGGATCTTTTTATTTCCTCTCTGAAGTTTTTGTTTTCATCTAGGGTAAGGGTTAACTGTTTTTGTGTTTCATCCATAAGTTCTGCCAAGGCAGTAACATCTATTCCTTCAGCCATTCTGCTCGGGTGGAAATAATTATTCTTAGGCACTTTAATCTGTCAGAAGGTTACCAATTAAATCAAACTTCCACAGGAGCAGATGCCTTTTTTCCCAACTCCCTCCAACAGGTGCATGCTCAGACTTTGGTGGTCATTATGAACATGGCCGTAAATGCCACCCCCCCCTGTGGTGGCGGTAACTACTGCCAACAAGCTGGCGGTCCGGACTGCTAAATAATGAAGCACATGAAAAACAAGTAGCGGTCCATCCACACACCGCCATCATTGTAGTGCCGACGAGGATAGAGGAGGCCGCCCACAGGCTGGCGGAAAGGAACTACCCACCCACCAAATAATGAAGCAAAAGACCGCCGTCAGTTCCAGGGCAGGAACCACTGCCACACAAAGCTTGGCGGAAACAAACAAAATAAAAGGAAACACTCACTGTATTCACACACAACGTGCCGACGCAGACATTGAGAGAGAGATGAAAATAATGCCAGTGCTGCTCCTTGCCATATACCTCCATGACCGTGACCGTTGACGAAGATGATGACGGTAAGTACTGCAACCTAGTGCACATGGGAAGAAAGGGTACAGTTACACATACACCCCACCCACCCTGCAATGCACCCCCGAACCCTCCCACCATCCCAAGCAATACATACCATAACAAGATGTACTTACCAAACACGAGGCAACAAAGACCTGCACCAAAGTACACACATGTGCACACCCCCCTCCCCCAAAGTGCAACGCTGAACAAGGTTACCATATTGTGTCAACAGCACTACTGGGCACTGAAATTTTATTTGAACCAAAAAAACAGTATTGTCCAAATAAGGCCATTGGCCAGTCCATTTGAAAATCCCAGAAGGACCAAAATAGGCCGGACTTGACTTCCGCATGTGCACAGGGTACTCCACCTGAAGGGGGCATCAATGGGGCAGCCAGGCACCTAAGGGAACAGGGGCAGAGGGTTGGGGGTGGTGACTTACCTCTGGAAGGGGGGTGGGCTTGGGCTTAAGTTTGAGAGGTGGAGGGGGTTTGGGCTTGCCCTTGGAAGGTGGGGGAGTGGACTTGGACTGGGGGGTGGCAGAGGGACCTGGGTCAACATGGGCTTCTTCCTCCCTGGGGAAGGGGCACAGGAATGGGAAGGGCGGACAGAGGTTGATTTGACCGTGGAAGGAGTGGACTGGGCAAGGAGATGGGCACGTTTAGGGATGAGACGGGGTGGGCTAGTGGGTTAAAACAGGTCAACACAGGAGAGCAAAAGCTTCTTAGGGGCAGTTGGGGGGGATTTGGAGGAAGGTCTGGGAGTGGAGGTGGAGGGAGAGCTTGTACCAGGTATAGGTGTGCCGGACGTGGGTGCAGGTGCCTGTAAAGTATGCTGATGTGTGGTGGATGTGTGTTGTGTGGATGTCTGCAAATGTTTGAGTGTTTTGGGAGGAGGGGGGTGGACACAGTGGGATAAGACAGGCTGCCAGTGTACCTGGATGTTATCTGGGTGTTGCAGGTCTGGTGAGTGTGCTGCTTGTGTCTGACAATGGAGTTGTGGTGAGTGCGGGTGTGGTGTCTGGTGTGCATGTCTGGATGTCAGATGTTGTGGTGACTGCATGAATGGGAGCAGCAGCAGTGACTGAGGGTGCAGTGCGTGTGGGTGTACATGGTGAGGTGACAGACAGGGTGGAGGGGGAGGTTGACACACTGGGGGAAGTGGATGTTGTTGTCTCTGGTATGTTGGGTGTGTGCATGGCTGTAGTGGGAAGTGTGGTGCTTGTGTTTCTCTGTGTGCTTTTTGTGTGTTGATCTGTGTGCATGGCTGCCTGGATGTATGCTTGGGATGGGTGAAGGGAGTGGGGTGCTGTCAGGGGTAGACGTGGTGGGAGGGGAGACGGAAAGACCAGGGACACTGGCTGCTGTCAAAGAGGAGGCCAGAGCCTGAAAAGATCTCTGTAGGCCAGACATGGCACTGTGAATGCCTTCCAGGTATCCATTGCATTGCTGTATCTGGGATGCTAACAACTGGATGGCATTCATGATGGTTGTCTGCCCTACAGAGATGGTTCTCAGGAGGTCAATAGCCTCCTCTGTGAGGGCAGCAGGGCTGACTGGGGCAGAGAAAGAGGTGCCTGGGGCAAAGGAGATGCCCACCCTCCTGGGTGAGTGGGCATGGGCAACTGGGTGAGCAGCAACTGGGAGGGCAGAAATGGCATGGGGGTGGCGGAAGATGTCATGGAATGGGTGGGCCCAGTAGCGTCTGACATCACCACGGAGCAGCCAACGGAGGAGGTATCAGAGACACTACCGCCAGTGGTAGTTGCCTCCCCTGGGGTACTCCCCTTGCCCTCCAATCCACTGGTCCCCTTGGCGTTGGCAGACTCTGCCTCCTAGGAAACCGTGGGCCGCTGCATCCCCACTCGCTGGTGCCGCAGCTCTGTCACCAGATGATGCTAATGTACACAAAGGACACAAGAGCACAGGGGTGGAGAGACAAAACATGGGAGAACTCTGTAATTACCTGAATGAATATACATCCCTGGCTCACACACACTCCCATCCAGGTCACACACCTACAAGCAGCACCTACAACAATAGTCTTGACTATGCCCCTGACTAGTGGCCACTACCCCAGAATACACCCCATTACCCACAGGAAACACAGACCTGATAAACTGTGTGGAGTACACACATGGGAGACCATGCCCAGCCAATGCACTCACCAGTCAATGAGCCCACGAACTGCCTAGGATTACAGAAAGGAGGCCTCCTATTGGCCTATTGAGACTGCCCAAACATGCCCTCACACCATCCCTGGGTCTTTGAGGGGGCAGGACTGCAGGAACACACCCGTCCGAGTGCCTGACACTACACAGCATACATACCACAGCACCCAAACACACCCATCAAAGAGTATTACAGTAGTGTTGGTAGTCACCCCCTCGTCGCTGCTGCGCTGCCTTCAAGCGCCCATCCAAATCCGGATAGGCTACCACCAGAATGCGGGCCATTAGGGGGTCAGGGTCCGACTGGCACCCCTTCCTCATTGGGAGGCCTTCCCCACCTGGGCCTCAGGTCCTCCCACCTCTTCCTGCAGTGGGTGCTCTGCCGTTTGTAGACCCCCAGGGTCCGCACTTCGTTGGCGATGGCTTGCCACAGTACCCTCTTCTGCTGGGCGCCGACCTGCATGGGACACACAGAGCAGAAAAACAGACAACAGTATGTGTTCACCTAATACAGATGACGTGTCGCTCCCTATGGAATGGAGATTTTAGAAAGCCATGTTATCAACACACATACAGTACATGCCAGACAGTCTACAGCTGGGCAGTAACAAATAGAACACACATGCATACCGTCATCCGCTACAATCACACACATCCAAGGATGAGAGCCGCCTACTCACCTGCTCCTCTGGTCGCCCATACAACTTGGCATACAGGGGACCCGTCCACCAGCTTCTCCAGTTCCTCCGTGGTGAAAGCCAGTGCCGTTCCCCTGTGACTCGCCCCATTTCAGAGACAAGAGTCAGGCAACAGCAGCACACGCAGTGGAGTACTGTCCTGAATCAGGAGTCAAGTGTCATGGGTCTGACTACATGGCGTACTTTCCGCAGCAGTGTGCACTGTCACCGCCGGCAGCGATCATGATGGGCCCAGGTTCCCCATTGACAACCATGTAATCCAACGATCGGATGCACGGCGGTGAACACTGCCTTTCCACATGACGACTACCGCCAGTGGAATGATGTCACTTTCTCTCCCTCAGACCTGTATGGCAGGAGGCTGCCATCTTGCTACCACCACGTTATCATAGCCTGGCCAGGGGCTTCATTCAGGGCCTCCTAGTCTCCGACCTTAGTCGCTTGCTGACATGAGTTTCTGTTCCTCGCATGGACACACCTTTGGAAATCTCTCCACACAGGTATGCAATTACATCAGAGTTGACTCTGCACACATTTGTCTGACGGTGTACTTAATACTTAGCGTCTGTGTGTGTAACCTACGTGTCGCACATTAATTGATACAGTAACATCGTGTATTGCAGTTGTATGTGTGCCCTTCATATGTGTTCTTTCCTCCCCCATAGGTATAGACCCATGTGGCGAGGGAGGGCCCCATCTGTGTACAGACCTCTGGTTGATTT
The DNA here is from genome assembly GCF_031143425.1 of Pleurodeles waltl. Classification (NCBI taxonomy): domain Eukaryota; kingdom Metazoa; phylum Chordata; class Amphibia; order Caudata; family Salamandridae; genus Pleurodeles; species Pleurodeles waltl. The sequence continues at coordinate 705,374,903 of NC_090439.1, read as the reverse complement.
GGAAACAATGGATGAATGTCACATCATTGTCACCTACAGACTCACTTGTGCTACAATCCATGACTTCTGTGCTTTACTGGATCCTATACTGAGACCGGCTAATCAAAATCAGCATGCCATCCCCACTGAATTGCAAGTGCTATCAGTACTCCATTATGTGGCTACAGGCTCATTTCAGGTGACAGTGGGCATTGGTGCAGGGGTCTCACAGCCAATGTTTAGCCTCATCCTGTCACAATTCCTGGATGAATTTGTCTAGCACCTGCAGAAATATGTCCAGTTCCCCCAATGGGCTGAGCTGCCTCCCATCAAGACTGGATTTTATGCCTTTGCTAACATCCCACATGTGATAGGTGCCATTGATGGAACCCACATAGCTCTCATACCCCACGGAGTGAATGAACAGGTGTACAGGAATCAAAAGAACTTCCACTCCATGAATTTACAATTGGTGTGTAACACTGACCAGTACATATCACATGTAAATGCCAGGTTTCCAGGCTCAGTCTATGATTCCTTTGTCCTGAGAAACAGCAATGTACCTCACTTGATGGGAAAACTACAAGGGGACAGAGGATGGCTCTGTATATAGGTGACAGCCAGCCAATATGTATGTGCAGTCAGTTCATTATGGTCCTGTTTACGTCCACTATTGCAGGTTATTCTGGCTACCCCAACTTGCAATGGCTCCTGACACCAGTGAGGAATCCCAGGACAGCTACAGAGAGGAATTATAATGAGGCCCATGGACATACTAGGAGGGTGATTGAGCGGACTATAGGTCTCCTGAAGGCTAGGTTTCGTTGCCTCCATCTCTCTGGGGGATCCCTGTGCTATGTCCCTGACAAGGTGTGCAAGATAGTGATGGACAACTTGGCTATGAGGAAAGCTATCCCCCTTTTTTAAGAGGAGGGTGCTGTCCAACCAGCCCAGCAACCCCAGAGAGGGGATGAGAGTGATGGTGAGGAGAAAGAGGGGGAAGATCTTAACTCCAGGACCCAGCTGACCCGCCTTTACTTCCAGTGACCCTAAGGTATTTTTAAATGATGCTGTTGTCTTCACAGCATAGTTTCAGTCTGACTTATGTTTTTGGTAATGTGGTGTCTATAGTCATTGGCACTGTTAACTGAGTAGTGAAGTGGCATGTGCCAAAGAACCCAATATTGTGTACATTGTGACTTACTTCAGACACTACGGTAAGTGGGATCCCCTCCCGCAATAAAGGTATGTTTATGAAATTGACTGGCTAATGCATACGCACTCACAATTTGAATTCATAATGATGACGGACATACGATTTGAGTGCATATGTGTTTTTATTAAGTGACAAAAATTTGGTATATCTTTGTACAGTGATAGGGAGTGGGCTCATGGTGCACATCCATACTCTGGTGCATGTGCTCAGCTGTTGGTGGCACTGGGTTTTGGTCCATGTGTCCATTCGTAGATGGTGTGTTGGTAGTGGCAGGTCAACAAGGGAGCACAGTGCCACACAAGGGAGGCAGTTCAGGGCAGAATCACTTCTTAGCTGGGTCCTTGGTCTTGGCTGGTGTCCCAGTGCCAGGTCTGGGGGCACGTTTGCCTGACTGGAGCTGGGCTGCAGGGCTAGGAGTGCTGGTCTCCTGTGGGTCCTCTGGCAATGCCACCAGTCCAGTATCTGCTGCAGATGTGGATGGCAGGGTAGTGTCTTGGCCAGTGGTAGGGGCTTGCAGGTGGGTGGACGTCTCCGGCTGGCTAGGGTAGTGGTGCTTCAGCACCCGTGCAAAGGTGGCTATGGTGGCATTGAGCTGTTTCCATTGTTACATGGCCTCTTGGTGGGGTGCTATCTGCAGCCTTTGATTCTGCTCCAGGGTGGCCAGGATCTGGTCCTTGGTATGGTGGTATGCTCCCAGAAACCTCCTGGGCTGCAGCATCCATCCTTTGGCTTCCCCCCGGGTCACTGATGCCCTCCCACTGGCCCTTGCCCCCTGTGCCTGTGTCCCCTGCACAGGTCTGGCAGTCCCACTTGCACTGGGGCCTTCGTCATCTTGCCTGTTGGTGGGTGGAGATTCTGTCCTCTGTACGTGTGGGCCGCCAGTCTGTGAACAGGAGACACTGGTGTGGGGTTGTTTGGCCAGAGCTGATGTTGGTGGCTGGGTGGTAGGGCTGTCAGTGGTATCCTGGTTGGGGCTGCTGAAGGGTGACAGTCCAGGACTGTGTGACGGGCCAGGGTATTCCTCACTTTCCATATATCCCTCTCCAGTCTCCTGAGTGGGGCCTCTGTCTCCGTGTGAGGCGCTGGCACACCTTGGCCTTCCGTTTGGGTGGCATGGGTGGTGGTGCCTGTGGGGGGAATGAACATGTACGTATCATATACTTTTTCGGAAATTGATGCACAGCTCTGCCCTATATTGTGGTTTTATTCCCCTGTCTTGGCATGCAGGGTCCTTTCGTGTACTTATCTTTGCATTTTGTTTGGGGGGTGGAGGTGCATTGTGAGTGCTGTAGTGCCACTGTGATTCATTGCAGGGGTAGGTGACTGTGCACAGGGGGCTGAATGGGGGCCTGTTGGTGGGATTGTGGGCCGAATAGTTGTGGCTCGACCTTGAGTATTTCATCCACCATGGTCCTTAGCTCCCTATCTGTGAAGTGGGGGTGCTTAGGGGGTGCCATGGTGTGTGTTGTGTGTGGTGTGCTGTGAGTGTATTGGTGAGGCTGCTGTCATGTGGTTATGTGTGTGGTCTATGAGGGTGCTTGGGGTTTGTGTGTGTTTGGGTGGTGTAGTAGTGCGTGAGAATTTTGTTATGTTGTGTTCAGTGTATGCGTGTTGTGTTGTCAGTCTCAGTTGTGCTATTGGCAATGCAAAGGGTTGTGGGGTGTGTATGTGAGTGTTTTATAGAGTTGTGGATGTCTGCCAGGTGTGTGGGTTTCAATGTTGCCAATGTGTGCATTTGTTGTTGTTGGGTCACATTGCTGGCCGTGGCATCCGTACCGCCAGTGGTCGTTCGGCATCCACTATCTGCCACGCTGATTTGTGCATCCTTATTTGGTGGGCGGAGGATTTGTCTGCATGGCGGTGGCAGGGTGGGATGTATTGCCTTTCCGCCATTGTAGACCCTGGCGCTGAGTGGAGGTTGCAGGATTTTTGGAGGTTTGTGTTTTTAGCATCATAATTCGGCAGTCTCCAGTCTTTCGCCACTGGTGGTCTTTTGTTCACCGTCGCCCCGGCGGTCAGCGGTGTTTGCCACCAAGTTCATAATGAGGGCCTTTAACTGATTATCTGAACCCGGCATCCACTAGGGGGAAAGGGCAATAGAAAAAGAGAGACCGCCTCCAGGTCCAGTTCCAGCTCCAGCCTATGTTTCCCACTTGAAGATAGGATATTCAGTGTGTGTCTCTGAAACCTGCACCTTTCTTCTTAATGGGATTCCTTTAAAGGAAGGACCTGCAGTAGGGTGATAAGAGCATAGATAAGTACATTCCTACTGCGCATTCAACTGTTCAGCCATCCACATTCACCCAATTCTATCATTCTCTTAACCTTGATCTTTTGAGAGAGTAGCCTCTCTCTAAGAGAACAATGTTATCTTAATATCTTCTTTTCTCCAGGAATCAGAGGTTTCCAAGGTCCTCTGGAGAACAGTTCAAAAGTTCACAAATATACAAACTACTAATGTCTTTTACAGGAAACAAAAAACTTCTTCTCAAGGTTCAGTTTTCTCAATCACAATCTCTAGGCATTAGTATGAGCACTGAGGTTTGTCTCTATGACTGACAAGTCTGCAAAGCAAAGAGTTCTTGAATATATATACACATATATATATATATTGGCAAGTCTGGAAATCATACAAAAGGATTCCTTACTGCAGTTGCTTGAAGTTCTGTTAAGCCAAAACAAATTCTCCTCAGAAAGCAGATAGCCGTTGTTGGAAGAAGGAAACAAATTCAGCTTCATCAAAAGGGAAAAAGTAGCTGGTGTGCACACCGTAACAAGAAAAATAATTAATTACTCAAAACTGGAAGAATCCTCTATGAAACGAAGCGCCTCAGGAACACTGCTCATTCTCCTCAGGATGACAGTTGAAGTGCAGGGCTCCCAGAGAGAAACAGCTGGAGGGAAGCTTCAGCACGAGACTAAGGTAGAAACACCGGAGCGCTGACCTCGCAAGGATTTGCGGCCACCATCTTGAGTGGCAGTTAAACCTGAAGAAGCTAGCTCTAAGAACAGCCTCTGCAAGAGCCTCCGGGAGTGAGGACGCCGCTGCAATCAACATGGGTACAAAGAAAAGGGGAATCGTTTTTGATGAGGGAAGAACTTAACAATGCTAGCTATAGTTTTCCTGACACTACCCCGTCCAAAGAACTCCCTTCCACAGAATGTTTGTTGGGGAAAGTGTTGTGAAATTGCTTTATCAACCTTCTGACTTTCCTGACAACCGGCTGCCCCTTCCAGTTTTAGATCCTTAATTAGGTCTGTCAGCTGTTCAATGTCTATGTTCATTAGAGTGTATTCTTGTTCAACATTAGACAGAGAGGAATCTATTTTCAACTTCACTCTAAAGCCAATGTTTGTCATACTTGGATTGTGGTGACTTACAGTCCGAGAGCCCTCCTCCTTCCTGTGATGCTCTGGGAGCGAATACATTATTAATACATGGGCTTCCCACATGGCTGCATCTATTCCTGCATTCACATGTTGATTATTACCCTGGCTTACCCCAATCACCAATTGCCAGAACTTTTTGTTATTCTGTTTGTTAGACATAAGAGCTTGGTCTACAGATCATCATAATATCTCTGGGGGTTATTCCAACTTTGGAGGAGGTGGTAATCCGTCCCAAATGTGACGGATTTACCACCAGACGTATTACGAGTTCCATAGGATATAATGGACTCGTAATACGGCTGGTGGTATATCCGTCACTTTACCGTCACTTTTGGGACGGATTACCACTTCCTCCAAAGTTGGAATAACCCCCTCTATTTTTCCATTCAGCAGTTTTTCTTGTATTTAGCTCTCAGTTCAAGAAGTCTTGTTTTGTCAGAGTTCTTTCCCCATCTAATATCCTTTGCCACTTTTTGCACTTGTAACAAGACAGACAGGACATCCACTATGTTTGTGATGGAATATCCTATTCACAAAGTCTAAATAGGACCCTTGTTATCTAATATTTTAACTTTAATATCAGGTTGGGGAAGTAGATGAATTATCCATAATTATAGTTCATATTGACACAGTAAAACAATAGTACATAACTCTTAAAAATGTATATTAAAATATAAAAAATGAAAATAACATGTTTCACTTAAAATTCAATTATCATATTTCTAGATTAAAATGTAGTCATTGTTGTATTGTAAACCTGATATTATATTTTTAGCAACAAAAAATAAAATATATATTTTCTAGAACTTTATAACAATGCATTTACTCTAGAAAAATATGGTTGTAATTAAATGAATCAGAAGTATTTTAGTGTAACATAAATAAAGAAAATAGAAATTAATAAAGTGATTATTGGAAAGTTGTTATAATGTTAGTTACAGAAAAAATGTAACATATTTACAAATTAGAAACCTTTCATTTGAGCGAGTGAAATTCAAATAAAGAAAAGGAGGAGCATTCTTTATTCTTTAACAGTTTTATTTTCTTTTGTTTGTTTTTTAATAAACACATTTGTAAATATTGTATGAACATTTAACCCCTTTAATGCAGGCGTTGGCCACTGGCCGACGCCCGCACTACCTCCCTGGTGTGGGTCACAACCAGTGGCCGACACAAGGGAGGGGGTTTGAAAATCTTTGGGTGCGACGCACCTGAGGATTTTCATTTTTTTTTTTTAAGCCCTGGGAGACACGTAAGAGCTTCCGTGTCTCCCCCCACCCCCCACCCGCCCCTTTGTGACGCGCTGACATCATAGTGTTGTTTTACCCATCTGAGTAGGAAGCGGCCGTAGGGCTGCTTCCTGCACCGATGGGGAAAACGGCCCCAAACGGCCTTCCCCACGTTCGGGAAGGCCTCGTATGAAAGGGGAGACTCTCCCCTTTCATACAAGGCCTTCCTGAACGCGTTTCCTGGCCACCAGGAAACACCACTAGACACCAGGGATTTCACTTGGGGGGGTCGGCCCCCCTCGGAAAACGAGCCGCCCCCGAGGCCATATTTTAAAATTACAATGTTGGGGCCCCCTTGGGGGGCGCGATTGCGTCACCCCCAGGAGCTAATTTATTGTAAAAAAAATCCCGAAATTGACAGGGGGTCGTCCGTAGGCAGGGCGACCCCCTGTGGGGGCAATTTGTTTTTTTTAGCAGTGTAGGGTTTACCTGGGGGCCATTTTGACCCCCAAGGAAACCCTACAACTACCAAAAAAATACAGATCTATATATATATATATATATATATGTATATATGTATATATTTATTTATATATAGATATATCAAACCATGTAGATAGATATGTCTATCTACATGGATATATCTATAGACAGATCTATATATATAGATCTATATATTTATGTGTATATATATATATATATATATATATATATACAGTTGCCACCAGTTGACTTGCAGTTGCAGCTTGCGTCTTCAAAGCAGCGCACATACTTCAACTGACGCATTTCAACTGTAGCTTTTAGGCCGCAATAAAAAAGTCAAGGAAGTCTTGTGATTATGTTTCTGCTACAAAAGAATCAGACTTTTGTCTAGTGGCAGTTTTAGTGCCATAAAGAAGCGCAGACGGTTTATATGACTACTGCAAAGAGCAAATCTGTATTTTATGTACATCTCTGAGTACATTAGTAAAGTCAGCAACTACCTTCACTATAATACAAATGAAATGTATGTGCGGGGTGGCTATGGAGAGATGAAGAGCACGTTTGCAGAGTGGTAATGAGGGAATCCAAGGAGGAGGACATGGGAGTGGGAGCACCAATAATGATTGTTGGACTGGGCGCAGGAGGTGCTAAAGACTGTGACGAATGGTATGTGACAAGGTGTTTGAGTGTCTTGAAAGAACGTGCTGATTGAGGGAAGAAGTGCAGGTAAGGTGGCCTCTACTGTTGCACTTATCTCACACACACACCAGCAATTTTGTGACTGTTTTTGTAGGCTAATGTTTTAGAGCAACAGTTTAGCCAATAGCAGAGATGGAATCTTGATGGATGACTGCTGCTGACGTCACTTGGGTTATAGAGGACAGCTCTGACTTAGGATCTGAGACTGAGACAGCAGATACTGAGACAGCATCTGAGGAATAGGACAATGGCGCAGACTCTGGGAGTGATTTTTCAGTTAGAGGAGTCCCATTGGATAACTCCTTCCAATAAATTGTGAGGGAGGTGATGAGGGCAGTCCTGTTGTCCCTTCGCAAGCTCAGTCTGTGCAACAGGGCAATAGTGGGTTAGCCCAACCCAGAGAGCAGGTGAATGCGGGGGCAAGCACAGAGAGGGTGCTCTCTTGGGAGCTCCCCAATTTAGTTCAGCCCCAAATTCCACTGCCCAAATTGTACTGTGGAGACATCAAAATTATCTATCACAAAACAAACTGGTTTTGTAAGGCAGGCACCTGTGTTTTTGGTCTTGGGTTCAGCGGCTACATAGGGAAACATACTAAACCCAAACATTTCTGGAAACTAGACATCCAGGGGAGTCCACAGAGTTGTGACTTGTGTTGATTCCCCAAAGTTTTCTTACCCAGAATACCCTGCACAGCTGAAATGTTGAATAAAAACTCTATTTTTCTTGCATTTCTGTCACACAAACTACAGGAATATGCTGCGATCCACAAAATTCCTACCACCCAGTGATTCCTCACCTGTCCTGATAAAAACACTACCCCACTTGAGTGCCTATACCTAGTGCCTGCGTAAGGAATGGATCACCCTAGGGTCAACAGTTGCCTCATGTAAGTACCAACATTGACCGTTGTGTGATTTATTCCTGTCGCGGGCACTAGGCCTACCCACACAAGTGAGGTACCATTTTTATTGGGAGACTTGGGGGAATGCTGGGTGGAAGGACATTTGTGTCTCCTTTCAGATTCCAGAACTTTCCATCACCGAAATGTGAGGAAAATGTGTCTTTTTTTCCAAATATTGAGGTTAGCAAAGGATTCTGGGTAACAGAACCTGATCAGACCCCCACAAGTTACCCCATCTTGGATTCCCCTAGGTGTCTAGTTTTCAGAACTGTGCAGGTTTGTTAGGTTTCCCTAGGTGCCAGCTGAGCTAGAGGCCAAAATCCACAGCTAGGCACTTTGCAAAAAACAGCTCTGTTTTCTTTGTGAAAATGTGATATGTCCACGTTGTGTTTTGGGGCGTTTCCTGTCGCGGGCACTAGGCCTACCCCCACAAGTGAGGTATCATTTTTATCGGGAAGCTTGGGGGGAACCCTGGGTGGAAGGTAATTTGTGGCTCCACTCAGATTCCAGAACTTTCTGTCACCGAAATGTGAGGAAAAAGTGTTTTTATGGCCACATTTTGAGATTTGCAAAGGATTCTGGGTAACAGAACCTGATCAGAGCCCCACAAGACAAGTCACCCCATCCTGGATTCCCCTAGGTGTCTAGTTTTCAAAAATGTGAAGGTTTGGTAGGTTTCCCTAGGTGACGGCTGAGCTAGAGGCCAAAATCCACAGCTAGGCACTTTGCAAAAAACACATCAGATTTCAATTTAAAAATGTGATGGTCCATATTGCCTTTCCTGTCGCAAGCATTAGGCCTACCCACGCAAGTGAGGTACCATTTTTATCGGGAGACTTGGGGGAACACAGAATAGCACAACAAGTGTTATTGCCCCTTGTCTTTCTCTACATTTTTTTCTTCCAAATGTAAGACAGTGTGTAAAAAAGACATCTATTTGAGAAATGGCCTGTAATTCACATGCTAGTATGGGCACCCCGGAATTCAGAGATAGGCAAATAACCTGCTGCTCAATACCTTATCTTATGCCCATTTTGGAAATACAAAGGTTTTCTTGATACCTATTTTTCACTCTTTATATTTCAGCAAATGAATTGCTGTATACCCGGTATAGAATGAAAAACCATTGCAAGATGTAGCTCATTTATTGGCTCTGGGTACCTAGGGATCTTGATGAACCTACAAGCCCTATATATCCCTGCAACCAGAAGAGTCCAGCACCAGTAATGGTATATTGCTTTAAAAAATCTGACATTGCAGGAAAAAGTTGCAGAGTAAAACGCTGAGAAAAATGGCTGTTTTTTTCCGTTCAATTTCATTATTTTTTTTCAGGCTGTTATTTTCTGTAGGAAAACCTTGTAGGATCTACAAAAATGACCCCTTGATGAATTCAGAATTTTGTCTACTTTCCAGTGTTGGTTTCACACCCATTCCTGTCACTAAATGGAAGGAGGATGAAAGCACCAAAAATTGTAAAAATGAAGTATGTCCCAGTGAAATGCCAAAATTGTGTTGAAAAATGTGGTTTTCTGATTCAACTCTGCCTGTTCCTGAAGGCTGGGAAGATGGTGATTTTAGCACCGCAAACCCTTTGTTGATGCCATTTTCAGGGTAAAAACCACAAGCCTTCTTCTGCAGCCCTTTTTTCCCATTTAAAAAATAAATAAAATTGTAGGTGTATTTTGGCTAATTTCTTGGTCTTCTCCAGGGGAACCCAGAAACTCTGGGTTCCTTTAGAATCCCTAGGATGTTGGAAAAAAGGACGCAAATTTGGCGTGGATGGCTTATGTGGACAAAAAGTTATGAAGGCCTAAGCGCAAACGACCCCAAATAGCCAAAAGGGCTCAGCACGGGGGGAAAGGCCCAGCAGCTAAGAGGTTAAAGATGAAAAGGTTTTTGCACAAAATATTCCTTTTTTATATAATATTTCAGTACATAAAAATAAGAACTTTTTTATTTTTCTATTGACTTGAATGTAATTGTAGTCTATTTTTCATTTCTATTTCGTCTTCATTTGTGTACACATAAAGGGCCTCTATACAAGGCTGGCTGTCTTCAGACCTCCAGCCCCTGGATGGCAGTCAGGATTGCCACTGCTGTGGCGGTCAGACCGCCACATTAAGATCCTGGAGTTCAGACCTCCAGGGTTAAACCAGCATTGCCTGGATCGGTGATCGCAATGGCCTAGCTATGACAGAGATTGTAATACGCCAGGGCACAGCTGCATGCAGCCCTGCACTACGTATTATGACCTTGTTTCTCTGTCATGAAAAGGCTGGTGGAGAACAGGTCCAGGGGGCCACAGGGGGGCCCCTGCACTGCCAATGCACTTTGCATGGGCAATGCAGGGGTCCCTTTGCACGGCACTGTTGCAATGCACACTCTCTGCTGTACAGAGAGTGAACATTGCGAGGGTGCTGGTGCACCCTGTGGGCTACAGCATTGCTACCAGCTAGATTTCGAGCCAGAGACAATGCTGTAGGCTATTTCCTAGTAGGCAGATGGGTGGAAACTCCTAATAGGTGCGGCGGGGGGGTCACCACTATGGCAGCGGCCATCCTGTCGAGAGTTTGGTGGACAGGCTTTCCTGTCCACCAAACTCACAATGAGGTCTAAAGTCTATTGTAAAGTCTTTTCTACAATATTGCCAGGCATACATTGAGTACCACGGGCAAAGATTCACATTATTAAGTAAACTGAAATTTCAGACATTACTGTTCATAATGATTCAGGTGGGTGTATTTTTATATTTTAAAAATATTTGGTTGGGAATTGATGTATTGTTTATGGTTTGGGATTAAATTGTTAGTTTGTGTTTAATATTTTAGTGTAGGCCTAATATGGGCATGTTTATTTAGTATTTAATTACATTATTGGTAGAATTTTGAATGTTTTGTAATGTAAATAGGATTTATTTTATCCAAAAGTCAGTCCTTTGCTAATAGGAACTGTGTGTGTACTCCAGAAAGATTAATTAAAAGTTTTTCTTAAGGCATGAGATTAGTTTATATTATGTTAACTTTGCAGCTACAGAAGAGTGTCCTTGAAAGTAATTTGAATTATTGTATTTTATATTTTGTAAGAGAACGGGTTGGGGCTTTTCCTTTCCAACTATTCTTATAATTTTCTTTATATTTTTCAGTTTCATTGACTTTGTTTTTTTCAATAGTAAATTTTTGTTTTTTTAATGGATTTGATGGATTTGACATATAACGTTCTACTTGTAAAATTTTATTATTGCCAGTTTTATCTTTGAAAATTGCTTGACATTATATTTTGGAATGTTTATGTTGGAAAAGACTTTGTCCTAAGGATTTGATATGGCTACAGAATGGTGTATTTATTTTATATTTTAATTGGTAATAATTTTGGTTGGATTAAATAAAAATAGTTTGATTTGTTTGTATGTAAGTTTAATGCTGAACCATGAATATGTTTATATAGTTTATATGTAGGGAATAATTTAGTTTCTAGTATTTAAAATTTTTGATAAACATGTTGATTTCAAAATATGATTCTTGTTGTTAAATAAGGTATTCTTTTGTTAAATGTTGTTAGTTAAATATTTTCAAGTTGGCGTATGTAATATTGTTAGTGTAGGTTGCATTTATATTTTTGGTGCTTAATAATTTCCTAGTATATTATGTAGTAAAATGTTTTTTGTTGCATGCTGAGATACATAGTTATTATTTTCTTTAAAAATATCCAAAATGTAATGTAAAATGTATATCGGATAATTTAGTAACAATATATTTTTTGTAAGTGTATTGTTTGTTTTAAGGTTGAATGGTTAAGTTTGTAGGTTCAGTGAGATTATTGTGTACAATACGGATCCTAAATAATTGAGCCCTTGGAAGGTTTGAAATATTTGGAATTTTTGGTGGAGAGAATAAGACATATTTGTTTGGTTTAATTAGAATTTGTAGGTTGTTAAGTTACAGAAGAGGTTGCTTCTGCCTGAGGTCTTGCTAGGTATATTCCTTTCATATTATCTCAATAAGATGGGTCAGGGTTGAATGTGTCTACCTAGTATACCTTGGAAAGAATTATGCTACCCTTCTGTTACTTTATTTGTTTTAGCTTTTTTGTTGAGGGTTCATTCAAAGACATTTCACCAGGGGATGTGGAACTTGGGTTTGTACCTGTGCCCTGACCTGTGCCAACATGCTAGGTAGGTATCTTCAAAGTAGTCAAGAAAAAGACCCAGTTTAGCTTCATTAGTTTTACAATGTAGAAAGTCTAGTAGTAAATCATACTGCAAGGACAAAAGTTAGGATGATTCACATTTTTGACTCAAAGACGAATTGGCTGCTAGAGGTTTACTCTATACTTAAAGTTGATTGTGCATTTATCACCAAATTGCTTGGTTAAAGCTAAAGCAACACACATGGATGTGGATTTCTAGATAGATTTTAGGATTGTATGTATTATGGCATGTTCAAATCCATTAATATTTTGTAGGGACATGTTTATAAGTTTTGTTTTGGTGTGCCATAGAAATAAATTAAATGTAGGGATTAGATTGTTTCTTTGGAAGGAGGCCAAATAATAAAGGAATGTTATTTTTCTGTCCATGTATTATGTAAATGTAGCTAAATGGGGGAGAGCATGATTTAAATGCCCCATCCATTATTCAAATGGATGAAATGGTGAAGGTTAAAAGATTGTAAGTACAACAAAACATAATAATTTTTTATTAATATTTTATCAATATTTTTCCTGTCATAGCGGATGCATTTTCCTTTGGTGTGATATCTATTTCAGATATAGCTTAAGGTGCAGGTGTGGCTTGTCTCTATGCTCTCCTTTTCCTGCTTAATATGCTATTTGGTGTTGGGGTTGGGATTGGGGCTGATGCCTTTTGTCCAACCACCTGAGGTGAGAATTTTTGGTGTGAAAACCAATCAGCGTGTTGATGCATTCTAAATTTACAGCTGCGGATTATTAATGAGTGCCAGTCCCGTTTTGTGCGCGGCCATTTGGAGGTGGTCTTGCGTAAAATGGTTTTTGGGCCATGGGTCAAACCAGAGGGGGATGATCCTACCAGCAGCATGCTGTTTGCTAAGCAGCTAAGAGGGTGCCTTTTGAATCTTATGCAACAAGCAAGTTTGATGCTCAGTACCTGCTGTGCTTCACTGAAGACCTCATGAAGAACAAAATATATGTCTGGGTCTAGGAATTAAATATCTGAAAAACATAATAGTTGCCAAACTCTGCTCCATTGAAAGCACTGCAACCTTGCAAAGATGGACCACACTGCCCAGAATGCACTGGAGGGATACTGAGTCTGCTTTCACTTGAAACTGACAGCCGCAGAGTATTGGTGTGTACCTATAACTACTATAATGCCACTGAATAAATGTTTATATATGTGAATGTGTGTGTGTACATCTATATATGCGGGTGTGTGTGCATGTGTGTATGTATGTGTGTATGTATGTGTGTGTTTTATCATTATTTTATTTTTCTATATAATATGGTTTGTACATCAATATTTTGACTACTTTAATTCATTTTTAGGTTAAAGATTATTTTTCATATGCTTTTGTACTCAATATTATTGTTTGAACACATTTTTGATAATATAATTTTAGTCAATATTTTTATATTTCCATTGGTTGTTCGGTTTATTTGTAGTCCATGTTTACAGCAATTACTTTTGGTATCAGGTTTTGCACCAACCTCAGTTGTAAGATCCAATGGAAGCGAAGATCTCTCCCTCCTTTTACTGTCCCTAAAACATAAACGCCTGCAGTAGAATTGGGAAAGGGGAATGGGATAAAAGAGACAACAGAAATACATGACTCCATGTTCAGCTTCGTAATCTCTTGGGTTAAGGAAGGCTACAGGGTATAGTAGATTTCTACAAGTCAAAAAGAAACCTTTACTAACGTACCACTGGAACTCTGAATTTCACAGTAAAATCTCTATATAACTTACTCTCTATTGACTGGTGCCTGGGAATTCCTGACAACTAAACGTTAAGAGATTTAAACATCTTTTCATTGAAGTTCTGGAGTATTTGTAACATTCAATAGGATCTTATCTCCAAACCTGACAATAATGGCACTTTGTTTTTTTCAATGAATTTCTTTTTTTTTTTTAACAAATGGCAAGACCCTATTACCAAACCTAGCTATAATGTCACACTAACCTTTAGTTTTTTTCAGGACATTTCTGTGGATTTCTGATCATATTCTAAATTGTTTTTTTCCACTTCACCTGGGTGTATGGGCACCTTTCTGTCCAGAGTGTAACTCTCTATGGTTGGCTAACCCTCCACAGGTAGCCAAGTACTACTGCATACAACCTTTGTGCAAAGAAGGGGTTGGCTGCAGGGCCTCGCATATAGCCAGACACTCTACCCAGCCCAATGAAGGCAGCTAAGACTCCTCACAGCCTTTGGTGGTTCTACAGTAGTTTCATGAAGCCACTTGGACTGCCTCACTCGGCTCCACTGTAGTACAATGGATCTCTCATCTCCTATCTCCCTGACCCCACATAGGCCAGGGGGACATTGTGTGCTCAGTCTGCCTCTCTTTTTTCAGGACTCGTGACTGAGTTCTGTAAAGGTGGCTGCAACATTTTTTCTGAAGCGAAAGCTCCTGTGGCCAATGGCAATCTAGTATTTCTTTCATTTTGGATTCTCTATCAACTAACTGTTCAGATTTCTCTAACTTTTTGTCAGTTTTAACCTCTTCATGGCCACATAAGCACATTTTTAAGAGCTAATTCCTCAAAAACTACTCAACTGATTTATCCCAAATAAAAAGGAATGAACTTTTGACTTCATGCCAAACTGGTTTAATGCAGTTGAGACATATTTTCTGTATCAGTGAACCAACTGTCTGGAAGGACTAAAATGGGAAATCTCGATTTTTGGACCCCCCCGTCTTTTTCTTGGCCCCCACTTAATAAATTTGTGTGAAAATGACCACAAAGGACCCTAATCGGATTAACCTTTTTAGTAAAATATGGTGCAGGTTCATTGAACAACATCAAAGTTATTAAGAAATCAAAGCATATATTTTCTATTTCAAACCCAGAGCTAACAATATCTACAATGGCACTGTCTCTGCCAGTGTGGTACATAAACCTTTTTCTAAATTAGAATACCTATTTGAGGCTGTGCCACTGTATGTTCTTTTGTGGAACATACAGAAGCTACATGGAGGTTTTACTGGAGTGCTGAATACTAAAAACATAAGGACATCATTAGCATGGAGTCATTCCCTACACTTATATGCATACTGAAATTTACATTTGTCTATTAACATTTGTATACACATGAAATGGATTTTTAGAATCAGTCCTCTTCTGTTACAGGAACTTTAGTAGAACATATCATACCAGACTTTAGAGTTGATACAAATGCAAAAAAACAGCTCAAAGCGTGTTTTCAAATCACACATAACTTCTAGATACTTCTCTGAGAGTCAAAATATCCATTTTACAGCACCTAGGCGACTGGATGCCTTGACTCCTAAACACCAACAATCATGTAATGAGATCTGAAGCAACATTGAAGCAAAACTGCCTCTCAAGGATGTCAAGCTTAAATTTAAAAATCAAAGACGATCTCTATCTTCCTAGATACGTGAAAGTTAATAACCCAGTGGGAAATGTAGTTCACTGTAGATGTTGTACTGCGTGGTGCATTTTTAATGCTTGTGAAGCTTAAATTCAATCACTGCCCACAGTCTGTACTGACCACAAGTCTTTCCTTTGGTGGGACAACCCCAAGCATAGATGATTCCAAAGTATTGTTTCTACACACATGAACCTGACATGAGGTTAAGCAGCACATTCAGCCCTTCCTCCTGACATTTTGTTTTGCAATATTTTTGTTGTTGTGACATACAACCAATAAGATACAAAAACAGTTGACCCATTCCCCTGGGATGATGGAAACAGTTGCTTCCTCATGATTAAACCCTTAATCTTCCTCTGATGTGCTCACAATTTTAAAAGGTGTCTTGGCTAATTTGCTGAGATTGCTAAACTCAATGAAATAACCTTTGCTAACATTGTCTAGACACTATGGCCCTCATTCCGACCCTGGCGGTCAAAGACCGCCAGGGCCGGGGACGACGGAAGCACCGCCAACAGGCTGGCGGTGCTTCCTTGCCCATTCTGACCGCGGCGGTAAAGCCGCGGTCAGAAAACCGGGGCCGGCGGTTTCCCGCCGGTTTACCCCCGGCTGGGCTAATCCTCCATGGCGGCGCTGCAAGCAGCGCCGCCATGGGGATTCTGACTCCCTTCCCGCCAGCCTGTTTCTGGCGGTTTTTACCGCCAGGAACAGGATGGCGGGAACGGGTGTCCTGGGGCACCTGGGGGCCCCTGCACTGCCCATGCCACTGGCATGGGCAGTGCAGGGGCCCCCTAACAGGGCCCCAGCCTGCTTTTCACTGTCTGCCTAGCAGACAGTGAAAAGCGCGACGGGTGCAACTGCACCCGTCGCACTCCTGCAACACCGCCGGCTCCATTCGGAGCCGGCTTCAGTGTTGCAGGCCCCTTTCCCGCTGGGCCGGCGGGCGTTAACTTGGCTAGCGCCCGCCGGCCCAGCGGGAAAGTTGAAATGGCCCCAGCGGTCTTTTGACCGCGGAGCGGCCATATGGCGGTTACCGCATGGCGGGCAGCTACCGCTGCCCGCCGCGGTTAGAATGAGGGCCTATATGTCCTTTGGACGTGGGCTCCCAGACATCGAAGAATGCCTCTATTCTTTACCGGGAGGATGTTTAAGGTGCACATGCAGAACAGTCTCATATATCTAATAGGTCTGACCATTACCGCCCTGTGGGGCACATTAAAACCTGTTTAAAGGTAGTAGGCAACAATACGCTTGTATTGAATACCTGTAAGGAAATGTACCTACCTGAGTACCTAAACTAGCATCAGTAAATAAGAAAGATCTGATCCACAAGGTCCTGATAAAAGCCAACTGACTGAAAATGGCACCTATTGCCGAAACATGTAAGCTGTATAACTATATGATAAGGATTGGTAATGAGTCTGACAAACATCTCTCTGTTTTTAACCTTACTCCTGTCCCATTTCATATTAAAGACATTCACACGGATGTAGGAGGTAATTGTATTATTTTTCACAGATCCCATCATTGTCTTCATCCAGATAATCTCCCTCCTTGTGGAGGAGTTACTTACTTGGAGAACTCAAAATCCATGATGATCAGGCTGCCTACTATATCACTCCACTGCTGGTTGTAAATTGTGATTGAGGGTTTCTGTGACAATCCTTGTGAGACTCTGGTATTGAAACAGATGTGGTTCACTCTCCTTTTGATTTATTTAGATACTGGGTGTGACTGCACAGAGGGCCCAACACAATTTGTCCCACTGAACACTGTGCTCTGGGCTCCCAGCATAGCCCCACATAGCTGTGTGCTAATTGATTTTTGCCCTCAATCAATGGGCAATTACTTACGTGTGATAGGTGATCCAGCTTCTTAGCCGGCTTAAACGCAAGATCTGTAATTGCTACAATAGCTTGCCAAAGAAGCTCCAACCCCCTCATTGGAATGGTTATCAAAGGCAAAGATTGTGAATGACAGATAGCCAAAAACCCTAGGCTCACTGATGAGAAACAGAGATGAGCAACAATGAGACTGCTGGGACTCAGTTGATGCTAGGGGGAGATGTGGAGTGCCACCTGTTGGTGAGCTTCCGAAATAAGAAACATAGCTCTGTTGATATTGGCCATGTTGATGTTGGCCATGGTGAGGTAGTGTAGTGCATGTCCTGCTGCCTTCCTCTGGTGATGCCTAGGTGTTCGTAGGCACCTGTGAGTCCTGATTGGTAGCTATAAGACTGGGGGCATGCAGGCCTACAACGTAGCCCTGGGGCACTTTGTGAAGGCCAATCCAGTCTCCATATGATTCAACAGTGAGACCCAATGACCTTCCTCCACTGTTTTCTATACAGCTCCTTATGGTGCTGGAGCCTGTACTTCTAAATGTTCCCAGTTCTTCCTGACAATTTTGGGGGGGGGTTCTGCTATTTGTGTTCTCAATGTCAGTCATGAGCTATGGCCTTTCTGTTGTGAATGTGCAGGTAAAAAAACTCATCAGCTAAAAAAACTAAAGTCAGTTTTTTTAGCCAATCTAGCAATGTGTTGTCTGCCTTGAAGCATCTGCAGGCAGCTTCCATAACAGGGTTGTAGGAAAGTCCTTTTTTTTTGCCTGATCACCCCCACTCTTTCTGGATAGGTACTGGTGGTTACTGACTCTTGGCTGTGCCCTGGGTACTGCTTACCAGTCCCAGGGCCAGTGCTCTGTGTAAAATGGATATGCAAATTAGGCTAATTATAATTGGCTAAGTTAACCTACCTATAAGTCCCTAGTATATGGTAGGGCATGTAGGTTTAAGGACCACAGCATAGGTGGTGCACACCTAGGTGCACTGCTGAGGTGCCCAGTGTCATTTTAAAAGCAAGCCTGCCTTGCTGGCTGCTTTTAAATTAAAGTTATATGCAAATTCGACTTTGGATTTAAAGGTACTTCCAAAGTCTTACACTACCTTATTTTGACATATAAGTCACCCCTAAGGTGTGCCCTATGTGCCCCTAGGGCTGGGTGCCATGTAACTATAAGCAGGGACTTTATAAAAATAGATTTATAAGCCCTGGTGAGGTAAAAACAGCCAAATTTGTTTTTCCCTCATTGAAGTAAATGGCCTTCATAGGCTAGAATGGGCAGACTTTATTTTAAATGTTAAAGTCTCCTTAAATGTTACATACCAAGAATTTGGTATCAAATTGATTGTTATAATAAATCCCACAACTTCCAGTTGTTGGATTTAATATAACTAGTACAGGTAAAAAGTTTAGACTTTACCTAAAAAGTTGCCAATTTCAGCTCTGCATTGTTTTTGCTGCTGTGCTCTGATTGGCCAGCCTGCAGCAGCTTCTGCCAGGCTACTTTAATGAGGTGTGAAGTGGCCTGGCTTCACACAAAGGAATGTGCTTGGGGGAGAGAATCTCCCCTCAGCAGATGGTGAGGCAGGAAGGGGGAGGGCTGCCAAACTGGTCTTCAAAGGCAGAGAAGGACATCTGGAGCACCCAGCAACACCCCCACATCCTGCAACCCCAGACAGCTAGGTGCCCCCTTGATTAGATTAGGAGAGGGCAGGAGAGGGGTGTGTTTATGATTTTTAGCCACACCAGTGGGTGGGCTCAGCCAGATCTCTCCTCCAAAAATCAGATTCATCCATTTTGGATTTTTAGAGACTGTTGCCTTCTGGGATGGATCTTTGCCACACTTCCCAGGAAGTGGTCATCACAGGGGGACGACCCTGTCCCTGATTGGAGAACCAGGGCCCCCCTGCTTTTCACCCAGGAGCAAGGATAAAACTGGCAGACCTGCACCCACGCCTCAGATCCCCACCAAATTTCAAGAAGAAGGAACTACAAGGAGAAGAAGGACTGCCTTGCTGGACCCCTGGCCTGCACCTGGACCCTGCACTCAGAAAGACTGCACCAGCTGCACACTTGGGCTTCACCACAAGAAGGACTTTGCCTGGCTTCCACTGGTTCAAGGAGGGACTCCCTGTTTGCTACAGGTGAAAAATTGCTATCCAGAGTCCCCTGCACCAACTCCTGAAAAAGTGACCAGCTGACCACTGTCCAGTGGCCAAAAAGGAGTTTGCGCCAGGTGCACTCTGGGAGTTGAAGTCCGCACTTCCCAAGGACCATCACAGAACTTCTGGACCCTTGGGGTGAGCTGTGGACCCCAAAAGAACCTTAAAAGAAAATCTGGGTGAAGCCCCAGAAGTTTGGAAAAGATTGGAGAATTTTTGAAAAAAAGCTCCATAAAGTGACGACCCGATGCGGAAATTCTAGCCGGCTTGCCTCAACCGCGACCCGGCCTGACTTCGTGGTTCGTCCCGGTAAAGAAAAACATCCAAAAAAGAGACTAAGTCCGAACGTAAAAAGTTGACCGGGACCTTCCAGCCATCGTATCCGAGAAGGGCTCCACGGACGTCGGATCAAGATCCAGGTTTACCCCGGTCGAAGGATTTTCATCTCGAAAAAACGACTAAGTCCGAAGGTAAAAATCACCACCGAGGAAACCGACTTCGCGTATCCGGACAAGGGCTCCAGGAGGTCGGATCCAACTGGCAGGTTCGTCCCGGGGAAGAAAAACATCAAAAAAGAGACTAAGTCAGAAGGTAACTTTTTAACCGAGGCCTCCCGCGACTTGTAGCCGAGCAGGGCTCCATCGCGGTCGGCCTGAAAGTTTGACTTTGCCCCGGTCCTGGTGCAACCAGATGACCCGATTGGCGCTTTTTGTTTCTAAGCGCTAGAAAATAATAATACTTTAAAAATTCATATCTCCGGTTCCCCTGAACCGATTTTAATCGTTTTTGTGTCATTTTAAAGATAAAAATATAAGCTATATTTATAAATTGGTTTTAGATTTTTAAACTGTTTCCTGTGTTTTATTTAATTACTGTTTTGTGATATTTGAATGCTTTACACTTTGTCTCCTAAGTTAAGCCTTGACGCTCGATGCCAAGCTACTAAGGGTAGAGCTGGGATTAATTTACTGAGACCTAACTGTACTTATGTGGAGGTTTGTGGCTTGTTCCTAGATGTAGGTACCTACCTGCCCTACCAATAACCCATTTTCCAACATAATTGGAAGCAGCGACGGGATCCTGTACTTGTGTTCAATATCACGTTACAGTTTTAGGTAAAACAAATTAAAAATCCTTTAAATTGTCCTAGTGCAAAAATTGTTTTTAATTTTTAATTTTTAATTTTTTTATTAATTTTGATTAATTTCAATTATTGAATTTTTGTAATTTTTCTAAATTCTTGTTACCAATTTTTGCAAAAAGTTTTTGTTGACACAAAACTAGGGAACCATGGAGCTTGATCTGGCTAGCCTACCCACACTGACAGTAGTCCAGCTTAGGGGGTTATGTATTGAAAGAGGGTTGCCTGCAACCACTAATCTCAGGAAGGAAATCCTGATTAAATCCCTGACAGCATGGGCTGAGGCCCAAGAGGTAGAGGTAGAGGAAGCTCCAGAGGAGGAAGAAAAAGGGGAAGATGCTAGCTCTAACCTTTCAGGGGAGGGAAGGCATCAGACCCCAAGTGAGGAAGAGGAGGAACGGTGCTCAGTGGATACAGTCACTAGGACCAGACCCAAAGCTAGTGGTAGGAAGGGGGTCCTTTCAGGAGGAGAGAACCCATCCATCAGGGAAAGAGAGCTGGAAGCCCAGCTAGCCTACATAGCTTTGGAAGCAGATAAGCTTGCCCTAGAAAAGAAAAAGTGGGCAAACAAAGAAAAAAAAGATGGAGGCAGCGAGAAAGAAACTGAGGTGTCCCTGGGTGGGGGTTTTGTCCCCAGATTACCCAAAGGGGTGGTTCCTGCCTATGTAGAGGGGGATGACATAGATAAGTGGCTGGGGGCCTTTGAGAGGGCCCTCCAGATGAGGAAAGTCAAGCCTCAGTACTGGGGTTCACTCCTTTGGGAGTTAGTTCCCAACTCTGGGAGGGATAGGCTCCTAACCATGAGTGGGGAGGATGCAGACTCATACCCCAGTATGAAGAGTTGCTTGACTAAAAAGTTTGGTCTAACCCCAGAGCAGTATAGGCTTAAGTTTAGGGACACCCAAAAGACAAGCACCCGGTCCTGGGTGGACTTTGTGGACATTTCAGTAAAAGCACTGGAGGGCTGGATACAGGGCAACAGGGTAAGTACCTTTGAGGGGCTGTACAATTTGATTATGAGGGAGCACCTTCTAACTAATTGTGTCCAAGAGAGGCTCCGCCAGTATCTAGTAGACTCTAGGTTGACCAACCCCAGAGAGCTGGGGGAGGCAGCAGATGACTGGTTAAGAACTAGGGTTAACCAGAAACCCCCAGGGGGTGATCAGAAAAAGGGAGGACATGGTTCTTCTCAGGGGAAGAACCAGGGGAAAGATGACAAAAAGCCCAAAGAGTCCTCACAAGAGTCCCCAAAAACTTCTCAGGGAGGGGGAACCCCGAGCCAAATCACTTTTAAAGGGAAAGGGTATCAGGGAAAGAATTATGATCCTGCTAAAGCAGGAAAGTTTCAGGAGCTTGCTAAGGCCGGCAAGTGTTTTGACTGTCATCAGCCAGGACATAAAAGAGGAGATGCTATCTGCTCCAAGAAGCCCCCACTGGTGGGCAATCCCAGGGGATTGCTAGTGTAGGGTTGGGGGTGGAAGTTGGCCCAGGGGTGGAATCAGGGTACACTGAGGTCACCTTAGTATCCGTGGGTGGGGTGGACATTGCAACTATGGCCACCTTACCTCCCATCATGGAGAGGTATAGGCAGAGGCCTAAAGTCAATGGGACTGAAGTGGAAGCTCTGAGAGATACAGGAGCCAGTGTGACAATGGTCGCAGAAAAGCTGGTTTCTCCAGAGCAGGTCTTACCTGGTGTCTTCCACCAGGTGACTTATGCAGATACCAGAACCAAACTCCATCCCATGGCTATGGTGAGTCTGGAATGGGGAGGTGTGACTGGCCCTAAAAAAGTAGCTGTAGCTCCTGCCCTCCCAGTAGAGTGTCTACTGGGGAATGATCTTGAAGCATCTGAGTGGTCAGAAGTGGAAAGAAGGGTCCATGCACAGATGCTGGACCTCCCTGAATGGGTGTGTGCTGTGACCAGGTCACAGGCGGCACCACAGGGGAATGCTGGACACTTGGACCCTGGAACAAAGGGCCAAGCCTCCAAGAAAAAGAGAAAAGGCACTGGGTCTGGCTTGCCAGACCCAACAAGTACAGAGGGTCAGGAAGAATCCAACCCTGAGGGGGAGGATCTGAACTCTGAGGGAGGGACACCTTCCCTGCAAACTCTGCCTGACTTGGCAGAACTGCAAGGGGCAGGTGGGCCCACCAGAGAAGATTTGTGCCAGGGACAAAGAGTGTGTCCCACTCTTGAGGGCCTGAGGCAGACTGCTGCCAGGCAAGAACAAGGGGATATCAGTGGTACCCACAAGGTTTATTGGGAGGATGGAGTTCTCTACACTGAGGCAAGGGCCCTTAAAGAAGGGGCTACTAGGAGAGTAGTGGTCCCCCAAAAGTATAGAGAATTCCTCCTTACCTTAAGCCATGATATCCCCTTAGCTGGTCATTTGGGACAGACCAAGACCTGGAGCAGGCTGGTCAACCATTTTTATTGGCCCGAAATGTCAGAAAAAGTCAGGGAGTTTTGCAGCTCCTGTGTCACCTGTCAAGCCAGTGGCAAGACAGGGGGCAAGCCAAAGGCTCCCTTGATTCCACTGCCAGTGGTTGGGACTCCCTTTGAGAGGGTGGGGATTGACATTGTTGGTCCCCTAGACCCACCAACTGCTTCAGGTAACAGGTACATTGTGGTGGTAGTGGACCATGCCACCAGGTACCCTGAGGCAATACCCCTCCGGACAGTCACTGCTCCCACAGTGGCTAGGGCCCTACTTGGTGTGTTCACCAGAGTGGGATTCCCAAAGGAGGTGGTCTCAGATAGGGGCACAAACTTTATGTCAGCCTATCTGAAAGCCATGTGGGAGGAGTGTGGTGTTACTTATAAGTTCAGCACACCCTACCATCCACAGACCAATGGTCTGGTGGAAAGATTCAATAAGACCCTGAAGGGCATGATCATGGGTTTGTCTGACAAACTCAGGAGGAGATGGGATGTCCTCCTCCCATGCCTGCTGTTTGCCTACAGGGAGGTGCCACAGAAGGGGGTTGGATTCAGCCCCTTTGAGTTACTGTTTGGGCACCCTGTAAGAGGCCCATTGTGCTTGGTGAGAGAGTCTTGGGAAAAGCCTCTCAAGGAATCCAAGGAGAATGTGCTGGATTATGTACTAGGCCTGCGGTCTCGCATGGCTGAGTATATGAAGAAGGCAAGCAGAAACCTGGAGGCCAGTCAGGAGCTCATGAAGCTCTGGCATGATCAAAAGGCTACCGTGCCTGAGTATCCCCCAGGACAACTGGTGTGGGTTTTGGAGCCCATGGCTCCTAGGGCACTACAGGCCAAATGGACTGGGCCCTATCCAATCCTAGAGAAAAAAGGTGAGGTCACCTACTTGGTGGACCTTGGCACCCCCAGGAATCCTCACAGGATCCTACATGTAAACAGGATGAAACCCCACCAGGACAGGGCAGACATGACCATGCTGATGGTCACTGATGAAGGGAATGAGGAGGAGGGTGAACCTCTGCCAGACCTCCTGTCCTCAAAGGAAAAAGATGGGTCAGTGGAGGGAGTGGTACTCTCTCCCAAATTGACAGATCAGCAACAACAAGACTGTAAGCAAGTCTTGGGACAGTTTGCTAGTCTGTTCTCCCTGACCCCTGGACTCACCAATTGGTGTGTCCATGATGTTGACACTGGTGACAGCTTGCCTGTCAAGAACAAGCTGTACAGGCTGTCTGACCAGGTCAAGGCCAACATCAAAGCTGAAGTGGCTAAGATGTTGGACCTGAAGGTAATTGAGCCCTCTGATAGTCCTTGGTCCAGTCCAGTGGTACTGGTGCCCAAAGCTAATCCCCAATGTGGGAAGAAAGAATTAAGATTCTGTGTGGACTACAGAGGTCTAAATGCAGTCACTAGGACTGATGCTCACCCCATACCTAGAGCTGATGAGCTCATTGACAGGTTGGGGGCTGCCAAATTCCTGAGCACATTTGATCTGACCTCAGGATATTGGCAGATTGCCTTAAGTCCAAGAGCTAAGGAGAGGTCAGCATTTTCCACACCAGAGGGCCACTTTCAGTTCAAGGTGATGCCCTTTGGCATGAAAAATGCTCCTGCCACCTTCCAACGGTTGGTGAACAGAGTCCTATCTGGGTTGGAATCTTTTAGTGCAGCTTATCTGGATGATATAGCTGTATTTAGTTCCACCTGGAGGGACCACCTGGTCCACCTGAAGGAAGTGCTTCAGGCCCTGCTTCAAGCAGGCCTGACTATCAAGGCAAGCAAGTGCCAGATAGGGCAAAGTTCTGTTGTGTACCTGGGCCACCTTGTTGGTGGAGGCCATGTACAACCTCTCCAGCCCAAGATCCAGACTATCCTGGATTGGGAGGCTCCAAAAACCCAGACTCAGGTCAGGGCCTTTCTTGGCCTGACTGGGTATTACAGGAGGTTTGTTCAGAATTTTGGGACCATAGTGGCCCCTCTGACTGAGCTTACCTCCAAGAAACAACCCAAGAAGGTCATTTGGACCCCAGAGTGTCAGAAAGCTTTTGACACCCTAAAACAGGCTATGTGTTCAGCACCAGTGTTACTGGCCCCTGACTATAGCAAGGAGTTTGTAGTGCAAACAGATGCTTCAGAGGAAGGGATTGGGGCAGTGTTAGCACAAGTTAATGAAGAGGGCCATGATCACCCAGTTGCCTTCATCAGCAGGCGACTACTCCCCAGAGAAAAAAAATGGAGTGCCATTGAGAGGGAGGCCTTTGCTGTGGTTTGGTCCCTGAAGAAGTTGAGGCCTTACTTGTTTGGCACTCACTTCCGTGTACAAACTGACCACAGACCTCTCAGATGGTTGATGCAGATGAGGGGGGAGAACCCAAAACTGTTAAGGTGGTCCATTTCCCTACAGGGGATGGACTTCACAGTGGAGCACAGACCTGGGACTGCTCATGCCAATGCAGATGGCCTTTCCAGGTTTTTCCACTTAGCTGATGAGGACTACCAGGGTGTAGGTTAGTACCCATCACCTTTCATCTGGGGGGGGGGGCAGTGTAGGAAAGTCCTTTTTTTTGCCTGATCACCCCCACTCTTTCTGGATAGGTACTGGTGGTTACTGACTCTTGGCTGTGCCCTGGGTACTGCTTACCAGTCCCAGGGCCAGTGCTCTGTGTAAAATGGATATGCAAATTAGGCTAATTATAATTGGCTAAGTTAACCTACCTATAAGTCCCTAGTATATGGTAGGGCATGTAGGTTTAGGGACCACAGCATAGGTGGTGCACACCTAGGTGCACTGCTGAGGTGCCCAGTGTCATTTTAAAAGCAAGCCTGCCTTGCTGGCTGCTTTTAAATTAAAGTTATATGCAAATTCGACTTTGGAATTAAAGGTACTTCCAAAGTCTTAAACTACCTTATTTTTACATATAAGTCACCCCTAAGGTGTGCCCTATGTGCCCCTAGGGCTGGGTGCCATGTAACTATAAGCAGGGACTTTATAAAAATAGATTTATAAGCCCTGGTGAGGTAAAAACAGCCAAATTCGTTTTTCCCTCATTGAAGTAAATGGCCTTCATAGGCTAGAATGGGCAGACTTTATTTTAAATTTTAAAGTCTCCTTAAATGTTACATACCAAGAATTTGGTATCAAATTGATTGTTATAATAAATCCCACAACTTCCAGTTGTTGGATTTAATATAACTAGTACAGGTAAAAAGTTTAGACTTTACCTAAAAAGTTGCCAATTTCAGCTCTGCATTGTTTTTGCTGCTGTGCTCTGATTGGCCAGCCTGCAGCAGCTTCTGCCAGGCTACTTTAATGAGGTGTGAAGTGGCCTGGCTTCACACAAAGGAATGTGCTTGGGGGAGAGAATCTCCCCTCAGCAGATGGTGAGGCAGGAAGGGGGAGGGCTGCCAAACTGGTCTTCAAAGGCAGAGAAGGACATCTGGAGCACCCAGCAACACCCCCACATCCTGCAACCCCAGACAGCTAGGTGCCCCCTTGATTAGATTAGGAGAGGGCAGGAGAGGGGTGTGTTTATGATTTTTAGCCACACCAGTGGGTGGGCTCAGCCAGATCTCTCCTCCAAAAATCAGATTCATCCATTTTGGATTTTTAGAGACTGTTGCCTTCTGGGATGGATCTTTGCCACACTTCCCAGGAAGTGGTCATCACAGGGGGACGACCCTGTCCATGATTGGAGAACCAGGGCCCCCCTGCTTTTCACCCAGGAGCAAGGATAAAACTGGCAGACCTGCACCCACGCCTCAGATCCCCACCAAATTTCAAGAAGAAGGAACTACAAGGAGAAGAAGGACTGCCCTGCTGGACCCAGGGCCTGCACCTGGACCCTGCACTCAGAAAGACTGCACCAGCTGCACACTTGGGCTTCACCACAAGAAGGACTTTGCCTGGCTTCCACTGGTTCAAGGAGGGACTCCCTGTTTGCTACAGGTGAAAAATTGCTATCCAGAGTCCCCTGCACCAACTCCTGAAAAAGTGACCAGCTGACCACTGTCCAGTGGCCAAAAAGGAGTTTGCGCCAGGTGCACTCTGGGAGTTGAAGTCCACACTTCCCAAGGACCATCACAGAACTTCTGGACCCTTGGGGTGAGCTGTGGACCCCAAAAGAACCTTAAAAGAACATCTGGGTGAAGCCCCAGAAGTTTGGAAAAGATTGGAGAATTTTTGAAAAAAAGCTCCATAAAGTGACCGACCCGACGCGGAAATTCTAGCCGGCTTGCCTCAACCGCGACCCGGCCTGACTTCGTGGTTCGTCCCGGTAAAGAAAAACATCCAAAAAAGAGACTAAGTCCGAACGTAAAAAGTTGACCGGGACCTTCCAGCCATCGTATCTGAGAAGGGCTCCACGGACGTCGGATCAAGATCCAGGTTTACCCCGGTCGAAGGATTTTCATCTCGAAAAAACGACTAAGTCCGAAGGTAAAAATCACCACCGAGGAAACCGACTTCGCGTATCCGGACAAGGGCTCCAGGAGGTCGGATCCAACTGGCAGGTTCGTCCCGGGGAAGAAAAACATCAAAAAAGAGACTAAGTCAGAAGGTAACTTTTTAACTGAGGCCTCCCGCGACTTGTAGCCGAGCAGGGCTCCATCGCGGTCGGCCTGAAAGTTTGACTTTGCCCCGGTCCTGGTGCAACCAGATGACCCGATTGGCGCTTTTTGTTTCTAAGCGCTAGAAAATAATAATACTTTAAAATTTCATATCTCCGGTTTCCCTGAACCGATTTTAATCGTTTTTGTGTCATTTTAAAGATAAAAATATAAGCTATATTTATAAATTGATTTTGGATTTTTAAACTGTTTCCTGTGTTTTATTTAATTACTGTTTTGTGATATTTGAATGCTTTACACTTTGTCTCCTAAGTTAAGCCTTGACGCTCGATGCCAAGCTACCAAGGGTAGAGCTGGGATTAATTTACTGAGACCTAACTGTACTTATGTGGAGGTTTGTGGCTTGTTGCTAGGTGTAGGTACCTACCTGCCCTACCAATAACCCATTTTCCAACAAGGGTCATATAGCTCCTGTTGTAAGTGTTCAAGGAACATGTCAGCTCTGTGACAGGACTTTGCAAGAGTTCTAAACAACTTAGATCATTTACTGCAGAAGGCAGAATTGAGAGTTTACTACATTGAAAATAGCCTTGCGGAACAATCATATGATCATGATGACTTCTCAGGTAGTACTGATATTCTTAATCAACAATATGATTTGTTAGACAAGCTGGAAGATGGCGAGAATCTTTCTCGTCAGAACAATTCAAGGATTTAAGAACAAAGGAATGGCATCCCCAATGTTGAACAAAACAGCTATCCACCAGATGCAAGTAGCAGATAATCATGAGGTTGTCCTTGATCGTACACACCAAGTGTTCTCTGCACTTCAGATTCATAGGAAACTAGTGCCAAATGTACTAATGATAGTCCATGTGAATGAAGTGATATTGATGGTGGCAACCAATACTCTTCCAAAATGTTTCATCTACAGCAGTGGCAAAACCAAAGGCTTTAAAGAAGTTACATTTCTGATAGGCTTCCTGTCTAGCTTCTCTTTTTGTACAACAACAAACATGTATTAGTTAAAACACCTGACAGGGTGAAAAGGAGCCTCAACTCAAGATCTTGGGACTCCTGAGGAGGTCACTGACAAAGAGCCCCTTTGAGGTGATCTGTATAGCAAGTGCAGGAGACAGCCTTTGAATGGAGAACCAAGACTGACCAGATGCCTTACACATCAGAGTCACACAACATAAACACAACATGACATACAGAGCATCAGGAATGTGAGACAATACTACAAGTAACTTATTTAATACTGAATACAGTACCTCTGTCACAGCCTTCAGAAATAGACACAGTTTACCAGATGTTGATTCTAGAATGGAAAGAGTACTCTTGATTGATGAGACTTCCAAATCTGAATACAGTAAAAAGTAAAGCCCCCAAACTGAACACATTTCATATGTTCTGCATTAGATGTTACCAGTGATTTCTATCCTATAAAGTAGTAACATAACCTCCTCCTTCTGCTTGTAATCTCACCTTTTACAATTGCCTATTTTCCTGTTTCTCTTCTCAAGTCCTTCTCATGTTATCTTGCCATTTAGAGGTCATGTGAAGTGAGGGCAACAAAATTCCCTAGGAGAAGGAATGCTTGCTGCTGCCAATGCTGTTTCCAGTGGTGGCCTTAGATTACCTGCCAGAAACTTCAGTCTGCACCATAAACTAAAATCCAAGGGCAGGTCTAGGGTACAGTTTTCTTTTATTTTTTTATGTTAACTCTTAAATTTGATATTCCACATACTTTGGCATCTCAAGCCTATATTGCTGCTGTTTTGTGCATACGTGAAGCTGACACTGTTGCTGTCTGTGCTGTACCCATCCAATATGAGGAGGGAATCTTTCAAATCTGATATTGAGTGCATAGCTGGTAAGTGTTCTCATATCAAGGGCTTTACCTTCTGTCAGTTTTGGTCTTTAGTCAGCTGCACATTCTTTCCACATCTCCTTCTGTGTTACTCTTTCTCCTCCCTTTACATCCTTTTTATCCATCTTTCCTAGTATATGTTTTTCAGTTTCTAATTTGTTTCCTAGTTTATATACAATTGAAGATAATATTTATAAAAAATAAATTGTCCTTATGACCCTTATCAATCAGATATGGCTTTACTAGATCATGTATTGTTATTTCTTGAATCTTTATTACAAATTCCTCTGAAATGAAAATAAAAATGGCAATACTTTTAATGTTAAAGGGGAAAATACAAGTCCTAGAATGCAGCTGCTGTAAACAAAAAAGAGAAGACTAACTGGTGTCACCAATGACATAGTGCCAACATGGCAATTATTTTGTCTGTTGTGTACATTTAGGTGAAATCAGGATTTCAGCTAACCATTCTAAACCTGCAGTATCTGTTAATGATTTTTATAAAACATTTAATGATAAATGAACAAAATGTTTTCCTTTCATGTTGTACTTTCCTGCTTTCTCTTTTAGTTTTTGTTTGTTTACATTTTTTTCTTTAGCTTTACTATTCCACACTTCTTACTCTATTTCTTCATTCTTTCTTGTTTCTTTAATTACTCTGCATTATCTTCTCCTCCTGTTTATGTCCTTATCCCCTGCAAATCATATATTTCCTGTCTTTTGTAAATCTCTATTTCTCAAAGTCTCTACTTATGTTCTGCCATTTTACATCCTACTATCTGTATTTTTTCTTATCTGCCTGTCTTCTTCTCCCAGTACTCATATGTATGTGCTGAGTTCTCAAGTTTCCTGGTTACAATCATGAGTTGTTCTTCTAGTTCAGGACTTTTCTAGTATTTATAGTGCTGTTGATCCCAAATTAAATCAGGACTGCAAGTCCCAGAGTGTGAAGAAGAACTGAAACTGGATGAGTTACACATTTGTAGACAGACATGAGCAACTTGAGAGCTCTGACTTCAAGCCTCACCTATCACGTTCCTCTATTGTGAGATCAACAGTGGTGCGCTGGTAGCAAGAAAATGTGAACCCGTTCTCCTCAGGTATGACATGGAGGCCTCACAGCTGGCAGTGGTGCTGTCAAGGAAGTTATGAGGTTATGTTGGACTGCAAGGTTTCACAGGTGTAATGAAGAATGATGATGGTTCAGACATGAGGTAAGTGACTGTATACAAAACTTTACTGCAAAATGATGACCCACAACATGGTACGTGCGGCCAGTACTGACTCCAACAGCTAACTGACCAGCTGTCAGGTATCCTCATTGTCTGTTAGTGCAGCGTGTGTGCCAAGACAAATCATAACAATGCTACAACATTGAAAACGTGGGCATACTGAAATAATGACAATACCTGCGCTATATGCAGTACACACTGTGCACTGCATCACATCACCTTCCCCCCTTAAAAATGAAATGCAAGACAAAGTAAAATGGTAAAACGAAAATTTCAAAATTATAACTCTAAAGAAAGTTGTGGTGTGACATATTCGTATTGTTAGATCTGGCATTCTTGGTAAGTGCTTCCTGTGTAAATTGTTTGTGTAGTTGGCTTTTCATGATTGGCATATTTGATTTACTAGCAAGTCTCTTGTAAAGTGCACTAGAGGTGCCAAGGACCTGTAAATCAAATTGTACCAGTGGGCCTGTAGCACTGGTTGTGCCACCCACATGAGTAGCTCTGTACACATGGCTCAGACCTGCCAGTGCAGTTTCTGTGTGTGCAGTTAAACTGCCAATTTCACCTGGCAAGTGCACCCACTTGCTAGGCTCAAACCGTCCCTTTCTATACATGTAAGGTACCCCTAAGGTAGGCCTTAGGTAGCCCTATGGGCAGGGTGCAGTGTATGTTAAAGGTAGGACATGTGCTGGTGTGTCCTAACAGTGAAACACTGCCAAATTTGTTTTTCACTTTTGCAAGGCCTATCTTTCTCATAGGGTAAAATGGGGGCTACCTTTAAATAACTTTGAAGTGCAATTTCCCTTTGGGAGCAGATCAAGACATGAAGTTTGGAGTCTCTGAACTCACAATTTAAAACTATATATTTTGGTAAAGTTGGTTTTAAATTGTCAGTTTGAAAATGCCACTTTTAGAAAGTGGGTATTTTCTTGCTTAAACCATCTGTGACTCTGCCTGCTTGTGTATTACCTGTCTGGGGTAGACTGACAGTTGGGCTGTTTTTGAATCTCCACTAAACAGGGACACAAGGGAGCTGGGGGATAGCCTTCTTATCCTGATGGGTCATCTGGGCTAGAGTGGAGGAAGGAGCTGACACTTACACCTGAATGGGCTGTTCCTGCCCTCACACAATGCAGTCTCCAACACCCCTGGTGCGGGCCTGGGCAAGTCAGGATCTTATGAACAACAGAGACTTTCCTTTGAAGTTTGCCTACTTCAAAGGCAGAAAGGGATGTTAGTAGTGGACCCAAACCCCAGATTTTTAGATTACTTCTGGACTCGAGAGGAACATCTGCCAAGGAGAAGAGCCGAAGCTTGAGGAGGAGTACTGTCCCTTTGCCTGTGAGTGTGCTTTGCTGGGTTGGCCTGCAGTTGCTGCTTCTGCCTGCAAGACTGGACTTTGTGGTATATTCCTGCTTGTGAAGTGTCTCCAAGGGCTTGTAATGAGCTTGCCTTCTGTTTTGAAGTCTCAGGGCCATCAAAGACTTCTTGTGCCAGCACCTGGACCCTCTGCTGAGACTCCTACCCTGCCGAGTGGTGTCCACTCCAGTCCCCAGGCCCTTGAAAGGTGAAGCTGGTGGAACCAGGGCGGAAATCCACGCACAGAAGCTGTGCAAGGAACATTTTGACAGACCACCAACAAAGTGGCTGTAAAAATGAAGCATCACCTGCATCACGGTTGAGAAATCGATGCACCACCTGCATTGCGGCTGGAGAAACAACACAACACCCGCATGCGGCTGCTGAAATTGATGCAAGCCCCACGTAGCATGGTTCCTCATCACCGTGCAGCCAGATTTCACATGCATTGTCACTGGGTATCAAAATCAACATGAACCTGCCCGGATCCGAGATACCTGTCTGGAAATCGACGCAATGCTCTCTTGTGAGAAAGAAAAACAGCAGATTGCCTACCCGACCGGAGAAGAAACGACGCACGGCCTCACTTGAGAGTAAGGAATCAATGCATAGCTGGCTTTTCCGATGCACGTACACCTGTGTGGATTTTTTTTAATGCAAACCAGGTACTTAGTGTAACATCAACGCATCCATTGTTTTCTATGGGGTCAGAGCCTTTTATTAAAAAAATTCATAACTTTGCTTGTGTATGTTGGAATTTTGACTTTTCGGCCTTGTTTGATTTAGATAAATATTGGCTATTTTTCTAAACTGGTGTGGGGTCCATTTTGTAGTGTTTTCACTGTATTACTGTGTGTGTTGGTACAAATACTTTACACATTGCCCTTGAGACTGCTGTGCAAAGCTACCAAGGGAGTGAGCAGGGGTTATCCTAAGTGAGTATCTCCCTTTCCCTGACTAGAGTGAGGGTCCCTGCTTGGACAGATTCCAATGTGAGACCAACATTGTTTGAAGATTCCTCACACAAAACCACATCAACATTGCCAATCTTCATTGGTTGTTTAACACTCTTGCATACAACTTGAAAGTGCCCCAATTTATTACACAACAGACATCATTTGCCAACTGCAGGACAGCTGGCAATGTTGCTGAGACAACATTTTGAACCACATCTGTAGCAGGAGCCAAACCTTTTTTGCTGGTGTTTCTGAATGACTTCTTTTAAGTGTTATCTGCACATACAGTTTCTGAAAACTCTTCTGTGGAAGCTTCTACATTGTCACCGGGATTGGGATGCAATATCCAAGAAGATATGAATGATCTCTCGATGCTCTTGGCTAAATCAATAACTTCACTCAACGTTGGGTTTCTGCAGGCTAGGAGTTTTTCCTGCACCTTCCTTGAATAACAGTTAACCACAAATTGGTCCAGAATGCACGTGTCGAGATTGGGACCAAACTTGCACATTGCAGCTAACATTTGGAAGAATATGTTTCAACCCTCAATGTTCTCATCTGGTTGGTCCTTGCATTTGCAGAAGCTATTGTGCTCAATGGTGCTCAAGCATAATGTTAGGCTCATCAGATAATTGCTTGCGCAGTGTAGCAATAGCTTCCAGGTAAACATTCCACGGACCATCTCCAGATTTTGTGGGTAGAGGTGGTAAACTGTCAAAAATGTGTTGAGCCGTGTGACCGAGGCTCCTAAATACTAATGCAAACTTATGTGCAGGCGTGTATCCATTAGCATCTATGGCTACAAGATGATTTTCAAATAATCTAAACCAATCAATCAATTTTATGGCTGGTTTTCCAGGTTGAGTCAAAAACGGAGGAGGTTGTGCAATTTGCTGTGGAATGGCCATAATATTATGTGCAGGTAAGGATTGGCAACAATAACACTAATAATAATGTACAACACTAAGTAAAAAAAAAACTCCAAATGACACCTGTACAGAAGAGATGAAGTATCATAGTCAACGGATAAGGCCAGACTATTGGCTAAATGTACCTTAAATAAGTGACAGGGTCTGGTCCATCGCTCACAGCAGGCGATGTAACTGCTAAAGCATGCACAAAATGAGGGGAACTTTGAACCGTTAGGATGCCCGGGGTGAGCTGGTCTCGTCCTCGCACACGGTTCCCATGTGCCAGGGACGAGAACAGCTCGTCCTGCACCCGGCCCACCCGGCCCACACGGCCCACCTGGCCCACCGAGGCGTGCAATCGTGGAGTAGGAATACACCACTAGGCACCAGGGATGCTATTTTTAGTTTATTTTGGGGGCAGATCGGCTGTTTTTTGGGCCGATCTGCCCCCAGGGGGTGGGGGTGGGTCAAAACCCACTAGACACCAGGGATTACATTTTAAATAATGCCTAAGGGGTCGCTGCCCTTGGGGCAATATTTGTTTATATGTTTCGCCCCCCCGGGGCTAAATCGGACATGTTCTTGGCTGATCTCGCCCCCAGGGTGGTTAAAACCCACTAGGTGCCATGGATTGTGTTGTATGTGTGTTTTGTGTCTTGGGGGCACCCCTTGGGCAAGGGTCGCCCCCCAAGGCATAGATCAGCCTATTTTATTTTAGGCCCATCTGCCCCCAAGGGGAGCAGAAGTCACCAAGACGCCAGTAAATAGTTTTTTTGTGCTGGGGGCACAGATCTGTTGGCCATTTCTGCCCCCCTGGGGGCAGATTGGCCTTTTTTTAGGCCCATCTGCCGACAAGGGGGGGCAGAAGCCCTTTAGGCAGCAGCGAAAATGTTGAAATTCTTGGTGGCGGGGTGTTTGTCAAATGGCAAAGTATTTGTGATTATAACAATTTATTTCTTCTTTTTGTTCTAGTTCGAAGTTTTTGCTTCCTTTGCAGTGGATCCTTGCGGTTTTGGCAGTAGTTGACCTGCAGTTTGCGTAGTTGCATGTTTTAGGTAAGTAAAAGCAATTTACTCCAAAGGAGTATTGTTGACATGTTTGAATGACATGTTTGTAGGTGGTGTACTAAATGCAGGATTGTGTGTGAAATTGTCCTTAGATTTGTGCACAATGATATTTGTGTTGTCTTATGTCTAATTTGCTTTTCTTTTTTTCTTTTTAGTTGGATATCATTGGTGATTGCTGTGTCTGTGCAGAGTAGTTGCTGGTGAATTTAGCTTTTTCAGGCAAGTGAGTGGTATAGTATTGTAGTACATACCTCTTTGTGATAAATCCACACTTTGTTTATTACTTGCTTTAGGCAGTGCTGCTTGTTGTTGGCAATCCATTTGTTGTAAGAAAGGATCATGGCTAGCCGCAGAGTGACTGCTCAGCAGGTGGTTTTTTGAGTCAGCTTCTGACCATGATTAAGAGACTGACTCTGCATCTGAGGCAGAGAAGGAAGTGAGAGATTCTGGCAGTGAGTTTTCTGTCTAAGAGGAATCTTCTGATGAGGGTGCCACTCTGAGTGCAGATGAAGGGCCTGTTTTAGAGGAGGACACTGATGTGCCAATAGTGCAACAGGCTGGGTCTGAAAGGTTTCCCTCTGGAAGACCTGACACCTGGGTTGCCCCTAATATGGAACAGCCACAGTTGCCTGCCTTTACTGGTCTCCCAGGGTGTAGAGTAAATATGGAAAACTTTTTGCCTGTCAATTTCTTTGAGTTGTTTATGGACAATGTATTTTTGGAAGAGATTGTTCAGCAGACTAATTTGTATGCAGAGCAGTATTTGAGGGGAAACCCTGCCAGACTTAGGCCTCAGTCTAGAGCTACCCAGTGGGTTCCCACAAATCTGGAAGAGATGAAAAAGTTCTTAGGTTTGACTTTTTTGATGGGGTTGATAAGGAAGCCGTCACTGGCTTCTTATTGGTCTACTAGTCCCTTGATGGCAACGACTATATTTCCTGCAACCATGACTCATAATTGCTATTTGCTTCATCTTCAGATGCTGATTTTATTGACAATGCTTTTGCCTTGCCACGAGATCACCCTGATTGTGACCATCTTTTTAAGGTTAGGCCTGTCCTTGATCATTTTGTAGATCGGTTTTCAGAGGTGTATGTTCCAGGCAAAGAAATAAGTATAGACGAGTCTTTGGTCCTGTTCAAGGGTTGTTTGGTTTTTAAGCAGTGCATTCCAAGCAAAAGGGCACGGTATGGAATTAAATTGTGTATGCTGTCAGAAAGTAGTACAGGATTTGTGTATATTTTCCGGGTCTACTCTAGTAGGGATTCCATTATTGACCCCCCTGGTTGTCCTCCCACTTTTGGAGTTAGCGAGAAAATTGTGTGGGAACTTGGTAGACGACTATTTAACAAAGGTCATCATTTGTAGGTAGATAATTTCTACACTGGAGTGCAGTTGTTTTAGGAGTTGTTCAGAGTGGACACTGTTGCTTGTGGCACAATCCGTTCTAACCGGAAAGGCTATCCAAGGGAGCTTGTCTGTAAAAAACTTGAGAGGGCACAGTGCAGTGCCTTGCGGAATGATGAGCTGCTAGCTCTGAAATTTTCAGACAGGAGGGATATGTACATGCTAACTACCATCCATGATCAGAGCACTTCCCCTGTGACTGTTTGGGGTCAGGGTGCCAAGGTGCGCAAACCTGCGTGCATTTTGAGCTACAATAAGCACATGGGTGGTGTTGATAGAGTGAATCAGAGGTTGGAACCTTACACTGTTCTTCGTAAGTCTTATGTGTGGTATATAACATTGGCAATACATTTATTTCATTTGGCAATTTTTTTATGCTTTCATTGTGTTCAAGGATTGTTCCCCTGAGTCAAAGATTAAATTTGTTCAATATCAGGAGTCAGCGGTAGAGAGCCTTACTGTGGTGGAACAGGCAAGAGTTCCTAGAGTAGAAGTGGTGGAGGATGTGGCTAGATTGAAAGATTGCCACTTTTCTGATCACATTCCTCCCACTCCCCAAAAAGACTTGCCCACTAAGAAATGTAGACTCTGTGCCCGAAGAGGTATCCGGAGGGAGAGCCGGATGTACTGCCCCGATTGCCCTTCAAAGCCTGGGCTGTGTGTGGCCGGTTGTTTCAGGAGTTAGCACACCTAAAACAATTTCTGGGAAATACCATGAGCGTAAACTACCTATTTTATATTTTCATATGTTCAGTTTCACGGTTGCCAATTCTGTCATGTATTCAGTTAGAGCTTTTGTGTTTGTAGTCGTGTACTTATTTATAATTAGTTAGTGGTTTCTTTGTTGTTTAAAAACAAAAAAAGTGATTGTGGTGTGCGTAGAGTGGCGCTTGGCTGGAGGTGTGCGTGGAGTGGCGCTTGGCTGGA
Organism: Pleurodeles waltl; assembly: GCF_031143425.1. Classification (NCBI taxonomy): domain Eukaryota; kingdom Metazoa; phylum Chordata; class Amphibia; order Caudata; family Salamandridae; genus Pleurodeles; species Pleurodeles waltl. The sequence goes on along the minus strand of NC_090439.1, from coordinate 705,337,525 downwards.
GTAGTGCGTGGAGTGGCGCTTGGCTGGCGGTGTGTGTAGAGTGGTGCTTGGATGGCGGTGTGTGTGGAGTGGCGCTTTGCTGACTGTGTGTGTGGGGTGACGCATGGCTGGCTGTGTGTGTGGAGTGGCACTTGGCTGACGGTGTGCATGGGGTGGCGCTTGGCTGGCAGTGTGCATCGGGTGGGGCTTGGCTGGTGGTGTGCGTGGCGTGGCGCTTGGCTGGTGGTGTGCATGGGGTAGCCCTTGGCTGGTGGTGTGCGTGGAGTGGTGCTTGGCTGGTGGTGTGCATGAGGTGGCGCTTGGCTGGCGGTGTGCATGTAGTGGCGCTTGGCTGGCGGTGCCAGCCAAATGTTAACCTACACACTCCCATCAGCTGGCGAGATTGCTGTATCAGATGATCCCACCACTAATTCCAGACAATTTATGTGGAAACGGAGGTCCTCCTCTGACTACATGTCCCCTGTAGACAGGGTCCCACACCGGGCTCCCCAACCCCATCTGCTGGCATCTGATCCAGAATGACATCCGGCGAATACCCGAAGATCGCTCTGCCATTCCAGGCTTCCATGTGTTCGAGCCACCAGGTTATCTCTCTCTTCGTCTCTTCCAACAGGGGAGCTTTGTCTGCATACGATAATCCCCTGCGAAGATGAGAGATCTTGAGCCTCTGAAGAGCTCTGTAGTGAAAGGGGCCAGGAAGAAAGCTTGGATAGATGACGAGAGAAGACCCACCTTCTGAACTAAGTTCCTCAGGGACACAAATTGTTTGGCCAACAGGAGACGCAACTCTTTCTTTATGTTGCGTACCTTCTGTTGGGGGTAATATCAACTGAGACTTCAATGAGTCTATCTGAAATCCCGAGATTTCCATCTGCGGGGATGGAAGAAGACAAGGTTTGGATTGGTTTATCAGAAAACCCAGATCCTGAAGAAGTTTCACAGTCCAGGAAAGATGTTCGCGAAGAACTGATGGATCCTGCGCCATGAGGAGCAGATCGTCGACATAAACAATTGACCTCACTCCTCGAGCACGAAGTGATTCTATATCTTGGTGAAGCACCAAGGAGCGTTCGAGAGACCCAAAGAATTTGAAACATTGGCCCAGCCAAAGGAATTGGAGGAAGAGTCGATGAGGAGGGAATACCGGAATAGTCAGATATGCATCCTTCAGGTCTAGAAGGACCATGCAATCTCCTTCTTGAAGAATATCTCTGAGGAGATGAATGCCCTCCATTTTGAAATGCCTGTAAACTATCCAGGCATTGAATGCCTTCAGGTTTAGGTCTGGACTTGAACCTCCTCGCTTCTTGTCTACAAGAAAGATGGGACTGATTAAATCTCTGGGATGTGGAGAAGATCGGCAAATGGCCCCTTTCTTTAGAAGAGACTGAGGGGGTCATTCCGACCCTGGCGGTCAAAGACCGCCAGGGCCGCAGATGACGGAAGCACCGCCAACAGGCTGGCGGTGCTTCCCTGCCCATTCTGACCGCGTCGGTAAAGCCGCGGTCAGAAAACCGGGTCCGGCGGTTTCCCACCGGATTTCCCCCGGCTGGGCTAATCCTCCATGGCGGCGCTGCAAGCAGCGCCGCCATGGGGATTCCGACCCCCTTCCCGCCAGCCTGTTTCTGGCAGTTTTCACCTCCAGGAAGAGGATGGCGGGAACGGTGTCCTGGGGCCCCTGGGGGCCCCTGCACTACCCATGCCACTGGCATGGGCAGTGCAGGGGCCCCCTAACAGGGCCCCAGCATGCTTTTCACTGTCTGCCTAGCAGACAGTGAAAAGCGCGACGGGTGCAACTGCACCCGTCGCACGCCTGCAACACCGCCGGCTCCATTCGGAGCCGGCTTCAGTGTTGCAGGCCTCTTTCCCGCCGGCCCAGCGGGAAAGTTGTAATTGCACTAGCGGTCTTTTGACCGCGGTGCGGCCAAATGGCGGTTCCCATTTGGCCGCACCGCGGTCAAAAGACCGCTGGTGCAATTACAACTTTCCCGCTGGGTTGCCGCCCGCCCGCCGGGGTCAGAATGACCCCCTGAATCTCTAGAGATATGATCTCTTGATCTTGAAGGGAAAAATAAGAAGAGAAGGAACTGAAACTTGACGGGGGATTGGCAAAATTCAAGCCTGAAGCCCAAGTATCTCTGGTCAGATTCTGCCACTTGGTCAGAAATAAGCAAACACTGCCCCCAAGCTCAACTTCTGAATAAGGAATAAGTCTCAGCTGTATTGGGAAAGCTTTTGAGCTGTATTGGGAAGCTCTTGAGAGGTATTTTGTTGTCCTCTGTAGACGTTTTTGCAGTATTTTGATCGACCTCCTCAAGAACGGGAGGGGTAGAAGGTGGACTCTGTGCCTTGCCCCCTTTCATAACCTCTCCACGTCTTGAAGAGTCACGTCTGGGGCCTTGATAGTAGTAGCAGTCTGATGAGCAGCCCGCATTCATTCAGCCCGATGAAAAAGAGTGTCACGAAACACTTTCTTGAGGGATAAGTAGGCTTTATCCATGGAACTAAAGGTGGCAGCAAACTTGGAAAGGTCCTTGCTGAAGGGAGCTCCAAAGAGCAGTCTCTGAACCACTGGACCAGCCTCCGATGGCAAGCTCATTCAATTGGGGATCTATTCTCATAAGGATGGACCGTCTCCTTTCTGTGGAAATTGTCACATTAGCATTACCTAATTGACAAATAGCCCTTTGAGCCCGTCCCACTAATATGTCTGGGTCGATATGGGTGTTTGACTCTTTTGCCATGAAGGTCAGCTCCAGAATTTTTGTTAGGGGACCTGATAGATCCAGAAGCTTGTCCTGGCAAGACCTCCAAGCCTGGTCCAGACTGTTCTTAGGGTCTTTTGCCCATTTCTTCATAAATGTGACCATAGTTGAATCAATTTTGGGGGTATCAGTGACCTTCCCCTCAAGATCTGGTCTGGGGCACTCCACTCGAAGTCTGGCTCTCACCTCTTTATCGAAACCTGATCTGATGTGTTCCTGTATGTATAAGGCTACCTCAGAAGGAGGGGGTCCAACTAGCTGAGCGAGGGTGGACAATGTCCTCTGGGTTGAAATGAAGGACTCTTGGTGCCTTGGTTATCTGATCTTTGGGCTTATCAGTCCTCTTATGTTTACTTGTACCAGGGCGGTCCCCTTGATCCAAAACCGAATCGGAGTTTAAATCGGAATCTGACTCCGTATTGTCTGGGTTATAACCGGCATCCTGCCAATCTTGGGTTTGCGAGGAACTGTAACTATATTCGTTCTAGATTGATGACGATAAACGCTCAAAAAAACTTCTGAATGAGGCCATTTCTTGGCCTTAGATTTTCCTTTGGAGGTATTAGATTGCCCAGACTGATTTTCGTCTGATGGTGTGAGAGAGGGCAACCAGCCCTTGTATCGTACAAAGTTTTCAAAATGGTGGGTAAGGGGTCCCAGCACGTTCGCTAAGACTTTATTGACTGATAGTTGTACACTATTGTCCAAAGCCCTGACCAGATTTTCCTCCAAAGAAGGAGCTTCACCACCAAAATATTCATCCTCTTCATAGGAAAATGATTGTGCTATAGTTCTTTTTATTCAAATACGCCCAAGTACATGGAAGAATGTAGGATGGCCGAGGGCTATAGTCAGGTGGAGTGCATGACCCAAGAAGGCCTGAAACAGTCAATAGAGCGTGGAGGGAGTTGCTTGCAGCACTCTAGGCAAAGCCTACGTAAATTCTTTCAACCCTGTGCAATCTCAAGACACAGGGCCTCAGGGAGCAAAATTTAATCATTAAAGAGCACTTGATGTTCTCTATTGCAGCAGATTACTATGTAGGCACGATATGAGAGGTCCAACAGACCAGAAAGGGGCCTCCACGAAGGAGAATCAGTCTTTCTCTCCTCGTAACATGCGTTCGTTTCCAATCACTGCCTCGTTAAATTAAACATACAGTGATAGGAGACGAAGACACACGTGTGGGCGTGCCCAACAGTCCTGTTGCGACTAAAAATAGGACAGTGGGTGCGAGGTGCCGCCGTCTGCTCCCGCTCCCACTCCACAGGTAATCAAAAAATGCACGCGTTGTTAAAGCATACAGTAGAATATAAAAGCGGGCAATTAGAAATCGATAATTAATATAATAGAAGCACTTAACTGGCTGCGGGAGCAGCAAAGAAAGAAGAAGTTTCTTAGGGTTGCATCCTTATATAGTGTCCCTCTCAATGGTTGGTCACGTGGTGTTAAAAATGAATCATTGGATATGTTTTGTTTTTAGTAAACTTCTCTGATTGGCTGCTGGTTTATTAAAGCATAGAAAGAGAAGCGTAATCTGAGCCGCTGGTCCTGAATTGTGCACTCTACAACCATGTCAATACATCAGAAGGCATTTGGAGGGAGTCAGAGAAAAAGGAAAGGGTATGGCAGAAATTGATCTGAGGCTGATTCACTGACACCACAGGACCGTCTCTAAGAGCTTTTGTCAGTGCAAATGGTGATGTTAAATTCCATTACTTTACCTGTGACAAACATCCTTGGTTGTGGGCTTTGACCTGAGTCTCCTTGCCTCATAACCTGTGCAATCATTTCACCATGGTCAGCCTTAACCTACCCCCCATTTACACTGCTCACTCTGTCTGGAGTAGGCTGGCTGCAGTTTATTCATAACAAATGTTAGTAACCACACACAGGCAGAAGTACCCATCAGTTATAATAAACATCTTCAATATTCATCAAGTGATCAATATTCACATTTGGCACTGTTTGCTGTAGTATCTGGATATGAGTGGGGTGGAAGGCATTGTCATCTAGCAGATTCCTGGTTTCAATGCTTTACCAATGTCTTGTCTCCTGTTGCCGCCCTTTAGGTCAATTGGGCTGTAAATTATAAGTCTGCTTAGTCGAGTACTGTAAAACGGACGTGAACAGCACATGGGTAAGTATAAGATTAACATACTAACACTACTAGTATCCACTCCAGCTGTCATCTCCAATTTATTCCAGAACACCAGTGGTCATCTAGTTAACTAGGCACAGGTAACCCAGATCTCCCCCTCTTAATCATATAAAAAATAATTAACTCTAGCTAGCTAACATAATGAAGATAAGAGATGCATCCAAGTTGGTAAGGACTTCAATGCAATAATGCAGTCCTGCAATGCTGCATGCAGCAACCCGTCATCCCCTTCCAAACACAAAAAATAAATACAAATTAAAAAATACCCGCAATGAGTTACATTTCAATGTTACAGAATGCACTGCAATAAGCTATGACAACATTGCCAATAACTAATAGCTTAATGAAATTGCAATACATTACAATGAAATGATACATAACACAGTAATGGAACATCCGTATGCTGCACTAACTTATTACGAAATTGTTGAATTTATTTGGGTAACACTACGGGTCTTCCAACATGTGTAGACACTCTTTCAGCACTTAACTCATTTGTGCTGGCAACAGGAGCATGAGTAGTCATGTTACTTCTGCTTCGTTCAGTAGTTGAGTAAGGCACCCTCTGTACAGCACCCAAATCATCCTTACAATCATTCCACACCCATACATTAGAATGAGTAGTGCTCCTAAGTAATCCTGTTGTGCTGTCAATTCAAAAGTTTGTTACATTTCAACTTTCTGCTAAAACGCCAAACCTTTTTGTCAGTTAATGGGGGTTTCACATAAACCTCTTCAACTTGTAACCGAACATTTGCTGCACCCCTTCTTGGTTTTGCAGCTCAGTTTTGCTCACACCCAATCATCAGAAACTAAGTACACATCTTTCACTCCAGGTTTCAGGTTGTAATATTCTTTGTACAACTTCGGCATCTTTAGTAAATTACTTTTCACCACAGAGTGAGACCATTTGCTGCACAGTTTCGTATTCATCCAGGCTGTATTGTCCTTTGCGAAAGGTTCTCTTCCCCTTAGGATCCTAAATGGACTTTATCCCATTAACATGCTGTATCCTGTAAGCCCAGACTGTACTTACTCTCTATCCCAAACTTGTCCTGCATTAATGGCTGCTTGCACACTGCCCATTATCACCATGTTAAAGTGTTCTATAACTCTGTTTCCTGTGGGATGATAAACTAAAGTACACTTCCCCTTGATACCATTCCTGTCTAAGAATTTGACAACATTTTCTGCTGTAAATCGCAGCCCAATGTCACTAAGGATGGATACCTTCCCTTAAAAATGGTTTCTCCAGGAAGGAAATTATAGCATTGGATTCTACCACTACAGATACTTCAAATTCTGGCCACTTAGAATAATGGTAAATGACAACAATTACGTGTTTGGGTACCCTCCAATCACCTAAAATGGGTCCTAGAGTGTCTATGCTTAAATCTTTCCATGGGTTCTCTGGACAATTCAGATCATCAAGCGATTGTTAAAATACGGATTGTGCCTTATCTGAGTTTGTTAGACTTTTTATCCTTGGCATGGTCTCCCTTAACTTTTTGCCTCTGTTTCCTAGGATGTTGATGTGTGCTGGACTCTGTTTTTGCTGTTTTTATTACTCTGGGCACTTTACCACTGCTATCCAGTGCTAAAGTGCTCCTATACAAAATGTGTATGTAATTGGTTCATCCATGATTGGCATATTTGATTTACTGGTTAGTCCCTAGTACAGTGCACTAGAGGTGCCCAGAGCCTGTTTATCAAATGCTACTAGTGGGCCTGCAGCACTGGTTGTGCTACCCCCAATAGTAGCTCTGTGAACATGACTCAGAACTGCCACTGCAGTGTCTGTGTGTGAAGTTTTAAACTGCCAATTCAACTTGGTAAGTGTACCCACTTGCCAGGCCTAAACCTTCCCTTTTCTTAAATATAACACACCCCTAAGGTAGGCCCTAGGTAGCCCTATGGGAAGGGTGCAGTGCATGTTTAAAGCAGAACATATACTAATGTGTTTTATATGTCCTGACAGTGAAATACTGCTAAGTTCGTTTTTCACTGTTGCAAGGCCTATCCCTCTCATAGGTTAACATGGGGGCTGCCTTTAAATATGATTAAAGTGTAGATTCCCTTTGGGAGCGGATAGACATGGAGTTTGGAGTCTCTGAGCTCACAATTTAAAAATACATCTTTTAGTAAAGTTGATTTTAAGATTGTGTATTTGAAAATGCCACTTTTAGAAAGTGTGCATTTTCTTGCCTAAACCATTTCTGTGACTCTGCCTGTTTGTTGATTCCCTGTCTGGGTCAGTTTGACATTTGGGCTGGTTGCACCTCTCACCAGACAGTGACACAAAGGGAGCTGGAGTGTAGTCATGCCTGATGAGCCATCTGTGCTAGGAGGGAGGGGAGGAGTGGTCACTCACACCTGAAAAGGCTGTACCTGCCCTCACACAATGCAGTCTCCAACCCCCTGGTGTGTGTCTGGGGCCTGGGCAAGGCAGGATTTCACAAACAAAAGAGACTTTTCTTTGAAGTAAGCCTACTTCAAAGGGCAAAATGGGTATAAGAAGGGCACCCAAAACCACACATTTTAGACAACTTCTGGAAACCAAGATGATCCTCTGCCTGGAGAAGAGCTGAAGAGCTGAGGAAGAAGAGCTACCCTGCCTGTGACTGTGCTTTGTGGAGCTATCCTGCAGTTGCTGATTCTGCCTGTGCAAGAGGACAAAGACTGGACTTTGTGTGCCTTCCTGCTTGTGAAGAACTCTCCAAGGGCTTGAACTAGAGCTTGCCTCCTGTTGTTGAAGTCTCAGGAACAGCAAAGACTTCTCTCTGCCAGCACCTGGTGCCTCTACTGAGACTCCTACCCTGCCAAGTGGTGCCATCCATTTCCTGAGACCCTGAAAGGAGAAGCTGGCAGAACAAGAGTAAGAAATTCATGCACAGACCGCTGTGCGGGGAAAAGATCGACGCAACACCGAGACGCAGGTGAAAAATCGACCCGCCGCGGGCTTCACAGCCGAAATCGATGCTTGCCTGCAGCACAGCTGGAAGATCGACGAACGCTGCTAGAGAAACGATGCACAGCATCGTTGACGGAGGCTGGTGAGCTCAAAACCCTCACTGCGTGGTTTTCAAATGATCGTGCAACAGGATTTCCGACACAAGCATCGCTGGGCGTGTAAAAACAACGCAACGCCTGCCAAGACCCAAATGTGCTGTTCGGATCGATGCATCGCTGCCATGCGGAGAGAAGAAATTACGCATGCCGACCCGACTGAAGGAGAAACAATGCACAGTCTCGCTCGTGAGTGATATCGACGCATCGCAAGCCCCTTTTGACGCACACTCACCCGTGCAGGGCTATTTTTGATGCGCCCAAGTCCATTTCCATGCTAACAGCGTTAGTGTTGTGTTTAAAATTACATGAAGACTCTTTTTGGGTTTTAATTGATATTTTGACCTGTGTATTGTGTTTTGTTGTTGTTGTTGTTTTGGTCTTGTTTTGTTTAGATAAATATTCTCTATTTTTCTAAAGCTGTGTTGTGTTATTTTGTAGTGTTTTCATTAAGTTACTGTGTGTTTGGTACAAATACTTTACACCTAGTACTCTGAAATTAAGCCTACTGCTCGTGCCAAGCTACCAAGGGGGCGAGCGGGAGATAGCTGAGGGTGATTCTCTTTTACGCTGACTTGGGTGAAGGTCCTTGCTTGGACAGCGAGTAACCTGACTGCCAACCAAAAACCCAATTTTTAACATTGGTGATCAGCGGTTGGGATTGGACTTGTATTTGTACTTGACATACAGTGATTTAGTGTACAATACCGTTTTGAGTTCAGACCACTACGTGACCACATACTGCTTGTCTTGTGATTTTAGTTTTTCTCTTTGGGCCTTCTTTTTGTTCTACTTCTTGCTGATCCCTTGATTGACTTTTTTTTAAAACTTCATTTGGGAACTTGTTTTCTGCCTTTGGAACTTTGTAATTTTTAAACTCTTCATCATGTCTCAATCTGGAGATGCATCAGCTGGGGCTGCTTTTGACATAGAGAAATTGGAGAGCTACAAAGTGGCTCAGTTGAAGCAGTTCTGTAAGAATTTTACCTGTCCCATTAAGAGCACATCCAAGAAGGAGGAGCTGCAAAAGGGGCTGAGGGCCTGGGTGACAGCCAAACAAGCTGAGGGGCACACAGAGGAGGAACAGGAAGGGGAGGAAGGGGAACAAGTCACTCACAATAATTTAGTGGGTGGGCCTGTTATGTCCAGGGAGAGAGTCTCCAGGGCAGGTAGCAGTGTGTCCTCCAAGGATCTGACACCTGAAGAGTTACAGGACAGACAGGCAGAGAAAGAATACCAATTGGAGCTGAAGAAGCTTAGTCTAGAGATGGAAGAGATAAGGATGGCCATTGAGGAAAGGAAGATACTGCTGGCTCATGAGCTTAGCTTTAAGGAGTTAGATCAGAGGAGACAGTCTAGTAGAGATGGTGGCAGCAACATCACAGTGCAGCCTGAGAGGAGGGTGCACATTCCTAAAGCCCTTGTGAAGGATTAGAAGAGGGAGGATGACATATACTTGTGGTTCAAGGGGTATGAGTCTGCTCTCCACATGAACCTGGCCCCTGAAGCTCATTGGGGATGGGTCTATGGAAGCACTTTGAGGTAGAGGGGAGAGATACCCTGACAGCCTTAGGGGATGCTCAGAATCACACCTACACTATCATGAAGGATGCCCTACTCACAAGATATGGTCTCACCCCTGAGCAGTATAAGGACAAGTTTAGGTCCTATAAAAAGAAGGAATCCCAAACATGGTTGGAATGTGTTGATTCTTTTTGCAGGCCACTGGATGGTTGGGGGAAGGGCGGTAAGGTAACAACGTATAAGGGACTTTACAATTTGATTGCGTGGGAGCACTTGTATAGTTTATGTTTTCCAGAGCTGCGCCAGCACCTGATTGACAGCAAGCTGACTGACCCCAGGAAGCGGACCGCTGGGAGAGCACCAGGGTCCAAAAAAGGTATGGGGGAGACCACACCAAGGGTGGGCAGGGTCTCCTCTCTCAGAAGAAAGGGGGGTAAGAGTAAACAGGGGGAGTTCTCCAAAGGACCCCAAACTGATTCCCAGGGTAAAGATTCCCAGCCCTCCAGTGAGAAGAAGCCATGGTTTTCCAAAGGGAAGCCAGTGACAGGGGTCCCCCACGTTAGTGCTATGCCTGTGACCATGTGGGTCATGTGAGGGGGGACCCCAAATGACCCAAAAGTAAACCAGCACCCACTGGTGCGCAGTCCCAGGCTTTGACTAGTGTAGCACTTGGGGAGGAGTTGGTTCCAGGTGGGTGGGAGCCAGCTGAGATGACCCTTGTCTCACTAGGGGACAGTGAGATGGTCCAGAGAACCCTTGTGCCTGAGAACACTAAGAAGTCATCAGGCATCGGGTGACCATCAATTGACAGAGGTGGAGGCTCTGAGAGACACAGGAGCCAGTGTGACTACAGTGAGGAGTCACCTGGTGTCTGAAGAGCAGATTGATCCCTTGGTACTTCACCAAGTAGTTGCAGTGGACAATTCAGAGTGCCTGTGCAGAGTGGTGCAGGTTCCCTTTGAATGGGGGGGTGTCAGGTTCCTTGAAAGAAGCTGTGAGTCCAACCATGCCTGTAGATTGTTTGCTTGGCAATGACCTGGAGGATTCCCCTTTGGTGGAGGTGGAACACAGGTCACACTTGGAGATGTTGGGTCTGCCTGGGTGGGTATGCGTATCTACCAGGTCAATGGCAGCCCGTCAGGGTTGTCAAGAGCCCCTGGAGCCTGAAACAGTGGTCCAGGGGACCACCAGAAAAAGGAAGGCAGGGGGGCGTGGGAAATTGGCCCCAGAAGTTCCTACGGTCAGGGAGGAGGCGGAGCCTGAGGGTGACGTCCCAGAGCCTACAGGGTAACAGGTGGCTGAACTGGGGGAGGTCCCTGATCTGTCACAGTGGCAGCAGGAAGGGGGGCCCACCAGGGAAGCATTCTGTGCAGCATAGAAGACTTTCCCCACTCTGGAGGGTTTGCGACAGGAGGCTCCAGACCAGGTGGCTGTCAAGGAGCCAGGATCTCTCCTGATCTACTGGGAGGACGGCCTCCTGTATAGTGAGCCTAAGGTTCCTGAGCCTGGGTCAGCCCGTGTGCTGGTGGTACCCCATTTCTTCAGGGCCTTCCTATTGGGTTTGGCTCATAATGTGCATTTAGCTGGACATTTGGGGCTGGACAAGACCTTTGAGAGGATTCTCACCCACTTTCACTTGCCCCTAATGTGCAGGCCCTTAGATGCACATTGCAGGTCTCGCCAAACTTGTCAGGCAAGTGGCAAGGGTGGGGCGAAATGTAAGGCTCCTCTCCAACCTTTTCCTGTTGTCAGTACCCCCTGTTAAAGAGTTGGCATTGACACTGTGGTGCCTCTGGATCCCAAGACAGCCATGAGCAACAGGTTTATCCTGGTCTTGGTGGACAATCCCACCCGGTACCCAGAAGCCATTCCTCTGAGGTCAATAACTTCCCCTGTGGTAGATTGTGATTTGATGGGGGTGTTTACCTGCATGGGATTCCCCAAGGAATTGATATCTGATAGGGGTACCAACTTCATATCCACGTATATGAAATCTCTGTGGAAGTAGTGTGGGGTAATCTACAAATTCACCACCCCTTACCACCCCCAAAGTAATGGTCTGGTTGAGAGATTCAACCGCCCTTTAAAAGGCATGATCATGGGCCTGTCAGAGCCCTTGAGGCAGAAGTGGGACGTCCTCTTGCCATGCCTTCTGTTTGCTTACAGGGAGGTGCCTCAAAAGGGACTTAGGTTTAGTCCCTTTGAGCTGATCTATGGCCACCCTGTGAGGTGACCTTTGAGTCTGGTGAAGGAGGCTTTGGAGAAAGCTCCTAGTAAACCCCCCCAGGATGTATCTAGCTACATGCTGGCTCTGAGAAACAAAACTGCCTGCTTCAGGAGTCTTGCACAGGAGAACCTGGAAGCAAGCCAGGAGGAAATGAAGCGGTGGTATGACCGGAATGCAACTCTGGTTGAGTTTCAACCTGGTCAAAAGTGTGGGTGATGGCATCTAGGGCATTCCAAGACAAGTAGACTGGGTCTTATGAGGTGGTGGAGCGCAAGAGTAAAGTCACCTATCTGGTGGACTTGCAGACTCCCAGGAACTCTTTAAGGGTCCTGCATATTAACCGCCTCAAACCCCACTTTGAATGGACTGAACTGTCCATGTTCCTTGCAACAGATGGTGGGGTGGAGGAAGAGGGTGAGCCTCTTCCTGACCTCCTGTCTGCGGGAGAAAAAGATGGGTCTGTGGAGGGAGTGAGCCTCTTCCTCTCCCTGACTGAAGAGCAGCAGAGGGACTGTCACCAAGTGTTGGGACAGTTCGCCTCACTGTTTTCCCTGATCCTAGTGGTCACACACTTGTGCACACATGATGTGGACACTGGGGACAGTCCACTCATTAAACTGAAGGTTTACAGGGTGACTGACAGGGTCAGGGCTAGCATTAAGGATGAGTTATCCAAAATGTTAATCCTAGGGGTTATTGAGCATTCTAGCAGTCCTTGGGTGAGCCCAGTGGTATTGGTCCCAAAGGCTGCTGCACCTGGTGCCACTCCAGAACTGAGGTTGTGTGTGGACTACCAGGGACTCTATGCGGTCAGCAAGACTGATACACATCTCATCCCTCGAGCTGATGAGCTCATTGGTCGGTTGGGAGCTGCCACCTACGTCAGCACGTTTGACTTAACTTCTGGGTTTTGTAAGATTGCCTTGACTGAGGGGGCCAAGGAGAGGTCTGCATTTTCTACCCCCGATGGGCACTTTCAATTTAAAATGATGCCATTTGGGATGAAGAATGCCCCTGCCACCTTTCAGAGATTGGTCAACCAGGTGCTGGCTGGGCTGGATGAGTTCAGTGTTGCCTACCTGGATGACATTATTGTTTTTAGTTCCTCCTGGGAGGAACATATGCAACACCTCTGCAGAGTGTGGGAGGCCCTGCAGAAGCCAGGCCACACTATTAAGGCAAGCAAGTGCCAAATAGGGCAGGGTTCTGTAGTGTACTTGGGACACCAGGTAGAGAGTGGCCAAGTGGCACCCCTACAGCCAAACATTTACACCATTCTGGCTTGGGAGCCTCCCAAATCCCAGACTGAGGTGAGAGCCTTTTTAGGTCTACAGGAGGTTTGTCAAGGGGTATGGTACCATTGTTACCCCCTTGACTGAGTTGACTTCTAAGAAGCAACCCAAAAAGGTGATCTGGACAGAGGCTTGCCAGACCGCTTTTGATGCCCTGAAGGCCGCCATGTGCACAGCACCTCTGCTGAAGGCACCTGCCTACTCCAAGGAGTTTGTTGTGCAAACAGATGCCTCAGAGCATGGTATTGGAACAATACTCTCACAGCTTAATGAAGAGGGCCTAGATCAACCTGTAGTCTTCATTAGCAGGAGGTTACTTCCCAGGGAACGTAGGTGGAGTGTCATAGAACGTGAAGCGTTTGCTGTGGTCTGGATGCTGAAGAAGCTAAGATCCTTCTTGTTTGGGACTCCCTTCCTGGTTCAGACAGACCACAGGCCCGTCAGATGGTTAATGCAGATGAGGGGTGAGAATCCAAAACTGTTGAGTTGATCCATTTGCCTACAGGGGATGGACTTTACAGTGGAACACCGCCCTGGTACAGAACACACCAATGCTGATAATCTGTCCAGATTCTTCTGCCTTAGTGATGAGAACTCCCATGAGTTTTGGTAGTTGCTCCCCACCTTCAGCTGGGGGGGTATGTGTTAGACTTTTCATCCTTGGCGTTGTCTCCCTTAACTTTTTGCCTCTGTTTCCTAGGTTGTTGCTGTGTGCTGGACTTTGATTTTGCTGTTTTTGTTACTCTGGGCACTTTACCACTGCTAACCAGTGCTAAATTGCAAGTGCTCCTATACAAAATGTGTATGTAATTGGTTCATCCATGATTTGCATATTTGATTTACTGTAAAGTCCCTAGTACAGTGCACTAGAGGTGCCCAGGGCCTGTAAATCAAATGCTACCAGTGGGCCTGCAGCACTGGTTGTGCCACTCACAATAGTAGCTCTGTAAACGTGGCTCAGACCTGCCACTGCAGTGCCTGTGTGTGCAGTTTTAAACTGCCAATCCGACTTGGCAAGTGTACCCACTTGCCAGGCCTAAACCTTCCCTTTTCTTACATGTCAGACACCCCTAAGGTAGGCCCTAGGTAGCCCCTTGGGCAGGGCGCAGTGTATGTTTAAGGTAGGACATACACTAATGTTTTATGTCCTGACAGTAAAATACTGCTAAATTTGGTTTTAACTGTCGCAAGGCCTATCCCTCTCATAGGTTAACATGGGGGCTGCCTTTAAATATGATTAAAGTGTCGATTTCCTTTGGGAGTGGGAAGCATTTTGAGTTTGGGGTCTGTGAGCGAACAATTTAAAAGTACTTCTTTTAGTAAAATTGATTTTAAGATTGTGTATTTGAAAATGGCACTTTTAGAAAGTGGGCATTTTCTTGCTTAAATCATTTCTGTGACTCTGCCTGTTTGTGGATTCCCTGTCTGGGTCAGTTTGACAGTTGGGCTGGTTGCACCTGTCACTAGACAGTGACACAAAGGGAGCTGAGGTGTGGCCTGCATAACCTGATGAGCCATCTGTGCCAGGAGGAAGGGGAGGAGTGGTCACTCACACCTGAAAGGGCTGTGCCTGCCCTCACACAATGTAGTCTCCAACCACCTGGTGTGTGTCTGGGGCCTGGCCTGGGCAAGGCAGGATTTCACAAACAAGAAAGACTTTTCTTTGAAGTAAGCCTACTTCAAAGGGCAAATGGGTATAAGAAGGGCACCCAAAACCACAGACTTTAGATCACTTCTGGAAACCAAGAGGAACCTCTGCCTGGAGAAGAGCTGAAAAGCTGAGGAAGAAGAGCTGCCCTGCCTTTGTCTGTGCTTTGTGGAGCTATCCTGCAGTTGCTACTTCTGCCTGTGCCTTCCTGCTTGTGAAGAACTCTCCTCGGGCTTGAACTAGAGCGTGCTTGTTGTTGAATTCTCAGGGACAGCAAAGACTTCTCTCTGCCAGCACCTGGTGCCTCTGCTGAGACTCCTACCCTGCCAAGTGGTGCCCTCCAGTTCATTGGTCCCGGAAAGGAGAAGCTGGCAGGACTAGAGTAAGAAATCCACGCACAGACCGCTGTGCGGAGAAAAGATCGATGCAACTCCGAGACGCGGCTGAAAAATCAATGCGCCGCCGGCTTCGCAGCTGAAATTGATGCTCACCTGCAGCGCAGCTGGAAGATCTACGCTCACGGCTGGAGAAACAACGGGCAGCATCGCTGACAGAGACTGGTGAGATTACAACCCGTGCTGCGTGGTTTTCGAATCATCGTGTGGCAGGATTTCCGACACAAACATCGCTGGGCGTGTAAGAACGACGCAAGGCCAGCCCGGACCCGGGAGTGCTGTTCCGATCGCCGCATCGCTGTCATGCGGAGAGAAGAAATGACGCATGCCGTCCTGACTGAAGGAGAAACGACGCACGGTCTCGCTCATGATATCGACGCATCGCAAGCCCCTTTTGAAGCACACTCGCCCGTGCGGGGTTATTTTTGATGCGTCCAGGTACATTTCCATGCTAACAGTGTTAGGGTTGTGTTTAAAATTACATGAAGACTCTTTTTGGTTTTTAATTGATAACCTGACTTGTGTATTGTGGATTTTTGTTGTTTTGATCTTGTTTTGTTTAGAGGAATATTCTCTATTTTTCTAAATCTGTGTTGTGTAATTTTGTAGTGTTTTCATTAAGTTACTGTGGGGGTCATTCTGACCCTGGCGGTCGGTGATAAAGCGCCGGCCAACCCGCCAACAGGCCGGCGGTCCAAAATATGCAATTCTGACCCTGGCGGGAACCGCCAACACAGCCCGCCGCATTAACACTCCGACCGCCACGGCGGAACAAACAAACAGCACGGCGGGCACCGCCAACAGCCAGGCGGCAGACAATGTACCGCCCACCCTATCACGACCCACCAATCCGCCACCTTTTCCGGGGCGGGAGCACCGCCGATAAAAACACGGCGGAAACAGACTACGAACGGGAAAACGCTCACCTCCACATACTCCACGCGAGATTCCGGCAGTATGGAACCCGAGTTACAGGTCATCCCCGCACTCCTATACCTGCTCCTGTACCAGGAGCACGCCCGGCGGCGCGGAAGACATCGGTGAGTACTGCACCTACGACACCGGGGAGGGAAAAGATTACCGGCACACACCCACCCACCCACACCCACTACAACACACACATCAATGCATTCCCACAGATCACTGTCACAACCCACAAACCCCCCCCTCCGAAATAATGCAAAGACCAAAAGAAGAGATCTTAAACGGGCAGATATATTGAAAAATGGACAGCAGTAATCCAAATAAATAAATAAACTATGTACAAAATATATACATCTACTATATGTAGTCCAACCACTGTCCGTGGACCACAGGGGTCCTGAGCAAAGGGGCAAGGCCCAGTCCCACGACAAGAACTCCACGGAGAGAACACTGCAGGGGCATCAGAAAGAAAAAAGGACAGGCACCTCAGGGGGAAAGGAAGGGGGGGCACCTCAGCCACTTGAGTACACGACGCCAGATCCACGAGGGGACTCCATGACCACTGGCCCATCCTGGGGAGTGCAAAGCCACAGTCCATACAGTCCATACAGTGGGTGGCCTGCCCACTGGGCCATCCTGGGGAGTGCAAAGCCACAGTCCATACAGTCCATACAGTGGGTGGCCTGCCCACTGGGCCATCCTGGGGAGTGCAAAGCCACAGTCCATACAGTCCATACAGTGGGTGGCCTGCCCACTGGGCCATCCTGGGGAGTGCAAAGCCACAGTCCATACAGTCCATACAGTGGGTGGCCTGCCCACTGGGCCATCCTGGGGAGTGCAAAGCCACAGTCCATACAGTCCATACAGTGGGTGGCCTGCCCACTGGGCCATCCTGGGGAGAGCAAAGCCACAGTCCATACAGTCCATACAGTGGGTGGCCTGCCCACTGGGCCATCCTGGGGAGTGCAAAGCCACAGTCCATACAGTCCATACAGTGGGTGGCCTGCCCACTGGGCCATCCTGGGGAGAGCAAAGCCACAGTCCATACAGTCCATACAGTGGGTGGCCTGCCCACTGGGCCATCCTGGGGAGTGCAAAGCCACAGTCCAAACAGTCCATAACAGACTCCACTGCCACTGGAGGAGGCATGTTGGCCAGAGGACATCCTGCAGCCCTGCCCGAGACAGATCCTGCCCTGCCACGTCTGCCAAAGGGCCAGCGGTTCTTGCCTGGAAGGGCCCAGTTCAGCGGTTCTTGCCTTCAAGGGCCCAGTTCAGCGGTTCTTGCCTTGAAGGGCCCAGTTCAGCGGTTCCTGCCTTGAAGGGCCCAGTTCAGCGGTTCCTGCCTTGAAGGGCCCAGTTCAGCGGTTCTTGCCTTGAAGGGCCCAGTTCAGCGGTTCTTGCCTTGAAGGGCCCAGTTCAGCGGTTCTTGAGACGGCGGTCCCCAGCGGAGCGGTGCTGGAGACGGCGGCCATTCTATGGCCAACTGCTCATTGCCTGGTGGTGCCCTCCTGGGCAGCGGGGATGGTGATCCTTCAATGCCCACCTGGGCTGTGGGTGGTGGGGCCCTCCTGGCCAGCTGGGCTGGGTCCTCCCTGGGCAGCGGCTATGGGGGTGGTGGGCTCTCCCTGGGCAGCTGTGACGGTTCCTCCCTGGGCAGCGGCTATGGGGGTTGTGGGCTCCTCCTGGGCAGCTGTGACGGTTCCTCCCTGGGCAGCGGCTATGGGGGTTGTGGGCTCCTCCTGGGCAGCTGTGACGGGTCCTCCATGGGCAGCAGGCCTGCTGCCTGACTTCTCCGCCTTGCTGCCCTTGCCCTCCTTAGTCGGGAGTCTGTGGCCCTTTCCTCCCTTTGGAGCTGTGGCTGTTGACTGTGGCTGGCTAGTGTCCTGTGGGGATATAGAACCCGGGCTCCTGCGGCGGCCCTTCCGCCTTCTGCTCCTCTTCCCAGGGGGTGGGCTGCCTGTCCCCTTGCTGCTGGGCGAAGATCCAGACATGCGGGCTGGTGGGCTCCAATACCCCTGCACCCTTGTCAAGGGGGCTGCAGGGCTGGTGGGGGCTGAGGTGCTCTTTTTACCCCGACGAGAAGGAGGGGGGGGCTCAGGGTCAGGAAAGAAGGTAGCAGTAGAGAGATAGATTTTCTTGGGACAATGGAGAGTGATAGGTACAGTGGGAATGGGAGTGGAGGGAGAGGATGTGGTTGTAGGTGAGTGTCGTTTGCTGTCTTTGGGTGCAGGTGCAGGAGGGATAGGCTGTCGTGAGGTGGATGGCTGTTGGGTGGGTGGATGGCTGCGTTTGTGTGGTGTGGAAGAGGGGGTGACAGACACAGTGGGAGAGGACACAGGGGACGTGTAAATGGCAGTGGGGGTGGTGACTGCACGTGTGCGGACTGTTCTGGTGGGTGTGCTGGTGATGGAAACACTGGCTGATGGTGAGGTGAATGAAGGTGTGAGTGTAGACGTCACAGGGAGGGAGGAGGGAGACGAGGAGGTGGGGGTCACAGAGGTGGAAGTGACTGTTGGCATGTCTGCATCGGAATGTTGCTTGTGTGAATGTCTGCGTGATCTGTGGTGCTTATGTTTGGATGAGCTGCTCTTGGGTGTTGAGGTGTGTGCAGGCTGGTCTGATGGTGTGGGTGGGACAGGCAGAGGAACAGGAGACTGGGAGGAGGGAGTTAGTAGAGGGAGGCAGGAGACAGGGACAATGGCTGCCGTCAGTGCTGAGGCCAGAGCCTGGAACGATCGTTGATGGGCAGCCTGACCCGAATGAATGCCCTCCAGGTACGCATTGCTGCGATGAACCTCCCTCTCCACCCCCTGGATGGCATTCAAAAGGGTAGTATGCCCAACAATGAGCGTTCGGAGGAGGTCAATGACCTCCTCACTGAGGGCAGCGGGGGTAACAGGGGCAGGGCCTGAGGTGCCTGGGGCGAAGGAGATGCCCGGCTTCCTGGGAGAGCGGGCACGGGGCGAACGCTGAGGGGCTGCTGGGAGGGCGGAGATGGTGCGCTGGGTGGCGGCTGTACCTGTAATGGCGGGGGGCACGGATGTTGCCCCCCCCGCAAGGGAGCTCCCTTCCGAGGACGTGTCCGTGTCGCTGCAGGGTCCAGTCGTCCCCGTTGTGGAGCTCTCCTCGCCCTCCGTCTCACTGGTCCAGTCAGACTCTGTGGCATCGCCCTCCTGGGCCATGTGAGATGCAGCTCCCTCCTGCCCCGATGCCACTTCTCCTCCGCCTGATGATGCTGATGCACACAAGCACAGAAAGACAAACAAAAAGGGGGGGGGAGAGAGAAATAAAGAGATTTTGAGTACATGGATCACCGGTACAGTTAGCGGACATGACAGACACAGATGCCCCCTGCACTAAGTTGCGCACTTGGGGTCCGCTACGCATTCCGTGGAACATGCCCTACACGCCTAGAGTTGACAACTGCACCCATGGATGACACGGCCCAGGGATGGCTGTACTGGCACACTACTGAGGGTGGTGGCTGGGGACACAGGGGCTTACGGGGGTGCCCAGCCTACAGATATCGCCCTGGCCTAGGGGGACCCACAGCCCTCCTCCCCCACCCAGACACCTCCACTGCGCGACAACAGAGAAGATTATGCTTGTACTCACCCCCTTGTGTCTGCTGTGCTGCCCTCACGCGCCCATCCAAATCAGGGTAGGCCACCGCCAGGATCCGGAACATCAGGGGGGTCAGTTGACGGCAGGCACCCCGCCTACGTTGGGAGGCCATCCCCAGCAGAGACTCGGTGGTCTTCTTGGTCCCGCGGCGGATGTCCTCCCACCTCTTGCGGCAGTGGGTGCCCCGTCGATGGTGGACCCCCAGGGTCCGGACTTCCTTGGCGATGGCACGCCAAATCCCGATCTTCTCATGGGCGCGGACCTATGTGACACGTACAGGGAGGGAGAAATACCACGTTCAAGTTTGTCTGCATTTTCGTTGCCAGTGGCCCAACGCCCCCCATCCCCGCCAGGCCCCCCGCCATGCCCCCCGCCATGCCCCCCCGCCAGGCCCAACATGCCCCCCATCCCCGCCATGCCCCCGCCAGGCCCAACATGCCCCCCATCCCCGCCATGCCCCCCGCCAGGCCCA
Source organism: Pleurodeles waltl (assembly GCF_031143425.1). Classification (NCBI taxonomy): domain Eukaryota; kingdom Metazoa; phylum Chordata; class Amphibia; order Caudata; family Salamandridae; genus Pleurodeles; species Pleurodeles waltl. Next base: position 705,317,425 of record NC_090439.1, on the reverse strand, counting down.
ACATGCCCCCATCCCCGCCATGCCCCCACCAGGCCCAACATGCCCCCCATCCCCCCCATGCCCCCCCGCCAGGCCCAACATGCCCCCCCATCCCCGCCAGGCCCCCCGCCATGCCCCCCCGCCAGGCCCAACATGCCCCCCATCCCCGCCAGGCCCCCCGCAATGCCCCCCGCAAGGCCCAACATGCCCCCCATCCCCGCCATGCCCCCCGCCAGGCCCAACATGCCCCCCATCCCCGCCATGCCCCCCGCCAGGCCCCCAGGCCAGCCAGTGGCCCCAAATCCATATTGAATTAAACTCACTTGTTGGTCTGGAGGACCGTAGAGTAGCGCATACTGGGGGAGGACCCCATCCACAAGTTTCTCCAACTCTTCTCCAGTGAAGGCAGGGGCCCTTTCCCCAGACACATGAGCCATTGTCCCTTCCAGACCGAGGTCACAGCAACACTTGCAGTATAGGTCCTCTCCTGTGAAAGTTCAAGTCGCGAGTGAATAAGTAGATAGAAAATGGCGGTCACGCCCGCGGCGGTGCGTACCGCGGCAGGGCGTACCGCCACCGCCGGCGCACTTCGCCATTGGCTCCTGATACCCATAGGCTTCAATGTTATCCAATGCGGCTTTGCGCCGCGGTCTTCGACCGCCTACCGCCACGGTGTGCCACGCCAGCGCATTGACCTCACATCCCATTGTCACACTTCACAGGTCAGGCAGCCGCCATTTCGAGGGTCCACATGGCTCAATTTCAACTGCGTCACACAGGCCTAGGCCTTGCATAGCCACTCATGCACGCCATTCACTGCATAGAGAATCGTTTACTGTGCAAGCTGTGAGTACGTACCTGTGGGTTGCTTGACTGTGTGCTCCATGTTGTCCTTCCTAGGCACCGTCCGCTGGGTTTGGCGAGGAGAAGGAGGAATCCTCCCGTGTACAGACCGCTGGTGGACCTGTCGACAATGGAAGCACGCCACATTATCCTGACCTACCGGCTTGACCGTGCCACTATACATGAACTGTGTGCCCAGCTGGAGCCCGACCTGATGTCCCCCATCCGCCAACCCACAGGGATTCCCCCTCTGGTGCAGGTCCTGTCAGTACTCCATTTCTTGGCAAGTGGGTCATTTCAGACAACAGTGGGAATTGCTTCTGGGATGTCTCAGCCCATGTTTTCGAAGGTGTTATCCAGAGTGTTGTCTGCCCTGATGAAATACATGAGGAGCTACATCCTTTTCCCTGAGGTGGGCGAATTGGCTACAGTGAAGGGTGATTTCTATGCCCTTGGACATATTCCCAACATCATTGGTGCCATTGATGGGACCCATGTGGCTTTGGTTCCCCCCTAAGAAAGAGAGCAGGTGTACAGGAACAGGAAAAGTTACCATTCTATGAACATCCAGGTGGTGTGTTTGGCTGACCAGTACATCTTCCATGTCAATGCCAAATTCCCTGGGTCAGTGCATGACGCCTACATCCTAAGGAATAGCAGCATCCCTTACGTGATGGAACAGCTAGAGAGACACCGTGTATGGCTATTGGGGGACTCTGGGTACCCCAACCTGTCGTGGCTACTGACCCCAGTAAGGAATCCCCGGACCAGGGCAGAGGAACGGTACAATGAGGCCCATGGGCGTACTAGGAGGGTGATCGAACGCACCTTCGGCCTCCTAAAGGCCAGGTTTCGGTGCCTGCATATGACAGGTGGATCCCTAATGTACTCACCTAAGAAGGTGTGTCACATCATCGTGGCCTGCTGCATGCTTCACAACCTGGCTTTGCGCCGCCAGACGCCTTTCCTGCAGGAGGATGGTCGAGACGGTGGTGTTGTGGCAGCTGTGGAACCTGTGGATAGTGACGAGGAGGAAGACGACGGGGCTGAAACAGACAACAGGGACAGAATCATTGCACAGTACTTCCAATAGGACACAGGTAACAATTCAAACATAATTTTGTAAATGTAAACTACTCTCCTGCATCTCTGCTGCCTGTCTATTTGCCCCAGTGTATGATGACTGAGTTGTGGCTTTTCCCTCCCTGTTTCAGATCTGGGGTCCCCACTACGAGTCCTGTGCTTCGTTTCCCCATGGACTACAGCTTTGTGGCAGCGGGTTGTTGACTTCACTATGTACAAGGACATATTTGCACTGTCATGTCAATTACAATATTTTGAAATCACAGCCAGACTCCAGATAGTTTTGTGCAAAATAGGTGTTTATTTCAGTGCTCAAAATGGGATGGGTGGTTTCAAGTGGGTGGGGGCTATGGTGAAGGAATGTCCATGGCAGAGTCCAGAGTAACAGTCACACAGGTGCATTGTCCATAGGCCTGTAGAGAGATGGAGCATGGGCAGTTCAAGGATGGACAGGGTGACAATGTGGGACAGTGGGATGACATCAGGTGGTATCCTTTGCTGGCGGGGGTCTTGACATCCTACTCTGTCTTCTTGCGAGATCTCAGGGCCCTCCTGCGGGGTGGTTCTTCTCCTGCAGGAGGTGGGGGTCTGGTGGGCTGCTGTTGTGCGGGGGCCTCCTGTCCACTAGCGCCGGCGGAGGTGGTTGGCTGTTCTTGGTCCAGGCTAGTGGCAGGGGCCCTTTGTTGTTGTTGAGTGTCCGTCCTGGTGTTGATGAGTTCCTGCAGCAGCCCTACCATGGTAACCAGGGTAGAGGTGAGGGCTCTGATGTCCTCCCTGTACCCCCGATAGTGTTCCTCCTGCAGTACCTGGATCTCCTGGAACCTGGCCAGTACCGTCGCCATCGTCTCCTGGGAGCGGTTGTATGCTCCCATGATGGTGGTGAGGGCCTCGTTGAGAGTGGGTTCCCTGGGCCCGTCCCCCCCCTGTCGCACAGCTGCCCTCCCAGTTCCCCTGTTTCCCTGGGCCTCTGCCCCCTGGCCGGTGTGCCCACTACCACTGCCCCCAGGTCCCTGTTGTTGTTGGGGTGGTGGGTTATCCTGGGTGCCCTGTAGTGGTAGACACACCGCTGATTGACGCGCCCTGGAGACAGAGGCATGGGCCCGCTGGGTGGGAGCTGTGCTGGTGTTCCCAGAGGGGTTTGGGTCTGTAGTGGCCTGTGGCTGTCTGAGGGGAACCGACTGTCCAGAGGTCCCCGATGGTCCGGGCAGGTCATCAGTGTCCAGGTCGACAGAGCTGCTGTCATCGCTGACGGCCTCTTGGGTTGGGGGTGTGGAGAATTCTGGGCCCTCCGTGGCGGTGTGTTGGCGGTCGGGTCCTGCAGGGGTATAGAGGTATGGTTATAGTTTCAATGTGTGCCATATGGGTGTATCTGTGGGTTCCCGTGCCCCCAAGTGCTGGCATTCGTGTGTGGGGGCTTTGGTGAGGGTGGCTTGTGGGGGGGATGTGTATATGCATTGGGCATGCTTTGGTGATGGGTGTCCATGCTTAGTGGACGCATGCAGGCCTAGGTTTTGGGATGTGTGGGTTGTGATGGTGAGACATTGGCAGGGAATAGGTGTGCTGGGGGTGGGGGTGAGGATGGTGGTGGGGGTGAGGATGGTGGTGGGGGTGAGGGTGGGGGTGAGGATGGGGGTGGGGGTGAGGGTGGGGTTCGAGGATGGGGGTGAGGGTTGGGGTATGATTTGGCATGCAGGTGGGGGGGAAGCAGTATTGAAGCTTCAACTTACCAGAATCCATTCCTCCGCCGACTCCTGCGAGGCCGTCAGGATGCAGGATGTTCAAGACTTCCTCCTCCCATGTTGTAAATTGTGGGGGTTGAGGTGGGGGTCCTCCGCCAGTCTTCTGCACGGCGATGTTGTGCCTGGATACCATGGAACGCACCTTCCCCCGTAGGTCGTTCCATCGCTTCCTGATGTCTCAGCGTTGACCCTGTCGACAATCCTCTGCCATAGCTCCGTCCTCCGGGCAATGCTGGTGTATTGGACCTGTGTGCCGAAGAGCTGGGGCTCTACCCGAACGATTTCCTCCACCATGACCCTGAGTTCTTCGTCTGAGAAGCGGGGGTGTCTTTGGGGTGCCATGGAGTGGTGTGTATGATGTGTGGGGTGGAGTATGTGTAGTTAAGTGTGTTGAGTGTGGTGGTGTGTGTTGTTTTGTGTGTGGATATTGTGTGGGTGATGGTGTAGTGTGCCTCTGTGTGATGGTGTTCTATGATCGCTGCTGTGTCTCTCAGTGCTTCTTTTTGGATTTTGGTCGAAGGGGTTTGTGGGTGATGTGGGTGTGTGTTTTATATTGTATTGTGTGTGTGGGAGTGGTGTGTGTATGTGTATCAGGTATGTGGAATTCAAATCGTCCAATGTGGCTGAGTTTTGTTCGTTTGGGTGTATTCTGACCGCGGCGGTGTGTACCGCCAATGGAAAACTGCGTTTGAAAGACCGCCGCGTGGATTCGTGGGTCGTAATGGCATGGGCGTATTTCTGTTGGCGTGACGGTGGAGGTTTGGTCACCTCCACTTTTCCGCCGGCCGCTGGTCTGGCGGTCTGTTGTGGCTGTCGGATTTTCGGAGGTTTGGCTGCTGCGGGTCAGAATGACCGTGGCGGATTACCGCGACCGCGGCGGAATTATGGAGGATTTCTGACCGGCGGTAGGCGCCTTTTACCGCCGAGGTCAGAATGACCACCTGTGTGTGTTGGTACAAATACCTTACACCTAGCACTCTGAAGTTAAGCCTACTGCTCGTGCCAAGCTACCAAGGGAGTGAGTGGGGGTTAACTAAGGGTGATTTTCTTCTACCCTGAGTAGAGTGAAGGTCCTTACTTGGACAGGGGGTAACCTAACCTGACTGCCAGCCAAAGACCCCATTCTAACAAAGTTGGTGCAAAGCTGTCAATTCCTCACAAAGCTTTCCATATCCACATCAATGCCTTACAACCAATAAGATAACTTCACTTTTCTTTTAAGCTAACTACAACAAGATGTCCCTCATGGTTTATCTCTAATATTTTCTGCTGCAACCATTTGGAAGGTACCATTCTTTCCTCCTAGAAATTTAACTCACATTGCTGAGGGACAATTCATCCTTGATTTCCCACAATTTCTTACATTCCTCATGTAGTTTGCTTCTGTCAGCCCAACCACTGGAAATAAACTGCTTCACCATTTTCAGGATTTTACTACACATAACTTGCCACCCACTCCTCATCTAGGACAGCCAAATTACCTTCATTGATCATGGCCACACTGTATTAATCCCATCCATTATTAACGTGATTGCACAAAAGTAAAGGTGAATGTATGGGCAAGTACTTTACATCATATACAAAATCCAAGAACCTTAACATCATCCTTGCAATGTGCAGAGTAACTATAACTAATCCATTAGATGTAAAAACTTTCACAAGTGGTTTATGGTCACTACTCAATTTGAGTTTGGATCCCCACAAATATTGCCTACATTTTTCCCTGGCCCACCCTGCAGTCAACATCTCCTTCTAGATTACAGAGAACTTCTCTTCTGCAGGGGACAGTGAGCAAGAGGCATATTCCATCATACATTCCTCTCCCACATCCTAAATTTGAGTTAATAAGGTGCTGGCATCCGTCGTCTCAAGACTACAGGCCCCTACCTCAAAACCCTGCAGAGGAACAGCTGTACATATGCAATTCTTGATCTTTTCAAAATCTGCCTGCAACTCATTACTCCAACTGAATTCCTGCCTTGCTTTCAAAAGATGTCTTAGCCGATGTGTCTTCATGGCAAAGTTCTCCACAAATATGGAATATAATTCTTAAAGGGCAAGGAAGGACTTCACCTCATCCTTAGAATTTGGGGCAGGGGCATTGCTAACTGTTGGCCAACGCCAACGCCGCCACGCCCTCACAGGATCTGTGCGAATCCCTCGCCACTTTCTTCCATCGCAAGATCAGCGACCTCCACGACAGCTTCGGACACCAGACCCAACCAAACACCACCAAACCCGCACCCCCGGCCATCACCCTCAACAACTGGACCCACATCAACACGGAAGAAACCAAATCCATCATGAACTCTATCCACTCCGGCGCCCCTTTGGACCCTTGCCCGCACTTCATCTTTAACAAAGCCGACGACATCATCGCCCCGCACCTCCAGACCGTCATCAACTCTTCTTTTTCTTCTGCTACCTTCCCCGAATGCTGGAAACACGCCGAAGTCAACGCCCTACTTAAGAAACCTACGGCTGACCAGAGCGACCTGAAAAACTTCCGCCCCATCTCTCTTCTGCCTTTCCCAGCCAAAGTAATAGAGAAGACCATCAACAAACAGCTGACCACCTTCCTGGAAGACAACAACCTGCTCGACCCCTCACAAACCGGATTCCGAACCAACCACAGCACTGAAACCGCCCTCATCTCAGTCACAGACGACATCAGAACCCTGATGGACAACGGTGAAACAGTCGCCCTCATTCTCCTCGACCTCTCGGCTGCCTTTGACACCGTCTGTCACCGCACCCTAATCACCCGCCTCCGCTCCACCGGGATCCAAGGCCAGGCCCTGGACTGGATCGCCTCCTTCCTCGCAAACCGTTCACAAAGAGTTTACCTCCCTCCGTTTCGCTCAGAAACCACCGAGATCATCTGCGGCGTACCTCAAGGCTCATCACTCAGTCCGACACTCTTCAATGTCTACATGAGCCCCCTCGCCAACATCGTACGCAAGCACGACATCATCATCACCTCCTACGCCGACGACACCCAACTTATACTCTCCCTCACCAAGGACCCCGCCAGGGCCAAGACCAACCTACAAGAGGGTATGAAGGACGTCGCAGATTGGATGAGGCTCAGCCGCCTAAAGCTGAACTCTGAAAAAACGGAAGTCCTCATCCTCGGCAACACCCCGTCCGCCTGGGACGACTCCTGGTGGCCCACGGCCCTCGGCACCGCACCGACCCCCACAGACCACGCCCGCAACCTCGGCTTCATCTTAGACCCTCTTCTCACCATGACTAAGCAAGTCAACGCTGTGTCCTCCGCCTGCTTCCTCACCCTCCGCATGCTCCGTAAGATCTTCCGTTGGATCCCCGCCGACACCAGAAAAACCGTGACCCACGCCCTCGTCACGAGCCGCCTGGACTACGGCAACACCCTCTACGACGGGACCACAGCCAAACTCCAAAATCGCCTGCAACGCATTCAAAACGCCTCGGCCCGCCTCATCCTAGATGTACCCCGCAGCAGCCACATATCCGCACACCTGAGACACCTGCATTGGCTCCCAGTCAGCAAAAGGATCACCTTCCGACTTCTCACCCACACACACAAAGCCCTCCATGACAAGGGACCGGAATACCTCAACAGACGCCTCAGCTTCTACGTCCCCACCCGCCACCTGCGCTCCTCTGGCCTCGCTCTTGCTGCTGCTCCACGGCGGGTGGGAGATCTTTCTCCTTCCTGGCGGCCAAGACCTGGAACTCCCTCCCCACCAGCCTCAGGACCACCCAGGACCACTCCGCTTTCCGGAGACTCCTAAAGACCTGGCTGTTCGAGCAGCGTTAACCCCCCCTTTTTTCCCCTAGCGCCTTGAGACCTGCACGGGTGAGTAGCGCGCTTTATAAATGTTAATGATTTGGTTTGATATAATGTTCTTCTTGAGCGGGATACCCTCTCTGCCTACCTCAGTCCTAAGTATGTCACAGCTTATAATGCAAATCTGCATTTTTTCACTTCAGCAGTAAGTTCCTTTTCAGCTAATTTTTCCAAGACTAGTTTTAACTCGCCATTACGTTCTTGCTTGTCCCAACCCATCACCTGTGTGTTATCTTGGAATTACATCACTCCTTTGATACCCTTAAATAATCTGTGCATCAGATGCTGAAACACTACAGCTGCTGATGCTAGACCAAAAGCCATGTGTATGAACCTGAACTCCTACTGGATGAATGCAGCTGAATTTGGTGATAGGCTGAGGTTAAGTCTATTGTTGAGAACCTCTTAATAACCTTAGTCTGTGACAAAAGTTTGTCAGTCCTAGGAAGGGGAAATTTGTGCCTCACCTTCACTTGACAGGCTTGTTGTGCACAAGTCTGAGCGCAACACTGGCCACAATGCTCACAGGAACTTTTTCTGCCAATAAACTTTGCCTACAATTCATCTCAGCTCTTGCCCAGGGTGTTCCCCAATATATTGCTGTGGCTGGGTCAACCCTGGTACACTATTGTTTGTTCAGCCAGGATATTGCTTACACCTCTTCACCTGCTCTCCCAAATGTTTGATTCTCGTAGGCGTGTGTGGTTTCTGTGGGGTTTAGTAATGTCCGATCCCATCTTCGTCACCAAATTGTAAGATGTACAGCTTATGGGTAAGTAGAACATTTTTTGGAGAGCAAGCATGTGGCATCCTAACGCCACCAGTATCCACTCCATCTGTCATGCCCACTCAATTGCATCCCCACATTCCAGAACATCAGTGGTCACCTAGTTACCTAATCACAGGTAATCTAGATACTTCAAGTAGCCTTGCCACATCTTTCCTGATGGCTCTGCCATTTGGCATCCTAGAACACAGGGAGTTCATTTCCTTCCCCAATCAGGCTGCTTGAGGCTCAGGGGTTCCCTAAGTTTTAGTACCTCTGCTGAAACACTGCCAAGAGATTATTTTCCCTTTGCAGCTCCACCTTATTGCTTGCCCATACACTCACCCTGCTAATACCAGTGTGCTAGTGAGGCTATCCATGAATATCTGCATGCCCACCCTTGAAAGGTGGACCCCATCACCCTCATAGAAACCTGGCCCCCTCAAGTTGATTAGCCCCTGTCTCGTGAACTCAACACACATGGTCTTGCAGAATTTACTTCTCTCGGTATTACGTTTTCCCCTGGATTTTTACACCTCGCTGTCTGTTGCCACAGCTTTCCATTGATAGCGTTTTATGATTTCTGACCACATTGTCCTCATCCTCCCCAAGGACCTTGCTGCTGTGACTTTGCCCCTCTTAATGCCATTCAACAGCTGCCTTCTTTCTGAAGTTGTCAGGCCATTACCCCCCTGCCCTCAAGTGCATAGGGAACATGTCTGGCCTGTTGTGTTCTCCCTACAGTCTTTCTAAGGCCTCTGCTAGTTGCATTCCATAACATGCCTCAATGTCACCAATGTGGTGCAATTGCTGCCATGTGTTATCTTTCACCACCTATCTTTCTGCCCTTGTCATGAATGAGGTTCCACAAGACAAACCGTTTATGATGTGTAGTCCCCTTCACATTCTAAAAGTATGGGAGGTATTCATAGTTTGCCTCCTGAAACCTTTCTGTTCCTATTTTTATTTAGGACTTGCATGTCTTTGATCTCAATCTGAGGGATCTAAGGTAGATGGAGGAGGTGTGGTCAGCAGTGGAACAATAAAGAACAATAGGCAATGGAAAACAGGCTGCACACAGCAGAACATTGGCATGAATTAAAGTGACCAGTCTCGAGTGCTGATACTGAGTACTGATACTCCAAAATACTGCATCATGCATTCATGACAGAGTTGGGCTGGTGGGAACACCATCACTCTTCTTGTTTGAGATGGGTCAGCCATTGCAAATCAAAAATAGCAATGGCAGTATGCCACAGATTAATGCCAATTTCAGTGGGAAACCTCCAAAAAAAGTTGAAAACAGAGGGGGTCATTCCAACCCTGGCGGTCGGTGTTAAAGCAGCAGCCAACCCGCCAACAGGCAGGCGGTAAAAAAAATGGAATTCTGACCCTGGCGGGAACCGCCAACACAGCCCGCCACTTTAACACTCCGACCGCCACGGCGGGACAAACAAACAGCGCGGCGGTCACCGCCAACAGACAGGCGGCAGACAATGTACCGCCCACCCTATCACGACCCACCAATCCGCCACCTTTTCCGGGGCGGGAGCCCCGCCGATAAAAACACGGCGGAAACAGAGCACGAACGGGAAAACGCTCACCTCTATACACTCCACGAGGAATCTGGACAGCATGGAACCCGAATTAAACATCCTGCCAGCTATTGTCTACCTGCTCCTCTACCAGGAGCACGAACGCCGCCGCAGGAGACAACGGTGAGTACTGCACCTACGACACAGGGGAGGGGGGAGGAGAAAAGGTTACGGACATACGCGACACCCCCCCCCCCCCAAATTCCTACACACCAATGCAGAGCAACAAGTCAGAGTGACACCCCCCAACCTCCCCGGAATAATGCAAAGTCAAAATAAAAAGATCGTTAAAATTGAAGTATATTATAGTATATTTGAACTTAAGTGAAATATGAAATCTATAAAATAAATATATTACAACATGAACAATATATACATAGTCCAAAAGTCCGGCACATATTGGCAACATTCCATTGTTCGTGGGCCAATGTGCATAAACACATGGGCAAAGCCCATACACGAGACCCGATTCCATTGGAGAGAACACTGCTGGGGCATCAGATAATAAAATGACAGGCACCTCAGGGGGAAGGGAAGGGGGGGCACCTCAGCCACATGAGTCCACGACGCCAGATCCACGAGGGGCCTCCATGCCCACTGTACAATCCTGGGGAGTGCAAAGCCACAGTCTCTCAAGTCTCTACAGTGGGTGGATTGCCCGCTGTACCATCCTGGGGAGTGCAAAGCCACAGTCTCTCAAGTCTCTACAGTGGGTGGATTGCCCACTGTACCATCCTGGGGAGTGCAAAGCCACAGTCCATCAGGTGGATAACAGACTCCACTGGTTATGGAGGAGGCATGTTGGCCAGAGTGCTTCGTGAAGCCCTGCCCGACACAGATCCGGCCCTGCCAATGGGCCAGCGGTGCTTGAGATGAAGGGCCTAGCGGAGCGGTGCTTGAGATGAAGGGCCCAGCGGAGCGGTGCTTGAGATGAAGGGCCCAGCGGAGCGGTTCAGAGACGGCGGTGCCCAGCGGAGCGGTACTTGAGTTGAAGGGCCCAGCGGAGCGGTGCTTGAGATGAAGGGCCCAGCGGAGCGGTGCTTGAGATGAAGGGCCCAGCGGAGCGGTGCATGGCAGGAAGGGCCCAGCGGAGCGGTGCTTGAGATGAAGGGCCCAGCGGAGCGGTTCAGAGACGGCGGTGCCCAGCGGAGCGGTGCTTGAGTTGAAGGGCCCAGCGGAGCGGTTCAGAGACGGCGGTGCCCAGCGGAGCGGTGCTTGAGTTGAAGGGCCCAGCGGAGCGGTTCAGAGACGGCGGTGCCCAGCGGAGCGGTGCTTGAGATGAAGGGCCCAGCGGAGCGGTGCTTGAGATGAAGGGCCCAGCGGAGTGGTTCAGAGACGGCGGTGCCCAGCGGAGCGGTGCTTGAGTTGAAGGGCCCAGCGGAGCGGTGCATGACAGGAAGGGCCCAGCGGAGTGGTGCTTGCGATGAAGGGCCCAGCGGAGCGGTGCTTGAGATGAAGGGCCCAGCGGAGCGGTGCTTGACAGGAAGGGCCCTGTTCAGCGGTGCTTCTCACGGCAGGGCCCTGTTCAGAGGTGCTTGTCTTGGCGGGGCCCTGTTCAGCGGTGCTTCTCACGGAGGGGGTCCTGTTCAGTGGTGCTTCTCACGGCGGGGCCCTGTTCAGCGGTGCTTTTCACGGCGGGGCCCTGTTCAGCGGTGCTTCTCACGGCGGGGCCCTGTTCAGCGGTGCTTGCCTTGGCGGGGCCCTGTTCAGCGGTGCTTCTCACGGCGGGGCCCTGTTCAGCGGTGCTTCTCACAGCAGGGCCCTGTTCAGCGGTGCTTGTCTTGGCGGGGCCCTGTTCAGCTGTGCTTCTCACGGCGGGGCCCTGTTCAGCAGTGCTTCTCACGGCGGGGCACTGTTCAGCGGTGCTTTTCACGGCGGGGCCCTGTTCAGCGGTGCTTCTCACGGCGGGACCCTGTTCAGCGGTGCTTGTCTTGCCGGGGCCCTGTTCAGCGGTGCTTCTCACGGTGGGGCCCTGTTCAGCGGTGCTTGTCTTGTGTTCCTAGGGAACCAGATCTGGCCAATAATTCCCGCTCAGTCGCCATCTGACCCTCCGCTCGTTCGGGGCCCTCCTGTGCTGGAGTCCTGGGCCCGTGGGTGTCCTCCGTCACACCCCAAATGGGGCTGGTGGGGCCCTCCTGGGCAGCTCGCCTGCTGCCGGACTTCTTCACCCTGCTGCCCTTGCCCTCCTTGGCAGAATCTCTGGGGCCCTTGCCTCCCTTGGTGGATGGGCCAGGTGACAGTGCAAGGCTGGTGTCCTTGGGGGCAGCCGTCTCAGGCCTGTGGCGCCGGCCCTTCCCTTTTTTGGTTCTTTTCCCAGGGGGTGGGCTGGCTGTCCCCTTGCTGCTGGCCGATGTTCCTGCCCTAGGAGCTGGTGGACTCCAATAGCCCTGAACGATGGTCCTAGTAGGTGCAGGGCTTGTGGTGGCTGAGGTGCTGATTGGAGTCTTACGAGATGGAGGGGGTGGGTCAGTTGTTGGAAAGAGGTCAAGGTTGGAAAGGAAAATCAATTTAGAAAGACAGGGACGGGTAGTTGTAGTGGGTATGGGAGTGGAGGAAGAGGATGTGGTTGTAGGAGAGTCAAGTGTGCTGTCTTTGGGTGCAGGTGCTTGTGACGGAGGCTGTCGTGAGGTGGATGGCTGTTGGGTGGGTGGCTGCCTGCGTTTGTGTGGTTTGGAGAGGGGGTGACAGACACACTGGGAGAGGACACAGGGGACGTGTAAATGGCAGTGGGGGTGGTGACTGCACATGTGCGGACTGTTCTGGTGGGTGTGGTGGTGATGGACGTACTGGCTGATGGTGGTGTGCATGCAGGTGTGAGTGGAGACGTCACAGGGAGGGAGGAGGGAGACGAGGATGAGGGGGACACAGAGGAGGCAGTGGCTGTTGGCATGTCTGCATGTGGATGTTGCTTGGGTGAATGCTTGTGTGATCTGTGGTGCTTATGTCTGGATGAGCTGCCCTTGGGTGTTGAGGTGTGTGCAGGCTAGTCTGTAGGTGTGTCTGGGATAGGCAGAGGAACAGGGGAGTGGGACTGGGTTGAGGAAGTTGGAGGGGGGAGGCTAGACACAGGGACAATTGCTGCCGTCAGTGCTGAGGCCAGAGCGTTGAACGATCGCTGATGGGCAGCCTGACCCGAATGAATGCCCTCCAGGTATGCATTGCTCCGATGCACCTCCCTTTCTACCCCCTGGATGGCATTCAAAAGGGTAGACTGCCCAACAATGAGCGTCTGGAGGAGGTCAATGATCTCCGCACTGAGGGCAGCAGGGGTAACTGGAGCAGGACCTGAGGTGCCAGGGGCGAAGGAGATGGCCGGCTTCCTGGCCGAGCGGGCACGGGGCGAAAGCTGAGGGGCTGCTGGGAGGGCGGAGCTGGTGCGCTGGGTGATGGCTGTACCTGTGTTGCGGTGGGCACGGATGTTGCCGCCGCCACAAGGGAGCTCCCTTCCGAGGACGTGTCGGTGTCGCTGACGTCTCCACGGGTCCCCGTTGTGGAGCTCCCCTCGCCCTCCGTCTCACTGGTAAACTCCGAGTCGGTTGCAGGGCCCTCCGGGGCCATGTGAGATGCAGCTCCCTCGTGCGCCGATGCCACTTCTCCTGCGCCTGATGATGCTAATGCACACATGAACAGGAAAACCAAAAAAAAGGGGGGGGGAGAAGAAAGAAAGACATGTTGAGTGCATGCATTGGCGGCACCGTTGGCGGAGAGGACAGACACAGAAGCCCCCTGCACTACGCCGCGCACTCGGGGTACACTACTCAATTGTAGTGACTTGGCCTACAAGTCTATGGACGACAAATGCACACATAGGTGATCCCGGGCCATGGATAGCTGTACTTAGCACCCTACAGAGGTGGGGGGGGCGGGGGCACAGGGCCATGTCTAACGGAGGGGCCTAGCCTACAGAAACCGCCCTGGCCTAGAGATAGCCACAGCACTCCTCCCCCACCCAGACACCTCCACTGTGCGCTAATATAGCAGAATGTGCTGATACTCACCCCCTTGTGTCTGCTGTGATGTCCTCACACGCCCATCCAAATCGGGGTAGGCCACCGCCAGGATCCGGGACATCAGGGGGGTCAATTGACGACTTGCACCCCTCCTACGTTGGGAGGCCATCCCAGCAGAGCCTCGGCGGTCTTTCTGCTCCCGCGGCGGATGTCCTCCCACCTCTTGCGGCAGTGGGTGCCCGGTCTGTTGTGGACCCCCAGGGCACGGACGTCCTTGGCGATGGCACGCCAAATGTCGATCTTCTGATGGGCGCTGACCTATGTGACATGTACAGGGTGGAAAAAGAAATATCATCACTTTTCTGCATGGTCGATGTGAGTGGCCCCCCCTCCCCAACCTTGCCATGTGGCACATGCTCTCATCTGTCGTGCGTTGCACTCCTCATTCGCTCCCCTCCCCACCATCTTACATCCACCCCACTCAACACAGGCATAGCCCATACTACGTGCTCCCTGTGTACTTACCTGTTGGTCTGGAGGACCGTAGAGTAGCGCATACTGGGGGAGGACCCCATCAACAAGTTTCTCCAATTCCTCAGAAGTGAAGGCAGGGGCCCTTTCCCCAGTCGCAGCAGCCATTGTCTCTTCCAGACCGAGTTCACAGCAGCACTTGCAGTATAGGTCCTCTCCTGTGGATGAACAGGTCTCGAGTGATTAATCAGATAGAAAATGGCGGTCACGCCCGCGGCAGTGCGTACCGCGGCGGTGCGTATCGCGATCGCCGGCGCACATCGTCATTGGCTCCTGAGGCCCATAGGGTTCAATGTCAACCAATGCGGCTTTGCGCCGCGGTCTTCGACCGCCTACCTCCACGGTGTGCCACGCCAGCGCATTAACCTCACATCCCATTGTCACACTTCACAGGTCAGGCAGCCGCCATTTCAAGGGCCCACATGGCTTAATTTCTACTGCATCACACAGGCCTAGGCCTTGCATTGCCACTCATACAAGCCATTCAATGCATAGCGAATCGTGTACTGTGCAAGCTGTGGTTACGTACCTGTGGGTTGCTTGACTTTGTGCTCCATGTTGTCCTTCCTAGGCACCCTCCGCTGGGACTTGCGAGGAGATGGAGGAATCCTCCTGTGTACAGACCGCTGGTGGACCTGTCGACAATGGAAGAAAGACATGTCATACTAACATACAGGCCCTCATTCTGACCCTGGCGGTCGGCGGAGAGGCGGCGGTCGGACCGCGAACAGACCGGCGGTATTAAAAATGGCATTCTGACCCTGGCGGGAACCGCCAACACAGCCCGCCAACTTAACACTCCGACCGCCACAGCGGTACAAACAAACAGCGCGGCGGTTCCCGCCAACAGCCCGGCG
This sequence comes from Pleurodeles waltl, assembly GCF_031143425.1. Lineage (NCBI taxonomy): Eukaryota > Metazoa > Chordata > Amphibia > Caudata > Salamandridae > Pleurodeles > Pleurodeles waltl. The sequence continues at coordinate 705,302,250 of NC_090439.1, read as the reverse complement.
GCAGACAAAGTACCGCCCACCCTATTACGACCCACCAATCTGCCACCTTTTCCGGGGCGGGAGCACCGCCGATAAGAACACGGCGGAAACAGACTACGAACGGGAAAACGCTCACCTCTACGCACTCCACGGGAGATTCCGGCAGTATGGAGCCAGAGTTGCAGGTCATCCCCGCACTCCTATTCCTCCTCATATACCAGGAGCACGCCCGGCGGCGCGGAAGACATCGGTGAGTACTGCACCTACGACACAGGGGAGGGAAAAGATTACCGGCACACACCCACCCACCCACACCCACTACAACACACACATCAATGCATTCCCACAGATCACTGTCACAACCCACAAACCACCCCCCTCCGAAATAATGCAAAGACCAAAAGAAGAGATCAGAAACGGGCAGATATATTGAAATAAACTATGTACAAAATATATACAGCTACTAAATGTAGTCCAACCACTGTCCGTGGATCACAGGGGTCCTGTGCAAAGGGGCAAGGCCCAGTCCCACGACAAGAACTCCACGGAGAGAACACTGCAGGGGCATCAGAAAGAAAATAGGACAGGCACCTCAGGGGGAAGGGAAGGGGGGGCACCTCAGCCACTTGAGTACACGACGCCAGATCCACGAGGGGACTCCATGACCACTGGGCCATCCTGGGGAGAGCAAAGCCACAGTCCATACAGTCCATACAGTGGGTGGCCTGCCCACTGGGCCATCCTGTGGAGAGCAAAGCCACAGTCCAAACAGTCCATACAGTGGGTGGCCTGCCCACTGGGCCATCCTGGGGAGAGCAAAGCCACAGTCCATACAGTCCATACAGTGGGTGGCCTGCCCACTGGGCCATCCTGGGGAGAGCAAAGCCACAGTCCATACAGTCCATACAGTGGGTGGCCTGCCCACTGGGCCATCCTGGGGAGAGCAAAGCCACAGTCCAAACAGTCCATACAGTGGGTGGCCTGCCCACTGGGCCATCCTGGGGAGAGCAAAGCCACAGTCCATACAGTCCATACAGTGGGTGGCCTGCCCACTGGGCCATCCTGGGGAGAGCAAAGCCACAGTCCAAACAGTCCATACAGTGGGTGGCCTGCCCACTGGGCCATCCTGGGGAGAGCAAAGCCACAGTCCATACAGTCCATACAGTGGGTGGCCTGCCCACTGGGCCATCCTGGGGAGAGCAAAGCCACAGTCCAAACAGTCCATAACAGACCCCACTGCCACTGGAGGAGGCAAGTTGGCCAGAGGACATCCTGCAGCCCTGCGCAAGATAGATCCTGCCCTGCCACGTCTGCCAAAGGGCCAGCGGTTCTTGCCTTGAAGGGCCCAGTCCAGCGGTTCTTGAGACGGCGGGGCCCAGTTCAGCGGTTCTTGCCTTGAAGGGCCCAGTTCAGCGGTTCTTGCCTTGAAGGGCCCAGTCCAGCGGTTCTTGAGACGGCGGGGCCCAGTTCAGCGGTTCTTGCCTTGAAGGGCCCAGTTCAGCGGTTCTTGCCTTGAAGGGCCCAGGTCAGCGGTTCTTGAGACGGCGGGGCCCAGTTCAGCGGTTCTTGCCTTGAAGGGCCCAGGTCAGCGGTTCTTGCCTTGAAGGGCCCAGTTCAGCGGTTCTTGCCTTGAAGGGCCCAGTTCAGCGGTTCTTGCCTTGAAGGGCCCAGGTCAGCGGTTCTTGAGACGGCGGGGCCCAGTTCAGCGGTTCTTGAGACGGCGGGGCCCAGTTCAGCGGTTCTTGCCTTGAAGGGCCCAGTCCAGCGGTTCTTGAGACGGCGGGGCCCAGTTCAGCGGTTCTTGCCTTGAAGGGCCCAGTTCAGCGGTTCTTGCCTTGAAGGGCCCAGGTCAGCGGTTCTTGCCTTGAAGGGCCCAGTTCAGCGGTTCTTGCCTTGAAGGGCCCAGGTCAGCGGTTCTTGCCTTGAAGGGCCCAGGTCAGCGGTTCTTGAGACGGCGGGGCCCAGTTCAGCGGTTCTTGCCTTGAAGGGCCCAGTTCAGCGGTTCTTGAGACGGCGGGGCCCAGTTCAGCGGTTCTTGCCTTGAAGGGCCCAGTTCAGCGGTTCTTGCCTTGAAGGGCCCAGGTCAGCGGTTCTTGAGACGGCGGGGCCCAGTTCAGCGGTTCTTGCCTTGAAGGGCCCAGTTCAGCGGTTCTTGCCTTGAAGGGCCCAGTCCAGCGGTTCTTGAGACGGCGGGGCCCAGTTCAGCGGTTCTTGCCTTGAAGGGCCCAGTTCAGCGGTTCTTGCCTTGAAGGGCCCAGGTCAGCGGTTCTTGAGACGGCGGGGCCCAGTTCAGCGGTTCTTGCCTTGAAGGGCCCAGGTCAGCGGTTCTTGCCTTGAAGGGCCCAGGTCAGCGGTTCTTGAGACGGCGGGGCCCAGTTCAGCGGTTCTTGCCTTGAAGGGCCCAGTTCAGCGGTTCTTGAGACGGCGGGGCCCAGTTCAGCGGTTCTTGCCTTGAAGGGCCCAGTTCAGCGGTTCCTGAGACGGCGGGGCCCAGTTCAGCGGTTCTTGCCTTGAAGGGCCCAGTTCAGCGGTTCTTGCCTTGAAGGGCCCAGGTCAGCGGTTCTTGAGACGGCGGGGCCCAGTTCAGCGGTTCTTGCCTTGAAGGGCCCAGTTCAGCGGTTCTTGAGACGGCGGGGCCCAGTTCAGCGGTTCTTGCCTTGAAGGGCCCAGTTCAGCGGTTCTTGCCTTGAAGGGCCCAGGTCAGCGGTTCTTGAGACGGCAGGGCCCAGTTCAGCGGTTCTTGCCTTGAAGGGCCCAGTTCAGCGGTTCTTGCCTTGAAGGGCCCAGGTCAGCGGTTCTTGAGACGGCGGGGCCCAGTTCAGCGGTTCTTGAGACGGCGGACGGTCTATGGCCAACTGCTAATTGCATGGTGGTGCCCTCCTGGGCAGCGGGGATGGTGCTCCTTCACTGCCCACCTGGGCTGTGGGTGGTGGGGCCCTCCTGGCCAGCTGGGCTGGGTCCTCCCTGGGCAGCGGCTCTGGGGGTGGTGGGCTCTCCCGGGGCAGCGGCTATGGGGGTTGTGGGCTCCTCCTGGGCAGCAGGCCTGCTGCCTGACCTCTCCAACTTGCTGCCCTTGCCCTCCTTAGTCGTCGGCCTGTGGCCCTTGCCTCCCTTTGGAGCTGTGGCTGGTGACTGTCTCTGGGTGGTGTCCGGGGGGGATGTAGAAGGCGGGCTCCTGCGGCGCCCCTTCCGCCTTCTGCTCCTCTTCCCAGGGGGTGGGCTGGCTGTCCCCTTGCTGCTGGGTGAAGATCCAGACATGCGGGCTGGCGGGCTCCAATACCCCTGCACCCTTGTCAAGGGGGCTGCAGGGCTGGTGGTGGCTGAGGTGCTCTTCTTACCCCGACGAGAAGGAGGGGGGGGCTCAGGGTCAGGAAAGAAGTTAGTAGTGGCGAGGAAGAGCTTCTTGGGACAATGGAGAGTGGTAGGTACAGTGGGAATGGGAGTGGAGGGAGAGGATGTGGTTGTAGGTGAGTCACGTTTGCTGTCTTTGGGTGCAGGTGCAGGAGGGATAGGCTGTCGTGAGGTGGATGGCTGTTGGGTGGGTGGGTGGCTGCGTTTGTGTGGTGTGGAAGAGGGGGTGACAGACACAGTGGGAGAGGACACAGGGGACGTGTAAATGGCAGTGGGGGTGGTGACTGCACGTGTGCGGACTGGAGTGGAGGGTGTGCTGGTGATGGAAACACTGGCTGATGGTGAGGTGTATGGAGGTGTGAGTGTAGACGTCACAGGGAGGGAGGAGGGAGACGAGGAGGTGGGGGTCACAGAGGTGGTAGTGACTGTTGGCATGTCTGCATCGGAATGTTGCGTGTGTGAATGTCTGGGTGATCTGTGGTGCTTATGTTTGGATGAGCTTCTCTTGGGTGTTGAGGTGTGTGCAGGCTGGTCTGATGGTGTGGGTGGGACAGGCAGAGGAACAGGAGACTGGGAGGAGGGAGTTAGTAGAGGCAGGCAGGAGACAGGGACAATGGCTGCCGTCAGTGCTGAGGCCAGAGCCTGGAACGATCGCTGATGGGCAGCCTGACCCGAATGAATGCCCTCCAGGTACGCATTGCTGCGATGAACCTCCCTCTCCACCCCCTGGATGGCATTCAAAAGGGTAGTCTGCCCAACAATGAGCGTTCGGAGGAGGTCAATGACCTCCTCACTGAGGGCAGCGGGGGTAACAGGGGCAGGGCCTGAGGTGCCTGGGGCGAAGGAGATGCCCGGCTTCCTGGCAGAGCGGGCACGGGGCGAACGCGGAGGGGCTGCTGGGAGGGCGGAGATGGTGCGCTGGGTGGCGGCTGTACCTGTAATGGCAGGGGGCACGGATGGTGCCACCCCCGCAAGGGAGCCCCCTTCCGAGGACGTGTCCGTGTCGCTGCAGGCTCCAGTCGTCCCCGTCGTGGAGCTCCCCTCGCCCTCCGTCTCACTGGTCCAGTCTGACTCTGTGGCATGGCCCTCCTGGGCCATGTGAGATGCAGCTCCCTCCTGCCCCGATGCCACTTCTCCTCCGCCTGATGATGCTGATGCACACAAGCACAGAAAGACAAACAAAAAGGGGGGGGGAGAGAGAAATAAAGGGATATTGAGTACATGGATCTCCGGTACAGTTAGCGGACATGACAGACACAGATGCCCCCTGCACTAAGTTGCGCACTTGTGGTCCGCTACGCATTCCGTGGAACATGCCCTACACGCCTAGAGTTGTCAACTGCACCCATGGATGACACGGCCCAGGGATGGCTGTACTGACACACTACTGAGGGTGGTGGCTGGGGACACAGGGGCTTACGGGGGTGCCCAGCCTACAGATATCGCCCTGGCCTAGGGGGACCCACAGCCCTCCTCCCCCACCCAGACACCTCCACTGCACGACAACAGAGTAGATGATGCTTGTACTCACCCCCTTGTGTCTGCTGTGCTGCCCTCACGCGCCCATCCAAATCAGGGTAGGCCACCGCCAGGATCCGGAACATCAGGGGGCTCAGTTGACGGCAGGCACCCCGCCTACGTTGGGAGGCCATCCCCAGCAGAGACTCGGCGGTCTTCTTTGTCCCGCGGCGGATGTCCTCCCACCTCTTGCGGCAGTGGGTGCCCCGTCGATGGTGGACCCCCAGGCCCCGGACTTCCTTGGCGATGGCACGCCAAATCCCAATCTTCTCATGGGCGCGGACCTATGTGACACGTACAGGGAGGGAGAAATACCACGTTCAAGTTACTCAGCATTTTCCTTTCCAGTGGCCCAACGCCCCCCATCCCCGCCAGGCCCCCCGCCAGGCCCAACATGCACCCCATCCCCGCCAGGCCCCCCGCCAGGCCCCCCGCCATGCCCAACATGCCCCCCATCCCCGCCAGGCCCCCCGCCAGGCCCAACATGCCCCCCATCCCCGCCAGGCCCCCCGCCAGGCCCCCCGCCATGCCCAACATGCCCCCCATCCCCGCCAGGCCCCCGCCAGGCCCCCCGCCATGCCCAACATGCCCCCCATCCCCGCCAGGCCCCCCGCCAGGCCCCCCGCCATGCCCAACATGCCCCCCATCCCCGCCAGGCCCCCCGCCAGCCCCAACATGCCCCCCATCCCCGCCAGGCCCCCCGCCATGCCCAACTTGCACCCCATCCCCGCCAGGCCCCCGCCAGGCCCCCCGCCATGCCCAACATGCCCCCCATCCCCGCCAGGCCCCCCGCCAGGCCCCCCGCCATGCCCAACATGCCCCCCATCCCCGCCAGGCCCCCCGCCATGCCCAACATGCCCCCCATCCCCGCCAGGCCCCCCGCCAGGCCCCCCGCCATGCCCAACATGCCCCCCATCCCCGCCAGGCCCCCGCCAGGCCCCCCGCCATGCCCAACATGCCCCCCATCCCCGCCAGGCCCCCCGCCAGGCCCCCCGCCATGCCCAACATGCCCCCCATCCCCGCCAGGCCCCCCGCCAGCCCCAACATGCCCCCCATCCCCGCCAGGCCCCCCGCCATGCCCAACTTGCACCCCATCCCCGCCAGGCCCCCGCCAGGCCCAACATGCACCCCATCCCCGCCAGGCCCCCAAGCCAGCCAGTGGCCCCAAATCCAGATAGAATTACACTCACTTGTTGGTCTGGAGGACCGTAGAGTAGCGCATACTGGGGGAGGACCCCATCCACAAGTTTCTCCAACTCCTCGCCAGTGAAGGCAGGGGCCCTTTCCCCAGTCGCAGCAGCCATTGTCCCTTCCAGACCGAGGTCACAGCAACACTTGCAGTATAGGTCCTCTCCTGTGAAAGTTCAAGTCGCAAGTGGATAAGTAGATAGAAAATGGCGGTCACGTCCGCGGCGGTGCGTACCGCGGCGGTGCGTCCCGCCACCGCCGGCGCCCTTCGCCATTGGCTCCTGAAACCCATAGGCTTCAATGTTAACCAATGCGGCTTCGCGCCGCGGTCTTGGCCCGCCGCCCGCCGCGGTGTGCCACGCCAGCGCATTGACCTCACATCCCATTGTCACACTTCACAGGTCAGGCAGCCGCCATTTCCAGGGCCCACATGGCTCAATTTCAACTGCGTCACACAGGCCTAGGCCTTGCATAGCCACTCATACACGCCATTCACTGCATAGAGAATCGTATACTGTGCTAGCTGTGAGTACGTACCTGTGGGTTGCCTGACTGTGTGCTCCATGTTGTCCTTCCTAGGCACCGTCCGCTGGGTTGGGCGAGGAGACGGATGAATCCTCCCGTGTACCGACCGCTGGTGGACCTGTCGACAATGGAAGAACGCCACATTATCCTGACCTACCGTCTTAACCGTGCCACTATCCATGAACTGTGTGCCCGGCTGGAGCCCGACCTGATGTCCCCCATCCGCCAACCCACAGGGATTCCCCCTCTGGTGCAGGTCATGTCAGTACTCCATTTCTTGGCAAGTGGGTCATTTCAGACAACAGTGGGAATTGCTTCTGGGATGTCTCAGCCCATGTTTTCAAAGGTGTTATCCAGAGTGTTGTCTGCCCTGATGAAATCCGTGAGGAACTACATCATTTTCCCTGAGGTGGGCGAACTGGCTACAGTGAAGGGTGATTTCTACGCCCTTGGACATATTCCCAACGTAATTGGTGCCATTGATGGGACCCATGTGGCTTTGGTTCCCCCAAGAGACAGGGAGCAGGTGTACAGGAACAGAAAAAGTTACCATTCAATGAACATCCAGGTGGTGTGTTTGGCTGACCAGTACATCTCGCATGTAAATGCCAAATTCCCAGGGTCAGTGCATGACGCCTACATCATGCGGAATAGCAGCATCCCTTACGTGATGGAACAGCTACAGAGACACCGTGTATGGCTAGTGGGGGACTCTGGGTACCCCAACCTGTCGTGGCTACTGACCCCAGTAAGGAATCCCCGGACCAGGGCAGAGGAACGGTACAATGAGGCCCATGGGCGTACTAGGAGGGTGATCGAACGCACCTTTGGCCTCCTAAAGGCCAGGTTTCGCTGCCTGCATATGACCGGGGGATCCCTAATGTACTCACCTAAGAAGGTGTGTCACATCATCGTGGCCTGCTGCATGCTTCACAACCTGGCTTTGCGCCGCCAGGTGCCTTTCCTGCAGGAGGATGGTCGAGACGGTGGTGTTGTGGCAGCGGTGGAACCTGAGGAGAGTGACGAGGAGGAAGACGACGGGGCTGAAACAGACAACAGGGACAGAATCATTGAACAGTACTTCCAATAGGACACAGGTAACATTTCAAAGATAATTTAGTAAAAGTTAACTACTCTGCAGCATCTCTGCTGCCTGTCTATTTGCCCCAGTGTATGATGACTGAGTTTTGGCTTTTCCCTCCCTATTTCAGATCTGGGGTCCCCACTACGAGTCCTGTGCTTCGTTTCCCCATGGACTACAGCTTTGTGGCAGCTGTTTGTTGACTTCACCATGTACAAGGACATATTTGCACTGTCATGTCAATTACAATCTATTGAAATCACAGCCAGACTCCTGATATTTTGGTGCAAAATAGGTGTTTATTGAAGTGCTCAAAATGGGATGGGTGGTTTCAAGTGGGTGGGGGCTATGGTGAAGGAATGTCCATGGCAGAGTCCAGAGTAACAGTCACACAGGTGCATTGTCCAGAGGCCTGTGGAGAGATGGAGCATGGGCAGTTCGAGGATGGACAGGGTGACAATGTGGGACAGTGGGATGACATCAGGTGGTATCCATTGCTGGCGGGGGTCTTGACATCCTACTCTGTCTTGCGAGATCTCAGGGCCCTCTTGCGGGGTGGTTCTTCTCCTGCAGGAGGTGGGGGTCTGGTGGGCTGCTGCTGTGCGGGGGCCTCCTGTCCACTAGCGCCGGCGGAGGTGGATGGCTGTTCTTGGTCCCGGCTAGTGGCAGGGGCCCTTGGGTGTTGTTCAGTGTCCGCCCTGCTGTTTACGAGGTCCTGCAGCAGCCCTACCATGGTAACCAGGGTGGTGTTGATGGCTCGGATGTCCTCCCTGTACCCCCGATAGTGTTCCTCCTGCAGCACCTGGATCTCCTGGAACCGGGCCAGTACCGTCGCCATCGTCTCCTGGGAGCGGTTGTATGCTCCCATGATGGTGGTGAGGACCTCGTGGAGAGTGGGTTCCCTGGGCCTCTCCTCCCCCCCCTGTCGCACAGCTGCCCGCCGAGTTGGCCTGTTTCCCTGGGCCTCTGCCCCCTGGCCGGTGTGCCCACTACCACTGCCCCCAGGTCCCTGTTGTTGTTGGGGTGGTGGGTTATCCTGGGTGCCCTGTAGTGGTAGACACACCGCAGATTGACGCGCCCTGGAGACAGAGGCATGGGCCCGCTGGGTGGGAGCTGTGCTGGTGTTCCCAGAGGGGTTAGGGTCTATAGTGGCCTGTGCCTGTGTGAGGGGAACCGACTGTCCAGAGGTCCCCGATGGTCCGGGCTGGTCATCGGTGTCCAGATCGACAGAGCTGCTGTCATCGCTGACGGCCTCTTGGGTGGGGGGTGTGGATAATTCTGGCCCCTCCGCCGCGGTGTGTTGACGGTCGGGTCCTGCAGAGGTATAGAGGTATGGTTATAGTTTCAATGTGTGGCATATGGGTGTATCTGTGGGTTCCCGTGTCCCCAAGTGCTGGCATTCGTGTGTGGGGGCTTTGGTGAGGGTGGCTTGTGGGGGGGATGTGTATATGCATTGGGCATGCTTTGGTGATGGGTGTCCATGCTTAGTGGACGCATGCAGGCCTAGGTTTTGGGATGTGTGGGTTGTGATGGTGAGACATTGGCGGGGAATAGGTGTGCTGGGGGTGGGGGTGAGGATGGTGGTGGGGGTGAGGATGGTGGTGGGGGTGAGGGTGGGGGTGAGGATGGGGGTGGGGGTGAGGGTGGGGTTCGAGGATGGGGGTGAGGGTTGGGGTCTGATTTGGCATGCAGGTGGGGGGGAAGCAGTATTGAAGCTTCAACTTACCAGTATCCATTCCTCCGCCGACTCCTGCGAGGCCGTCAGGATGCAGGATGTTCAAGACTTCCTCCTCCCATGATGTGAATTGTGGGGGTTGAGGTGGGGGTCCTCCGCCAGTCTTCTGCACGGCGATGTTGTGCCTGGATACCATGGAACGCACCTTCCCCCGTAGGTCGTTCCATCGCTTCCTGATGTCTTCCCGATTTCTGGGGTGCTGTCCCACTGCGTTCACCCTGTCGACAATCCTCTGCCATAGCTCCGTCCTCCGGGCAATGCTGGTGTATTGGACCTGTGTGCCGAACAGCTGGGGCTCTACACGAACGATTTCCTCCACCATAACCCTGAGTTCTTCGTCTGTGAAGCGGGGTTGTCTTTGGGGTGCCATGGGGTGGTGTGTATGATGTGTGGGGTGGAGTATGTGTATTTAAGTGAGTTGAGTGTGGTGGTGTGTGTTGTTTTGTGTGTGGATAGTGTGTGGGTGATGGTGTTGAGTGGCTGTGGCTGTTATGTTTTGGATCCTGGTGTCTCTCTCTTGCCTTCTTTACGATTTTGTAAGCGTAGGGGTTTGTGGGTGATGTGGGTGGGTGTTTTATATTGTATTGTGTGTGTGGGAGTGGTGTGTGTATGTGTATCAGGTGTGTGGGATTCAAATCGTCCAATGTGGGTGAGTTTTGTTCGTTGGTGGGTATTCTGACCGCGCCGGTGTGTCCCGCCAATGGAATACCGCGTTTGAATGACCGCCGCGTGGATTCGTGGGTCGTAATGGGATGGGCGTATTTCTGTTGGCGTGGCGGTGGAGGTTTGGTCACCTCCACCTTTCCGCCGACCGCTGGTCTGGCGGTCTGTTGTGGCGGTCGGATTTTCGGAGGTTTGCCTTCTGCGGGTCAGAATGACCGTGGCGGGTTTCCGCGACCGCGGCGGGATTATGGAGGATTTCTGACCGGCGGTAGGCGCCTTTTACCGCCGAGGTCAGAATGACCACCACAGACTTGACCGAGCCACTATACAGGAACTGTGTGCCCAGCTGGAGCCAGGCCTGATGTCCCCCATTCGCCAACCCACAGGGATTCCCCCTCTGGTGCAGGTTCTGTCAGTACTCCATTTTTTGGCAAGTGGATCATTCCAAACAACAGTGGCCATATCATCAGGGATGTCTCAGCCTATGTTTTCTAAGGTTTTGTCCAGAATGTTGTCTGCCCTGATGAAATACATGCGGAGCTACATTGTTTTCCCTGAGGTGGGCGATTTGGCTACAGTGAAGGGTGATTTCTATGCCCTTGGACATATCCCCAACATCATTGGTGCCATTGATGGGACCCATGTGGCTTTGGTTCCCCCCAGTGGAAGTGAGCAGGTGTACAGGAACAGAAAATGTTATCATTCGATGAATGTCCAGGTGGTCTGTTTGGCTGACCAGTACATCTCCCATGTAAATGCCAAGTTCCCTGGGTCAGTGCATGACGCGTACATCATGCAAAATAGCAGCATCCCTTATGTGATGGAACAGCTACAGAGACACCGTGTGTGGCTAATAGGTGACTCTGGTTACCCCAACCTGTCGTGGCTACTTACCCCAGTGAGGAATCCCAGGACAAGGGCAGAGGAACGGTACAATGAGGCCCATGGGCGAACTAGGAGGATTATAGAAAGAACCTTCGGCCTCCTGAAGGCCAGGTTTAGGTGCCTGCATATGACAGGTGGATCCCTAATGTACTCACCAAAGAAGGTGTGCCATATCATCGTGGCCTGCTGTATGCTGCACAACCTGGCTTTGCGACGCCAGGTGCCTTTTCTGCAGGAGGATGGTCCAGATGGTGGTGTTGTAGCAGCTGTGGAGCCTGTGGAGAGTGAAGAGGAGGAAGAGGACGGGGACGACACAGACAACAGGGACACAGTGATACAACAGTATTTTCAGTAGCACACAGGTACGAATCAACCACGCCATTTTACATTTACTTAAAGTCTCCTGCCTCTCTACTGTCTGAGTTCCCCCCCAGTTCCTGTTAACTGAGTTGTGACTTTCCCTTCCGTTTTCAGAGCTGTGGGCCCCACTGCGTGACCTCTGCTTTGTTTGCCCATGGACTACAGCTGTGTGACAGTGGTATGTTGTCATCACAATGTAACTGAACATTTTTGCACCGTTATGTCTAATACATTTGTTCAAAATACAAGCAGACTCCAGATTTTTTAAGTGCAATAAGTGATTTAATTAAAGTGCTACATTTAGGAACATGATTGTAAAACGGTGATGGGTGATGGTGGAGTAATGTCCATGGCAGAGTCCAGTTCTCAGTCTCACAGGTGCATTGTCCATATGGCTGTGGAAGGATGGAGCAGGGGCAGTTCAAGGTTGGACAGGGTGACAATGTGGGACAGTGGGATGACATCAGGGGGTATCGTTTGCTGGCGGGGGTCTTGGCATCCTACTCTGTCTTCTTGTGAGATCTCACGTTCCGCTTGCGGGGTGGTTTTTCTTCTGCAGGAGGTGGGGTTCTGGTGGCCTGTCGTTGTGTGGGGGCCTCCTGTCCACTAGCGCCGGCGGAGGTGGTAGGCTGTTCCTGGTCCAGGCTAGTGACAGGGGCCCTTTGTGGTGCCACATGGTCCCGCAATGTGGTGACTATCTGGTTAAGGGCCACGACGATGGTCCCCATTGCGGAACTAATGTTCCTCAGTTCCTCTCTGAACCTCATGTACTGTTCCTCCTGCAGTACCTGGATCTCCTGGAACCTGGCCAGTACCGTAGCCATCGTCTCCTGGGAGTGGTGGTATGCTCCCATGATGGAGGAGAGGGCCTCTTGGAGAGTCGGTTCCCTGGGCCTGTCCCCCCCCTGTCGCACAGCAGCCCTCCCAGCTCCCCTGTGTTCCTGGGCCTCTGTCCCCTGGACGGTGTGCCCACTACCACTGCCCCCAGGTCCCTGTTGTTGTTGGGGTGGTGGGTCAACCTGGGTGCCCTGTAGTGGTGGACACACCGCTGATGGACGTGTCCTGGAGACAGAGGCATGGGCCCGCTGGGTGGGAGCTGTGCTGGTGTTCCCAGAGGGGGTTAGGTCTGGTGTAGCCTGTGGCTGTCTGTGGGGAACTGACTGTCCCGAGGTCCCCGATGGGCCGGGCTGGTCATCTGGGTCCAGGGAGACAGAGCTGCTGTCATCACTGGGGGCCTCTTCTGGGGGTGGGATGGACATCTCTGGACCCTCCGTGGCGGTGTGGTGGCGTTCGGGTCCTGCAGGGGTATAAGAGTATGGTTATTGCTTCTGTGTGTGGCATTTCGTGTAATGGGTGGGTGGCCGTGTACCCCAGTGCTGGTATTCCCTTGTGGGGGCTTTTGTGACGGTGGCTTGTGGGGGTGATGGGTGTGTGCAGTGGGCATGCTTTGGGGATGGGTGTCCATGCTTTGGGGACGCACGCAGGGCTAGGTTTTGGGATGGGTGGGATGTGATGGTGAGCCATTTGCAAGGAGTTGGTGTGATGGGGGTGGGGGTGAGGGTGGGGGTATGTGAGGATTTGACTTACCAGAGTCCATTCCTCCGCCTACTCCTGCGAGGCCCTCAGGATGCAGATGTGCAAGACTTCCTCCTCCCTTGCTGTGAATTCTGGGGGAGTAGGTGGGGGTCCGCCGCCAGTCTTCTGCACCGCAGTGTTGTGCCTTGATACCATGGAACGCACCTTCCCCCGTAGGCCGTTCCACCGCTTCCTGATGTCGTCCCGATTGCGTGAATGCTGTCCCACAGCGTTGACCCTGTCCACTATTCTTTGCCATAGCTCCATCTTCCTGGCAATGGTGGTGTGCTGCACCTGTGCCCCGAAGAGCTGGGGCTCTACACAAACTATTTCCTCCACCATGACCCTGAGTTCTGCGTCAGAGAAGCTGGGGTGTCTTTGGGGTGCCATGGGGTGGTGTGGATGAGGTGAGGGGTGGTGTATGTGTTGTAGAGTGTGGTGAGTGTGGTGGTGTATGGTGTTTTGTGCGTGGAAATTGTGTGGGTGATGTTGTGATTTGCCTCTGTGTGATGGTCTACTCTATGCTGTGCTCTCTCTCTCTGTCCTTCACTCGCAATTGTGGTCGTAAGGGTTTGTGGGTGATGTGGGTGTGTGTTTTATATTTAATTGGGTGTGTGGGAGTGGTGTGTGTATGTGTCTCAGGTGTGTGTATTTTGAATTATCCAATGTGGTAGTGTTTTGTAAAGGTGTGTGTATTATGACCACGGCAGTGTGTACCGCCAATGGAATACCGCGGTTGAAAGACCGCGGCGGGATTTGTGGGTCGGAATGGCATGGGCGTATTTCTGTTGGCGTGACGGTGGAGGTTTGGTCATCGCCAGTTTCCCGCTGACCTTTGGTGTGGTGGACTTTTGTTGATGTCGGGTTTTTGGCGGTTTGCCAGTTGCGGGTCAGAATGACCGTGGCGGTTTACCGCGACCGCGGCGGTGTTATGGCGGGCTTCTGACCGGCGGTAAGCGCCTTTTACCGCTGAGGTCAGAATGACCCCCAGAGTGTATAGCTGATGGTATCACCCCAAAAATTGTCTGGAATGTGCTTATGAACTTACAGCCTTAAAAAAGTGTGCAATTACAGTGGTGTTAGATGCACTAAATAAATGTCTCACAAATTCACAGAAATGTCTTGAGAAGTTAGTATTTAAGAGTGACTGTATCCCTGCTTTTGTCTGCTCAGCTTGTGGAAATTAACATTGGAAGTAGCAATGTGAGGCCACAGATTTGGTACTTTTATTTCATGTGGGTAAGAAAAGTATATTTCCACAGCAGATCACTATTTGAGAAACAGAAATCACATATGGGACACCTGCTCTCATCCAACAGCTGCCTTCATCACTCAGCAGTAAGTAACTCCCATTTGAAAGTATATGAAATACAGGGCAAATCATAGAGACGGGAATACCCTTCAAATAGCCGGCTAAGTTAGCCGCTGACGCATTGCAAGCACCGTGCAATGCCACCTGTTTACAAACCATTGAATGGCTTGCAGAAGTCCCATATTCGCTTCTGCTAAGAAATACATCATTTTCTCCACTTTTACACTTGTAATCTAAAGGCAGTGCCCACACCTCGTGATCACAGCTCTCTCCCAGGTGTTCAAATCTGAAGATTGGAAAATGCTTCAAACATGAAGTGAATTGAAATGTAGATATTGGCAGAGATATCACCTCATGTACTAATCACAGTGATGATGGTGTTTCAGCCACTGTAAAAGACAACTTTCTTAGCTTCTCCATATAAGCATGGTGGAACTAGCTCCTTTTTTGCCATTATCTGTTATTTCCTAGTAAGGTTAAAAGGAGTGAAAAACTCTGCAGAGTTCACATGCTTCCAGAGCACACGATTACCTTCAAGAACCTGCAGTGTCCAACTCAACTGAATAATGGATCTAGCTGGATCTGTCCATGTACTGACACAACATTCTGAATGATGTCAATAGCAGATGACACAATGTTGTTTAATGTGTATCTTCTATTGTACAATGTGTTCATACCATTGTCGGCAACAGCTAATGCTTCCTCTAAGTTTTCCCTAACAATGTGCATTAGATGAGCATCAGCCTCCATTTGTTAAAGCTTCCATATTTTGTTGTATATTGCATACAAAAATAGTTTAGCACAGTGGTTCCCAACTTTTGGTCCGGGGACCTCTGGGGGTCCGTGCACCCTCCTCAGAGGGTCCGCGACTGCTTAGGAAATTAAATAATATTAATAGATTAGATCCCCAGCTTTCACTAATGACTCAGTACGGGGTCTCCGGTTTCCGACAATGATTCAGTGGGGGTCCCCGAGTTCCAGTAATGATAAAGTGGGGGTTCATAGAAGTCAAAAGGTTGGGAACCACTGGTTTAGCACATGGTTATGTGGGACCTAACAAGAAATCTTGCAAGTGAATATCTTCAGAGAGTAGAGAATGTAGAGTGTTGCAACCATTGCTGACATAACTTGCACACACTCCAAGTGCCAACTATACCTGTGTGTTGTGTGGTGATGTAACAAGGGTTCGGTCTGCTAGCGTTAAAAGTAAGGAAATGGTTAATAAAGCATGCATGATAACCACTTCTGTCCACTGGCCACAATAAATACCGTTGGGACCTGAAAGTGTTGAATTAAATGTACCATTGTTAACCGTTACATTGAGCTAGTCTTCAGTAATATTCGCAAAATATTGCCAATTGAATACTGGGCACATTCATTTCTTTGACCTTTGCAAACTTAAGGCAAGTTGTTTGCTTGACAGTTTCATTCAAGAAAATCATTTGCAATGGAATTAAACACGCTTTGAATACCGCATCCATGCCTTGTACCTGCCAATCTTTCATTCTATATATATGACCTTCTATGGCTACTCTGGGAAATGAATACCTACAAATAAATCAATTGGGTATCTGAAGCAGTGTTTTCCTTGCTTTAAATATGGGTGATTTAAAATAATATGACTTAGGACTAATAGCATCATGCCCAGTAAAATATGTGAATTTATTTACATATATTTTCGAACTCCCTAAAGATGGAGTTGGACAGTATTCCCATTTGTATAATTAAAAATTACACATGGGATACTGTTCTATGCCGCTAATGGTGTCCATAATAATGATAACAGAACATTTCACCATAATTAGCCAAATTCAAGTACATAACTTCACTTTCAAATACAGAATTTTATTCAAGCTCAGAAAGCATAGAATCAACTGTTTTAAATTCCCAGTCACCTAACACAACCCCAGGTGTGATGATATAATTCATAGAAATTTTAACAAGGGATTTGTACGGGTTTAGTAGGACCAAATATAGCATAAGAAACGTTGTCCCAAACAATCCCATTAGGAAGTGGGACAGCCGAAATATTCACTAGGGACAGGTCTTTTCGCACTGTCCACATGGGTTATGGTGTTTAGATTGATTGGGTATGTCTTGAAATTGTGATAAAGATTCTATCACACTACTTACTGGGTAAAAAGATCCAGAGCGCATGGATTACTGTGAAGGATGAAAATGTTACAACATAAGCAAGAAGAAAAAAACATCAAATCCAATCCAAAGAAGAAAAGCAAGCAATGCCAATATAATCCATAGGTAATACCATGAACAAATCAAATAATTGTATTTAAGCCAGTTAAAAATCTGGTGATGGATCAAGCTACGACCTGAACCTAGTTCAGTAGCGGTTTGGATTTCTTTAAGGCTCATTTTTTTCTTTACATAATCAAATTTTCCTTGGAATGATAAGTAGAAGAATAACGCACTGCTACACAAAACCTTCCATGGCATCCCTGTAAGCCCTATGGACAAAGGCAGGGTTCTGGTCTGAATCATATGTAGCAACTGCATATGTCCCAATTAAGATTTGTAAATCTTTAATAGCAGACGATCGTTGTGGCCACACCTAAAGGAATATGGAGTGAGAATCTACAGCTAGTAGAATATATTTGTATACTGTAGGAGGCTGGCCTGGCTTGTAGTGGGTACCAGAGGTACTTACACCTTGTGCCAGGTCCAGTTATCCCTTATTAGTGTAGAAGAGGTGTTTCTAGCAGCTAAGGCTGATAGAAGGTAGCTATAGCAAAGCAGCTTAGGCTGAACTAGGAGACATGTAAAGCTCCTACTATACCATTGGTGTCATATGCACAATATCATAAGAAAACACAATACACAGATATACTAAAAATAAAGGTACTTTATTTTTATGACAATATGCCAAAAGTATCTCAGTGAGTACCCTCAGTATGAGGATGCCAAATATACACAAGATATATGTACACAATACCAAAATTATGCAATAATAGCAAAAGGAAGTAATGCAAGCAATGTAAAGTTACAGTAGATTGCAATAGGAGCACATAGGTAGGGGCAACACAAACGATATACTCCAAAAGTGGAATGCGAACCACGAATGGACCCCAAACCTATGTGAGCTTGTAGAGGGTCGCTGGGACTGTAAGAAAACTGTGAGGGTTAGAAAAATAGCCCACCCCAAGACCCTGTAAGGTAGGTGTAAAGTGCACCTACAACCCCCAGAGAGCACAGAAGTCGTGATAGGGGGATTCTGCAAGGAAAACCAACACCATCAATGCAACAACAGTGGATTTCCGGACCTGAGTACCTGTAAGACAAGGGGACCAAGTCCAAGAGTCACGACAGTGTCGAGAGTGGGCAGGAGCCCAGGAAATGCCAGCTGTGGGTGCAAGGAAGCTGCCACCAGATGGAAGAAGCTTAGTGTTTTGCAAGAACGAAGAGGACTAGGAACTTTCCCTTTGGAGAATGGATGTCCCACGTCGTGAAGAAGCTTGCAGAGGTGTTCCCACGCAGAAAGACGGCAAACAAGCCTTGCTAGCTGCAAGGGTCGTGGTTAGAGTTTTTGGATGCTGCTGTGGCCCCGGAGGGACAAGGATGTCGCCACTTGGATGAGGAGACAGAGGGGGCGCCCAACAAGTCATTGAGCCCTCACAAAAGCAGGCAGCACCCACGGAAGTAACGGAACAGGCACTTAGAAGAGGAGTGAACCGGAGTCCATGCGAAGTCACAAAAGGGAGTCCCACGACGCTGGAGGACAACTCAGAAGGTTGTGCACTGCAGGTTAGAGTGTCGGGGACCCAGGCTTGGCTGTGCATGAAGGAAATCCTGGAAGAGTGCACAGGAGCCGGAGCAGATGCAAATCAAGCGGTACCCAGCAATGCAGTCTAGCGTGGGGAGGCAAGGACTTACCTCCACCAAACTTGGACTGAAGAGTCACTGGACTGTGGGAGTCACTTGGACAGAGTTGCTGAGTTCCAGGGACCACGCTCGTCGTGCTGAGAGGGGACTCAGAGGACCGGTGATGCAGTCTTTTGTTGCCTGCGGTTGCAGGGGGAAGATTCCGTCAACCCACGGGAGATTTCTTCAGAGCTCCTGGTGCAGAAAGTAGGCAGGCTACCCCCAGAGAATGCACCACCAGGAAACAGTTGAGAAAGCCGGCAGGATGAAGCGATACAAGGTTGCAGTAGTTGTCTTTGCTACTTTGTTGCGGTTTTGCAGGCGTCCTGAGCAGTCAGCGGTCGATCCTTTGGCAGAAGGTGAAGAGGGAGATGCAGAGGAACTCTGGTGAGCTCTTGCATTCGGTATCTGAAGAATTCCCCAAAGCAGAGACCCTAAATAGCCAGAAAAGGAGGTTTGGCTACCTAGGAAGGAGGATTGGCTACTAAGAGAGGTAAGAGCCTATCAGAAGGAGTCTCTGACGTCACCTGCTGGCACTGGCCACTCAGAGCAGTCCAGTGAGCCAGCAACACCTCTGTTTCCAAGATAGCAGAGGTCTGGGGCACACTGGAGGAGCTCTGGGCACCTCCCCTGGGAGGTGCAGGTCAGGGGAATGGTCACTCCCCTTTCCTTTGTCCAGTTTCGTGCCAGAGCAGGGCTGGGGGATCCCTTAACTGGTGTAGACTGGCTTATGCAGAGATGGGCAGCATCTGTGCCCATCAAAGCATTTCCAGAGGCTGGGGGAGGCTACTCCTCCCCAGCCATCACACCTATTTCCAAAGGGAGAGGGTGTCACACCCTCTCTCAGAAGAAATCCTTTGTTCTGCCTTCCTGGGCCAGGGCTGCCTGGACCCCAGGAGGGCAGAAACCTGTCTGAGGGGTTGGCAGCAGCAGCAGCTGCAGTGGAGACCCCAAAAAGGCAGTTTGGCAGTACCCGGGTTCTGTGCTAGAGACCCGGGGGATCATGGAATTGTCTCCCCAATGCCAGAATGGCATTGGGACAACAATTCCATGATCTTAGACATGTTACATGGCCATGTTCGGAGTTACCATTGTGACGCTATACATAGGTAGTGACCTATGTATAGTGCACGTGTGTAATGGTGTCCCCGCACTCACAAAGTCCGGGGAATATGCCCTGAACAATGTGGGGGCACCTTTGCTAGTGCCAGGGTGCCCACACACTAAGTAACTTTGCACCCAACCTTCACTAGGTGAAGGTTAGACATATAGGTGACTTATAAGTTACTTAAGTGCAGTGGTAAATGGCTGTGAAATAACGTGGACGTTATTTCACTCAGGCTGCACTGGCAGGCCTGTGTAAGAATTGTCAGATCTCCCTATGGGTGGCAAAAGAAATGCTGCAGCCCATAGGGATCTCTTGGAACCCCAATACCCTGGTTACCTCAGTACCATATACTAGGGAATTATAAGGGTGTTCCAGTATGCCAATGTGAATTGGTGAAATTGGTCACTAGCCTGTTAGTGACAATTTGGAAAGCAGAGAGAGCATAACCGCTGAGGTTCTGGTTAGCAGAGCCTCAGTGAGACAGTTAGTCATCACACAGGGAACACATACAGGGCACATACTTATGAGCACTGGGGCCCTGCCTGGCAGGGTCCAGTGACACATAGACTAAAACAACATATATACAGTGAAATATGGGGGTAACATGCCAGGTAAGATGGTAATTTCCTTCATATACACACTCTGAGTTGCAGGGACCACAGTGGGCCAGGTACACTTACCGCATAGGCTTGTTAGATGCTAAGAAGGGTGTCTGCAGTGGGTGCTTTATGATGACACCTTTGATTTGTTGACAGATGTCACAACTAAGGACACACTGCTTAGACTGCTTGTAAAGCCCATGCCACCAGTAACACTTTTGTAACAATGATATAGTAACCGTCACACCAGTGTGGGGAGAAGCAACGCCCTCATCCACTGGTTTAATTTGTTTTAGCCTACTATCTTGGTTGGGGATTATACAATCATCCACCCCTGGTATTGTTACTTAAGGAATGTTTTGAGCGCTCAAGTGATAGGAATATTTTGTTAGGTATGCTTTTGGTAGCAGCTTGCCATCAGCTAAAGCATTTACAGCAGCCAAAATGTCATCATCCACCCCGCTTGGGGACCAGTTATTACAGCAGCAGTTGCTGTAACAACTGCAGACTTGGCCGCTTCATCAGCCAATAAATTCCCCACAACTTGTATATCAACACATTGGTCACCCAGTGTATGTATTACAGGAGCCAGTGGCAGTCTGTCTTTAAACTCTGCTGTCTTCCCCCAGAGCATTTTATGCATGATGGTGTTCCCTTTAGAATCTCTGAATCCATTTAGGTGCCAGTAGTGCATGTTTTCATTGAACGATTGAACACAATAATGCGAATCACACACTATAAGTGTGGGGAATTTGGGATTTGTATGTTCCAGTGCCAGAATCAATGCTTTAAGCTCAGCAAGTTGAGCTATGCAGTTCCCAATGGAGTGTGTGAAGGGTTTTTGAGAGTGGAACACACGATCCCTCATTACCCAATAGACGGATGTACATGCCTTAGAATATTGGTGTTTGGTGCCTATGGCAGATTGTACCAAGCCATCTGTGGAAATTATGTATTTGTAATGTTCTAGAGGTATGACATTAGTGGGCATTATGTACTCAAGTTCATATTGGAGAAATTCTTGGGTCTGTAGTTTTGGATCAAAAACATAATCAACATTAGTCGTCGTCGAAGAGGTAGCCCACTGTATCCATTTTGGACGTAATGGTTTAGCATTAGGAATGCTCACTTTGGTGACAGCCTCAAGGACAGGAACAGGGCTCATGACAATATTGTGTTTGCCATGGTCTAATGGATCGGTCCTTAATGATAGCCATCTGAACTGCAGTCAGTAGTCTTCAGTGGATGCAAAATGCTTTTCTGCATTTAAATATAAATGTGATTTGTATGCAATTGGTACTGTCACCTTCACAATGGAAAATATATGAATCCAATGTCTTGCAGAATTCTCCGGATGACCAAATTTGTTTTGTTTTCACATGTATTTAAGTTTTTTGCTTCAAGCATGTCAGTCTGTAACGATCCTCATCCTTGGACCATCACCCTCCGCCTGGGATGACTCCTGGTGGCCCCCAGCCCTGGGCACCGCCCCCAAGCCGACAGACCACGCACGCAACCTGGGCTTCATCCTGGACTCCTCCCTCTCAATGACCAGACAAGTCAACGCCGTCTCCTCCTCATGCTTCCACACCCTCCGCATGCTCCGCAAGATCTTCTGATGGATCCCGATCGAAACCAGGAAGACGGTCACCCAGGCACTCGTCACCAGCCGACTGGACTACGGAAACACCCTCTACGCCGGAACCACAGCCAAGCTACAGAAAAGACTACAACGCATCCAGAACGCCTCTGCCCGACTCATCCTGGACATCCCTCGACGCAGCCACATCTCCGGCCACCTGAGGAACCTGCACTGGCTCCCCGTCAACAAGAGGATCACGTTCAGGCTCCTCACCCATGCACACAAGTCTCTCCACAACCTGGGCCCCAAGTACCTCAACGACCGCCTGACCTTCCATACGCCCACCCGCCAGCTACGGTCCGCTAGCCTCGCCCTCGCCGCCGTACCACGCATCCGAAGAACCACCGCCGGAGGCAGATCCTTCTCCTACCTGGCGGCCAAGACATGGAACTCCCTCCCCGTCCACCTTCGGCTGACCCAGGACCACCTCGCCTTCAGGAAACAACTCAAGACCTGGCTATTCGAGCAGTAGCGGCCCCCTTCCCCCAAGCGCCTTGAGACCCTTCCGGGTGAGTAGCGCGCTATACAAATGCTTTAATTGATTGATTGTGTGTTTTGTGGTCTCCAATGTTTACATGAAAAATCTGGACACATCAAATCATAAAGCTGTTTTATGCGCTGTGCTTAATCTGGTATATATGTAGTACCAAAATTAAGGAATCCTAACAATGATTGCACATTTTTGATAGAATTTGGAGGTTGTATTTGTATTTGTGGATGTCGTGCCAGACTCTTTCCCTCATTAGAAAGCTCGAATCCCAAGAACAAGACAATGAGAAAAGTAATTTTTGTTTCGTTGAAATTAAATTTGTAGCTTTGTTTAGCAAATCCTAATACAATGCGATCTACTGTGGCCAAATGTGCATTGAAGTCGTCATCTGTCAGATATATGTCATCAACATAAGACAACGCCTCAGGATCTATATAGTGACAGTGATCAAGGACTATTTTATATGATTGGTCCATCTTAGCTACGGGGAAGAAGGGGTTGTTCTGTCGCGTGGGCTCTCATTATCCTAAATTAGACTACTGGATTTCTAGGCAGCAGGATCGATAACGGTGTGGGGGACTGAGTCTGACCCACGTGTAAGGAACTCTATCACCCTAAATCCGGTTTTTGCTCCGGCTAACTAGCAGTGCCTCATTTCTCCCACAGGGAAGAGATGATTGGTCAGCCGAGCGCATGACATCTTTGGAACTTCTTAGGGAAGTCGTGGTCACTCAGATCCAAACCAACTCTCTCATTTACAGTATGATCTCATATACAAATGACAAAGGCAGTATGAGTTTTATATAATGTTTTAATAAAACAACTGCATTTTAGATAATAAGGCGTGAGCCGCAATAACCAGAACCATACAACACAGTAGGATTGAAATAGTCACCAGGAGAGTAAAACATAAGAACAAAGCTATCATCGTGTCTAATAGTTTCTACTCTCCCTCTGCTTGTTCTATTTCGAGCACAGCATGTTAAGCTTCTAACTTGCCTTTCTGAATCACTGGGGAGACATCAACCCTCATACCTGAGCAAAGGCCTGTGATCTTGGTTCAGCATCTGCAAAGAGACAGTCAGCGTCTAGTTGTGGTTCCCTGGTCGGAATCTCCCTCTTGCGTGTATTGGGACAAGGAAGTGTTTTTATAACTAACATGTCAGCGTGATCACAAAATGTCCCTACGCAGGAATGCCAAAGACTAAACTCCTACCACGTCTATCGGCAATGTACCAGACTGTATCCTTGACTGAAGCACAGAGTGAACAAGAATGTGTTATGGAGAACTCCAGTGCTGAAGTAGGCTAAACAGTGTGATATGAATATAAAACAAGACCGTAGAACTGGCTATTTGAAAAATAACAGTACGAAGCCTAATAAAAAGCATTTAGAGCAAAGTGCACAGAGGCTCTAAGCTGCAAGCAAATGAATAAAATACATCCAGGGCAAAGTGCACAAAGGCCTAAAGCCTGAAGCTAATGCACAAAGGATACGTAAAACTAACCACACTACACCCTCCCCTTGTCGGTAGCAAGTGGTTCCAATAATATAAAAATATGCCCCAGATATAAACAATACATAAAAATATATATTTCGACAAGGTCAGAAGACAACAAAGTCATAAATTTGGGAAGCATGTGACAATAAAGCCAAATTCAATATAATGTCAATTTTTTAGGAGAGAAAAAAAAAATCCAATTGTCAGACAGAAGCAATAGAAAGCAGGAGCTCCTCCACTTCGATATATGTCAATATCGGAAGATCCACGCCAAAATGTACCATGGAGCAGGTGTGTTCCAAAGCCCCAAAACCATTCAGGGCGGCACCCCGTGCAGGGCCTATGAATGAGACAATACCATCTTCCTCCAGGAAGGGAATCTCATAAACTGCCTCACGAAGCAAACGCAACCGTAGTGCACAAGTCTGGGAATGAGCCCTAATCGGGAACATCAACAGATCCGTATCGACCACTGCAGGGCGCTGCAGGGAGAGATAGAAAGCCAGTGCATGTTCAAACGAGCACCAAAGGCATCGAAACACGGGTTGCACACAATCCAAAACTGGTCGGAATGACAGCGACCAGTCACACTCCAAATGTCCCAGGAGTGTTGCTCCAAAAGACTGCATCATGCGTTCACGACACAGTTGCGCTGACGGGAGCAGCAATATAGGATCTCGTCGTGGCGGGTCAGCCATTGCGGAAGAACAGCAGCAATAACAAGACTCCAGCCAATAAAGCCAAAGTAATCGGGAAACCCCCAAAAATGCTTCCGAAAATAGAGTGTATAGCCGAAGGTATTAAACCGAATATGGAAGAGAAGGTGTGAGCAAAACAAACACCAACGGCTTTGAAAAAATTTGCAATTCCAGCAGTGCTGGACGCATTAAATATATGTCCCACAAGTTCACCAAAGTGACTCGGAAAGTTAGTATTCAAAAGGCACTATATTTCCGCTGATGACCTTGCCATCTGAAGTGCGTAGGTCTCACTAGCAGATGTAAGGGCCACATGCTTTTGAAACAATAAAGCCTTGAGTCGACTCAACTTGTCGAAATTCACCTTGGAAGTAGCAATATGAGGCCAGATGTCTGCCACCTCCCTAATTTGAATGGGGGGAAACAACACATTCCCGCAGCACGTAACGGCCTTGGTGACAACGACCACGTAAACTATTCCGGCACGCATGCCACAGCAGCGTTCGCTGTTAAGAACAATGTAACTGCCGTTAGAAAGCACCTGGAAAGTGTTTTTAATAACCAGGACTGGAACTCCCTTCAGATAACAAGCTAAGTTAGCAATCGAAGCGTTACATGCCCCGTGCAAGGACAGCTGTTTACAAACCATGGAATGGCTGACAGAAGTTTCGCATTCACTACCGCTAAGAAAAACCTCCCTCAAACCATTAATACATCTGTATAGAAAGGGAAGCTCCCACACCTCGTATATGTAACTGTCTCCCAACCGTTCGTATCTACCCACCAGAATGTGCTTCAAACAAGAAGTAAATTGCAGAGTGGAGATAGGCAAATTAATTACCCCATGAATCAACCACTCAGCTGACGGAATCTCAGCAACCGTGAAAGGCAGTTTCTCCAATTTTTCAATATTTAACATGACATACGTCGCTTCCTTTTTTGCCATCAGCTGTTGTTGACGAGTTAAATTAAAGGAGACAAAGATCTCTCTGGCACGAATGTGCTGCCATGGAACGCGACCTGCCTTC
The DNA here is from genome assembly GCF_031143425.1 of Pleurodeles waltl. NCBI lineage: Eukaryota > Metazoa > Chordata > Amphibia > Caudata > Salamandridae > Pleurodeles > Pleurodeles waltl. Next base: position 705,277,136 of record NC_090439.1, on the reverse strand, counting down.
AAGGTCTGTAGAGTCCAACCTAGCTGCACGATGGACCGCGTCTGACTCTGCCCATGATATAAAGAAGACATATCCGATTTAATAATGTCTATAGCAGAGGAAACGATGCTGTCAATTGTGCAAACACGGTCAGAAAGGGTATGCATGCCATTATCCACAACAGACAAAGCCTGTATCAGGTTTTCCTGATCAATTTGCCTCAGCCGGGCCGCTGCCTCCTGTTGTGAAAGCTTCCAAATCTCATTATATACTTCGTATAAAAATCGTTTCTTCCGAGGTACCTTAGGTCCTGACAAAAAATCTTGTAAGTCAGTATCATTAGACAGTAACGTGAGATGTGATTTAACTGCATCCAGCGTGGATGATTTCAACCATTGCTGACAAAGCTTTCCCACGCTGTATGTAGTTATGATATCAGCATGTTCTGGTGAAATATAGCGAGGGTCTTCCCTACTAGTCCTGAACCCCCCTGAAGAGGTGACAAAACGTTGATGACACTTATTAGTGTCTACAGGCCATAATAACCACCCGCCCGGATGTACCAATGAAGTGTTAAGCGTACCATTCTGGACCCAGTGTGTAAACTCACTAAACGCAGCATTAACATATCGCTGCCAATTGTTCAATTTGGAAGGGACAGGTATACTAGGCAAATTTAACTCTCTAATCGTTGCCAAGCCCAAACAGCTAGTCTGTTGTATTGTGTCATTGAGGAAAATCATCTGCACAGGGATAATACATGCTCTAAATAATGTGTCCCTGCCCTGCATCTGCCAATTTTTCGTTCCCCAGACACTTTTTAAGTCAACAGTTTTAAACCAATATTCATACCCCTCAACCGAAAGTTTAGATACAAACAAATTTGAATACAGTAATTTAGTATCGGTCAATAACATTTGCTTATTAGCATACGGAGTAACTTTAAAATAGTAAGACGTAGCATTTTGTTGATTATGCCCAGAAAAATATGCAAATTTATCATAATATGTTTTTGAACTCCCTTGTGGAGGAGTTGGGCAATGTTCCCATTGCACATAATCAAATATGGACTTAGGGCTATTTGCTTTATGAATAAAGTGGTGTCCATAATAGTTGTAGCAAAACATGTCACCATGATTATCTCTAAATAGGTAAGCATCTTCATCGTCATAGACAGTATACTATTGCAATTCTTTCAGCATAGAATCTACTGTCTTCACATCCCAATCATCAGAAACAATGCCTGGGATAACAATATCATTCATTGATAACTTGAGAACATACGGTATTTGAATCAATTCAGTGGGACCATATATATCAAACATTACTTTATCCCATACAATCCCATCCGGAATCGGTATCGCAGAAATGTTCACATTGGACAAGTCTCTTTGAACCATATGAGACGAAAAATGTGGTTTTAACACTGTCTCCACGTGCTCAATGTCAGATCGTTCAGAATGAAAATGACCATGTATTACTAGAAAAAAAGTAACCACAAATCCCAACCACAAAAAAAGAGTCATTACAGCCATAAAAAGCCACAAATAGTTCCAAGGAAAAACAAAATATGTGCGTTTAAGCCAACACAGCAGCTTACGTGGACCTCGGATTGAAGATAGTGATGACGAGGAGTCGGACACAGCACCATCAGTGTCGTTGAAGCAGCCAGAGGCAGTTCTTGCAAAAGGTGTAACTGTGAACAAAGAAGCAGATGGAGGCTCTCGCCTTGGCACACTGTAAACCACATGTTCAGAAACATCAGTAGAACGCACAGCAACTTGATCAAAAGATTCCAAATTAATCGTCGTCTGTGGAACAATCGCAAGATCATCTTCCACCCTCCCCAAGCTCTTAATAAAACAACTGCATTTTAGATAATAAGGCGTGAGCTGCAATAACCAGAACCATACAACACAGTAGGATTGAAATAGTCACCAGGAGAGTAAAACATAAGAACAAAGCTATCATTGTGTCTAATAGTTTCTACTCTCCCCTTCTGCTTGTTCTATTTCGAGCACAGCATGTTAAGCTTCTAACTTGCCTTTCTGAATCACTGGGGAGACATCAACCCTCATACCTGAGCAAAGGCTTGTGATCTTGGTTCAGCATCTGCAACGAGACAGTCAGCGTCTAGTTGTGGTTCCCTGGTCGGAATCTCCCTCTTGCATGTATTGGGAGAAGGAAGTGCTTTTATAACTAACATGTCAGCGTGATCACAAAATGTCCCTATGCAGGAATGCCAAAGACTAAACTTCTACCACGTCTATCGGCAATGTACCAGACTGTATCCTTGACTGAAGCACAGAGTGAACAAGAATGTGTTATGGAGAACTCCAGTGCTGAAGTAGGCTAAACAGTGTGATATGAATATAAAACAAGACCGTAGAACTGGCTATTTGAAAAATAACAGTACGAAGCCTAATAAAAAGCATTTAGAGCAAAGTGCACAGAGGCTCTAAGCTGCAAGCAAATTAATAAAATACATCCAGGGCAAAGTGCACAAAGGCCTAAAGCCTGAAGCTAATGCGCAAAGGATACGTAAAACTAACCACACTACAGTTCACTGAGGATTCACAAGATTCAATTACTCCCTGATACTCAACTTGTGAGAGAATTTCAATAAAATGGGCTTTTGCATCATGCTTTATTGGGTACTGTGGTTGTACTTGTGTGCTGGACCGTATAGATATACATGGTAAGGGGAATCCCTATTCCAGCCCACGTGGTTGCGGTACAACACTGGAGCCTGCGCCAGAGCCCAATCTGCGGCATAGGCTTCTTTTACTGGATCTGGAACTAGGACTGAAAAAGATGACATAATGAGATCTTCCGTTTGGGGCCATTCTGACAAACTCTGGCGGCCAATCTTTTTCTGCCAGAAGAATGTCATAACCAAGAATTCTCAGAATATTACTTCAATTGTGTGCTTTATGTCCTACTTCAATGTAGACGTTAGTTGCTCTCACATCCAGACTTCTGTCCTACTGTGTAGCAGAGTCACTGCCTCCTCCTGTTCTTCAGTAATGTCCTTAATATGTGTGCCATATTTTGCTGAAATATTCACAACCTTCTTCTTTTTACATTGTGGTTTTTGCTGTGGAAGTTTTTCTTCCTCTTTTATTGTGATGTCAGATGAGTCTTGTGAGTCCTTTTTTGGTTTCACTCACTCTTCTTTTCTGCATTCTGACCGCTCACCTCTCATGTTCCGTTTGTCAGATGAGTCCTGAAAGGAATGAGAAAAGTGTGTATGAGTATAGTGATAGCTTGTTTCAAATTGTTACAATTTCTTAAACTATGGGGGTCATTACAACATTGGCGGTAAAAGGCGCTTACCGCTGTGCAGAAGACCGCCAATACACCGCCGCGGCGGCGGCATTCCGCCACAGCTATTACGACACACATCTTGGAATCCGCCGAAATACAGACACCCACACAACACCGCCACACCAAAGGTCAGTGATAAACTGGCGGAAACAAATCCTCCACCTCCACGCCAACAGAAACACGCCCATGCTATTACGACCCACGAATCCACGCGGCGGTCTTTCAACCGCGGTATTCCATTGGCGGTACACACCGCCGCGCTCAAAATACACACACATCTCCAAAACACCGCCACATTGGACAATTACAAATACACACACCTGATACACATACAAACAACACTCCCACACACCCAATACTATATAAAACACACACCCACATCACCCACAAACCCCTACGACCAAAAATTAGAGACGAAGGTGACAGAGAGAGAGCACAGAATAGACAACCCCACTACACAGAGGCACACAACACCATCACCCACACAACATCCACACACAAAACACCACATACCACTACACTCACCACAACCATCACCACATACACCACCCCACACATCACACACACCACCCCATGGCACGACAAAGACACCCCCGCTTCTCGGAGGAGGAGCTCAGGGTCATGGTGGAGGAAATCGTACGGGTAGAGACACAGCTATTTGACTCACAGGTACAGCACACATCAATAGCCAGGAAGATGGAGTTATGCCGCAGAATAGTGGACAGGGTCAACACTGTGGGACAGCACCCAAGAAATAGGGAGGACATCAGGAAGAGGTGGAACGACCTACGGGGGAAGGTGCGTTCAACGGTCTCCAGGCACAACATCGCGGTACAGCGGACTGGCGGCAGACCCCCACCTCCTCCCCCACAACTAACAACATGGGAGGAGCAAGTCTTGACCATCTTGCATCCTGAGGGCCTCGCAGGAGTCGGTGGAGGATGGGACACTGGTAAGTCAAATCTTAACTATCATATCCCCCACCCTACCTGCATGCTATCACACACCCCACCCTCACACCCTCCCCTATCACCCAAACTCCTCACTAATGTACTAATAACACAAACCACACATCCCAACACCAATCCCTGCATGACACAACTAAGCATGGACACCCATCACTAAAGCATGCCCACTGCACATACCCAGTACACCCCCCAACCATCACCACACAACCCCACACACAGGAATACTTGCACTGGGGTACACAAACACCCACCCATTGCACACCATTACACACACACATGCAATAATCACGCTCTTATGCCCCTGCAGGAACCCGAAGGACCGTCACCACACCAGAGGGTCCAGACAACACCATTCCACCCCCAGAAGAGGCCCACAGTGACGACAGCAGCTCTGCCCTACTGGATCCTGATGACCAGCCCGGACTATCGTGGGCCTCGGGACAGTCGGTTCCCCTTGCACAGACACAGCCCAACACCGACCTTCCACCCTCTGGTAACACCAGCACAGCACCCACCCAGCGGGCCCAAACCTCCCTACCTAGGACAGGTCAATCAGCGGCGGTGTGTCCACCACTACAGGGCACCCAGGGTAACCCACCACCCCAACAACAACAGGAACCTGGAGGCAGTGGTAGTGGGCACACGGTCCAGGGGACGGAGGCACAGGAACACAGGGGAACTGGGAGGGCTGCTGTGCGACAGGGGGCGGATAGGCCAAGGGAACCCACTCTCCACGAGGCCCTCTCCTCCATCATGGGAGCATACCACCACTCCCAGGAGACGATGGCCACAGTCCTGGACAAGTTGCAGGCGACCCTGCGCCTGCAGGACGAACTGTATTTGGGGTTCAGGGAGGCGCTCGGGACCATCAGCTCCCCCCTGGGCACCATCGTAGGGGTACTGAAGGACATACAGCAGACCTTGAGGGACACCGTGGCACTCCAAGGGGCCCCTGACACTAGCCAGGACGATGAACAGCCCACCACCTCCGCCGGCGCTAGCGGACAGGATGCCCGCCACAGGACCAACACACCAGCACCCCACCCCCTGCAGACGGACAACCACCACGCAAGCGGTCCCTGAGATCCAGGAACAGGACAGAGCAAGATGGCAAGACCCCCGCCAGGAAATGAGACCACCCTGATTGTCCTCCCACTGTCCCACTTTGTTAGCCTGTCCATACTTTAACTGCCCCAGCTCCACTTCCTATGCCCAGATGGGCAGTGCACCTGTGAGACTAATAGACTGGACTCTGCCATGGACATTCCTCCGCCATCACCCATCACCATTTTACAACCCCCTCCCATTTCTGAGCACTTCAATAAACACCCTTAAAACACAAAACAATCTGGAGCCAGTCTGTGATTTAGTAAAAATGTATTATCAATGACAGTGTCATAATGGGTGTACCATTGTAACGCTAACATACCTATGTCACACATCACAAGCCCTTGAAGGATGCAAGCAGTTGACACGTAGGTAACCACACCTGTGAAACCGTAATGGAAGGGTACAACTCAGTTACCAAATAGTGATTTAAACCGAAAAACAGGATAGTGGTAGACCAGTGAAAGTTAATGTAATGCTAAAAATGAAAATGTTCTCACCTGTGTCTCACTGGAAATATTGCTGTATGACTGACTCCCTGTTGTCGTTGTCTTCTTCATCAGCTTCATCCTCATCACTGTCCACAGGCTCCACAGGCTCCACAGCTGCTACAACACCGTCATCTGGATGATCCTCCTGCAGAAAAGGCACCTGGCGTCGCAAAGCCAAATTATGGAGCATGGAGCAGGCGATGATGATGTCGCACACCTTCTTCGGTGAGTAGAATAGGGATCCACCTGTCATATGGAGGCACCTGAACCTGGCCTTCAGGAGGCCGAAGGTGCGTTCGATCACCCTCCTAGTCCGCCCATGGGCCTCATTGTACCGTTCTTCTGCCCTGGTCCTGGGATTCCTCAGTGGGGTCAATAGCCAGGAAAGGTTGGGGTAACCAGAGTCCCCCAATAGCCATACACAGTGCCTCTGGAGTTGACCCATCATATCAGGGATGCTGCTATTCCGCAGGATGTAGGCGTCATGCACTGAGCCAGGGAACATAGCATTTACCTGCGAGATGTACTGGTCTGCCAAACAGACCATCTGGACATTCATGGAATGATAACTCTTCCTGTTCCTGTACACCTGTTCACTCCTGTGGGGGGGACCAGAGCAACATGGGTCCCATCAATTGCACCTATGACGTTGGGGATATGTCCCATGGCATAGAAGTCACCTTTAACTGTAGGCAAATCCTCCACCTGAGGGAAAATGATGTATCTCCTTACGTGTTTCAGCAGGGCAGACAACACTCTGGACAACACGTTGGAAAACATAGGCTGGGACATCCCTGATGCCATGGCCACTGTTGTCTGAAAAGACCCACTTGCAAGGAAATGGAGCACTGACAGCACCTGCACGTCAGGGGGGATTCCAGTCGGATGGCGGATTGGTGACATCAGGTCAGGCTCCAACTGAGTACATAGTTCCTGGATTGTGGCACGGTCAAACCGGTAGGTTACGATGACATGTCTCTCTTCCATTGTCAACAGGTCCACCAGAGGTCGCTACACCGGAGGATTCCGCCATCTCCTGAAATGTCCCAGCTGACGGTGCCTAGGAAGGACAACAGCGAAGAACCAGTCATTATTCCTCCAGGTATGTACCCACACTAACACACAAGACTACACCACTCACAAAACCCTTCCTGTATGTGTGTTGAGTGTAGGCCTAGCTATGTGTGACGCAGTAGTGAATGAAGCCATGTGGGCCCCTGAAATGGCGGCTGCCTGACCTCTAAACTGGGACAATGGGATTGTGGGGTAACAGCGCTGGCGTTACACACCGTGGCGGTAGGCGGTCGTAGACCTTGGCGCAATGCTGCATTGGTTAACATTGGACCCTATGGGTCCCAGGAGCCAATGAACAGGTGCGCCAGCGGTGATGATGCGCACTGCCGCGGACGTCACCGCCGCGGACGTCACCGCCATTTTCTATCAGTTCATTCACTAGATACCTGACCTTCGACAGGAGAGGACCTACACTGCAAGTGCTGCTGTGACCTCGGTCTGAAAGCGACGATGGCTGCTGCGTCTGGGGAAAGGGCCCCTGCCTTCACTGCACAGGAGTTGGAGAAGCTAGTAGACAGGGTCCTCCCCCAGTACACGCTACTCTACGGTCCTCCAGACCAACAGGTTAGTACACAGGGAGCACGTTGTATGGGCTAGGCCTGGGTGGAGAGGGCTGGTTGCAAGAGGGAAGCGGGCAGAGTTCATAGAACATTTATGCATGGGAATGAATGGGCCACATGGCCAGAGTAGGGAGGGGGCCACTCACAACGACGGTGCAGTTGGTAATGACTGTTCCTCTTTCCTTGTGCATGTCATGTAGGTCAGCGCCCACCAGAAGAGGGACATTTGGCGTGCCATCACCAAGGAGGTCCGGACCCTGGGGGCCTACCAGAGACGGGGCACCCACTGCCGTAAGAGATGGGAGGACATTCGCCGCTGCAGCAAGAAGACGGCGGAGGCTCAGCTGGGGATGGCCTCCCAACGTGGGAGGGGTGCCCGTCGCACCATGACCCCCCTGATGTTCCGGTTCCTGGCGGTGGCCTACCCGGAGTTGGATGGGCGCTTGAGGGCATCACAGCAGACACAAGGGGGTGAGTACAACCTCATTCTGCGGACTTTGCGTGCAGTGGAGGTGTCTGGGTGGGGGAGGTGGGCAGTGGGTTCCCCTAGGCCAGGGCGAGTTAGGTAGGCAAGGCCCCTCCGTAATGTAGGCCATGTGGCACTGTACCCCACCTCAGCAGAGTGCCAAGTCGAGGTATAGTTGCCCCTGTGGCATCCATGTGCGCCGATGTCCACCATTGCCATCTAGGCCATATCCCAGAAATTGCATGTGCAGAGGGCAGGAGCACGGCGTAATGCAGGGGGCAGCTGCGTTTGTCTTGTCCGCCAACGGAAGCGGTATGCCATGCACTAAAACCCTCTTTCTTCTGTCTCCCCCCCTTTTTCTGCTCTCCCTGTCCTTTTGTACATCAGCATCAACAGGCGGAGGTACAGTGGCACCGGAGCACGAGGGAGCTGCATTCCACATGGCCATGGAGGGCCACACCACGGACTCTGAATGCACCAGTGGGACGGAGGGCGAGGGGAGCTTCACGTCGGCCACCGGATCACCAGCCAGCGACACGGACTCGTTCGACGATGTGGGCTCCCTTGTGGTGGCGGCACCATCTGTGCCCCCCACCTCTACAGGTACAGCCACCACCTCCCCTACCAGCACCGCCCTCCCAGCAGCCCCTCAGCGTTCGCCCATGCCTGCTCACCCAGGAGGGTGGGCATCACCTGCACCTCAGGCCCCTGGGGCTGCCCCAGTCACCCCTGCTGCCCTCAGTGAGGAGGCCATTGACCTCCTCAGGTCACTCACTGTTGGGCAGTCTACCATTGTGAATGCCATCCAGGGTGTAGAATGAGAGTTGCAACACGGTAATGCATTCCTGGAGGGCATTCATTCTGGTCAGGCTGCCCTTCAGCGAACCCTGCAATCTTTGGCCTCAGCACTGATGGCAGCAATTGTCCCTGTGTCTAGCCCCTCCAACTTCCTCCACCCAGACCCAATCTCCTGTACCCCAGCCCATCCCAAGCACACCTACAGACCAGCATGCACACAAGTCAACACACACAAGTAGCTCAAGCAAACATAGGCACCACACACACCACAGCCACTCACACAAGCCTCACCCACTTACAGACACAACAACATCCACTGCCTCCACTGTGTCCCCCTCCTCCTCTTCTCCCTCCTCCCTCCCAGTCTCGTAAACACACACACCTGCATGCACCACATCTACAGGCACCATGAATCGCACAAGGACACCCAGCACCACACGCCGCTCACCTGCACTCACCACCTCCACTGCCATTTACACGTCCCCTGTGTCCTCTCCCAGTGTGTCTGTGACGCCCCCTCCCAAAGTACACAAACGCCGGCAGTCACTCACCCAACATCCATCCACCTCACGACAGCCTCCAGTACCTGCACCTGCACCCAAAACACCTAAAGTGACACCTCCGACAACCACCTCCTCTTCCTCCACTCCCAGACCCCCTCCAGCTACCCATCCCAGTGTTCGTCAGAAACTGTCCCTGTGTAAAGTTTACATTTTTGCCCCCACCCCCTCCTCCAATTCATCAGTCCCGCCGTAGCGCCTCAGCCAAAAAGCCTCCAATACCAGTGGTGCCTGTTCAAGGTTTTTGGAGTGCACCGGCCACCAGGGCAGGCAGTAGGACCCAGAGCCAAGGCACTGGCAGCCCACCCCCTGTAAAGGCTCTAAAATTGGAGAGTAGACGACGGGACCCTGTGAAGACTCCTGGTGGGAAAAAAACTGACATGGGTTCCAAGGGAATTGGAGAGTCAGCTGTGACTCCACCAAAGGTGGGGAAGGGCCAGAGGAAGTCTCCCCAGCCTGTTGTGAGTGTCACGGCGGAGAAGTGCGCCATCATTTCCGGCGGTCATGACACAACCGCCAGCACCGTCGTTACTGGTCCAGAGACCACCGCCAGAGTCACAGCCCAGGAGGGCTCCACTATCGTCACTGGTCCAGAGACCACCGCCACCGCCGGAGTAAGTGCCCAGGAGGGCCCAAGTATCGTCACTGGTCAGGAGACCACCGCCGGAGTAAGTGCCCAGGAGGGCCCAAGTATCATCACTGGTCAGGAGACCACCGCCGGAGTCATAGCCCAGGAGGGCCCAAGTATCTTCACTGGTCAGGAGACCACCGCCGGAGTAAGTGCCCAGGAGGGCCCAAGTATCGTCACTGGTCAGGAGACCACCGCCACCGCCGGAGTAAGTGCCCAGGAGGGCCCAAGTATCGTCACTGGTCAGGAGAACACCGCCGGAGTCATAGCCCAGAAGGGCCCAAGTATCGTCACTGGTCAGGAGACCACCGCCACCGCCGGAGTAAGTGCCCAGGAGGGCCCAAGTATCGTTACTGGTCAGGAGACCACTGCCAGAGTCATAGCCCAGGAGGGCCCAAATATCGTCACTGGTCAGGAGACCACCGCCACCGTCGGAGTAAGTGCCCAGGAGGGCCCAAGTATCGTCACTGGTCAGGAGACCACCGCCGGAGTAAGTGTCCAGGAGGGCCCAAGTATCGTTACTGGTCAGGAGACCACTGCCGGAGTCATAGCCCAGGAGGCCCCATTATCGTCACTGGTCAGGAGACCACCGCCACCGAAGGAGTAAGTGCCCAGGAGGGCCCAAGTATCGTCACTGGTCAGGAGACCACCGCCACTGCCGGAGTCAGAGCCCTGGAGGGCCCCAGCTGCCACAGCCCCGCTGGGCAATGATGAAACATCATGCCACACACCAATGTCCAGTGTAGAAGACGTCATGCCACACACCAATGTACAGTGTAGAGAACGTCATGCCACACACCAATGTCCTTATCAGAACCGCCATGTCAAAGCACCGCTGAACAGTCCTGAACCGCCATGGCAAAGCACCACTGAATAGGGCAAAGACCACCATGTCAAAGCACCGCTGAACAGGGCAAAGACTGCCATGTCAAAGCACCGCTGAACAGGGCAAAGACCGCCATGGCAAAGCATCGCTGAACAGTCCTGAACCGCCATGGAAAAGCGCAGCTGAACAGTCCTGAACCGCCATGGCAAAGCACCGCTGAACAGGGCAAAGACCGCCATGTCAAAGCACAGCTGAACAGTCCTGAACCGCCATGGCAAAGCACCGCTGAACAGGGCAAAGACCGCCATGGCAAAGCACCGCTGAACAGTCCTGAACCGCCATGGCAAAGCACCGCTGAACAGGGCAAAGACCGCCATGTCAAAGCACCGCTGAACAGGGCAAAGACCGCCATGTCAAAGCACCGCTAAACAGAGCAAAGACCGCCATGGCAAAGCACCGCTGAACAGGGCAAAGACAGCAATGGCAAAGCACTGCTGCACAGTCCTGAACTGCCATGGCAAAGCACAGTTGAAGAGGGCAAAGACCGCCATGGCAAAGCACCGCTGAACATGGCAAAGACCGCCATGGCAAAGCACCGCTGAACAGTCCTGAACTGCCATGGCAAAGTACCGCTGAACAGGGCAAAGACCGCCATGTCAAAGCACCGCTGAACAGGGCAAAGACCGCCATGGCAAAGCACCGCTGAACAGTCCTGAACCGCCATGGCAAAGCACCACTGAACAAGGCAAAGACCGCCATGTCAAAGCACCGCTGAACGGGGCAAAGACCGCCATGTCAAAGCACCGCTGAACAGTCCTGAACAGCCATGGCAAAGCACCGTTGAACAGGGCAAAGACTGCTATGTCAAAGCGCCGCTGAACAGTCCTAACCCCGCCATGGCAAAGCACCGCTGAACAGGGCAAGGACCGCCATGTCAAAGAACCGCTATTCAGTCCTGAACCGCCATGGCAAAACACCGCTGAACAGGGCAAAGACCGCCATGGCAAAGCACCGCTGAACAGTCCTGAACCGCCATGGCAGAGCACCGCTGAACAGGGCAAAGTCCGCCATGTCAAAGCACCGCTGAACAGGGCAAAGACCGCCATGGCAAAGCACCGCTGAACAGTCCTGAACCGCCATGGCAAAGCACCGCTGAACCGGGCAAAGACCGCCATGTCAAAGCACCGCTGAACAGGGCAAAGACCGCCATGTCAAAGCACAGCTGAACAGGGCAAAGACCGCCATGTCAAAGCACAGCTGAACAGGGCAAAGACCGCCATGGCAAAGCACCGCTGAACAGTCCTGAACCGCCATGGCAAAGCACCGCTGAACAGTCCTGAACCGCCATGGCAAAGCACCGCTGAACAGGGCAAAGACCGCCATGTCAAAGCACCGCTGAACAGTCCTGAACCGCCATGGCAAAGCACCGCTGAACAGGGCAAAGACCGCCATGGCAAAGCACCGCTGAACAGTCCTGAACCGCCATGGCAAAGCACCGCTGAACAGGGCAAAGACCGCCATGTCAAAGCACCGCTGAACAGGGCAAAGACCGCCATGGCAAAGCACCGCTGAACAGTCCTAAACCGCCATGGCAAACCACCACTGAACAGGGCAAAGACCGCCATGGCAAAGCCACGCTGAACAGGGCAAAGACCGCCATGTCAAAGCACCGCTGAACAGGGCAAAGACCGCCATGGCAAAGCACCGCTGAACAGGGCAAAGACCGCCGTGGCAATGCTCCGCTCAACAGGGCAAAGACCGCCATGGTAAAGCACCGCTGAACAGTCCTGAACCGCCATGGCAAAGCACCGATGAACAGGGCAAAGACCGCCATGTCAAACCACCGCTGAACAGTCCTGAACCGCCATGGCAAAGCACTGCTGAACAGTCCTGAACTGCCATGGCAAAGCACAGCTGAACAGGGCAAAGACCGCCATGTCAAAGCACCGCTGAACAGTCCTGAACCGCCATGGCAAAGCACTGCTGAACAGTCCTGAACTGCCATGGCAAAGCACTGCTGAACAGGGCAAAGACCGCCATGGCAAAGCACCTCTGAACAGTCCTGAACCGCCATGGCAAAGCACCGCTGAACAGGGCAAAGACCGCCATGTCAAAGCACCGCTGAACAGGGCAAAGACCGCCATGGCAAAGCACCGCTGAACAGTCCTGAACCGCCAAGGCAAAGCACCGCTGAACAGTCCTGAACCGCCATGGCAAAGCACCGCTGAACAGGGCAAAGACCGCCATGTCAAAGCACTGCTGAACAGTCCTGAACCGCCATGGCAAAGCACCGCTGAACAGGGCAAAGACCGCCATGTCAAAGCACCGCTGAACAGGGCAAAGACCGCCATGGCAAAGCACCGCTGAACAGGGCAAAGACCGCCATGTCAAAGCACCGCTGAACAGGGCAAAGACCGCCATGGCAAAGCACCGCTGAACAGTCCTGAACCGCCATGGAAAAGCGCTGCTGAACAGTCCTGAACCGCCATGGCAAAGCACCACTGAACAGGGCAAAGACCGCCATGTCAAAGCACCGCTGAACAGTCCTGAACCGCCATGGCAAAGCACCGCTGAACAGGGCAAAGACCGCCATGTCAAAGCACCGCTGAACAGGGCAAAGACCGCCATGTCAAAGCACCGCTAAACAGAGCAAAGACCACCATGGCAAAGCACCGCTGAACAGGGCAAAGACTGCCATGGCAAAGCACCGCTGAACAGTCCTGAACCGCCATGGCAAAGCACCACTGAACAGGGCAAAGACCGCCATGGCAAAGCACCGCTGAACAGGGCAAAGACCGCCATGGCAAAGCACCGCTGAACAGTCCTGAACCGCCTTGGCAAAGTACCGCTGAACAGGGCAAAGACCGCCATGTCAAAGCACCGCTGAACAGGGCAAAGACCGCCATGGCAAAGCACCGCTGAACAGTTCTGAACCGCCATGGCAAATTACCGCTGAACAAGGCAAAGACCGCCATGTCAAAGCACCGCTGAACAGGGCAAAGACCGCCATGTCAAAGCACCGCTGAACAGTCCTGAACCGCCATGGCAAAGCACCGCTGAACAGGGCAAAGACTGCCATGTCAAAGCACCGCTCAACAGTCCTGAACCGCCATGGCAAAGCACAGCTGAACAGGGCAAAGACCGCCATGTCAAAGCACCGCTGAACAGTCTTGAACCGCCATGGCAAAACACCGCTGAACAGGGCAAAGACCACCATGGCAAAGCACCGCTGAACAGTCCTGAACCGCCATGGCAAAGCACCGCTGAACAGGGCAAAGTCCGCCATGTCAAAGCACCGCTGAACAGGGCAAAGACCGCCATGGCAAAGCACCACTGAACAGTCCTGAACCGCCATGGCAAAGCACCGCTGAACAGGGCAAAGACCGCCATGTCAAAGCACCGCTGAACAGGGTAAAGACCGCCATGGCAAAGCACCGCTGAACAGCCCTAAACCGCCATGGCATAGCAGCGCTGAACAGGGGAAAGACCGCCATGGCAAAGCCACGCTGAACAGGGCAAAGACCGCCATGTCAAAGCACCGCTGAACAGGGCAAAGACCGCCATGGCAAAGCACCGCTGAACAGTCCTGAACCGCCATGGCAAAGCACCGCTGAACAGGGCAAAGACCGCCATGTCAAAGCACCGCTGAACAGGGCAAAGACTGCCATGGCAAAGCACCGCTGAACAGGGCAAAGACCGCCATGGCAAAGCACCGCTCAACAGGGCAAAGACCGCCATGGTAAAGCACCGCTGAACAGTCCTGAACCGCCATGGCAAAGCACCGCTGAACAGGGCAAAGGCCGCCATGTCAAAGCACTGCTAAACAGGGCAAAGAACGCCATGTCAAAGCACCGCTGAACAGTCCTGAACCGCCATGGCAAAGCACTGCTGAACAGTCCTGAAGTGCCATGGCAAAGCACCGCTGAACAGGGCAAAGACCGCCATGTCAAAGCACCGCTGAACAGGGCAAAGACCGCCATGGCAAAGCACCGCTGAACAGTCCTGAACCGCCATGGCAAAGCACAGCTGAACAAGGCAAAGACCGCCATGTCAAAGCAGCGCTGAACAGGGCAAAGACCGCCATGGCAAAGCACCGCTGAACAGTCCTGAACCGCCATGGAAAAGCACCGCTGAACAGGGCAAAGACCGCCATGTCAAAGCACCACTGAACAGTCCTGAACCGCCATGGCAAAGCACCGCTGAACAGGGCAAAGACCGCCATGTCAAAGCACCGCTGAACAGGGCAAAGACCGCATTGGCAAAGCACCGCTAGACAGGGCAAAGACCGCCATGGCAAAGCACCGCTGAACAGTCCTGAACCGCCATGGCAAAGCAACGCTGAAGAGGGCAAAGACCGCCATGTCAAAGCACCACTGAACAGGGCAAAGACCGCCATGGCAAAGCACTGCTGAACAGTCCTGAACCGCCATGGCAAAGCAACGCTGAACAGGGCAAAGACCGCCATGTCAAAGCACCGCTGAACAGGGCAAAGACCGCCATGTCAAAGCACCGCTGAACAGGGCAAAGACTGCCATGGCAAAGCACCGCTCAACAGTCCTGAACCGCCATGGCAAAGCACCGTTGAACAGTCCTGAACCGCCATGGCAAAGCACAGCTGAACAGGGCAAAGACCGCCATGTCAAAGCACCGCTGAACGGTCCTGTACCGCCATGTCAAAGCACCGCTGAACAGGGCAAAGACCGCCATGGAAAAGCACCGCTGAACAGGGCAAAGACCGCAATGTCAAAGCACCGCTGAACAGGGAAAAGACCGCCATGGCAAAGCACCGCTGAACAAGGCAAAGACCGCCATGTCAAAGCACCGCTGAACAGGGCAAAGACCGCCATGTCAAAGCACCGCTGAACAGTCCTGAACCGCCATGACAAAGCACCGCTGAACAGGGCAAAGACCGCCATGTCAAAGCTCCGTTGAACAGTCCTGAACCGCCATGGCAAAGCAACGCTGAACAGGGCAAAGTCCGCCATGTCAAAGCACAGCAGAACAGGGCAAAGACCGCCATGGCAAAGCACCGCTGAACAGTCCTGAACGGCCATGGCAAAGCACCGCTGAACAGGGCAAAGACCGCCATGTCAAAGCACCACTGAACAGTCCTGAACCGCCACGGCAAAGCACCGCTGAACAGTCCTGAACCGCCATGGCGAAGCACCGCTGAACAGGGCAAAGACCGCCATGTCAAAGCACCGTTGAACAGTCCTGAACCGCCATGGCAAAGCACAGCTGAACAGGGCAAAGACCGCCATGTCAAAGCACCGCTGAACAGTCCTGAACCGCCATGGCAAAGCACCGCTGAACAGGGCAAAGACCGCCATGTCAAAGCACCGCTGAACAGGGCAAAGACTGCCATGGCAAAGCACCGCTGAACAGTCCTGAACCGCCATGGAAAAGCGCCGCTGAACAGTCCTAAACCGCCATGGCAAAGCACCGCTGAACAGGGCAAAGACCGCCATGTCAAAGCACCGCTGAACAGTCCTGAACCGCCATGGCAAAGCACCGATGAACAGGGCAAAAACCGCCAAGGCAAAGCACCGCTGAACAGTCCTTAACCGCCATGGCAAAGCACCGCTGAACAGGGCAATGACCGCCATTTCAAAGCACCGCTGAACAGGGCAAAGACCGCCATGTCAAAGCACCGCTAAACAGAGCAAAGACCGCCATGGCAAAGCACCGCCGAACAAGGCAAAGACCGCAATGGCAAAGCACCGCTGAATAGTCCTGAACCGCCATGGCAAAGCACCGCTGAACAGGGCAAAGACCGCCATGGCAAAGCACCGCTGAACAGGGCAAAGACCGCCATGGCAAAGCACCGCTGAACAGGGCAAAGACTGCCATGTCAAAGCACCGCTGAACAGTACTGAACCGCCATGGGAAAGCACCGCTGAACAGGGCAAAGACCGCCATGTCAAAGCACCGCTGAACCAGGAAAAGACCGCCATGTCAAAGCACAGCTGAACAGGGCAAAGACGGCCATGGCAAAGCACGCTGAACAGTCCTGAACCGCCATGGCAAAGCACCGCTGAATAGTCCTGAACAGCCATTGGAAAGCACCGCTGAACAGGGCAAAGACCACCATGTCAAAGCACTGCTGAACAGTCCTGAACCGCCATGGCAAAGCACCGCTGAACAGGACAAAGACCGCCATGGCAAAGCACAGCTGAACAGTCCTGAACCGCCATGGCAAAGCACCGCTGAACAGGGCAAAGACCGCCAGATCAAAGCCCCGCTGAACAGGGCAAAGACCGCCATGGCAAAGCCACGCTGAACAGGGCAAAGACCGCCATGTCAAAGCACCGCTGAACATGTCAAAGACCGCCATGGCAAAACACCGCTGAACAGTCCTGAACCGCCATGGCAAAGCACCGCTGAACAGGGCAAAGACCGCCATGTCAAAGCACCGCTGAACAGGGCAAAGACCGCCATGGCAAAGCACCGCTGAACAGGGCAAAGACCGCATTGGCAAAGCACCGCTCAACAGGGCAAAGACCGCCATGGTAAAGCACCGCTGAACAGTCCTGAACCGCCATGGCAAAGCACCGCTGAACAGGGCAAAGACCGCCATGTCAAAGCACTGCTGAACAGGGCAAAGACCGCCATGTCAAAGCACCGCTGAACAGTCCTGAACCGCCATGGCAAAGCACTGCTGAACAGTCCTGAACTGCCATGGCAAAGCACCGCTGAACAGGGCAAAGACCGCCATGTCAAAGCACCGCTGAACAGGGCAAAGACCGCCATGGCAAAGCACCGCTGAACAGTCCTGAACCGCCATGGCAAAGCACCGCTGAACAGTCCTGAACCGCCATGGAAAAGCACTGCTGAACAGGGCAAAGACCGCCATGTCAAAGCACCGCTGAACAGTCCTCAACCGCCATGGCAAAGCACCGCTGAACAGGGCAAAGACCGCCATGCTGAACAGGGCAAAGACCGCCATGGCAAAGCATCGCTGAACAGGACAAAGACCGCCATGTCAAAGCACCGCTGAACAGGGCAAAGACCGCATTGGCAAAGCACCGCTGAACAGGGCAAAGACCGCCATGGCAAAGCACAGCTGAATAGTCCTGAACCACCATGACAAAGCACCGCTGAAGAGGGCAAAGACCACCATGTTAAAGCACCGCTGAACAGGGCAAAGACCGCCATGGCAAAACACCGCTGAACAGGGCAAAAACCGCCATGTGAAAGCACCGCTGAACAGGGCAAAGACCGCCATGGCAAAGCACCGCTGAAGAAGGCAAAGACTGTCATGTCAAAGCACCGCTGAACAGGGCAAAGACCGCCATGTCAAAGCACCGCTGAACAGTCCTGAACCGCCATGACAAAGCACCGCTGAACAGGGCAAAGACCGCCATGTCAAAGCACCGCTGAACAGTCCTGAACCGCCATGGCAAAGCACCGCTGAACAGGGCAAAGACCGCAATGGCAAAGCACCGCTGAACAGTCCTGAACCGCCATGGCAAAGCACCGCTGAACAGGGCAAAGTCCGCCATGTCAAAGCACCGCAGAACAGGGCAAAGACCGCCATGGCAAAGCACCGCTGAACAGTCCAGAACCGCCATGACAAAGCACCGCTGAACAGGGCAAAGACCGCCATGTCAAAGCACCGCTGAACAGGGCAAAGAACGCCATGGCAAAGCACCGCTGAACAGTCCTAAACCGCCATGGCAAAGCACCGCTGAACAGGGAAAAGACCGCCATGGCAAAGCCACGCTGAACAGGGCAAAAACCGCCATGTCAAAGCACCGCTGAACAGGGCAAAGATCGCCATGGCAAAGCACCGCTGAACAGGGCAAAGACTGCCATGGCAAAGCACCGCTGAACAGGGCAAAGACCGCCATGTCAAAGCAACGCTGAACAGGGCAAAGACCGCCATGGCAAAGCACTGCTGAACAGGTCAAAGACCGCCATGGCAAAGCACCGCTGAATAGGGCAAAGACCGCCATGGCAAAGCACCGTTCAACAGGGCAAAGACCGCCATGGCAAAGCACCGCTGAACAGTCCTGAACTGCCATGGCAAAGCACCCCTGAACAGGGCAAAGACCGCCATGTCAAAGCACTGCAGAACAGGGCAAAGACCGCCATGTCAAAGCACCGCTGAACAGTCCTGAACCGCCATGGCAAAGCACTGCTGAACAGTCCTGAACCGCCATGGCAAAGCACCGCTGAACAGGGCAAAGACGGCCATGTCAAAGCACCGCTGAACAGTCCTGAACCGCCATGGCAAAGCACCGCTGAACAGGGCAAAGACCACCATGTCAAAGCACCACTGAACAGTCCTGAACCGCCATGGCAAAGCACCGCTGAACATGGCAAAGACCGCCATGGCAAAGCACCGCTTAACAGTCCTGAACCGCCATGGCAAAGCACCGCTGAACAGGGCAAAGACCGCCATGGCAAAGCACCGCTGAACAGGGCAAAGACCGCCATGGCAAAGCACCGATGAACAGTCCTGAACCGCCATGGCAAAGCACCGCTGAACAGGGCAAAGACCGCCATGGCAAATCACCGCTGAACAGGGAAAGACCGCCATGTCAAAGCACCGCTGAACAGGGCAAAAACCGCCATGTCAATGCACCGCTGAACAGGGCAAAGACCGCCATGGCAAAGCACCGCTGAACAGTCCTGAACCACGATGTCAAAGCACTGCTGAACAGTCCTGAACCGCCATGGCAAAGCACCGCTGAACAGGGCAAAGAACGTCATGGCAAAGCACCGCTGAACAGTCCTGAACCGCCATGGCAAAGCACTGCTGAACAGGGCAAAGACCACCATGGCAAACACCGCTGAACAGGGCAAAGACCGCCATGGGAAAGCACCGCTGAACAAGGCAAAGACCGCCATGGCAAAGCACCGCTGAACAGGGCAAAGACCGCCATGGCAAAGCACCGCTGAACAGTCCTAAACCGCCATGGCAAAGCACCGCTGAACAGGGCAAAGACCGTCATGTCAAAGCACCGCTGAACAGGGCAAAGACCGCCATGGCAAAGCACCGCTGAACAGTCCTGAACCGGCATGGCAAAGCACCGCTGAACAGGGCAAAGACCGCCATGTCAAAGCACCGCTGAACAGGGCAAAGACCGCCATGTCAAAGCACAGCTGAACAGGGCAAAGACCGCCATGGCAAAGCACCGCTGAACAGTCCTGAACCACCATGGCAAAGCACCGCTGAACAGTCCTGAACCGCCATGGCAAAGCACCGCTGAACAGTGCAAAGACTGCCATGTCAAAGCACCGCTGAACAGTCCTGAACCGCCATGGCAAATCACCGCTGAACAGGGCAAAGACCGCCATGGGAAAGCCCCGCTGAACAGTCCTGAACCGCCATGGCAAAGCACCGCTGAACAGGTCAAAGACCGCCATGTCAGAGCACCACTGAACTGGGCAAAGACCGCCTTGGCAAAGCACCGCTGAACAGTCCTAAACCGCGATGGCAAAGCACCGCTGAACAGGGCAAAGACTGCCATGTCAAAGCCACGCTGAACAGGGCAAAGACCACCATGGCAAAGCACCGCTGAACAGTCCTGAACCGCCATGGCAAAGCACCGATGAACAGGGCAAAGACCGCCAAGGCAAAGCACCGCTGAACAGTCCTTAACCGCCATGGCAAAGCACCGCTGAACAGGGCAAAGACCGCCATTTCAAAGCACCGCTGAACAGGGCAAAGACCGCCATGTCAAAGCACCGCTAAACAGAGCAAAGACCGCCATGGCAAAGCACCGCCGAACAAGGCAAAGACCGCAATGGCAAAGCACCGCTGAATAGTCCTGAAACGCCATGGCAAAGCACCGCTGAACAGGGCAAAGACCGCCATGGCAAAGCACCGCTGAACAGGGCAAAGACCGCCATGGCAAAACACCGCTGAACAGGGCAAAGACTGCCATGTCAAAGCACCGCTGAACAGTCCTGAACCGCCATGGGAAAGCACCGCTGAACAGGGCAAAGACCGCCATGTCAAAGCACCGCTGAACCAGGAAAAGACCGCCATGTCAAAGCACAGCTGAACAGGGCATAGACGGCCATGGCAAAGCACGCTGAACAGTCCTGAACCGCCATGGCAAAGCACCGCTGAATAGTCCTGAACAGCCATTGGAAAGCACCGCTGAACAGGGCAAAGACCACCATGTCAAAGCACTGCTGAACAGTCCTGAACCGCCATGGCAAAGCACCGCTGAACAGGACAAAGACCGCCATGGCAAAGCACCGCTGAACAGTCCTGAACCGCCATGGCAAAGCACCGCTGAACAGGGCAAAGACCGCCATGTCAAAGCACCGTTGAACAGTCCTGAACCGCCATGGCAAAGTACCGCTGAACAGGGCAAAGACCGCCATGGCAAAGCACTGCTGAACAGTCCTGAACCGCCATGGCAAAAGACCGCTGAACAGGACAAAGACCGCCATGTCAAAGCACCGCTGAACAGGGCAAAGACCGCCATGGCAAAGCACCGCTGAACAGGGCAAAGACCGCCATGTCAAAGCACCGCTGAACAGGGCAAAAACCGCCATGTGAAAGCACCGCTGAACAGGGCAAAGACCGCCATGGCAAAGCACCGCTGAACAAGGCAAAGACCGTCATGTCAAAGCACCGCTGAACAGGGCAAAGACCGCCATGTCAAAGCACCGCTGAACAGTCCTGAACCGCCATGACAAAGCACCGCTGAACAGGGCAAAGACCGCCATGTCAAAGCACCGCTGAACAGTCCTGAACCGCCATGGCAAAGCACCGCTGAACAGGGCAAAGACCGCAATGGCAAAGCACCGCTGAACAGTCCTGAACCGCCATGGCAAAGCACCGCTGAACAGGGCAAAGTCCGCCATGTCAAAGCACCGCAGAACAGGGCAAAGACCGCCATGGCAAAGCACCGCTGAACAGTCCAGAACCGCCATGGCAAAGCACCGCTGAACAGGGCAAAGACCGCCATGTCAAAGCACCGCTGAACAGGGCAAAGAACGCCATGGCAAAGCACCGCTGAACAGTCCTAAACCGCCATGGCAAAGCACCGCTGAACAGGGCAAAGACCGCCATGGCAAAGCCACGCTGAACAGGGCAAAGACCGCCATGTCAAAGCACCGCTGAACAGGGCAAAGATCGCCATGGCAAAGCACCGCTGAACAGGGCAAAGACTGCCATGGCAAAGCACCGCTGAACAGGGCAAAGACCGCCATGTCAAAGGAACGCTGAACAGGGCAAAGACCGCCATGGCAAAGCACTGCTGAACAGGTCAAAGACCACCATGGCAAAGCACCGCTGAACAGGGCAAAGACCGCCATGGCAAAGCACTGTTCAACAGGGCAAAGACCGCCATGGCAAAGCACCGCTGAACAGTCCTGAACTGCCATGGCAAAGCACCCCTGAACAGGGCAAAGACCGCCATGTCAAAGCACTGCAGAACAGGGCAAAGACCGCCATGTCAAAGCACCGCTGAACAGTCCTGAACCGCCACGGCAAAGCACTGCTGAACAGTCCTGAACCGCCATGGCAAAGCACCGCTGAACAGGGCAAAGACGGCCATGTCAAAGCACCGCTGAACAGTCCTGAACCGCCATGGCAAAGCACAGCTGAACAGGGCAAAGACCACCATGTCAAAGCACCACTGAACAGTCCTGAACCGCCATGGCAAAGCACTGCTGAACAGGGCAAAGACCGCCATGGCAAAGCACCGCTGAACAGTCCTGAACCGCCATGGCAAAGCACCGCTGAACAGGGCAAAGACCGCCATGGCAAAGCACCGCTGAACAGGGCAAAGACCGCCATGGCAAAGCACCGATGAACAGTCCTGAACCGCCATGGCAAAGCACCGCTGAACAGGGCAAAGACCGCCATGGCAAATCACCGCTGAACAGGGAAAGACCGCCATGTCAAAGCACCGCTGAACAGGGCAAAGAACGCCATGGCAAAGCACCGCTGAACAGTCCTAAACCGCCATGGCAAAGCACCGCTGAACAGGGCAAAGACCGCCATGGCAAAGCCACGCTGAACAGGGCAAAGACCGCCATGTCAAAGCACCGCTGAACAGGGCAAAGATCGCCATGGCAAAGCACCGCTGAACAGGGCAAAGACTGCCATGGCAAAGCACCGCTGAACAGGGCAAAGACCGCCATGTCAAAGGAACGCTGAACAGGGCAAAGACCGCCATGGCAAAGCACTGCTGAACAGGTCAAAGACCGCCATGGCAAAGCACCGCTGAACAGGGCAAAGACCGCCATGTCAAAGCACCGCTGAACAGGGCAAAAACCGCCATGTGAAAGCACCGCTGAACAGGGCAAAGACCGCCATGGCAAAGCACCGCTGAACAAGGCAAAGACCGTCATGTCAAAGCACCGCTGAACAGGGCAAAGACCGCCATGTGAAAGCACCGCTGAACAGTCCTGAACCGCCATGACAAAGCACCGCTGAACAGGGCAAAGACCGCCATGTCAAAGCACCGCTGAACAGTCCTGAACCGCCATGGCAAAGCACCGCTGAACAGGGCAAAGACCGCAATGGCAAAGCACCGCTGAACAGTCCTGAACCGCCATGGCAAAGCACCGCTGAACAGGGCAAAGTCCGCCATGTCAAAGCACCGCAGAACAGGGCAAAGACCGCCATGGCAAAGCACCGCTGAACAGTCCAGAACCGCCATGGCAAAGCACCGCTGAACAGGGCAAAGACCGCCATGTCAAAGCACCGCTGAACAGGGCAAAGAACGCCATGGCAAAGCACCGCTGAACAGTCCTAAACCGCCATGGCAAAGCACCGCTGAACAGGGCAAAGACCGCCATGGCAAAGCCACGCTGAACAGGGCAAAGACCGCCATGTCAAAGCTCCGCTGAACAGGGCAAAGATCGCCATGGCAAAGCACCGCTGAACAGGGCAAAGACTGCCATGGCAAAGCACCGCTGAACAGGGCAAAGACCGCCATGTCAAAGGAACGCTGAACAGGGCAAAGACCGCCATGGCAAACCACTGCTGAACAGGTCAAAGACCGCCATGGCAAAGCACCGCTGAACAGGGCAAAGACCGCCATGGCAAAGCACCGTTCAACAGGGCAAAGACCGCCATGGCAAAGCACCGCTGAACAGTCCTGAACTGCCATGGCAACGCACCCCTGAACATGGCAAAGACCGCCATGTCAAAGCACTGCAGAACAGGGCAAAGACCGCCATGTCAAAGCACCGCTGAACAGTCCTGAACCGCCACGGCAAAGCACTGCTGAACAGTCCTGAACCGCCATGGCAAAGCACCGCTGAACAGGGCAAAGACGGCCATGTCAAAGCACCGCTGAACAGTCCTGAACCGCCATGGCAAAGCACAGCTGAACAGGGCAAAGACCACCATGTCAAAGCACCACTGAACAGTCCTGAACCGCCATGGCAAAGCACCGCTGAACAGGGCAAAGACCGCCATGGCAAAGCACCGCTGAACAGTCCTGAACCGCCATGGCAAAGCACCGCTGAACAGGGCAAAGACCGCCATGGCAAAGCACCGCTGAACAGGGCAAAGACCGCCATGGCAAAGCACCGATGAACAGTCCTGAACCGCCATGGCAAAGCACCGCTGAACAGGGCAAAGACCGCCATGGCAAATCACCGCTGAACAGGGAAAGACCGCCATGTCAAAGCACCGCTGAACAGGGCAAAGAACGCCATGGCAAAGCACCGCTGAACAGTCCTGAACTGCCATGGCAAAGCACAGCTGAACAGGGCAAAGACCGCCATGTCAAAGCACCGCTGAACAGTCCTGAACCGCCATGGCAAAGCACTGCTGAACAGTCCTGAACTGCCATGGCAAAGCACTGCTGAACAGGGCAAAGACCGCCATGGCAAAGCACCTCTGAACAGTCCTGAACCACCATGGCAAAGCACCGCTGAACAGGGCAAAGACCGCCATGTCAAAGCACCGCTGAACAGGGCAAAGACCGCCATGGCAAAGCACCGCTGATCAGTCCTGAACCGCCAAGGCAAAGCACCGCTGAACAGTCCTGAACCGCCATGGCAAAGCAGCGCTGAACAGGGCAAAGACCGCCATGTCAAAGCACTGCTGAACAGTCCTGAACCGCCATGGCAAAGCACCGCTGAACAGGGCAAAGACCGCCATGTCAAAGCACCGCTGAACAGGGCAAAGACCGCCATGGCAAAGCACCGCTGAACAGGGCAAAGACCGCCATGTCAAAGCACCGCTGAACAGGGCAAAGACCGCCATGGCAAAGCACCGCTGAACAGTCCTGAACCGCCATGGAAAAGCGATGCTGAACAGTCCTGAACCGCCATGGCAAAGCACCACTGAACAGGGCAAAGACCGCCATGTCAAAGCACCGCTGAACAGTCCTGAACCGCCATGGCAAAGCACCGCTGAACAGGGCAAAGACCGCCATGTCAAAGCACCGCTGAACAGGGCAAAGACCGCCATGTCAAAGCACCGCTAAACAGAGCAAAGACCACCATGGCAAAGCACCGCTGAACAGGGCAAAGACTGCCATGGCAAAGCACCGCTGAACAGTCCTGAACCGCCATGGCAAAGCACCACTGAACAGGGCAAAGACCGCCATGGCAAAGCACCGCTGAACAGGGCAAAGATCGCCATGGCAAAGCACCGCTGAACAGTCCTGAACCGCCTTGGCAAAGTACCGCTGAACAGGGCAAAGACCGCCATGTCAAAGCACCGCTGAACAGGGCAAAGACCGCCATGGCAAAGCACCGCTGAACAGTTCTGAACCGCCATGGCAAAGCACCGCTGAACAAGGCAAAGACCGCCATGTCAAAGCACCGCTGAACAGGGCAAAGACCGCCATGTCAAAGCACCGCTGAACAGTCCTGAACCGCCATGGCAAAGCACCGCTGAACAGGGCAAAGACTGCCATGTCAAAGCACCGCTCAACAGTCCTGAACCGCCATGGCAAAGCACAGCTGAACAGGGCAAAGACCGCCATGTCAAAGCACCGCTGAACAGTCCTGAACCGCCATGGCAAAACACCGCTGAACAGGGCAAAGACCACCATGGCAAAGCACCGCTGAACAGTCCTGAACCGCCATGGCAAAGCACCGCTGAACAGGGCAAAGTCCGCCATGTCAAAGCACCGCTGAACAGGGCAAAGACCGCCATGGCAAAGCACCACTGAACAGTCCTGAACCGCCATGGCAAAGCACCGCTGAACAGGGCAAAGACCGCCATGTCACAGCACCGCTGAACAGGGTAAAGACCGCCATGGCAAAGCACCGCTGAACAGCCCTAAACCGCCATGGCATAGCAGCGCTGAACAGGGGAAAGACCGCCATGGCAAAGCCACGCTGAACAGGGCAAAGACCGCCATGTCAAAGCACCGCTGAACAGGGCAAAGACCGCCATGGCAAAGCACCGCTGAACAGTCCTGAACCGCCATGGCAAAGCACCGCTGAACAGGGCAAAGACCGCCATGTCAAAGCACCGCTGAACAGGGCAAAGACTGCCATGGCAAAGCACCGCTGAACAGGGCAAAGACCGCCATGGCAAAGCACCGCTCAACAGGGCAATGACCGCCATGGTAAAGCACCGCTGAACAGTCCTGAACCGCCATGGCAAAGCACCGCTGAACAGGGCAAAGGCCGCCATGTCAAAGCACTGCTGAACAGGGCAAAGAACGCCATGTCAAAGCACCGCTGAACAGTCCTGAACCGCCATGGCAAAGCACTGCTGAACAGTCCTGAAGTGCCATGGCAAAGCACCGCTGAACAGGGCAAAGACCGCCATGTCAAAGCACCGCTGAACAGGGCAAAGACCGCCATGGCAAAGCACCGCTGAACAGTCCTGAACCGCCATGGCAAAGCACAGCTGAACAAGGCAAAGACCGCCATGTCAAAGCAGCGCTGAACAGGGCAAAGACCGCCATGGCAAAGCACCGCTGAACAGTCCTGAACCGCCATGGAAAAGCACCGCTGAACAGGGCAAAGACCGCCATGTCAAAGCACCACTGAACAGTCCTGAACCGCCATGGCAAAGCACCGCTGAACAGGGCAAAGACCGCCATGTCAAAGCACTGCTGAACAGGGCAAAGACCGCATTGGCAAAGCACCGCTAGACAGGGCAAAGACCGCCATGGCAAAGCACCGCTGAACAGTCCTGAACCGCCATGGCAAAGCAACGCTGAAGAGGGCAAAGACCGCCATGTCAAAGCACCACTGAACAGGGCAAAGACCGCCATGGCAAAGCACTGCTGAACAGTCCTGAACCGCCATGGCAAAGCAACGCTGAACAGGGCAAAGACCGCCATGTCAAAGCACCGCTGAACAGGGCAAAGACCGCCATGTCAAAGCACCGCTGAACAGGGCAAAGACTGCCATGGCAAAGCACCGCTCAACAGTCCTGAACCGCCATGGCAAAGCACCGTTGAACAGTCCTGAACCGCCATGGCAAAGCACAGCTGAACAGGGCAAAGACCGCCATGTCAAAGCACCGCTGAACGGTCCTGAACCGCCATGTCAAAGCACCGCTGAACAGGGCAAAGACCGCCATGGAAAAGCACCGCTGAACAGGGCAAAGACCGCAATGTCAAAGCACCGCTGAACAGGGAAAAGACCGCCATGGCAAAGCACCGCTGAACAAGGCAAAGACCGCCATGTCAAAGCACCGCTGAACAGGGCAAAGACCGCCATGTCAAAGCACCGCTGAACAGTCCTGAACCGCCATGACAAAGCACCGCTGAACAGGGCAAAGACCGCCATGTCAAAGCTCCGTTGAACAGTCCTGAACCGCCATGGCAAAGCAACGCTGAACAGGGCAAAGTCCGCCATGTCAAAGCACAGCAGAACAGGGCAAAGACCGCCATGGCAAAGCACCGCTGAACAGTCCTGAACGGCCATGGCAAAGCACCGCTGAACAGGGCAAAGACCGCCATGTCAAAGCACCGCTGAACAGTCCTGAACCGCCACGGCAAAGCACCGCTGAACAGTCCTGAACCACCATGGCGAAGCACCGCTGAACAGGGCAAAGACCGCCATGTCAAAGCACCGCTGAACAGTCCTGAACCGCCATGGCAAAGCACAGCTGAACAGGGCAAAGACCGCCATGTCAAAGCACCGCTGAACAGTCCTGAACCGCCATGGCAAAGCACCGCTGAACAGGGCAAAGACCGCCATGTCAAAGCACCGCTGAACAGGGCAAAGACTGCCATGGCAAAGCACTGCTGAACAGTCCTGAACCGCCATGGAAAAGCGCCGCTGAACAGTCCTAAACCGCCATGGCAAAGCACCGCTGAACAGGGCAAAGACCGCCATGTCAAAGCACCGCTGAACAGTCCTGAACCGCCATGGCAAAGCACCGATGAACAGGGCAAAGACCGCCAAGGCAAAGCACCGCTGAACAGTCCTTAACCGCCATGGCAAAGCACCGCTGAACAGGGCAAAGACCGCCATTTCAAAGCACCGCTGAACAGGGCAAAGACCGCCATGTCAAAGCACCGCTAAACAGAGCAAAGACCGCCATGGCAAAGCACCGCCGAACAAGGCAAAGACCGCAATGGCAAAGCACCGCTGAATAGTCCTGAACCGCCATGGCAAAGCACCGCTGAACAGGGCAAAGACCGCCATGGCAAAGCACCGCTGAACAGGGCAAAGACCGCCATGGCAAAGCACCGCTGAACAGGGCAAAGACTGCCATGTCAAAGCACCGCTGAACAGTACTGAACCGCCATGGGAAAGCACCGCTGAACAGGGCAAAGACCGCCATGTCAAAGCACCGCTGAACCAGGAAAAGACCGCCATGTCAAAGCACAGCTGAACAGGGCAAAGACGGCCATGGCAAAGCACGCTGAACAGTCCTGAACCGCCATGGCAAAGCACCGCTGAATAGTCCTGAACAGCCATTGGAAAGCACCGCTGAACAGGGCAAAGACCACCATGTCAAAGCACTGCTGAACAGTCCTGAACCGCCATGGCAAAGCACCGCTGAACAGGACAAAGACCGCCATGGCAAAGCACCGCTGAACAGTCCTGAACCGCCATGGCAAAGCACCGCTGAACAGGGCAAAGACCGCCAGATCAAAGCCCCGCTGAACAGGGCAAAGACCGCCATGGCAAAGCCACGCTGAACAGGGCAAAGACCGCCATGTCAAAGCACCGCTGAACATGTCAAAGACCGCCATGGCAAAACACCGCTGAACAGTCCTGAACCGCCATGGCAAAGCACCGCTGAACAGGGCAAAGACCGCCATGTCAAAGCACCGCTGAACAGGGCAAAGACCGCCATGGCAAAGCACCGCTGAACAGGGCAAAGACCGCATTGGCAAAGCACCGCTCAACAGTCCTGAACCGCCATGGCAAAGCACCGCTGAACAGGGCAAAGACCGCCATGTCAAAGCACTGCTGAACAGGGCAAAGACCGCCATGTCAAAGCACCGCTGAACAGTCCTGAACCGCCATGGCAAAGCACTGCTGAACAGTCCTGAACTGCCATGGCAAAGCACCGCTGAACAGGGCAAAGACCGCCATGTCAAAGCACCGCTGAACAGGGCAAAGACCGCCATGGCAAAGCACCGCTGAACAGTCCTGAACCGCCATGGCAAAGCACCGCTGAACAGTCCTGAACCGCCATGGAAAAGCACTGCTGAACAGGGCAAAGACCGCCATGTCAAAGCACCGCTGAACAGTCCTCAACCGCCATGGCAAAGCACCGCTGAACAGGGCAAAGACCGCCATGTCAAAGCACCGCTGAACAGGGCATAGACCGCCATGGCAAAGCACCGCTGAACAGGACAAAGACCGCCATGTCAAAGCACCGCTGAACAGGGCAAAGACCGCATTGGCAAAGCACCGCTGAACAGGGCAAAGACCGCCATGGCAAAGCACAGCTGAATAGTCCTGAACCACCATGACAAAGCACCGCTGAAGAGGGCAAAGACCACCATGTTAAAGCACCGCTGAACAGGGCAAAGACCGCCATGGCAAAGCACCGCTGAACAGGGCAAAAACCGCCATGTGAAAGCACCGCTGAACAGGGCAAAGACCGCCATGGCAAAGCACCGCTGAAGAAGGCAAAGACTGTCATGTCAAAGCACCGCTGAACAGGGCAAAGACCGCCATGTCAAAGCACCGCTGAACAGTCCTGAACCGCCATGACAAAGCACCGCTGAACAGGGCAAAGACCGCCATGTCAAAGCACCGCTGAACAGTCCTGAACCGCCATGGCAAAGCACCGCTGAACAGGGCAAAGACCGCAATGGCAAAGCACCGCTGAACAGTCCTGAACCGCCATGGCAAAGCACCGCTGAACAGGGCAAAGTCCGCCATGTCAAAGCACCGCAGAACAGGGCAAAGACCGCCATGGCAAAGCACCGCTGAACAGTCCAGAACCGCCATGACAAAGCACCGCTGAACAGGGCAAAGACCGCCATGTCAAAGCACCGCTGAACAGGGCAAAGAACGCCATGGCAAAGCACCGCTGAACAGTCCTAAACCGCCATGGCAAAGCACCGCTGAACAGGGAAAAGACCGCCATGGCAAAGCCACGCTGAACAGGGCAAAAACCGCCATGTCAAAGCACCACTGAACAGGGCAAAGATCGCCATGGCAAAGCACCGCTGAACAGGGCAAAGACTGCCATGGCAAAGCACCGCTGAACAGGGCAAAGACCGCCATGTCAAAGCAACGCTGAACAGGGCAAAGACCGCCATGGCAAAGCACTGCTGAACAGGTCAAAGACCGCCATGGCAAAGCACCGCTGAACAGGGCAAAGACCGCCATGGCAAAGCACCGTTCAACAGGGCAAAGACCGCCATGGCAAAGCACCGCTGAACAGTCCTGAACTGCCATGGCAAAGCACCCCTGAACAGGGCAAAGACCGCCATGTCAAAGCACTGCAGAACAGGGCAAAGACCGCCATGTCAAAGCACCGCTGAACAGTCCTGAACCGCCATGGCAAAGCACTGCTGAACAGTCCTGAACCGCCATGGCAAAGCACCGCTGAACAGGGCAAAGACGGCCATGTCAAAGCACCGCTGAACAGTCCTGAACCGCCATGGCAAAGCACCGCTGAACAGGGCAAAGACCACCATGTCAAAGCACCACTGAACAGTCCTGAACCGCCATGGCAAAGCACCGCTGAACATGGCAAAGACCGCCATGGCAAAGCACCGCTTAACAGTCCTGAACCGCCATGGCAAAGCACCGCTGAACAGGGCAAAGACCGCCATGGCAAAGCACCGCTGAACAGGGCAAAGACCGCCATGGCAAAGCACCGATGAACAGTCCTGAACCGCCATGGCAAAGCACCGCTGAACAGGGCAAAGACCGCCATGGCAAATCACCGCTGAACAGGGAAAGACCGCCATGTCAAAGCACCGCTGAACAGGGCAAAAACCGCCATGTCAATGCACCGCTGAACAGGGCAAAGACCGCCATGGCAAAGCACCGCTGAACAGTCCTGAACCACCATGTCAAAGCACTGCTGAACAGTCCTGAACCGCCATGGCAAAGCACCGCTGAACAGGGCAAAGAACGTCATGGCAAAGCACCGCTGAACAGTCCTGAACCGCCATGGCAAAGCACTGCTGAACAGGGCAAAGACCACCATGGCAAACACCGCTGAACAGGGCAAAGACCGCCATGGGAAAGCACCGCTGAACAAGGCAAAGACCGCCATGGCAAAGCACCGCTGAACAGGGCAAAGACCGCCATGGCAAAGCACCGCTGAACAGTCCTAAACCGCCATGGCAAAGCACCGCTGAACAGGGCAAAGACCGTCATGTCAAAGCACCGCTGAACAGGGCAAAGACCGCCATGGCAAAGCACCGCTGAACAGTCCTGAACCGGCATGGCAAAGCACCGCTGAACAGGGCAAAGACCGCCATGTCAAAGCACCGCTGAACAGGGCAAAGACCGCCATGTCAAAGCACAGCTGAACAGGGCAAAGACCGCCATGGCAAAGCACCGCTGAACAGTCCTGAACCACCATGGCAAAGCACCGCTGAACAGTCCTGAACCGCCATGGCAAAGCACCGCTGAACAGTGCAAAGACTGCCATGTCAAAGCACCGCTGAACAGTCCTGAACCGCCATGGCAAATCACCGCTGAACAGGGCAAAGACCGCCATGGGAAAGCCCCGCTGAACAGTCCTGAACCGCCATGGCAAAGCACCGCTGAACAGGTCAAAGACCGCCATGTCAAAGCACCACTGAACTGGGCAAAGACCGCCTTGGCAAAGCACCGCTGAACAGTCCTAAACCGCGATGGCAAAGCACCGCTGAACAGGGCAAAGACTGCCATGTCAAAGCCACGCTGAACAGGGCAAAGACCACCATGGCAAAGCACCGCTGAACAGTCCTGAACCGCCATGGCAAAGCACCGATGAACAGGGCAAAGACCGCCAAGGCAAAGCACCGCTGAACAGTCCTTAACCGCCATGGCAAAGCACCGCTGAACAGGGCAAAGACCGCCATTTCAAAGCACCGCTGAACAGGGCAAAGACCGCCATGTCAAAGCACCGCTAAACAGAGCAAAGACCGCCATGGCAAAGCACCGCCGAACAAGGCAAAGACCGCAATGGCAAAGCACCGCTGAATAGTCCTGAAACGCCATGGCAAAGCACCGCTGAACAGGGCAAAGACCGCCATGGCAAAGCACCGCTGAACAGGGCAAAGACCGCCATGGCAAAACACCGCTGAACAGGGCAAAGACTGCCATGTCAAAGCACCGCTGAACAGTCCTGAACCGCCATGGGAAAGCACCGCTGAACAGGGCAAAGACCGCCATGTCAAAGCACCGCTGAACCAGGAAAAGACCGCCATGTCAAAGCACAGCTGAACAGGGCAAAGACGGCCATGGCAAAGCACGCTGAACAGTCCTGAACCGCCATGGCAAAGCACCGCTGAATAGTCCTGAACAGCCATTGGAAAGCACCGCTGAACAGGGCAAAGACCACCATGTCAAAGCACTGCTGAACAGTCCTGAACCGCCATGGCAAAGCACCGCTGAACAGGACAAAGACCGCCATGGCAAAGCACCGCTGAACAGTCCTGAACCGCCATGGCAAAGCACCGCTGAACAGGGCAAAGACCGCCATGTCAAAGCACCGCTGAACAGGGCAAAGACCGCCATGTCAAAGCACAGCTGAACAGGGCAAAGACCGCCATGGCAAAGCACCGCTGAACAGTCCTGAACCACCATGGCAAAGCACCGCTGAACAGTCCTGAACCGCCATGGCAAAGCACCGCTGAACAGTGCAAAGACTGCCATGTCAAAGCACCGCTGAACAGTCCTGAACCGCCATGGCAAAGCACCGCTGAACAGTGCAAAGACTGCCATGTCAAAGCACCGCTGAACAGTCCTGAACCGCCATGGCAAAGCACCGCTGAACAGGTCAAAGACCGCCATGTCAAAGCACCACTGAACTGGGCAAAGACCGCCTTGGCAAAGCACCGCTGAACAGTCCTAAACCGCGATGGCAAAGCACCGCTGAACAGGGCAAAGACTGCCATGTCAAAGCCACGCTGAACAGGGCAAAGACCACCATGGCAAAGCACCGCTGAACAGTCCTGAACCGCCATGGCAAAGCACCGATGAACAGGGCAAAGACCGCCAAGGCAAAGCACCGCTGAACAGTCCTTAACCGCCATGGCAAAGCACCGCTGAACAGGGCAAAGACCGCCATTTCAAAGCACCGCTGAACAGGGCAAAGACCGCCATGTCAAAGCACCGCTAAACAGAGCAAAGACCGCCATGGCAAAGCACCGCCGAACAAGGCAAAGACCGCAATGGCAAAGCACCGCTGAATAGTCCTGAAACGCCATGGCAAAGCACCGCTGAACAGGGCAAAGACCGCCATGGCAAAGCACCGCTGAACAGGGCAAAGACCGCCATGGCAAAACACCGCTGAACAGGGCAAAGACTGCCATGTCAAAGCACCGCTGAACAGTCCTGAACCGCCATGGGAAAGCACCGCTGAACAGGGCAAAGACCGCCATGTCAAAGCACCGCTGAACCAGGAAAAGACCGCCATGTCAAAGCACAGCTGAACAGGGCAAAGACGGCCATGGCAAAGCACGCTGAACAGTCCTGAACCGCCATGGCAAAGCACCGCTGAATAGTCCTGAACAGCCATTGGAAAGCACCGCTGAACAGGGCAAAGACCACCATGTCAAAGCACTGCTGAACAGTCCTGAACCGCCATGGCAAAGCACCGCTGAACAGGACAAAGACCGCCATGGCAAAGCACCGCTGAACAGTCCTGAACCGCCATGGCAAAGCACCGCTGAACAGGGCAAAGACCGCCATGTCAAAGCACCGTTGAACAGTCCTGAACCGCCATGGCAAAGTACCGCTGAACAGGGCAAAGACCGCCATGGCAAAGCACTGCTGAACAGTCCTGAACCGCCATGGCAAAAGACCGCTGAACAGGACAAAGACCGCCATGTCAAAGCACCGCTGAACAGGGCAAAGACCGCCATGGCAAAGCACCGCTGAACAGGGCAAAGACCGCCATGTCAAAGCACCGCTGAACAGGGCAAAAACCGCCATGTGAAAGCACCGCTGAACAGGGCAAAGACCGCCATGGCAAAGCACCGCTGAACAAGGCAAAGACCGTCATGTCAAAGCACCGCTGAACAGGGCAAAGACCGCCATGTCAAAGCACCGCTGAACAGTCCTGAACCGCCATGACAAAGCACCGCTGAACAGGGCAAAGACCGCCATGTCAAAGCACCGCTGAACAGTCCTGAACCGCCATGGCAAAGCACCGCTGAACAGGGCAAAGACCGCAATGGCAAAGCACCGCTGAACAGTCCTGAACCGCCATGGCAAAGCACCGCTGAACAGGGCAAAGTCCGCCATGTCAAAGCACCGCAGAACAGGGCAAAGACCGCCATGGCAAAGCACCGCTGAACAGTCCAGAACCGCCATGGCAAAGCACCGCTGAACAGGGCAAAGACCGCCATGTCAAAGCACCGCTGAACAGGGCAAAGAACGCCATGGCAAAGCACCGCTGAACAGTCCTAAACCGCCATGGCAAAGCACCGCTGAACAGGGCAAAGACCGCCATGGCAAAGCCACGCTGAACAGGGCAAAGACCGCCATGTCAAAGCACCGCTGAACAGGGCAAAGATCGCCATGGCAAAGCACCGCTGAACAGGGCAAAGACTGCCATGGCAAAGCACCGCTGAACAGGGCAAAGACCGCCATGTCAAAGGAACGCTGAACAGGGCAAAGACCGCCATGGCAAAGGACTGCTGAACAGGTCAAAGACCACCATGGCAAAGCACCGCTGAACAGGGCAAAGACCGCCATGGCAAAGACCGCCATGGCAAAGCACCGTTCAACAGGGCAAAGACCGCCATGGCAAAGCACCGCTGAACAGTCCTGAACTGCCATGGCAAAGCACCCCTGAACAGGGCAAAGACCGCCATGTCAAAGCACTGCAGAACAGGGCAAAGACCGCCATGTCAAAGCACCGCTGAACAGTCCTGAACCGCCACGGCAAAGCACTGCTGAACAGTCCTGAACCGCCATGGCAAAGCACCGCTGAACAGGGCAAAGACGGCCATGTCAAAGCACCGCTGAACAGTCCTGAACCGCCATGGCAAAGCACAGCTGAACAGGGCAAAGACCACCATGTCAAAGCACCACTGAACAGTCCTGAACCGCCATGGCAAAGCACCGCTGAACAGGGCAAAGACCGCCATGGCAAAGCACCGCTGAACAGTCCTGAACCGCCATGGCAAAGCACCGCTGAACAGGGCAAAGACCGCCATGGCAAAGCACCGCTGAACAGGGCAAAGACCGCCATGGCAAAGCACCGATGAACAGTCCTGAACCGCCATGGCAAAGCACCGCTGAACAGGGCAAAGACCGCCATGGCAAATCACCGCTGAACAGGGAAAGACCGCCATGTCAAAGCACCGCTGAACAGGGCAAAGAACGCCATGGCAAAGCACCGCTGAACAGTCCTAAACCGCCATGGCAAAGCAACGCTGAACAGGGCAAAGACCGCCATGGCAAAGCCACGCTGAACAGGGCAAAGACCGCCATGTCAAAGCACCGCTGAACAGGGCAAAGATCGCCATGGCAAAGCACCGCTGAACAGGGCAAAGACTGCCATGGCAAAGCACCGCTGAACAGGGCAAAGACCGCCATGTCAAAGGAACGCTGAACAGGGCAAAGACCGCCATGGCAAAGCACTGCTGAACAGGTCAAAGACCGCCATGGCAAAGCACCGCTGAACAGGGCAAAGACCGCCATGTCAAAGCACTGCTGAACAGGGCAAAAACCGCCATGTGAAAGCACCGCTGAACAGGGCAAAGACCGCCATGGCAAAGCACCGCTGAACAAGGCAAAGACCGTCATGTCAAAGCACCGCTGAACAGGGCAAAGACCGCCATGTCAAAGCACCGCTGAACAGTCCTGAACCGCCATGACAAAGCACCGCTGAACAGGGCAAAGACCGCCATGTCAAAGTACCGCTGAACAGTCCTGAACCGCCATGGCAAAGCACCGCTGAACAGGGCAAAGACCGCAATGGCAAAGCACCGCTGAACAGTCCTGAACCGCCATGGCAAAGCACCGCTGAACAGGGCAAAGTCCGCCATGTCAAAGCACCGCAGAACAGGGCAAAGACCGCCATGGCAAAGCACCGCTGAACAGTCCAGAACCGCCATGGCAAAGCACCGCTGAACAGGGCAAAGACCGCCATGTCAAAGCACCGCTGAACAGGGCAAAGAACGCCATGGCAAAGCACCGCTGAACAGTCCTAAACCGCCATGGCAAAGCACCGCTGAACAGGGCAAAGACCGCCATGGCAAAGCCACGCTGAACAGGGCAAAGACCGCCATGTCAAAGCACCGCTGAACAGGGCAAAGATCGCCATGGCAAAGCACCGCTGAACAGGGCAAAGACTGCCATGGCAAAGCACCGCTGAACAGGGCAAAGACCGCCATGTCAAAGGAACGCTGAACAGGGCAAAGACCGCCATGGCAAAGCACTGCTGAACAGGTCAAAGACCGCCATGGCAAAGCACCGCTGAACAGGGCAAAGACCGCCATGGCAAAGCACCGTTCAACAGGGCAAAGACCGCCATGGCAAAGCACCGCTGAACAGTCCTGAACTGCCATGGCAAAGCACCCCTGAACATGGCAAAGACCGCCATGTCAAAGCACTGCAGAACAGGGCAAAGACCGCCATGTCAAAGCACCGCTGAACAGTCCTGAACCGCCACGGCAAAGCACTGCTGAACAGTCCTGAACCGCCATGGCAAAGCACAGCTGAACAGGGCAAAGACGGCCATGTCAAAGCACCGCTGAACAGTCCTGAACCGCCATGGCAAAGCACAGCTGAACAGGGCAAAGACCACCATGTCAAAGCACCACTGAACAGTCCTGAACCGCCATGGCAAAGCACCGCTGAACAGGGCAAAGACCGCCATGGCAAAGCACCGCTGAACAGTCCTGAACCGCCATGGCAAAGCACCGCTGAACAGGGCAAAGACCGCCATGGCAAAGCACCGCTGAACAGGGCAAAGACCGCCATGGCAAAGCACCGATGAACAGTCCTGAACCGCCATGGCAAAGCACCGCTGAACAGGGCAAAGACCGCCATGGCAAATCACCGCTGAACAGGGAAAGACCGCCATGTCAAAGCACCGCTGAACAGGGCAAAGAACGCCATGGCAAAGCACCGCTGAACAGTCCTAAACCGCCATGGCAAAGCACCGCTGAACAGGGCAAAGACCGCCATGGCAAAGCCACGCTGAACAGGGCAAAGACCGCCATGTCAAAGCACCGCTGAACAGGGCAAAGATCGCCATGGCAAAGCACCGCTGAACAGGGCAAAGACTGCCATGGCAAAGCACCGCTGAACAGGGCAAAGACCGCCATGTCAAAGGAACGCTGAACAGGGCAAAGACCGCCATGGCAAAGCACTGCTGAACAGGTCAAAGACCGCCATGGCAAAGCACCGCTGAACAGGGCAAAGACCGCCATGGCAAAGCACCGTTCAACAGGGCAAAGACCGCCATGGCAAAGCACCGCTGAACAGTCCTGAACTGCCATGGCAAAGCACCCCTGAACAGGGCAAAAACCGCCATGTCAATGCACCGCTGAACAGGGCAAAGACCGCCATGGCAAAGCACCGCTGAACAGTCCTGAACCACCATGTCAAAGCACTGCTGAACAGTCCTGAACCGCCATGGCAAAGCACCGCTGAACAGGGCAAAGAACGCCATGGGAAAGCACCGCTGAACAAGGCAAAGACCGCCATGGCAAAGCACCGCTGAACAGGGCAAAGACCGCCATGACAAAGCACCGCTGAACAGTCCTAAACCGCCATGGCAAAGCACCGCTGAACAGGGCAAAGACCGTCATGTCAAAGCACCGCTGAACAGGGCAAGGACCGCCATGGCAAAGCACCGCTGAACAGTCCTGAACCGGCATGGCAAAGCACCGCTGAACAGGGCAAAGACCGCCATGTCAAAGCACCGCTGAACAGGGCAAAGACCGCCATGTCAAAGCACAGCTGAACAGGGCAAAGACCGCCATGGCAAAGCACCGCTGAACAGTCCTGAACCACCATGGCAAAGCACCGCTGAACAGTCCTGAACCGCCATGGCAAAGCACCGCTGAACAGTGCAAAGACTGCCATGTCAAAGCACCGCTGAACAGTCCTGAACCGCCATGGCAAATCACCGCTGAACAGGGCAAAGACCGCCATGGGAAAGCACCGCTGAACAGTCCTAAACCGCCATGGCAAAGCACCGCTGAACAAGGCAAAGACTGCCATGTCAAAGCCACGCTGAACAGGGCAAAGACCACCATGGCAAAGCACCGCTGAACAGTCCTGAACCGCCATGGCAAAGCACCGCTGAACAGGGCAAAGACCGCCATGTCAAAGCACCACTGAACAGGGCAAAGACCGCCATGGCAAAGCACCGCTGAACAGGGCAAAGCCTGCCATGTCAAAGCACCGCTGAACAGGGCAACGACCGCCATGGTAAAGCACCGCTGAACAGTCCTGAACCGCCATGGCAAAGCACCGCTGAACAGGGCAAAGACCGCCATGGCAAAGCACCGCTGAACAGTCCTGAACCGCCATGGCAAAGCACCGCTGAACAGGGCAAAGACTGCCATGGCAAAGCACCGCTGAACAGGGTAAAGACCGCCATGGCAAAGCACTGATGAACAGTCCTGAACCGCCATGGCAAAGCACCACTGAACAGGGCAAAGACCGCCATGGCAAAGCACCGCTGAACAGGGCAAAGACCGCCATGTCAAAGCACCGCTGAACAGGGCGAAAACCGCCATGTCAATGCACCGCTGAACAGGGCAAAGACCGCCATGGCAAAGCACCGCTGAACAGTCCTGAACCACCATGTCAAAGCACTGCTGAACAGTCCTGAACCGCCATGGCAAAGCACCGCTGAACAGGGCAAAGACCGCCATTGCAAAGCACCGGTGAACAGTACTGAACCGCCATGGCAAAGCACTGCTGAACAGGGCAAAGACCACCATGGCAAACACTGCTGAACAGTCCTGAACTGCCATGGCAAAGCACCGCTGAACAGGGCAAAGACCCCCATGTCAAATCACCACTGAACAGGGCAAAGACCGCCATGGCAAAGCACTGCTGAACAGTCCTGAACCGCCATGGCAAAGCACCGCTGAACAGGGCAAAGACTGCCATGTCAAAGCACCGCTGAACAGGGCAAAGACCGCCATGTCAAAGCACCGCTGAACAGTGCTGAACCGCCATGTCAAAGCACCGCTGAACAGTCCTGAACCGCCATGGCAAAGCACTGCTGAACAGGGCAAAGACCGCCATGTCAAAGCACCGCTGAACAGGGCAAAACCCGCCATGTCAATGCACCGCTGAACCGGGCAAAGACCGCCATGGCAAAGCACTGCTGAACAGTCCTGCACCACCTTGTCAAAGCACCGCTGAACAGTCCTGAACCGCCATGGCAAAGCACCGCTGAACAGGGCAACGACCGCCATGTCAAAGCATGGCTGAACGGGGCAAAGATAACCATGTCAAAGCACCGCTGACCAGGGCAAAGACCGCTATGGCAAAGCACCGCTGAACAGTCCTGAACCGCCATGGCAAAGCACCGCTGAACAGGGCAAAGACCACCACGTCAAAGCACCGCTGAACAGTCCTGAACCGCCATGGCAAAGCACCGCTGAACAGGGCAAAGACCGCCATGGCAAAGCACCGCTGAACAGTCCTGAACCGCCATGGCAAAGCACTGCTGAACAGGGCAAAGACCGCCATGGCAAAGCACCGCTGAACAGGGCAAAGACCGCCATGGCAAAGCACAGTTGAACAGTCCTGAACCGCCATGGCAAAGCACCGCTGAACAGGGCAAAGACCGCCATGTCAAAGCACCGCTGAACAGGGAAAAGACCGCCATGGCAAAGCACTGCTGAACAGTCCTGAACCGCCATGGCAAAGCACTGCTGAACAGGGCAAAGACCGCCATGTGAAAGCACCACTGAACAGGGCAAAAACCGCCATGTCAAAGCACCGCTGAACAGCGTAAAGACCGCTATGGCAAAGCACCGCTGAACAGTCCTGAACCGCCATGGCAAAGCACCGCTGAACAGTCCTGAACCGCCATGGCAAAGCACCGCTGAACAGGGCAATGACCGCCATGTCTAAGCACCGCTGAACAGTCCTGAACCGCCATGGCAAAGCACCGCTGAAGAGGGCAAAGACCGCCATGTCAAAGCACCGCTGAACAGGGCAAAGACCGCCATGGCAAAGCACCGCTGAACAGTTCTGAACCGCCATGGCAAAGCACCGCTGAACAGGGCAAAGACCGCCATGTCAAAGCACCGCTGAACAGGGCAAAGACCGCCATGTCAAAGCACCGCTGAACAGGGCAAAGACCGCCATGGCAAAGCACCGCTGAACAGTTCTGAACCGCCATGGCAAAGCACCGCTGAACAGGGCAAAGACCGCCATGTCAAAGCACCGCTGAACAGGGCAAAGACCGCCATGTCAAAGCACCGCTGAACAGGGCAAAGACCGCCATGGCAAAGCACCGCTGAACGTTCCTGAACCGCCATGGCAAAGCACCGCTGAACAGTCCTGAACCGCCATGACAAAGCACCGCTGAACAGGGCAATGACCGCCATGTCAAAGCACCGCTGAACAGTCCTGAACCGCCATGGCAAAGTACCGCTGAACAGGGCAAAGACCGCCATGGCAAAGCACCGCTGAACAGTTCTGAACGGCCATGGCAAAGCACCGCTGAACAGGGCAAAGACCGCCATGTCAAAGCACCGCTGAACAGGGCAAAGACCGCCATGTCAAAGCACCGCTGAACAGGGCAAAGACCGCCATGGCAAAGCACCGCTGAACAGGGCAAAGACCGCCATGTCAAAGCACCGCTGAACAGGGCAAAAACCGCCATGTGAAAGCACCGCTGAACAGGGCAAAGACCGCCATGGCAAAGCACCGCTGAACAAGGCAAAGACCGTCATGTCAAAGCACCGCTGAACAGGGCAAAGACCACCATGTCAAAGCACCGCTGAACAGTCCTGAACCGCCAAGACAAAGCACCGCTGAACAGGGCAAAGACCGCCATGTCAAAGCACTGCTGAACAGTCCTGAACCGCCATGGCAAAGCACCGCTGAACAGGGCAAAGACCGCCATGGCAAAGCACCGCTGAATAGTCCTGAACCGCCATGGCAAAGCACTGCTGAACAGGGCAAAGTCCGCCATGTCAAAGCACCGCAGAACAGGGCAAAGACCGCCATTGCAAAGCACCGCTGAACAGTCCTGAACCGCCATGGCAAAGCACCGCTGAACAGGGCAAAGACCGCCATGTCAAAGCAACGCTGAACAGGGCAAAGAACGCCATGGCAAAGCACCGCTGAACAGTCCTAAACAGCCATGGCAAAGCACCGCTGAACAGGGCAAAGACCGCCATGGCAAAGCCACGCTGAACAGGGCAAAGACCGCCATGTCAAAGCACCGCTGAACAGGGCAAAGACCGCCATGGCAAAGCACCGCTGAACAGGGCAAAGACTGCCATGGCAAAGCACCGCTGAACAGGGCAAAGACCGCCAT
The DNA here is from genome assembly GCF_031143425.1 of Pleurodeles waltl. Lineage (NCBI taxonomy): Eukaryota > Metazoa > Chordata > Amphibia > Caudata > Salamandridae > Pleurodeles > Pleurodeles waltl. The sequence goes on along the minus strand of NC_090439.1, from coordinate 705,235,340 downwards.
GTCAAAGCAACGCTGAACAGGGCAAAGACCGCCATGGCAAAGCACTGCTGAACAGGTCAAAGACCGCAATGGCAAAGCATCGCTGAACAGGGCAAAGACCGCCATGGCAAAGCACCGTTCAACAGGGCAAAGACCGCCATGGCAAAGCACCGCTGAACAGTCCTGAACTGCCATGGCAAAGCACCCCTGAACAGGGCAAAGACCGCCATGTCAAAGCACTGCAGAACAGGGCAAAGACCGCCATGTCAAAGCACCGCTGAACAGTCCTGAACCGCCATGGCAAAGCACTGCTGAACAGTCCTGAACCGCCATGGCAAAGCACCGCTGAACAGGGCAAAGACCACCATGTCAAAGCACCGCTGAACAGTCCTGAACCGCCATGGCAAAGCACCTCTGAACAGGGCAAAGACCGCCATGGCAAAGCACCGCTGAACAGTCCTGAACCGCCATGGCAAAGCACCGCTGAACAGGGCAAAGACCGCCATGGCAAAGCACCGCTGAACAGGGCAAAGACCGCCATGGCAAAGCACCGATGAACAGTCCTGAACTGCCATGGCAAAGCACCGCTGAACAGGGCAAAGACCGCCATGGCAAAGCACCGCTGAACAGGGCAAAGACCGCCATGTCAAAGCACCGCTGAACAGGGCGAAAACCGCCATGTCAATGCACCGCTGAACAGGGCAAAGAACGGCATGGCAAAGCACCGCTGAACAGTCCTGAACCACCATGTCAAAGCACTGCTGAACAGTCCTGAACCGCCATGGCAAAGCACCGCTGAACAGGGCAAAGACTGCCATGGCAAAGCACCGCTGAACAGTCCTGAACCGCCATGGCAAAGCACTGCTGAACAGGGCAAAGACCACCTTGCAAACACCGCTGAACAGGGCAAAGACCGCCATGGCAAAGCACCGCTGAACAGTCCTGAACCGGCATGGCAAAGCACCGCTGAACAGGGCAAAGACCGCCATGTCAAAGCACCGCTGAACAGGGCAAAGACCGCCATGTCAAAGCACAGCTGAACAAGGCAAAGACCGCCATGGCAAAGCACCGCTGAACAGTCCTGAACCTTCATGGCAAAGCACCGCTGAACAGTCCTGAACCACCATGGCAAAGCACCGCTGAACAGTCCTGAACCGCCATGGCAAAGCACCGCTGAACAGTGCAAAGACCGCCATGTCAAAGCACCGCTGAACAGTCCTGAACCGCCATGGCAAAGCACCGCTGAACAGGGCAAAGACCGCCATGGGAAAGCACTGCTGAACAGTCCTGCACCACCGTGTCAAAGCACCGCTGAACAGTCCTGAACCGCCATGGCAAAGCACCGCTGAACAGGGCAACGACCGCCATGTGAAAGCATGGCTGAACGGGGCAAAGATAACCATGTCAAAGCACCGCTGACCAGGGCAAAGACCGCTATGGCAAAGCACCGCTGAACAGTCCTGAACCGCCATGGCAAAGCACCGCTGAACAGGGCAAAGACCACCACGTCAAAGCACCGCTGAACAGTCCTGAACCGCCATGGCAAAGCACCGCTGAACAGGGCAAAGACCGCCATGGCAAAGCACCGCTGAACAGTCCTGAACCGCCATGGCAAAGCACTGCTGAACAGGGCAAAGACCGCCATGGCAAAGCACCGCTGAACAGGGCAAAGACCGCCATGGCAAAGCACAGTTGAACAGTCCTGAACCGCCATGGCAAAGCACCGCTGAACAGGGCAAAGACCGCCATGTCAAAGCACCGCTGAACAGGGAAAAGACCGCCATGGCAAAGCACTGCTGAACAGTCCTGAACCGCCATGGCAAAGCACTGCTGAACAGGGCAAAGACCGCCATGTGAAAGCACCACTGAACAGGGCAAAAACCGCCATGTCAAAGCACCGCTGAACAGCGTAAAGACCGCTATGGCAAAGCACCGCTGAACAGTCCTGAACCGCCATGGCAAAGCACCGCTGAACAGTCCTGAACCGCCATGGCAAAGCACCGCTGAACAGGGCAATGACCGCCATGTCAAAGCACCGCTGAACAGTCCTGAACCGCCATGGCAAAGCACCGCTGAAGAGGGCAAAGACCGCCATGTCAAAGCACCGCTGAACAGGGCAAAGACCGCCATGGCAAAGCACCGCTGAACAGTTCTGAACCGCCATGGCAAAGCACCGCTGAACAGGGCAAAGACCGCCATGTCAAAGCACCGCTGAACAGGGCAAAGAGCGCCATGTCAAAGCACCGCTGAACAGGGCAAAGACCGCCATGGCAAAGCACCGCTGAACAGTTCTGAACCGCCATGGCAAAGCACCGCTGAACAGGGCAAAGACCGCCATGTCAAAGCACCGCTGAACAGGGCAAAGACCGCCATGTCAAAGCACCGCTGAACAGGGCAAAGACCGCCATGGCAAAGCACCGCTGAACGTTCCTGAACCGCCATGGGAAAGCACCGCTGAACAGTCCTGAACCGCCATGACAAAGCACCGCTGAACAGGGCAAAGACCGCCATGTCAAAGCACCGCTGAACAGTCCTGAACCGCCATGGCAAAGTACCGCTGAACAGGGCAAAGACCGCCATGGCAAAGCACCGCTGAACAGGGCAAAGACCGCCATGTCAAAGCACCACTGAACAGGGCAAAGACCGCCATGTCAAAGCACCGCTGAACAGGGCAAAGACCACCATGGCAAAGCACCGCTGAACAGTTCTGAACCGCCATGGCAAAGCACCGCTGAACAGGGCAAAGACCGCCATGTCAAAGCACCGCTGAACAGGGCAAAGACCGCCATGTCAAAGCACCGCTGAACAGGGCAAAGACCGCCATGGCAAAGCACCGCTGAACAGGGCAAAGACCGCCATGTCAAAGCACCGCTGAACAGGGCAAAAACCGCCATGTGAAAGCACCGCTGAACAGGGCAAAGACCGCCATGGCAAAGCACCGCTGAACAAGGCAAAGACCGTCATGTCAAAGCACCGCTGAACAGGGCAAAGACCACCATGTCAAAGCACCGCTGAACAGTCCTGAACCGCCATGACAAAGCACCGCTGAACAGGGCAAAGACCGCCATGTCAAAGCACCGCTGAACAGTCCTGAACCGCCATGGCAAAGCACCGCTGAACAGGGCAAAGACCGCCATGGCAAAGCCCCGCTGAAAAGTCCTGAACCGCCATGGCAAAGCACCGCTGAACAGGGCAAAGTCCGCCATGTCAAAGCACCGCAGAACAGGGCAAAGACCGCCATTGCAAAGCACCGCTGAACAGTCCTGAACCGCCATGGCAAAGCACCGCTGAACAGGGCAAAGACCGCCATGTCAAAGCAACGCTGAACAGGGCAAAGTACGCCATGGCAAAGCACCGCTGAACAGTCCTAAACCGCCATGGCAAAGCACCGCTGAACAGGGCAAAGACCGCCATGGCAAAGCCACGCTGAACAGGGCAAAGACCGCCATGTCAAAGCACCGCTGAACAGGGCAAAGACCGCCATGGCAAAGCACCGCTGAACAGGGCAAAGACTGCCATGGCAAAGCACCGCTGAACAGGGCAAAGACCGCCATGTCAAAGCAACGCTGAACAGGGCAAAGACCGCCATGGCAAAGCACTGCTGAATAGGTCAAAGACCGCCATGGCAAAGCATCGCTGAACAGGGCAAAGACCGCCATGGCAAAGCACCGTTCAACAGGGCAAAGACCGCCATGGCAAAGCACCGCTAAACAGTCCTGAACTGCCATGGCAAAGCACCCCTGAACAGGGCAAAGACCGCCATGTCAAAGCACTGCAGAACAGGGCAAAGACCGCCATGTCAAAGCACCGCTGAACAGTCCTGAACCGCCATGGCAAAGCACTGCTGAACAGTCCTGAACCGCCATGGCAAAGCACCGCTGAACAGGGCAAAGACCACCATGTCAAAGCACCGCTGAACAGTCCTGAACCGCCATGGCAAAGCACCTCTGAACAGGGCAAAGACCGCCATGGCAAAGCACCGCTGAACAGTCCTGAACCGCCATGGCAAAGCACCGCTGAACAGGGCAAAGACCGCCATGGCAAAGCACCGCTGAACAGGGCAAAGACCGCCATGGCAAAGCACCGATGAACTGTCCTGAACTGCCATGGCAAAGCACCGCTGAACAGGGCAAAGACCGCCATGGCAAAGCACCGCTGAACAGGGCAAAGACCGCCATGTCAAAGCACCGCTGAACAGGGCGAAAACCGCCATGTCAATGCACCGCTGAACAGGGCAAAGAACGCCATGGCAAAGCACCGCTGAACAGTCCTGAACCACCATGTCAAAGCACTGCTGAACAGTCCTGAACCGCCATGGCAAAGCACCGCTGAACAGGGCAAAGACCGCCATGGCAAAGCACCGCTGAACAGTCCTGAACCGCCATGGCAAAGCACTGCTGAACAGGGCAAAGACCACCTTGCAAACACCGCTGAACAGGGCAAAGACCGCCATGGCAAAGCACCGCTGAACAGTCCTGAACCGGCATGGCAAAGCACCGCTGAACAGGGCAAAGACCGCCTTGTCAAAGCACCGCTGAACAGGGCAAAGACCGCCATGTCAAAGCACAGCTGAACAGGGCAAAGACCGCCATGGCAAAGCACCGCTGAACAGTCCTGAACCACCATGGCAAAGCACCGCTGAACAGTCCTGAACCACCATGGCAAAGCACCGCTGAACAGTCCTGAACCGCCATGGCAAAGCACCGCTGAACAGTGCAAAGACCGCCATGTCAAAGCACCGCTGAACAGTCCTGAACCGCCATGGCAAAGCACCGCTGAACAGGGCAAAGACCGCCATGGGAAAGCACCGCTGAACAGTCCTGAACCGCCATGGCAAAGCACCGCTGAACAGGTCAAAGACCGCCATGTCAAAGCACCGCTGAAAAGGGCAAAGACCGCCTTGGCAAAGCACCGCTGAACAGTCCTAAACCGCCATGGCAAAGCACCGCTGAACAGGGCAAAGACTGCCATGTCAAAGCCACGCTGAACACGGCAAAGACCACCATGGCAAAGCACCGCTGAAAAGTCCTGAACCGCCATGGCAAAGCACCGCTGAACAGGGCAAAGACCGCCATGTCAAAGCACGACTGAACAGGGCAAAGACCGCCATGGCAAAGCACCGCTGAACAGGGCAAAGCCTGCCATGTCAAAGCACCGCTGAACAGGGCAAAGACCGCCATGGCAAAGCACCGCTGAACAGTCCTGAACCACCATGGCAAAGCACTGCTGAACAGTCCTGAACTGCCATGGCGAAGCACCACTGAACAGGGCAAAGACCCCCATGTCAAATCACCACTGAACAGGGCAAAGACCGCCATGGCAAAGCACCGCTGAACAGTACTGAACCGCCATGGCAAAGCACCGCTGAACAGGGCAAAGACCGCCATGGCAAAGCACCGCTGAACAGTCCTGAACCGCCATGGCAAAGCACCGCTGAACAGGGCAAAGACCGCCATGTCAAAGCACCGCTGAACAGGGCAAAGACCGCCATGGCAAAGCACCGATGAACAGTCCTGAACCGTCATGGCAAAGCACCGCTGAATAGGGCAAAGACCGCCATGGCAAAGCACCGCTGAACAGGGCAAAGACCGCCATGTCAAAGCACCGCTGAACAGGGCGAAAACCGCCATGTCAATGCACCGCTGAACAGGGCAAAGGCCGCCATGGCAAAGCACCGCTGAACAGTCCTGAACCACCATGTCAAAGCACTGCTGAACAGTCCTGAACCGCCATGGCAAAGCACCGCTGAACAGGGCAAAGACCGCCATGGCAAAGCACCGCTGAACAGTACTGAACCGCCATGGCAAAGCACTGCTGAACAGGTCAAAGACCACCATGGCAAACACCGCTGAACAGGACAAAGACCGCCATGGCAAAGCACCGCTGAACAGGGCAAAGACCGCCATGGCAAAGCACCGATGAACAGTCCTGAACTGCCATGGCAAAGCACCGCTGAACAGGGCAAAGACCGCCATGGCAAAGCACCGCTGAACAGGGCAAAGACCGCCATGTCAAAGCACCGCTGAACAGGGCGAAAACCGCCATGTCAATGCACCGCTGAACAGGGCAAAGAACGGCATGGCAAAGCACCGCTGAACAGTCCTGAACCACCATGTCAAAGCACTGCTGAACAGTCCTGAACCGCCATGGCAAAGCACCGCTGAACAGGGCAAAGACTGCCATGGCAAAGCACCGCTGAACAGTCCTGAACCGCCATGGCAAAGCACTGCTGAACAGGGCAAAGACCACCTTGCAAACACCGCTGAACAGGGCAAAGACCGCCATGGCAAAGCACCGCTGAACAGTCCTGAACCGGCATGGCAAAGCACCGCTGAACAGGGCAAAGACCGCCATGTCAAAGCACCGCTGAACAGGGCAAAGACCGCCATGTCAAAGCACAGCTGAACAAGGCAAAGACCGCCATGGCAAAGCACCGCTGAACAGTCCTGAACCACCATGGCAAAGCACCGCTGAACAGTCCTGAACCACCATGGCAAAGCACCGCTGAACAGTCCTGAACCGCCATGGCAAAGCACCGCTGAACAGTGCAAAGACCGCCATGTCAAAGCACCGCTGAACAGTCCTGAACCGCCATGGCAAAGCACCGCTGAACAGGGCAAAGACCGCCATGGGAAAGCACTGCTGAACAGTCCTGCACCACCGTGTCAAAGCACCGCTGAACAGTCCTGAACCGCCATGGCAAAGCACCGCTGAACAGGGCAACGACCGCCATGTGAAAGCATGGCTGAACGGGGCAAAGATAACCATGTCAAAGCACCGCTGACCAGGGCAAAGACCGCTATGGCAAAGCACCGCTGAACAGTCCTGAACCGCCATGGCAAAGCACCGCTGAACAGGGCAAAGACCACCACGTCAAAGCACCGCTGAACAGTCCTGAACCGCCATGGCAAAGCACCGCTGAACAGGGCAAAGACCGCCATGGCAAAGCACCGCTGAACAGTCCTGAACCGCCATGGCAAAGCACTGCTGAACAGGGCAAAGACCGCCATGGCAAAGCACCGCTGAACAGTCCTGAACCGCCATGGCAAAGCACCTCTGAACAGGGCAAAGACCGCCATGGCAAAGCACCGCTGAACAGTCCTGAACCGCCATGGCAAAGCACCGCTGAACAGGGCAAAGACCGCCATGGCAAAGCACCGCTGAACAGGGCAAAGACCGCCATGGCAAAGCACCGATGAACAGTCCTGAACTGCCATGGCAAAGCACCGCTGAACAGGGCAAAGACCGCCATGGCAAAGCACCGCTGAACAGGGCAAAGACCGCCATGTCAAAGCACCGCTGAACAGGGCGAAAACCGCCATGTCAATGCACCGCTGAACAGGGCAAAGAACGCCATGGCAAAGCACCGCTGAACAGTCCTGAACCACCATGTCAAAGCACTGCTGAACAGTCCTGAACCGCCATGGCAAAGCACCGCTGAACAGGGCAAAGACCGCCATGGCAAAGCACCGCTGAACAGTCCTGAACCGCCATGGCAAAGCACTGCTGAACAGGGCAAAGACCACCTTGCAAACACCGCTGAACAGGGCAAAGACCGCCATGGCAAAGCACCGCTGAACAGTCCTGAACCGGCATGGCAAAGCACCGCTGAACAGGGCAAAGACCGCCTTGTCAAAGCACCGCTGAACAGGGCAAAGACCGCCATGTCAAAGCACAGCTGAACAGGGCAAAGACCGCCATGGCAAAGCACCGCTGAACAGTCCTGAACCACCATGGCAAAGCACCGCTGAACAGTCCTGAACCACCATGGCAAAGCACCGCTGAACAGTCCTGAACCGCCATGGCAAAGCACCGCTGAACAGTGCAAAGACCGCCATGTCAAAGCACCGCTGAACAGTCCTGAACCGCCATGGCAAAGCACCGCTGAACAGGGCAAAGACCGCCATGGGAAAGCACCGCTGAACAGTCCTGAACCGCCATGGCAAAGCACCGCTGAACAGGTCAAAGACCGCCATGTCAAAGCACCGCTGAAAAGGGCAAAGACCGCCTTGGCAAAGCACCGCTGAACAGTCCTAAACCGCCATGGCAAAGCACCGCTGAACAGGGCAAAGACTGCCATGTCAAAGCCACGCTGAACACGGCAAAGACCACCATGGCAAAGCACCGCTGAAAAGTCCTGAACCGCCATGGCAAAGCACCGCTGAACAGGGCAAAGACCGCCATGTCAAAGCACGACTGAACAGGGCAAAGACCGCCATGGCAAAGCACCGCTGAACAGGGCAAAGCCTGCCATGTCAAAGCACCGCTGAACAGGGCAAAGACCGCCATGGCAAAGCACCGCTGAACAGTCCTGAACCACCATGGCAAAGCACTGCTGAACAGTCCTGAACTGCCATGGCGAAGCACCACTGAACAGGGCAAAGACCCCCATGTCAAATCACCACTGAACAGGGCAAAGACCGCCATGGCAAAGCACCGCTGAACAGTACTGAACCGCCATGGCAAAGCACCGCTGAACAGGGCAAAGACCGCCATGGCAAAGCACCGCTGAACAGTCCTGAACCGCCATGGCAAAGCACCGCTGAACAGGGCAAAGACCGGCATGTCAAAGCACCGCTGAACAGGGCAAAGACCGCCATGGCAAAGCACCGATGAACAGTCCTGAACCGTCATGGCAAAGCACCGCTGAATAGGGCAAAGACCGCCATGGCAAAGCACCGCTGAACAGGGCAAAGACCGCCATGTCAAAGCACCGCTGAACAGGGCGAAAACCGCCATGTCAATGCACCGCTGAACAGGGCAAAGGCCGCCATGGCAAAGCACCGCTGAACAGTCCTGAACCACCATGTCAAAGCACTGCTGAACAGTCCTGAACCGCCATGGCAAAGCACCGCTGAACAGGGCAAAGACCGCCATGGCAAAGCACCGCTGAACAGTACTGAACCGCCATGGCAAAGCACTGCTGAACAGGTCAAAGACCACCATGGCAAACACCGCTGAACAGGACAAAGACCGCCATGGCAAAGCACCGCTGAACAGGGCAAAGACCGCCATGGCAAAGCACCGCTGAACAGGGCAAAGACCGCCATGGCAAAGCACCGCTGTACAGTCCTAAACCGCCATGGCAAAGCACCGCTGAACAGGGCAAAGACCGTCATGTCAAAGCACCGCTGAAAAGGGCAAAGACCGCCATGGCAAAGCACCGCTGAACAGTCCTGAACCGGCATGGCAAAGCACCGCTGAACAGGGCAAAGACCGCCATGTCAAAGCACCGCTGAACAGGGCAAAGACCGCCATGTCAAAGCACAGCTGAACAGGGCAAAGACCGCCATGGCAAAGCACCGCTGAACAGTCCTGAACCACCATGGCAAAGCACCACTGAACAGTCCTGAACCGCCATGGCAAAGCACCGCTGAACAGTGTAAAGACCGCCATGTCAATGCACCGCTGAACAGTCCTGAACCGCCATGGCAAAGCACCGCTGAACAGGGCAAAGACCGCCATGGGAAAGCACCGCTGAACAGTCCTGAACCGCCATGGCAAAGCACCGCTGAACAGGTCAAAGACCGCCATGTCAAAGCACCGCAGAACAGGGCAAAGACTGCCTTGGCAAAACACAGCTGAACAGTCCTAAACCGCCATGGCAAAGCACCGCTGAACAGGGCAAAGACTGCCATGTCAAAGCCACGCTGAACAGGGCAAAGACCACCATGGCAAAGCACCGCTGAACAGTCCTGAACCGCCATGGCAAAGCACCGCTGAACAGGGCAAAGACCGCCATGTCAAAGCGCCACTGAACAGGGCAAAGACCGCCATGGCAAAGCACCGCTGAACAGGGCAAAGCCTGCCATGTCAAAGCACCACTGAACAGGGCAACGACCGCCATGGCAAAGCACCGCTGAACAGTCCTGTACCGCCATGGCAAAGCACTGCTGAACAGTGCTGAACTGCCATGGCAAAGCACCGCTGAACAGGGCAAAGACCCCCATGTCAAATCACCACTGAACAGGGCAAAGACCGCCATGGCAAAGCACTGCTGAACAGTCCTGAACCACCATGGCAAAGCACCGCTGAACAGGGCAAAGACCGCCATGTCAAAGCACCGCTGAACAGGGCAAAGATCGCCATGGCAAAGCACCGCTGAACAGGGCAAAGACTGCCATGGCAAAGCACCGCTGAACAGGGCAAAGACCGCCATGTCAAAGGAACGCTGAACAGGGCAAAGACCGCCATGGCAAAGCACTGCTGAACAGGTCAAAGACCGCCATGGCAAAGCACCGCTGAACAGGGCAAAGACCGCCATGGCAAAGCACCGTTCAACAGGGCAAAGACCGCCATGGCAAAGCACCGCTGAACAGTCCTGAACTGCCATGGCAAAGCACCCCTGAACAGGGCAAAAACCGCCATGTCAATGCACCGCTGAACAGGGCAAAGACCGCCATGGCAAAGCACCGCTGAACAGTCCTGAACCACCATGTCAAAGCACTGCTGAACAGTCCTGAACCGCCATGGCAAAGCACCGCTGAACAGGGCAAAGAACGCCATGGGAAAGCACCGCTGAACAAGGCAAAGACCGCCATGGCAAAGCACCGCTGAACAGGGCAAAGACCGCCATGGCAAAGCACCGCTGAACAGTCCTAAACCGCCATGGCAAAGCACCGCTGAACAGGGCAAAGACCGTCATGTCAAAGCACCGCTGAACAGGGCAAAGACCGCCATGGCAAAGCACCGCTGAACAGTCCTGAACCGGCATGGCAAAGCACCGCTGAACAGGGCAAAGACCGCCATGTCAAAGCACCGCTGAACAGGGCAAAGACCGCCATGTCAAAGCACAGCTGAACAGGGCAAAGACCGCCATGGCAAAGCACCGCTGAACAGTCCTGAACCACCATGGCAAAGCACCGCTGAACAGTCCTGAACCGCCATGGCAAAGCACCGCTGAACAGTGCAAAGACTGCCATGTCAAAGCACCGCTGAACAGTCCTGAACCGCCATGGCAAATCACCGCTGAACAGGGCAAAGACCGCCATGGGAAAGCCCCGCTGAACATTCCTGAACCGCCATGGCAAAGCACCGCTGAACAGGTCAAAGACCGCCATGTCAAAGCACCACTGAACAGGGCAAAGACCGCCTTGGCAAAGCACAGCTGAACAGTCCTAAACCGCCATGGCAAAGCACCGCTGAACAGGGCAAAGACTGCCATGTCAAAGCCACGCTGAACAGGGCAAAGACCACCATGGCAAAGCACCGCTGAACAGTCCTGAACCGCCATGGCAAAGCACCGCTGAACAGGGCAAAGACCGCCATGTCAAAGCACCACTGAACAGGGCAAAGACCGCCATGGCAAAGCACCGCTGAACAGGGCAAAGCCTGCCATGTCAAAGCACCGCTGAACAGGGCAACGACCGCCATGGTAAAGCACCGCTGAACAGTCCTGAACCGCCATGGCAAAGCACCGCTGAACAGGGCAATGACCGCCATGTCTAAGCACCGCTGAACAGTCCTGAACCGCCATGGCAAAGCACCGCTGAAGAGGGCAAAGACCGCCATGTCAAAGCACCGCTGAACAGGGCAAAGACCGCCATGGCAAAGCACCGCTGAACAGTTCTGAACCGCCATGGCAAAGCACCGCTGAACAGGGCAAAGACCGCCATGTCAAAGCACCGCTGAACAGGGCAAAGACCGCCATGTCAAAGCACCGCTGAACAGGGCAAAGACCGCCATGGCAAAGCACTGCTGAACAGTTCTGAACCGCCATGGCAAAGCACCGCTGAACAGGGCAAAGACCGCCATGTCAAAGCACCGCTGAACAGGGCAAAGACCGCCATGTCAAAGCACCGCTGAACAGGGCAAAGACCGCCATGGCAAAGCACCGCTGAACGTTCCTGAACCGCCAATGCAAAGCACCGCTGAACAGTCCTGAACCGCCATGGCAAAGTACCGCTGAACAGGGCAAAGACCGCCATGTCAAAGCACCGCTGAACAGGGCAAAGACCGCCATGTCAAATCACCACTGAACAGGGCAAAGACCGCCATGGCAAAGCACTGCTGAACAGTCCTGAACCACCATGGCAAAGCACCGCTGAACAGGGCAAAGACCGCCATGTCAAAGCACCGCTGAACAGGGCAAAGATCGCCATGGCAAAGCACCGCTGAACAGGGCAAAGACTGCCATGGCAAAGCACCGCTGAACAGGGCAAAGACCGCCATGTCAAAGGAACGCTGAACAGGGCAAAGACCGCCATGGCAAAGCACTGCTGAACAGGTCAAAGACCGCCATGGCAAAGCACCGCTGAACAGGGCAAAGACCGCCATGGCAAAGCACCGTTCAACAGGGCAAAGACCGCCATGGCAAAGCACCGCTGAACAGTCCTGAACTGCCATGGCAAAGCACCCCTGAACAGGGCAAAAACCGCCATGTCAATGCACCGCTGAACAGGGCAAAGACCGCCATGGCAAAGCACCGCTGAACAGTCCTGAACCACCATGTCAAAGCACTGCTGAACAGTCCTGAACCGCCATGGCAAAGCACCGCTGAACAGGGCAAAGAACGCCATGGGAAAGCACCGCTGAACAAGGCAAAGACCGCCATGGCAAAGCACCGCTGAACAGGGCAAAGACCGCCATGGCAAAGCACCGCTGAACAGTCCTAAACCGCCATGGCAAAGCACCGCTGAACAGGGCAAAGACCGTCATGTCAAAGCACCGCTGAACAGGGCAAAGACCGCCATGGCAAAGCACCGCTGAACAGTCCTGAACCGGCATGGCAAAGCACCGCTGAACAGGGCAAAGACCGCCATGTCAAAGCACCGCTGAACAGGGCAAAGACCGCCATGTCAAAGCACAGCTGAACAGGGCAAAGACCGCCATGGCAAAGCACCGCTGAACAGTCCTGAACCACCATGGCAAAGCACCGCTGAACAGTCCTGAACCGCCATGGCAAAGCACCGCTGAACAGTGCAAAGACTGCCATGTCAAAGCACCGCTGAACAGTCCTGAACCGCCATGGCAAATCACCGCTGAACAGGGCAAAGACCGCCATGGGAAAGCCCCGCTGAACATTCCTGAACCGCCATGGCAAAGCACCGCTGAACAGGTCAAAGACCGCCATGTCAAAGCACCACTGAACAGGGCAAAGACCGCCTTGGCAAAGCACCGCTGAACAGTCCTAAACCGCCATGGCAAAGCACCGCTGAACAGGGCAAAGACTGCCATGTCAAAGCCACGCTGAACAGGGCAAAGACCACCATGGCAAAGCACCGCTGAACAGTCCTGAACCGCCATGGCAAAGCACCGCTGAACAGGGCAAAGACCGCCATGTCAAAGCACCACTGAACAGGGCAAAGACCGCCATGGCAAAGCACCGCTGAACAGGGCAAAGCCTGCCATGTCAAAGCACCGCTGAACAGGGCAACGACCGCCATGGTAAAGCACCGCTGAACAGTCCTGAACCGCCATGGCAAAGCACCGCTGAACAGGGCAAAGACCGCCATGGCAAAGCACCGCTGAACAGTCCTGAACCGCCATGGCAAAGCACCGCTGAACAGGGCAAAGACTGCCATGGCAAAGCACCGCTGAACAGGGCAAAGACCGCCATGGCAAAGCACTGATGAACAGTCCTGAACCGCCATGGCAAAGCACCACTGAACAGGGCAAAGACCGCCATGGCAAAGCACCGCTGAACAGGGCAAAGACCGCCATGTCAAAGCACCGCTGAACAGGGCGAAAACCGCCATGTCAATGCACCGCTGAACAGGGCAAAGACCGCCATGGCAAAGCACCGCTGAACAGTCCTGAACCACCATGTCAAAGCACTGCTGAACAGTCCTGAACCGCCATGGCAAAGCACCGCTGAACAGGGCAAAGACCGCCATGGCAAAGCACCGGTGAACAGTACTGAACCGCCATGGCAAAGCACTGCTGAACAGGGCAAAGACCACCATGGCAAACACTGCTGAACAGTCCTGAACTGCCATGGCAAAGCACCGCTGAACAGGGCAAAGACCCCCATGTCAAATCACCACTGAACAGGGCAAAGACCGCCATGGCAAAGCACTGCTGAACAGTCCTGAACCGCCATGGCAAAGCACCGCTGAACAGGGCAAAGACTGCCATGTCAAAGCACCGCTGAACAGGGCAAAGACCGCCATGTCAAAGCACCGCTGAACAGTGCTGAACCGCCATGTCAAAGCACCGCTGAACAGTCCTGAACCGCCATGGCAAAGCACCGCTGAACAGGGCAAAGACCGCCATGTCAAAGCACCGCTGAACAGGGCAAAACCCGCCATGTCAATGCACCGCTGAACAGGGCAAAGACCGCCATGGCAAAGCACTGCTGAACAGTCCTGCACCACCTTGTCAAAGCACCGCTGAACAGTCCTGAACCGCCATGGCAAAGCACCGCTGAACAGGGCAACGACCGCCATGTCAAAGCATGGCTGAACGGGGCAAAGATAACCATGTCAAAGCACCGCTGACCAGGGCAAAGACCGCTATGGCAAAGCACCGCTGAACAGTCCTGAACCGCCATGGCAAAGCACCGCTGAACAGGGCAAAGACCACCACGTCAAAGCACCGCTGAACAGTCCTGAACCGCCATGGCAAAGCACCGCTGAACAGGGCAAAGACCGCCATGGCAAAGCACCGCTGAACAGTCCTGAACCGCCATGGCAAAGCACTGCTGAACAGGGCAAAGACCGCCATGGCAAAGCACCGCTGAACAGGGCAAAGACCGCCATGGCAAAGCACAGTTGAACAGTCCTGAACCGCCATGGCAAAGCACCGCTGAACAGGGCAAAGACCGCCATGTCAAAGCACCGCTGAACAGGGAAAAGACCGCCATGGCAAAGCACTGCTGAACAGTCCTGAACCGCCATGGCAAAGCACTGCTGAACAGGGCAAAGACCGCCATGTGAAAGCACCACTGAACAGGGCAAAAACCGCCATGTCAAAGCACCGCTGAACAGCGTAAAGACCGCTATGGCAAAGCACCGCTGAACAGTCCTGAACCGCCATGGCAAAGCACCGCTGAACAGTCCTGAACCGCCATGGCAAAGCACCGCTGAACAGGGCAATGACCGCCATGTCTAAGCACCGCTGAACAGTCCTGAACCGCCATGGCAAAGCACCGCTGAAGAGGGCAAAGACCGCCATGTCAAAGCACCGCTGAACAGGGCAAAGACCGCCATGGCAAAGCACCGCTGAACAGTTCTGAACCGCCATGGCAAAGCACCGCTGAACAGGGCAAAGACCGCCATGTCAAAGCACCGCTGAACAGGGCAAAGACCGCCATGTCAAAGCACCGCTGAACAGGGCAAAGACCGCCATGGCAAAGCACCGCTGAACAGTTCTGAACCGCCATGGCAAAGCACCGCTGAACAGGGCAAAGACCGCCATGTCAAAGCACCGCTGAACAGGGCAAAGACCGCCATGTCAAAGCACCGCTGAACAGGGCAAAGACCGCCATGGCAAAGCACCGCTGAACGTTCCTGAACCGCCATGGCAAAGCACCGCTGAACAGTCCTGAACCGCCATGACAAAGCACCGCTGAACAGGGCAATGACCGCCATGTCAAAGCACCGCTGAACAGTCCTGAACCGCCATGGCAAAGTACCGCTGAACAGGGCAAAGACCGCCATGGCAAAGCACCGCTGAACAGTTCTGAACGGCCATGGCAAAGCACCGCTGAACAGGGCAAAGACCGCCATGTCAAAGCACCGCTGAACAGGGCAAAGACCGCCATGTCAAAGCACCGCTGAACAGGGCAAAGACCACCATGGCAAAGCACCGCTGAACAGTTCTGAACCGCCATGGCAAAGCACCGCTGAACAGGGCAAAGACCGCCATGTCAAAGCACCGCTGAACAGGGCAAAGACCGCCATGTCAAAGCACCGCTGAACAGGGCAAAGACCGCCATGGCAAAGCACCGCTGAACAGGGCAAAGACCGCCATGTCAAAGCACCGCTGAACAGGGCAAAAACCGCCATGTGAAAGCACCGCTGAACAGGGCAAAGACCGCCATGGCAAAGCACCGCTGAACAAGGCAAAGACCGTCATGTCAAAGCACCGCTGAACAGGGCAAAGACCACCATGTCAAAGCACCGCTGAACAGTCCTGAACCGCCAAGACAAAGCACCGCTGAACAGGGCAAAGACCGCCATGTCAAAGCACTGCTGAACAGTCCTGAACCGCCATGGCAAAGCACCGCTGAACAGGGCAAAGACCGCCATGGCAAAGCACCGCTGAATAGTCCTGAACCGCCATGGCAAAGCACCGCTGAACAGGGCAAAGTCCGCCATGTCAAAGCACCGCAGAACAGGGCAAAGACCGCCATTGCAAAGCACCGCTGAACAGTCCTGAACCGCCATGGCAAAGCACCGCTGAACAGGGCAAAGACCGCCATGTCAAAGCAACGCTGAACAGGGCAAAGAACGCCATGGCAAAGCACCGCTGAACAGTCCTAAACAGCCATGGCAAAGCACCGCTGAACAGGGCAAAGACCGCCATGGCAAAGCCACGCTGAACAGGGCAAAGACCGCCATGTCAAAGCACCGCTGAACAGGGCAAAGACCGCCATGGCAAAGCACCGCTGAACAGGGCAAAGACTGCCATGGCAAAGCACCGCTGAACAGGGCAAAGACCGCCATGTCAAAGCAACGCTGAACAGGGCAAGGACCGCCATGGCAAAGCACTGCTGAACAGGTCAAAGACCGCCATGGCAAAGCATCGCTGAACAGGGCAAAGACCGCCATGGCAAAGCACCGTTCAACAGGGCAAAGACCGCCATGGCAAAGCACCGCTGAACAGTCCTGAACTGCCATGGCAAAGCACCCCTGAACAGGGCAAAGACCGCCATGTCAAAGCACTGCAGAACAGGGCAAAGACCGCCATGTCAAAGCACCGCTGAACAGTCCTGAACCGCCATGGCAAAGCACTGCTGAACAGTCCTGAACCGCCATGGCAAAGCACCGCTGAACAGGGCAAAGACCACCATGTCAAAGCACCGCTGAACAGTCCTGAACCGCCATGGCAAAGCACCTCTGAACAGGGCAAAGACCGCCATGGCAAAGCACCGCTGAACAGTCCTGAACCGCCATGGCAAAGCACTGCTGAACAGGGCAAAGACCGCCATTGCAAAGCACCGCTGAACAGGGCAAAGACCGCCATGGCAAAGCACCGATGAACAGTCCTGAACTGCCATGGCAAAGCACCGCTGAACAGGGCAAAGACCGCCATGGCAAAGCACCGCTGAACAGGGCAAAGACCGCCATGTCAAAGCACCGCTGAACAGGGCGAAAACCGCCATGTCAATGCACCGCTGAACAGGGCAAAGAACGGCATGGCAAAGCACCGCTGAACAGTCCTGAACCACCATGTCAAAGCACTGCTGAACAGTCCTGAACCGCCATGGCAAAGCACCGCTGAACAGGGCAAAGACTGCCATGGCAAAGCACCGCTGAACAGTCCTGAACCGCCATGGCAAAGCACTGCTGAACAGGGCAAAGACCACCTTGCAAACACCGCTGAACAGGGCAAAGACCGCCATGGCAAAGCACCGCTGAACAGTCCTGAACCGGCATGGCAAAGCACCGCTGAACAGGGCAAAGACCACCATGTCAAAGCACCGCTGAACAGGGCAAAGACCGCCATGTCAAAGCACAGCTGAACAAGGCAAAGACCGCCATGGCAAAGCACCGCTGAACAGTCCTGAACCACCATGGCAAAGCACCGCTGAACAGTCCTGAACCACCATGGCAAAGCACCGCTGAACAGTCCTGAACCGCCATGGCAAAGCACCGCTGAACAGTGCAAAGACTGCCATGTCAAAGCACCGCTGAACAGTCCTGAACCGCCATGGCAAAGCACCGCTGAACAGGGCAAAGACCGCCATGGGAAAGCACTGCTGAACAGTCCTGCACCACCGTGTCAAAGCACCGCTGAACAGTCCTGAACCGCCATGGCAAAGCACCGCTGAACAGGGCAACGACCGCCATGTGAAAGCATGGCTGAACGGGGCAAAGATAACCATGTCAAAGCACCGCTGACCAGGGCAAAGACCGCTATGGCAAAGCACCGCTGAACAGTCCTGAACCGCCATGGCAAAGCACCGCTGAACAGGGCAAAGACCACCACGTCAAAGCACCGCTGAACAGTCCTGAACCGCCATGGCAAAGCACCGCTGAACAGGGCAAAGACCGCCATGGCAAAGCACCGCTGAACAGTCCTGAACCGCCATGGCAAAGCACTGCTGAACAGGGCAAAGACCGCCATGGCAAAGCACCGCTGAACAGGGCAAAGACCGCCATGGCAAAGCACAGTTGAACAGTCCTGAACCGCCATGGCAAAGCACCGCTGAACAGGGCAAAGACCGCCATGTCAAAGCACCGCTGAACAGGGAAAAGACCGCCATGGCAAAGCACTGCTGAACAGTCCTGAACCGCCATGGCAAAGCACTGCTGAACAGGGCAAAGACCGCCATGTGAAAGCACCACTGAACAGGGCAAAAACCGCCATGTCAAAGCACCGCTGAACAGCGTAAAGACCGCTATGGCAAAGCACCGCTGAACAGTCCTGAACCGCCATGGCAAAGCACCGCTGAACAGTCCTGAACCGCCATGGCAAAGCACCGCTGAACAGGGCAATGACCGCCATGTCAAAGCACCGCTGAACAGTCCTGAACCGCCATGGCAAAGCACCGCTGAAGAGGGCAAAGACCGCCATGTCAAAGCACCGCTGAACAGGGCAAAGACCGCCATGGCAAAGCACCGCTGAACAGTTCTGAACCGCCATGGCAAAGCACCGCTGAACAGGGCAAAGACCGCCATGTCAAAGCACCGCTGAACAGGGCAAAGAGCGCCATGTCAAAGCACCGCTGAACAGGGCAAAGACCGCCATGGCAAAGCACTGCTGAACAGTTCTGAACCGCCATGGCAAAGCACCGCTGAACAGGGCAAAGACCGCCATGTCAAAGCACCGCTGAACAGGGCAAAGACCGCCATGTCAAAGCACCGCTGAACAGGGCAAAGACCGCCATGGCAAAGCACCGCTGAACGTTCCTGAACCGCCATGGGAAAGCACCGCTGAACAGTCCTGAACCGCCATGACAAAGCACCGCTGAACAGGGCAAAGACCGCCATGTCAAAGCACCGCTGAACAGTCCTGAACCGCCATGGCAAAGTACCGCTGAACAGGGCAAAGACCGCCATGGCAAAGCACCGCTGAACAGGGCAAAGACCGCCATGTCAAAGCACCGCTGAACAGGGCAAAGACCGCCATGTCAAAGCACCGCTGAACAGGGCAAAGACCACCATGGCAAAGCACCGCTGAACAGTTCTGAACCGCCATGGCAAAGCACCGCTGAACAGGGCAAAGACCGCCATGTCAAAGCACCGCTGAACAGGGCAAAGACCGCCATGTCAAAGCACCGCTGAACAGGGCAAAGACCGCCATGGCAAAGCACCGCTGAACAGGGCAAAGACCGCCATGTCAAAGCACCGCTGAACAGGGCAAAAACCGCCATGTGAAAGCACCGCTGAACAGGGCAAAGACCGCCATGGCAAAGCACCGCTGAACAAGGCAAAGACCGTCATGTCAAAGCACCGCTGAACAGGGCAAAGACCGCCATGTCAAAGCACCGCTGAACAGTCCTGAACCGCCATGACAAAGCACCGCTGAACAGGGCAAAGACCGCCATGTCAAAGCACCGCTGAACAGTCCTGAACCGCCATGGCAAAGCACCGCTGAACAGGGCAAAGACCGCCATGGCAAAGCCCCGCTGAAAAGTCCTGAACCACCATGGCAAAGCACCGCTGAACAGGGCAAAGTCCGCCATGTCAAAGCACCGCAGAACAGGGCAAAGACCGCCATTGCAAAGCACCGCTGAACAGTCCTGAACCGCCATGGCAAAGCACCGCTGAACAGGGCAAAGACCGCCATGTCAAAGCAACGCTGAACAGGGCAAAGTACGCCATGGCAAAGCACCGCTGAACAGTCCTAAACCGCCATGGCAAAGCACCGCTGAACAGGGCAAAGACCGCCATGGCAAAGCCACGCTGAACAGGGCAAAGACCGCCATGTCAAAGCACCGCTGAACAGGGAAAAGACCGCCATGGCAAAGCACCGCTGAACAGGGCAAAGACTGCCATGGCAAAGCACCGCTGAACAGGGCAAAGACCGCCATGTCAAAGCAACGCTGAACAGGGCAAAGACCGCCATGGCAAAGCACTGCTGAACAGGTCAAAGACCGCCATGGCAAAGCATCGCTGAACAGGGCAAAGACCGCCATGGCAAAGCACCGTTCAACAGGGCAAAGACCGCCATGGCAAAGCACCGCTAAACAGTCCTGAACTGCCATGGCAAAGCACCCCTGAACAGGGCAAAGACCGCCATGTCAAAGCACTGCAGAACAGGGCAAAGACCGCCATGTCAAAGCACCGCTGAACAGTCCTGAACCGCCATGGCAAAGCACTGCTGAACAGTCCTGAACCGCCATGGCAAAGCACTGCTGAACAGGGCAAAGACCACCATGTCAAAGCACCGCTGAACAGTCCTGAACCGCCATGGCAAAGCACCTCTGAACAGGGCAAAGACCGCCATGGCAAAGCACCGCTGAACAGTCCTGAACCGCCATGGCAAAGCTCCGCTGAACAGGGCAAAGACCGCCATGGCAAAGCACCGCTGAACAGGGCAAAGACCGCCATGGCAAAGCACCGATGAACAGTCCTGAACTGCCATGGCAAAGCACCGCTGAACAGGGCAAAGACCGCCATGGCAAAGCACCGCTGAACAGGGCAAAGACCGCCATGTCAAAGCACCGCTGAACAGGGCGAAAACCGCCATGTCAATGCACCGCTAAACAGGGCAAAGAACGCCATGGCAAAGCACCGCTGAACAGTCCTGAACCACCATGTCAAAGCACTGCTGAACAGTCCTGAACCGCCATGGCAAAGCACCGCTGAACAGGGCAAAGACCGCCATGGCAAAGCACCGCTGAACAGTCCTGAACCGCCATGGCAAAGCACTGCTGAACAGGGCAAAGACTGCCATGTCAAAGCCACGCTGAACAGGGCAAAGACCACCATGGCAAAGCACCGCTGAACAGTCCTGAACCGCCATGGAAAAGCACCGCTGAACAGGGCAAAGACCGCCATGTCAAAGCACCACTGAACAGGGCAAAGACCGCCATGGCAAAGCACCGCTGAACAGGGCAAAGCCTGCCATGTCAAAGCACCGCTGAACAGGGCAACGACCGCCATGGTAAAGCACCGCTGAACAGTCCTGAACCGCCATGGCAAAGCACCGCTGAACAGGGCAAAGACCGCCATGGCAAAGCACCGCTGAACAGTCCTGAACCGCCATGGCAAAGCACCGCTGAACAGGGCAAAGACTGCCATGGCAAAGCACCGCTGAACAGGGCAAAGACCGCCATGGCAAAGCACTGATGAACAGTCCTGAACCGCCATGGCAAAGCACCACTGAACAGGGCAAAGACCGCCATGGCAAAGCACCGCTGAACAGGGCAAAGACCGCCATGTCAAAGCACCGCTGAACAGGGCGAAAACCGCCATGTCAATGCACCGCTGAACAGGGCAAAGACCGCCATGGCAAAGCACCGCTGAACAGTCCTGAACCACCATGTCAAAGCACTGCTGAACAGTCCTGAACCGCCATGGCAAAGCACCGCTGAACAGGGCAAAGACCGCCATGGCAAAGCACCGGTGAACAGTACTGAACCGCCATGGCAAAGCACTGCTGAACAGGGCAAAGACCACCATGGCAAACACTGCTGAACAGTCCTGAACTGCCATGGCAAAGCACCGCTGAACAGGGCAAAGACCCCCATGTCAAATCACCACTGAACAGGGCAAAGACCGCCATGGCAAAGCACTGCTGAACAGTCCTGAACCGCCATGGCAAAGCACCGCTGAACAGGGCAAAGACTGCCATGTCAACGCACCGCTGAACAGGGCAAAGACCGCCATGTCAAAGCACCGCTGAACAGTGCTGAACCGCCATGTCAAAGCACCGCTGAACAGTCCTGAACCGCCATGGCAAAGCACCGCTGAACAGGGCAAAGACCGCCATGTCAAAGCACCGCTGAACAGGGCAAAACCCGCCATGTCAATGCACCGCTGAACAGGGCAAAGACCGCCATGGCAAAGCACTGCTGAACAGTCCTGCACCACCTTGTCAAAGCACCGCTGAACAGTCCTGAACCGCCATGGCAAAGCACCGCTGAACAGGGCAACGACCGCCATGTCAAAGCATGGCTGAACGGGGCAAAGATAACCATGTCAAAGCACCGCTGACCAGGGCAAAGACCGCTATGGCAAAGCACCGCTGAACAGTCCTGAACCGCCATGGCAAAGCACCGCTGAACAGGGCAAAGACCACCACGTCAAAGCACCGCTGAACAGTCCTGAACCGCCATGGCAAAGCACCGCTGAACAGGGCAAAGACCGCCATGGCAAAGCACCGCTGAACAGTCCTGAACCGCCATGGCAAAGCACTGCTGAACAGGGCAAAGACCGCCATGGCAAAGCACCGCTGAACAGGGCAAAGACCGCCATGGCAAAGCACAGTTGAACAGTCCTGAACCGCCATGGCAAAGCACCGCTGAACAGGGCAAAGACCGCCATGTCAAAGCACCGCTGAACAGGGAAAAGACCGCCATGGCAAAGCACTGCTGAACAGTCCTGAACCGCCATGGCAAAGCACTGCTGAACAGGGCAAAGACCGCCATGTGAAAGCACCACTGAACAGGGCAAAAACCGCCATGTCAAAGCACCGCTGAACAGCGTAAAGACCGCTATGGCAAAGCACCGCTGAACAGTCCTGAACCGCCATGGCAAAGCACCGCTGAACAGTCCTGAACCGCCATGGCAAAGCACCGCTGAACAGGGCAATGACCGCCATGTCTAAGCACCGCTGAACAGTCCTGAACCGCCATGGCAAAGCACCGCTGAAGAGGGCAAAGACCGCCATGTCAAAGCACCGCTGAACAGGGCAAAGACCGCCATGGCAAAGCACCGCTGAACAGTTCTGAAC
This sequence comes from Pleurodeles waltl, assembly GCF_031143425.1. Lineage (NCBI taxonomy): Eukaryota > Metazoa > Chordata > Amphibia > Caudata > Salamandridae > Pleurodeles > Pleurodeles waltl. The sequence goes on along the minus strand of NC_090439.1, from coordinate 705,212,354 downwards.
CGCCATGGCAAAGCACCGCTGAACAGGGCAAAGACCGCCATGTCAAAGCACCGCTGAACAGGGCAAAGACCGCCATGTCAAAGCACCGCTGAACAGGGCAAAGACCGCCATGGCAAAGCACCGCTGAACAGTTCTGAACCGCCATGGCAAAGCACCGCTGAACAGGGCAAAGACCGCCATGTCAAAGCACCGCTGAACAGGGCAAAGACCGCCATGTCAAAGCACCGCTGAACAGGGCAAAGACCGCCATGGCAAAGCACCGCTGAACGTTCCTGAACCGCCATGGCAAAGCACCGCTGAACAGTCCTGAACCGCCATGACAAAGCACCGCTGAACAGGGCAATGACCGCCATGTCAAAGCACCGCTGAACAGTCCTGAACCGCCATGGCAAAGTACCGCTGAACAGGGCAAAGACCGCCATGGCAAAGCACCGCTGAACAGTTCTGAACGGCCATGGCAAAGCACCGCTGAACAGGGCAAAGACCGCCATGTCAAAGCACCGCTGAACAGGGCAAAGACCGCCATGTCAAAGCACCGCTGAACAGGGCAAAGACCACCATGGCAAAGCACCGCTGAACAGTTCTGAACCGCCATGGCAAAGCACCGCTGAACAGGGCAAAGACCGCCATGTCAAAGCACCGCTGAACAGGGCAAAGACCGCCATGTCAAAGCACCGCTGAACAGGGCAAAGACCGCCATGGCAAAGCACCGCTGAACAGGGCAAAGACCGCCATGTCAAAGCACCGCTGAACAGGGCAAAAACCGCCATGTGAAAGCACCGCTGAACAGGGCAAAGACCGCCATGGCAAAGCACCGCTGAACAAGGCAAAGACCGTCATGTCAAAGCACCGCTGAACAGGGCAAAGACCACCATGTCAAAGCACCGCTGAACAGTCCTGAACCGCCAAGACAAAGCACCGCTGAACAGGGCAAAGACCGCCATGTCAAAGCACTGCTGAACAGTCCTGAACCGCCATGGCAAAGCACCGCTGAACAGGGCAAAGACCGCCATGGCAAAGTACCGCTGAATAGTCCTGAACCGCCATGGCAAAGCACCGCTGAACAGGGCAAAGTCCGCCATGTCAAAGCACCGCAGAACAGGGCAAAGACCGCCATTGCAAAGCACCGCTGAACAGTCCTGAACCGCCATGGCAAAGCACCGCTGAACAGGGCAAAGACCGCCATGTCAAAGCAACGCTGAACAGGGCAAAGAACGCCATGGCAAAGCACCGCTGAACAGTCCTAAACAGCCATGGCAAAGCACCGCTGAACAGGGCAAAGACCGCCATGGCAAAGCCACGCTGAACAGGGCAAAGACCGCCATGTCAAAGCACCGCTGAACAGGGCAAAGACTGCCATGGCAAAGCACCGCTGAACAGGGCAAAGACCGCCATGTCAAAGCAACGCTGAACAGGGCAAAGACCGCCATGGCAAAGCACTGCTGAACAGGTCAAAGACCGCCATGGCAAAGCATCGCTGAACAGGGCAAAGACCGCCATGGCAAAGCACCGTTCAACAGGGCAAAGACCGCCATGGCAAAGCACCGCTGAACAGTCCTGAACTGCCATGGCAAAGCACCCCTGAACAGGGCAAAGACCGCCATGTCAAAGCACTGCAGAACAGGGCAAAGACCGCCATGTCAAAGCACCGCTGAACAGTCCTGAACCACCATGGCAAAGCACTGCTGAACAGTCCTGAACCGCCATGGCAAAGCACCGCTGAACAGGGCAAAGACCACCATGTCAAAGCACCGCTGAACAGTCCTGAACCGCCATGGCAAAGCACCTCTGAACAGGGCAAAGACCGCCATGGCAAAGCACCGCTGAACAGTCCTGAACCGCCATGGCAAAGCACTGCTGAACAGGGCAAGGACCGCCATGGCAAAGCACCGCTGAACAGGGCAAAGACCGCCATGGCAAAGCACCGATGAACAGTCCTGAACTGCCATGGCAAAGCACCGCTGAACAGGGCAAAGACCGCCATGGCAAAGCACCGCTGAACAGGGCAAAGACCGCCATGTCAAAGCACCGCTGAACAGGGCGAAAACCGCCATGTCAATGCACCGCTGAACAGGGCAAAGAACGGCATGGCAAAGCACCGCTGAACAGTCCTGAACCACCATGTCAAAGCACTGCTGAACAGTCCTGAACCGCCATGGCAAAGCACCGCTGAACAGGGCAAAGACTGCCATGGCAAAGCACCGCTGAACAGTCCTGAACCGCCATGGCAAAGCACTGCTGAACAGGGCAAAGACCACCTTGCAAACACCGCTGAACAGGGCAAAGACCGCCATGGCAAAGCACCGCTGAACAGTCCTGAACCGGCATGGCAAAGCACCGCTGAACAGGGCAAAGACCGCCATGTCAAAGCACCGCTGAACAGGGCAAAGACCGCCATGTCAAAGCACAGCTGAACAAGGCAAAGACCGCCATGGCAAAGCACGGCTGAACAGTCCTGAACCACCATGGCAAAGCACCGCTGAACAGTCCTGAACCACCATGGCAAAGCACCGCTGAACAGTCCTGAACCGCCATGGCAAAGCACCGCTGAACAGTGCAAAGACCGCCATGTCAAAGCACCGCTGAACAGTCCTGAACCGCCATGGCAAAGCACCGCTGAACAGGGCAAAGACCGCCATGGGAAAGCACTGCTGAACAGTCCTGCACCACCGTGTCAAAGCACCGCTGAACAGTCCTGAACCGCCATGGCAAAGCACCGCTGAACAGGGCAACGACCGCCATGTGAAAGCATGGCTGAACGGGGCAAAGATAACCATGTCAAAGCACCGCTGACCAGGGCAAAGACCGCTATGGCAAAGCACCGCTGAACAGTCCTGAACCGCCATGGCAAAGCACCGCTGAACAGGGCAAAGACCACCACGTCAAAGCACCGCTGAACAGTCCTGAACCGCCATGGCAAAGCACCGCTGAACAGGGCAAAGACCGCCATGGCAAAGCACCGCTGAACAGTCCTGAACCGCCATGGCAAAGCACTGCTGAACAGGGCAAAGACCGCCATGGCAAAGCACCGCTGAACAGGGCAAAGACCGCCATGGCAAAGCACAGTTGAACAGTCCTGAACCGCCATGGCAAAGCACCGCTGAACAGGGCAAAGACCGCCATGTCAAAGCACCGCTGAACAGGGAAAAGACCGCCATGGCAAAGCACTGCTGAACAGTCCTGAACCGCCATGGCAAAGCACTGCTGAACAGGGCAAAGACCGCCATGTGAAAGCACCACTGAACAGGGCAAAAACCGCCATGTCAAAGCACCGCTGAACAGCGTAAAGACCGCTATGGCAAAGCACCGCTGAACAGTCCTGAACCGCCATGGCAAAGCACCGCTGAACAGTCCTGAACCGCCATGGCAAAGCACCGCTGAACAGGGCAATGACCGCCATGTCAAAGCACCGCTGAACAGTCCTGAACCGCCATGGCAAAGCACCGCTGAAGAGGGCAAAGACCGCCATGTCAAAGCACCGCTGAACAGGGCAAAGACCGCCATGGCAAAGCACCGCTGAACAGTTCTGAACCGCCATGGCAAAGCACCGCTGAACAGGGCAAAGACCGCCATGTCAAAGCACCGCTGAACAGGGCAAAGAGCGCCATGTCAAAGCACCGCTGAACAGGGCAAAGACCGCCATGGCAAAGCACCGCTGAACAGTTCTGAACCGCCATGGCAAAGCACCGCTGAACAGGGCAAAGACCGCCATGTCAAAGCACCGCTGAACAGGGCAAAGACCGCCATGTCAAAGCACCGCTGAACAGGGCAAAGACCGCCATGGCAAAGCACCGCTGAACGTTCCTGAACCGCCATGGGAAAGCACCGCTGAACAGTCCTGAACCGCCATGACAAAGCACCGCTGAACAGGGCAAAGACCGCCATGTCAAAGCACCGCTGAACAGTCCTGAACCGCCATGGCAAAGTACCGCTGAACAGGGCAAAGACCGCCATGGCAAAGCACCGCTGAACAGGGCAAAGACCGCCATGTCAAAGCACCGCTGAACAGGGCAAAGACCGCCATGTCAAAGCACCGCTGAACAGGGCAAAGACCACCATGGCAAAGCACCGCTGAACAGTTCTGAACCGCCATGGCAAAGCACCGCTGAACAGGGCAAAGACCGCCATGTCAAAGCACCGCTGAACAGGGCAAAGACCGCCATGTCAAAGCACCGCTGAACAGGGCAAAGACCGCCATGGCAAAGCACCGCTGAACAGGGCAAAGACCGCCATGTCAAAGCACCGCTGAACAGGGCAAAAACCGCCATGTGAAAGCACCGCTGAACAGGGCAAAGACCGCCATGGCAAAGCACCGCTGAACAAGGCAAAGACCGTCATGTCAAAGCACCGCTGAACAGGGCAAAGACCGCCATGTCAAAGCACCGCTGAACAGTCCTGAACCGCCATGACAAAGCACCGCTGAACAGGGCAAAGACCGCCATGTCAAAGCACCGCTGAACAGTCCTGAACCGCCATGGCAAAGCACCGCTGAACAGGGCAAAGACCGCCATGGCAAAGCCCCGCTGAAAAGTCCTGAACCGCCATGGCAAAGCACCGCTGAACAGGGCAAAGTCCGCCATGTCAAAGCACCGCAGAACAGGGCAAAGACCGCCATTGCAAAGCACCGCTGAACAGTCCTGAACCGCCATGGCAAAGCACCGCTGAACAGGGCAAAGACCGCCATGTCAAAGCAACGCTGAACAGGGCAAAGTACGCCATGGCAAAGCACCGCTGAACAGTCCTAAACCGCCATGGCAAAGCACCGCTGAACAGGGCAAAGACCGCCATGGCAAAGCCACGCTGAACAGGGCAAAGACCGCCATGTCAAAGCACCGCTGAACAGGGAAAAGACCGCCATGGCAAAGCACCGCTGAACAGGGCAAAGACTGCCATGGCAAAGCACCGCTGAACAGGGCAAAGACCGCCATGTCAAAGCAACGCTGAACAGGGCAAAGACCGCCATGGCAAAGCACTGCTGAACAGGTCAAAGACCGCCATGGCAAAGCATCGCTGAACAGGGCAAAGACCGCCATGGCAAAGCACCGTTCAACAGGGCAAAGACCGCCATGGCAAAGCACCGCTAAACAGTCCTGAACTGCCATGGCAAAGCACCCCTGAACAGGGCAAAGACCGCCATGTCAAAGCACTGCAGAACAGGGCAAAGACCGCCATGTCAAAGCACCGCTGAACAGTTCTGAACCGCCATGGCAAAGCACTGCTGAACAGTCCTGAACCGCCATGGCAAAGCACTGCTGAACAGGGCAAAGACCACCATGTCAAAGCACCGCTGAACAGTCCTGAACCGCCATGGCAAAGCACCTCTGAACAGGGCAAAGACCGCCATGGCAAAGCACTGCTGAACAGTCCTGAACCGCCATGGCAAAGCACCGCTGAACAGGGCAAAGACCGCCATGGCAAAGCACCGCTGAACAGGGCAAAGACCGCCATGGCAAAGCACCGATGAACAGTCCTGAACTGCCATGGCAAAGCACCGCTGAACAGGGCAAAGACCGCCATGGCAAAGCACCGCTGAACAGGGCAAAGACCGCCATGTCAAAGCACCGCTGAACAGGGCGAAAACCGCCATGTCAATGCACCGCTGAACAGGGCAAAGAACGCCATGGCAAAGCACCGCTGAACAGTCCTGAACCACCATGTCAAAGCACTGCTGAACAGTCCTGAACCGCCATGGCAAAGCACCGCTGAACAGGGCAAAGACCGCCATGGCAAAGCACCGCTGAACAGTCCTGAACCGCCATGGCAAAGCACTGCTGAACAGGGCAAAGACCACCTTGCAAACACCGCTGAACAGGGCAAAGACCGCCATGGCAAAGCACCGCTGAACAGTCCTGAACCGGCATGGCAAAGCACCGCTGAACAGGGCAAAGACCGCCTTGTCAAAGCACCGCTGAACAGGGCAAAGACCGCCATGTCAAAGCACAGCTGAACAGGGCAAAGACCGCCATGGCAAAGCACCGCTGAACAGTCCTGAACCACCATGGCAAAGCACCGCTGAACAGTCCTGAACCACCATGGCAAAGCACCGCTGAACAGTCCTGAACCGCCATGGCAAAGCACCGCTGAACAGTGCAAAGACCGCCATGTCAAAGCACCGCTGAACAGTCCTGAACCGCCATGGCAAAGCACCGCTGAACAGGGCAAAGACCGCCATGGGAAAGCACCGCTGAACAGTCCTGAACCGCCATGGCAAAGCACCGCTGAACAGGTCAAAGACCGCCATGTCAAAGCACCGCTGAAAAGGGCAAAGACCGCCTTGGCAAAGCACCGCTGAACAGTCCTAAACCGCCATGGCAAAGCACCGCTGAACAGGGCAAAGACTGCCATGTCAAAGCCACGCTGAACAGGGCAAAGACCACCATGGCAAAGCACCGCTGAAAAGTCCTGAACCGCCATGGCAAAGCACCGCTGAACAGGGCAAAGACCGCCATGTCAAAGCACGACTGAACAGGGCAAAGACCGCCATGGCAAAGCACCGCTGAACAGGGCAAAGCCTGCCATGTCAAAGCACCGCTGAACAGGGCAAAGACCGCCATGGCAAAGCACCGCTGAACAGTCCTGAACCACCATGGCAAAGCACTGCTGAACAGTCCTGAACTGCCATGGCGAAGCACCACTGAACAGGGCAAAGACCCCCATGTCAAATCACCACTGAACAGGGCAAAGACCGCCATGGCAAAGCACCGCTGAACAGTACTGAACCGCCATGGCAAAGCACCGCTGAACAGGGCAAAGACCGCCATGGCAAAGCACCGCTGAACAGTCCTGAACCGCCATGGCAAAGCACCGCTGAACAGGGCAAAGACCGCCATGTCAAAGCACCGCTGAACAGGGCAAAGACCGCCATGTCAAAGCACCGCTGAACAGGGCAAAGACAGCCATGGCAAAGCACCGATGAACAGTCCTGAACCGTCATGGCAAAGCACCGCTGAATAGGGCAAAGACCGCCATGGCAAAGCACCGCTGAACAGGGCAAAGACCGCCATGTCAAAGCACCGCTGAACAGTCCTGAACCGCCATGGCAAAGCACTGCTGAACAGTCCTGAACCGCCATGGCAAAGCACTGCTGAACAGGGCAAAGACCACCATGTCAAAGCACCGCTGAACAGTCCTGAACCGCCATGGCAAAGCACCTCTGAACAGGGCAAAGACTGCCATGGCAAAGCACCGCTGAACAGTCCTGAACCGCCATGGCAAAGCACCGCTGAACAGGGCAAAGACCGCCATGGCAAAGCACCGCTGAACAGGGCAAAGACCGCCATGGCAAAGCACCGATGAACAGTCCTGAACTGCCATGGCAAAGCACCGCTGAACAGGGCAAAGACCGCCATGGCAAAGCACCGCTGAACAGGGCAAAGACCGCCATGTCAAAGCACCGCTGAACAGGGCGAAAACCGCCATGTCAATGCACCGCTGAACAGGGCAAAGAACGCCATGGCAAAGCACCGCTGAACAGTCCTGAACCACCATGTCAAAGCACTGCTGAACAGTCCTGAACCGCCATGGCAAAGCACCGCTGAACAGGGCAAAGACCGCCATGGCAAAGCACCGCTGAACAGTCCTGAACCGCCATGGCAAAGCACTGCTGAACAGGGCAAAGACCACCTTGCAAACACCGCTGAACAGGGCAAAGACCGCCATGGCAAAGCACCGCTGAACAGTCCTGAACCGGCATGGCAAAGCACCGCTGAACAGGGCAAAGACCGCCTTGTCAAAGCACCGCTGAACAGGGCAAAGACCGCCATGTCAAAGCACAGCTGAACAGGGCAAAGACCGCCATGGCAAAGCACCGCTGAACAGTCCTGAACCACCATGGCAAAGCACCGCTGAACAGTCCTGAACCACCATGGCAAAGCACCGCTGAACAGTCCTGAACCGCCATGGCAAAGCACCGCTGAACAGTGCAAAGACCGCCATGTCAAAGCACCGCTGAACAGTCCTGAACCGCCATGGCAAAGCACCGCTGAACAGGGCAAAGACCGCCATGGGAAAGCACCGCTGAACAGTCCTGAACCGCCATGGCAAAGCACCGCTGAACAGGTCAAAGACCGCCATGTCAAAGCACCGCTGAAAAGGGCAAAGACCGCCTTGGCAAAGCACCGCTGAACAGTCCTAAACCGCCATGGCAAAGCACCGCTGAACAGGGCAAAGACTGCCATGTCAAAGCCACGCTGAACAGGGCAAAGACCACCATGGCAAAGCACCGCTGAAAAGTCCTGAACCGCCATGGCAAAGCACCGCTGAACAGGGCAAAGACCGCCATGTCAAAGCACGACTGAACAGGGCAAAGACCGCCATGGCAAAGCACCGCTGAACAGGGCAAAGCCTGCCATGTCAAAGCACCGCTGAACAGGGCAAAGACCGCAATGGCAAAGCACCGCTGAACAGTCCTGAACCACCATGGCAAAGCACTGCTGAACAGTCCTGAACTGCCATGGCGAAGCACCACTGAACAGGGCAAAGACCCCCATGTCAAATCACCACTGAACAGGGCAAAGACCGCCATGGCAAAGCACCGCTGAACAGTACTGAACCGCCATGGCAAAGCACCGCTGAACAGGGCAAAGACCGCCATGGCAAAGCACCGCTGAACAGTCCTGAACCGCCATGGCAAAGCACCGCTGAACAGGGCAAAGACCGCCATGTCAAAGCACCGCTGAACAGGGCAAAGACCGCCATGGCAAAGCACCGATGAACAGTCCTGAACCGTCATGGCAAAGCACCGCTGAATAGGGCAAAGACCGCCATGGCAAAGCACCGCTGAACAGGGCAAAGACCGCCATGTCAAAGCAAAGCTGAACAGGGCGAAAACCGCCATGTCAATGCACCGCTGAACAGGGCAAAGGCCGCCATGGCAAAGCACCGCTGAACAGTCCTGAACCACCATGTCAAAGCACTGCTGAACAGTCCTGAACCGCCATGGCAAAGCACTGCTGAACAGGGCAAAGACCGCCATGGCAAAGCACCGCTGAACAGTACTGAACCGCCATGGCAAAGCACTGCTGAACAGGTCAAAGACCACCATGGCAAACACCGCTGAACAGGACAAAGACCGCCATGGCAAAGCACCGCTGAACAGGGCAAAGACCGCCATGGCAAAGCACCGCTGAACAGGGCAAAGACCGCCATGGCAAAGCACCGCTGTACAGTCCTAAACCGCCATGGCAAAGCACCGCTGAACAGGGCAAAGACCGTCATGTCAAAGCACCGCTGAAAAGGGCAAAGACCGCCATGGCAAAGCACCGCTGAACAGTCCTGAACCGGCATGGCAAAGCACCGCTGAACAGGGCAAAGACCGCCATGTCAAAGCACCGCTGAACAGGGCAAAGACCGCCATGTCAAAGCACAGCTGAACAGGGCAAAGACCGCCATGGCAAAGCACCGCTGAACAGTCCTGAACCACCATGGCAAAGCACCACTGAACAGTCCTGAACCGCCATGGCAAAGCACCGCTGAACAGTGTAAAGACCGCCATGTCAATGCACCGCTGAACAGTCCTGAACCGCCATGGCAAAGCACCGCTGAACAGGGCAAAGACCGCCATGGGAAAGCACCGCTGAACAGTCCTGAACCGCCATGGCAAAGCACCGCTGAACAGGTCAAAGACCGCCATGTCATAGCACCGCAGAACAGGGCAAAGACTGCCTTGGCAAAACACAGCTGAACAGTCCTAAACCGCCATGGCAAAGCACCGCTGAACAGGGCAAAGACTGCCATGTCAAAGCCACGCTGAACAGGGCAAAGACCACCATGGCAAAGCACCGCTGAACAGTCCTGAACCGCCATGGCAAAGCACCGCTGAACAGGGCAAAGACCGCCATGTCAAAGCGCCACTGAACAGGGCAAAGACCGCCATGGCAAAGCACCGCTGAACAGGGCAAAGCCTGCCATGTCAAAGCACCACTGAACAGGGCAACGACCGCCATGGCAAAGCACCGCTGAATAGTCCTGTACCGCCATGGCAAAGCACTGCTGAACAGTCCTGAACTGCCATGGCAAAGCACCGCTGAACAGGGCAAAGACCCCCATGTCAAATCACCACTGAACAGGGCAAAGACCGCCATGGCAAAGCACTGCTGAACAGTCCTGAACCACCATGGCAAAGCACCGCTGAACAGGGCAAAGACCGCCATGTCAAAGCACCGCTGAACAGGGCAAAGACCGCCATGGCAAAGCACCGCTGAACAGTCCTGAACCGCCATGGCAAAGCACCGCTGAAAAGTCCTGAACCGCCATGGCAAAGCACCGCTGAACAGGGCAAAGACCACCATGTCAATGCACCGCTGAACAGTGCTGAACCGCCATGTCAAAGCACCGCTGAACAGTCCTGAACCGCCATGGCAAAGCACCGCTGAACAGGGCAAAGACCGCCATGTCAAAGCACCGCTGAACAGGGCAAAACCTGCCATGTCAATGCACCGCTGACCAGGGCAAAGACCGCCATGGCAAAGCACTGCTGAACAGTCCTGAACCACCTTGTCAAAGCACCGCTGAACAGTCCTGAACCGCCATGGCAAAGCACCGCTGAACAGGGCAAAGACCGCCATGGCAAAGCACCGCTGAAGAGTCCTGAACCGCCATGGCAAAGCACTGCTGAACAGGGCAAAGAACACCATGGCAAAGAACCGCTGAACAGGGCAAAGACCGCCATGGCAAAGCACCGCTGAACAGGGCAAAGACCGCCATGGCAAAGCACTGCTGAACAGAGCAAAGACCGCCATGGCAAAGCACAGCTGAACAGGGCAAAGACCGCCATGGCAAAGCACCGCTGAACAGTCCTAAACCGCCATGGCAAAGCACCGCTGAACAGGGCAAAGACCGCCATGGCAAAGCACCGCTGAACAGGGCAAAGACCGCCATGTCAAAGCACCGCTGAACCAGCCAAAGACCGCTATGGCAAAGCACCGCTGAATAGGGCAAAGACCGCCATGGCAAAGCACCGCTGAACAGTCCTCAACCGCCATGGCAAAGCACTGCTGAACAGGGCAAAGACCGCCATGGCAAAGCACCGCTGAACAGGGCAAAGACCGCCATGGCAAAGCACAGTTGAACAGTCCTGAACCGCCATGGCAAAGCACCGCTGAACAGGGCAAAGACCGCCATGTCAAAGCACCGCTGAACAGGGAAAAGACCGCCATGGCAAAGCACTGCTGAACAGTCCTGAACCGCCATGGCAAAGCACTGCTGAACACGGCAAAGACCGCCATGTCAAAGCACCGCTGAACAGGGCAAAAACCGCCATGTCAAAGCACCGCTGAACAGCGTAAAGACCGCTATGGCAAAGCACCGCTGAACAGTCCTGAACCGCCATGGCAAAGCACCGCTGAACAGTCCTGAACCGCCATGGCAAAGCACCGCTGAACAGGGCAAAGACCGCCATGTCAAAGCACCGCTGAACAGTCCTGAACCGCCATGGCAAAGCACCACTGAACAGGGCAAAGACCGCCATGGCAAAGCACCGCTGAACAGTCCTGAACCGCCATGGCAAAGGACCGCTGAACAGGGCAAAACCCGCCATGTCAAAGCACCGCTGAACAGGGCAAAGACCGCCATGGCAAAGTACCGCTGAACAGGGCAAAGACAAAGCACCGCTGAACAGGGCAAAGACCGCCATGGCAAAGCACCGCTGAACAGTCCTGAACCGCCATGTAAAGCACCGCTGAACAGGGCAAAGACCACCATGTCAAAGCACCGCTGAACAGGGCAAAGACTGCCGTGGCAAAGCACCACTGAACAGTCCTGAACCGCCATGGCAAAGCACCGCTGAACAGGGCAAAGACCGCCATGGCAAAGCACCGCTGAACAGGGCAAAAACCGCCATGGCAAAGCACCGCTGAACAGGGCAAAGACCACCATGGCAAAGCACTGCTGAACAGTCCTGAACCGCCATGGCAAAGCACTGCTGAACAGGGCAAAGACCGCCATGTCAAAGCACTGCTGAACAGGGCAAAGACCACCATTGCAAAGCACCGCTGAACAGGGCAAAGACCGCCATGTCAAAGCACCGCTGAACAGGGGAAAGACCGCCATGGCAAAGCACCACTGAACAGGGCAAAGACCGCCATGGCAAAGCACCGCTGAACAGTCCTGAACCGCCATGGCAATGCACCTCTGAACAGGGCAAAGACCGCCATGTCAAAGCACCGCTGAACAGGGCAAAGACCACCATGGCAAAGCACCGCTGAACAGTCCTGAACCGCCATGGCAAAGCACCGCTGAACAGTCCTGAACCGCCATGGGAAAGCACCGCTGAACAGGGCAAAGACCGCCATGCAAAGCACCGCTGAACAGTCCTGAACCGCCATGGCAAAGCACCGCTGAACAGGGCAAAGACCGACATGGCAAAGCACCGCTGAACAGTCCTGAACCGCCAATGCAAAGCACCGCTGAACAGGCAAAGACCGCCATGTCAAAGCACCGCTGAACAGGGCAAAGACCGCCATGGCAAAGCACCGCTGAACAGTCCTGAACCGCCATGGCAAAGCACCGCTGAACAGGGCAAAGACCGCCATGTCAAAGCACCTCTGAACAGGGCAAAAACCACCATGTCAAAGCACTGCTGAA